>NW_028227265.1:125146973-125889473 GCF_978045245.1 Mus caroli
TCCAATGGGATGATCGTGTGTTAGTTGTTCTTTTGTTTTGTTTATTTCAGGCTTATTAATATGGTGGATTGCATTGACAGATATTCCTATGTTGAACCATCTCTGCATCTCTAGGATGAAGTCTACTTGATCTTGGTGGATGATATTTTTGATATTTTCTTGGATTTAGTTTATGAGTGTTTTATTGAGTATTTTTTGCATCAATGTTCGTAAGGGAAATTGATCTGTAATTCTATTTCTTTGTTGAGTCTTTGTGATTTGGGTATCAGAGTGACTGAGGCCTCATAAAATGAATTTGGCAATGTTCCTTCTGTTTCTATTGTGTGGAATAACTTGAAGAGTATTGGTATTAGCTCTTCTTTGGATCTGGTAGAATTCTGCACTAAGACCATCTAACCCTGTAGGTTTGGGGGAGTGGTGCTTCTATTTCCTTAGACGTAATAGGTCTATTTATATTGCTTATCTGATCTTGACTTAACTTTGATAAATGATGTCTATCAAGAAAACTGTCCATTTCTTTCAGATTTTCCAATTTTGTGTAGTATAGGCTTTTGAAGTATGACCTGATGATTCCTTGGATTTCTTTGGTGTTTGTTCTATGTCCCCCTTTTTGTTTCTGATTTGTGAGAATTTGGATGTTCTCCCTGCCTTTTAGTTACTTTGGCTAAGTGTTTGTCTATCTTGTGAATTTTCTCAAAGAATCCTGTAGAGGTAAGTTTTGACTACACCACTCTGTGGTCCCGGTGGGCTACATGACGTTATTTTTTAAATGCCTTGGCTAACTCAAAGACTGGGCACTCCTAAACATTCCCCTGCTGCTCCAAGCCCAGTCAGGAAAGTGGCCTGTGGCCACTCACCCGAATTCTCACATGGCTGGTTGGCTTTCTCTCCTGCAGTTCCTGTGTCCCATCCTTCTTCCACAACTCATGGCAATTCTCTTCTCTCCCTGGGTCCTAGCCCACACAACTTTAAGCATCCCACCCAGCACCCAACCATTTGCTGTTCATTGGCATCTTTATTGATTGATCAAAAACCAATTGCAGACAAGGACCTTTAGCATTTGACACACAGAATCCTGGTTGGATCAAAGCATTAGAACCAATCTCTAGCAGAATCCTTTCTTTCACTGTATCTTTGTATTTGTCTGTTTATATTATATTGATTTCAGCTCTCAGTTTGATTTCCTGCTATCTTTTCCTCATGGGAATATTTGCTTCTTTTTGTTCTAGAGCTTTCAGACATGCTGTTAAGTTGCTAGCAGGAGACTCTCCAATTTCCTTAGAAACTTAATGTTATGAGCTTTCCTCTTAGCACTGTTTTCATTGTGTCCCATAAGTTTTGGTATGTTGCACATTAATTTTCATTGAATTCTAGGAAGTCTTTTTATCTTTACTTCTGCCTTGACCCAGTAGTCATTCAGTACAGAGTTGTTGAGTTTCCATGAGTTTGTAGACTTTCTATTGTCTTTGTTGTTATTGAAATCCAGTTTTGATTCATAGTGGTCTGAGAGGATACAGATGGTTTATTTCAATTGTTTTATATCTGTTGAGACATGGTTTGTAACCAAGTATATGGCCAATTTTTAGAAAAAGTTCCCCAAGATAATGAGAAGATGTATTCTTTTGTATTTGGGTGAAATGTTCTATAGATACCTAATAGATCCATTTGGTTCATAAGTCTGTTAGCTCCATTATTTCTTTCTTTAGTTTTTGTGTGGATAACCTGTGTATTGGTGAGGATAGGATATGGAAGTCTTCCACTATTTATGTGCAGGGCTCAATGTGCAATTTCAGCTTTAGTAATGTTTATTTTACAAATGTGTATGCTCCTTCATTTGGAGCATAGATGTTTAGAATTGAAATGTCATCTTGACTGATTTTTCCTTTGATGAGTATTAAGTGTCCTTCCCTGTCTCTTTTGATTAATTTTTATTACTTTTGTTTGGATATATATATAATACATATACATATACATATACATATACATATACATATACATATACATATACATATACATATACATATACATATACATATACATATACATATATATATATATATATATATATTAGAGTAGCTATATCAGCTTGCATCCTGGGTCCATTTGCTTAGAAATCTCTAACCAACCCTTTTCTCTGAGGTAACATCTATCTTTGATATTGAAGTGTGTTTCTTATATGAAACAGGATAATCCTTTGTTGACATTGCTACATTGTTATTCTGTAAGAGTTTCATCAGATAGCATCTGAGGCTCATAACAAAGAATCCCCCTCTTTGCTGCTACCCAGCTCCCTGATTATTCTGCCAAAATTGTGTTGATTCTCTGTCTTCTTTGCTATTATCTATGAAAGCGTCATGACATCACTAGCTCATTTCAATGTAGAATCTAGGGACCATGCCCAGCCTTTGCTTTCCACTTTAAATTGGGCTTTATTTATTTATTTATTTATTTGGCCTATTGAGGACAGGTGGCTGAATCTGACTTGGAGCATAGGTTGAGACTCCCAAGCTCAATGGCAAAAAGTGAACAGCACCTGATGTCAACCTCTGACCTCCACGTGCACCTGTATGTATGAGCACATTAAAAGATTCAGACATACACACACGCACACACATATATGCACATATTACATAATAAATCAATATAGTATTTAAAAGAAAAACAAAATTAGGCAGCCAGACCTAATTTCTTTCTTCCCATGGTGCTCCTCCAGCCTCTAGAGTGACCCAGACACCAACACCCTTGTGTCTCACTCTTTGTCCTATATGGAACCAGCCAAAACCCAGATCTATGTTGTATCTTTCTCTGTGTGAAGTACCCAGCATGACACTCCCTGTGGTCCCTTCTACCTTCCAATTCAGAATGCATGAGGTGGGTACTCAGCAGGTGAGTGACAAAGCTTTCATGGGACTCTTCTTTCTGTCCCAGATTGCTTTGTTGTCTCTAGAGAATTAACCAGTTGGCCAGAGAAAGAAGCCCATGTCTTGCTAAGACTAAGAGGCAAAACCTAAATTAGTTAACTATGTGTCTTGGCTAATTACAGGGCCTGGCCAACTGAGCCTCCTGCTGGTACCTAAATCTGATCTTAATCTTTTTGTATTACACATCAGAGTCTTATTACCTCTTACTGTGACCTCCTTGAAGAAAGGGGACGTCATTGTCAACACATGGAAGAAAGTGGTTTAGGCAGAAAGATCATGCAGGAAGAATAGTCCCACAGCTCTGTGTGGTACATACTAGACAAACACAAAGCCATGGCTTTATCATTTCTTTTTTAATATTATGTTACAATGTTAATGTTTTAGTAACAATAAACTAGGCTTGTAAAGTGGAGAGGAACCTGTTCTGAATTTCAAAAAGAGCCCTCCCAGGGCCCTGGAGTGCCTGTCCCCAAAGTGTCAGTATTGCACAGTGTCACAATCACTACTATAGCATCTCAGTTGTGCTACTTAGAGTTAGATGGCTTTGGGTGAGTTCATAGATCTCTGTAAACCTTAATGTTTGCTCCTGAGCAAAATGAGGATAAGGACAATACTTGCAGGTGGGAAGGGAGGGATTAGAGAACATGTGGAAAGAAAAAGTGCAGTAGCTTAGAGTGGTGGTGTACACCCATCATCCCAGGCACTTGGGAGACTGAAGAAGAAGGATCTAAGTTTTAATCTAATTTGACCAACCTTGAGACCTGTTTCAAATGAAAAGCAAAAACAAACAAACAAACAAAAGGGTCAGTGGTGTAGTGTTAGAATGCTTGACAATTATGTGCAAAGATCTGGGTTTAATCTCTAGCCCAGAAGGGGTGGAAGGGAAAAGGGAGTAAGAGAGAAAAGGAGAGAAAAGAGGGAAGACAAAGAAGGAGGGAAAAGATATATAAATGAGAAAGAAAAAGGAAGGAGAAGAAAGAAAGGAGGAGGGGGAAAGATAAGAGAAGGAAGAAGAGAAAAGAAAAAGGGGAGGAGAGAGAAAGAGAACAGGAGGAGAAAGGAATTACAGAAATGAAGAAGAAAGAAAGGGAAGATGGATGAGGAGGAGCAGGAAGAGTAGCAGGAGGAAGAAGAGGCAGTGACAGCTGCAGCATATTCCTGACACAGACTTTTCCTTAATCTATTTATTTCCTTGAGCACAAGATTTAGCTCCAATACTTTTCCTCATGACCCTCCTCAAACTGCACACTTCATATTCTTCCTTACTCAGCTTGATCCTTTTCATTATATAGCTGCATAGGACTGGCCACTAATAACCAGAAGACTTAGTCAGCACTCAGCTATTTCAAAATTTCTTCCATCAGTGCCATTAATCTGAAAAAAAAAAAAAAAAAAAAAAACTTCTGTTTAGCCTCAGGCAATTTTTTTGAACAGAATGGAAAGCAGTAACTTTCTTCACCAAATATCATAAAAGCATCTCTAGAGCTAGTCCCACAACACCCAGAGGAAGCTCCACTTCTAAATGCTCTAACATGCCCAGGATCATAGGATCAGAGGTAAGGCAGACTCAGCATCTGCCCCAACACTGGAAGTAATTAGGATCAGCAGGACCCAGGCACACAGGAACTCAACCGAACCAGTGGCACAGGTTCCTCTCAGTCCAAGTCAGTACCCTGAGCAGACCATGGGCACAAACTCTGTAGCCAGTCCCACAACAACCAGAAGAAACTCCACTCTCAGGTGCTCTAACACACCAAGGACCAGAGGATCACAGGATCACAGAATCACAGAATCACGGGATCACAGAATCACAGGATCACAGGAGTTTGATTACACAAGGATCTCAGGGTCCCAGAGGCAGCTTAACTCCCAGGAGCTCTGACACACCCAGGATCACAGGATCCCAGAATCACGGTATCACAGAGACAGCTGACCTCTGAGGAGTACTGACACAACCAAGATCACAAGAAGGACAGGCCCCAGTCAGATATAGCACTAGAGATAATCAGACGGTAGGAGGCAAGCATAAGAACAGAAGCAACAGAAACCAAGGTTACTTGGCATCATCAGAACCCAATTCTTCCACCACAGTAAGTCCTGGATATACCATCATACTGGAAAAGCAAGATTCAGATCTAAAATTACTTCTCATGATAGTGATAGAGGATTTTAAGAAGGTCATAAATAAGTCCCTTAAAGACATACATGAGAACACAGGTAAACAGCTAGAAACGCTTAAATAGGAGACACAAAAATCCCTTAAAGAATTACAGGAAAACACAATCAAAGAGGTGAAGGAAATGAACAAAACCATCCACGATCTAAAAATGGAAATAAAAACAATAAAGAAATCACAAAAGGAGACAACCTGGGAGTTAGAAAACCAAGGAAAGAGATCAGGAGTCATAGATGCAAGCATCACCAACAGAACACAAGAAATAGAAAAGAAAATCTCAGGGGCAGAGATACCATAGAAAACATTGACACAACAGTCAAAGAAAAGGCAAAAAGCAAAAACTCCTAACCCAAAACATCCAGGAAATCCAGGACACAATGAGAAGACCAAACCTAAGGATAACAGATATAGAAGAGAGTGAAGATTCCCAACTTAAAGGGCCAGTAAATATCAACAAAATTATAGAAGAAAGAGATGCCCATGAACATACAAGAAGCCAACAGATCTCCAAATAAACTGGACCACAAAAGAAATTCCTCCAGTTCCATAATAATCAAAACACCAAATGCACTAAACAAAGAAAGAATAAAAGCAGTAAGGGAAAAAGGTCAGATAACATATAAAGGTAGACCTATCAGAATTACACCAGACTTCTCACCAGAAACTCTGAAAGCTAGAAGATCCTGGACAGATGTCACACAGACCCTAAGAAAACACAAATGCCAGCCCAGGCTACTATACCCAGCAAAACTCTCAATTACCATACACAGAGAAACAAGATATTCCATGACAAAAACAAATTTACACAATATATTTCCATAAATCCAGCCCTACATAGGATAATAGATGGAAAACAGCAACACAAGGAAGGAAACTCCACCCTAGAAAAAGCAAGAAAGTAATCTTTCAACAAACCCAAAAGAAGATAGCCACACAAACATGATTCCACCTCTAACAACAAAAATAGCAGGCAGTAACAATCACTGTTCCTTAATATCTCTTAACATCAATGGACTCAATTTCCCAAAAACTACATAGACTAACAGACTGGATACATAAACAGGACCCAGCATTTTGCTGCATACAGAAAAAGCACCTCAGTGACAAAGGCAGACACTATCTCAGAGAGAAAGGTTGGAAAACAATTTTCGAAGCAAATGGTCCCAAGAAACAAGCTGTAGTAGCCATGCTAGTATCGAATAAAATCAACTATCAATCAAAAGTTATCAAGAAAGATAAGGAGGCGCACTTCACACTGGTCAAAGGAAAAATCGACCAAGATAAACTCTCAATTCTGAACATCTATGCTCCAAATGCAAGAGCACCCACATTCATAAAAGAAGCTTTACTAAAGCTCAAAGCACACATGGCACCCCACACAATAATAGTGGGAGACTTCAACACCTCACTCTAAGCAATGGACAGATCATGCAAAGAGAAATGGAACAGAGAGACACAGCAAAATTAGCAGAAGTTATGAATCAAGTGGATCTAACAGATATTTGTGGACATTTCATCTTAAGGAGTGTACCTTCTTCTCAGCACCTCATGGTACCTTCTCCAAAATTGACTGTATAATTCGTTGCAAAGCAGGTCTCAACAGATACAAGAAGATTGATACAATCCCATGCACCCTATCATATCACCATGGACTGAGGCTGGTCTTGAATACCAACAAAAGCAATGAAAAGCACACATATACATGGAAGCTGAACAACACTCTTCTCAATGATAACTTGGTCAAAGAAGAAATAAAGAAAGAAATTAAAGACTTTTTAGAATCTAATGAAAATGTGGACGTATCATACCAAAACTTATGGGACACAATGAAATCAGTGGTAAGAGGAAAACTCATAGCTCTAAGTGCCTCCAAAAAGAAACTGAAGAGAACTTGCACTAACAGCTTAACAGTACCCCTGAAGGCTCTAGATCAAATAGAAGCAGGTACACCCAGGAGGAGTAGATGGCAGGAAATAATCAAACTTGGGGCTGAAATCAATCAAATATGTTGTGTCCGGCCAGCAGATCACAGCCTGGGTTCTAGCCTGGAAAGGCATTTTGGAAACCTGGAAGAGAAGAGGGGCTAGGCGGCGAGAGAAAGAAATGTAGATAAGACAACATTCTGATCAAAGCTCAATTTTACTTTTTCAGACACTCAGTTATAAAGGAAGGAGGAGGGAACCCGATTTCCCGCCAAACAATCTCGGGATCCAGTAGCAGGATGAACACGTGTGTCGCTCCAAGCAGCAAAGCCACAGGGTCCAGCAGTGGGCGTGGCAGAACGAATGAGCAGGAAACTCCACCCTTGAGCAAGCAGGTTCCAGGTGGGGAAAGGGAGACCACAGAAATAGAAACAAAAAGAACTATACAAAGAATCAACAAAACCAGGAGCTGGTTCTTTGAGAAAATCAACAAGATAGATAAACCCTTAGGCAGACTAACCAGAGGGCACAGAGACAGTATCCAAATTAATAAAATCAGAAATGTAAAAGAAAACATAACAAAAAAGGAAATATATCTTAAAATAATTATTCTGCTTGGTGAATATTAACAGTTGAAAATATTAAAATCATGTTTTACAAACATCTTGGAAATATTATTGATAATTTTTCTCACTGTGCTTGAAATTAGCATTTTCTTAATGTTTAACTTCAAAGAGTTTTTGCTATTTTGAAATTTTTTAAATGTGCTTACTGATAAAATAATTTCTCTCCTAGAAACACTGAAAATCTTTTTTAAGTAAACTGATTGTTATACAATGTACACAGGTATATAATGCATTTTAAATACTCTCTCACTATGTCAGAAGGTATCATATAAGGGCTTTTGAATATATTTCTTAATGATTCATTTTTAATATTTTATGCTCTTTTACTATGCTTAACTCCCAAATAATATTTTGTATGTTTTGAAACAATTTAGTATTCAACATTAGATACCGTTATTAAATATTCAGTATTAAATATACAGTATTAAATACTCATTATGACATATTCATATTTTATAAAAAATATAAAAGTTGAACAATTTTTATGTATTATTTGATTCTCAAAACACTCCATATTATTAGTATGTTTGATGTATAAAATGCATTTAAATAATAAAAAATTAAGAAAAAAAGACTAAATCTCAAAATAAAAACCCATTGTTAGCAGTCAAAAAACGTCTCTAGACCACTTACTAATATTCTTTTCCTTTGAAGCAAGGTAACGGTAGCATATACCTTCAATCCCATACACCTTTAATCTAGATGCAGAGGCAAGAGGATTTCTGAGTTGGAAGTCAACCTAGTCTACACAGTGAATTCCAGTACAGTCAAAGCTATGCAGAGAATCCCTGTCTTGATGGAGGAGGAGAGGAGAAGGAGAAACAGAAGAAGCAGAAGCAGAAGAAGGAGCAGAAGCAGGAGAAGGAGGAGAATCAGAATCAGAAGAAGCAGAAGCAGAAGAAGCAGAAAGAGCAGAAGAAGCAGAAGCAGAAGCAGAAGGAAAAGGAGACAACAAAAAGAAACAAAGAAAGAGGGAGGGAAGAAAGTAAGGAAGAAAGAAAACAAAAGAAAGAACATTACTATTGCCATTTATTGTTATTAAACTAGGGTATGGATCATAGTGTATCTGTGGAGATGAGAACATTTTTCAGTCTTTTCTCTCTTTCTATCAGTCTTATACCATAAATACCTTTATCAACTGAAACATCTTGCCAGCTCCTGACTTAAGTAAAAATTTAACATAAATGTATGTATATGTATATTTATTAATATATTTAATATATAACAGTTTTATATTAGTATTTCAAATTTTGGATTAAGGATGCCCAACCTATATTATATATGTAAGTGTGCTTGGCCCATACAGAGCAAGTGAACTAGAAAAAAAATTCACTTTTATAATAAAGTTATTTCTATAATAATTCACTGATCCATGAATACAGTAATCCATACACCTCCCTGAAGCCCCCCACCTCATTCATATTATCCACATTTGATTCAGTCTCAGTTTGCAGAGCAGAGGCTGATTAAAGTTGCCCTGCACCCTTAGCCAGGAGTCAAGCACAGCAGGAGAGGCCCTGCTGAAAAGCTGTTTTTTAAAAGGAGTCTGCAGCTTCTTAGTTCTAATGCAATTAAGCTGATAGTTGTTTTTTCCTAGAAAATTCTCTGCAATTGTGATTATTGGGTTCAGCAAATGACAAACTGTTTTTCCTCTTGAAATTATAGCTAGAAAAAGTAAACATTCTTTGATCCGTCTAGATTTATAAGATTCATGTAGCCGCTTCATTTCGTTTCTGACTGGTCTTAAAGGTATAAATATGCTCTGCATGTATTGGTCATAGATTATTGGCTTATAAGTTATTGGGTATGATTAAAAAGGTGTAACATTGGTAACAAGAAAGTTAGCTTAAAACTGGTAACTCAGAGTTCATTTTTAAACAACAACACAGGGCATGAACCAGCCCAGGAAAGTAGGCCTCTAAAGCTACTTCTAAATTGGGATAATATTTTATGTAATTTTATCCTAGAAAATAGACTTATAAGAGATAAGATTTAAAACAATGTCTCTTTAATGAAGCATTAAAAGTTGCACTGTCATGCATTCATATGTATGAATTGGCAGCCAAACTTTGTAAAGTGAAAGTGATGTTTCTGATATTGATTTTAAAGAGAATAAATTGTTTAAAATTGGGTTTTGCTTTCCAAAAGTTATGAATATATTCTAATATTGCAAAAGAAACTTAAAAATTAGGGTTAAGCCGGGCGTGGTGGCACACGCCTTTAATCCCAGCACTCGGGAGGCAGAGGCAGGCGGATTTCTGAGTTCGAGGCAGCCTGGTCTACAAAGTGAGTTCCAGGACAGCCAAGGCTACACATAGAAACCCTGTCTCGAAAAACCAAAAAAAAAAAAAAAAAAAAAAAAAAAAATTAGGGTTAAAATTACCAGTGTTCCATTGACTGCAGTTTGCAGTTTGATCACAAGCTTAAGATTTTGAACTCACCCATATATTGTTAATTAGGATGATTACAAGAGTAATTATCTTACGAGAGCATTAATGCAGCTCACTGCGGCCATTCGGCTATACAAAGCAAAGACAGACTTATCTGGATATATTCATCTTTCTGCAGAAATTGGACCCTCGTACAATCAGTTTAACTATGGTTGCTACCTTGCAGGGGACTACAGTACAAGCAATGCTTTCACAGCACTAAGGTTATAAGGAATGTTTTAAGTATAAATCATCTTAAGAAAGACTGTCCAAAAATTAGAGGCATAGACAGACAGTCGAATTGTTTCCCTGGAATCTGTCCTCGCTTCAGGAGGGGTAATCTTTGGGTCTGAACTCAGGCAGTATGCTCAGATTTAGAAATATTTACATTTGAGTTAATGCAAAACTCAGAGCAGCCTCAGCAAGGCTTGTGTGACATTTCTTTTCTTTTGCAAACCCTGCCTAGGGAAGTTTTTGGGACCTTGCCTATCCTTGCCTCCTGGGCATTATTTTTAAGCCAAAACAGCATTATTACAGATCTATCCAGGTGTTGTTAAAATAAGGTTCAAACTTAAGATTTATGAAAGGTTAATGAGGCTGTAGAACTTATAGAGGCATTACAAGCTGGCTTGCCTACTCCATATAGAATTATTACAGATTGGAAGGTTTTTTTTTTCCTTCACATCCTGATAATTATAAAGGGTTTGCTTCTAGAGAGCTTGTGATCATTGGAAAGTTTTGCTTCTAGGTATGGCTAATAGCCTTATATTATGTAAGGAAAAATTTTATTTAGTCTCTTCTTCAATACAAGAAGCTAGGACTTTGAATCTTTCAGAGTATATTGTTTCTTATATGGAAAGTATTTTATTAGCTAATGACTCTGAAGGGACGTTTACTACAAATCTTTGTTCTTACACATCGAGCTTTAAAGTTTTAGGGAGTAGCTGTTGCTCCAGAAAAGATTCAGAAGCAATATCTTTTTAATATTTAGGGTCTCAGTTTTATCCTAGAAAAATTATGGTACAAAAAAATTAAAAAAGAAAAGATGATTTGCTTACTTCAAATTATTTTCAAAAGCTACCAGGAGATATTAATTGGCTAAGACCTCACCTTAAGCTCACCACAGGAGGACTTAAGCCTTTGCTGGATGTTATCAAGGGAGATACAAATTAACTGGTGAAAAAGAAAAGGCTTTGCAGAAAGTAGAGGAAGCATCTGTAATCAATTACTATCAGTTGTATTCAATGGTAATCAAACATTAGCTTCAGTATTCTAGTTATTGTTACTCAATGTGCCCACAGCAATTCTTTGGCAAAAGAGAACATCAATGTAGAATCATCTTTCTTCATCTCCAAGTTTTAACATCCTATTATGAAGCTGTTGTGGTGTTAATAAAGAACTGTAAGATAAAATCATGAAGGTATTTTAGGATAAAAAAGAAGTCTTAAAAACCTGTTCCTTGTTTCGAATAGCAGTTAAATTGGTTATTACAGAACATTGATATTTGGCCTATTGCATAGCAAACTTTTTAGGTAAAATTGATAATCATTATCCAAAAGATAAGTTGTTAAAAATTGCTTCTATGCATGCTTTTGTGTTTTCTGCAAGTTTATGCATGCATGCATCTCATAAAGAATACCTCTACTGTATTTAAAAACAGCCCTTCTATGAGAGAGAAGTATATGTGATTGGATCACATGTTTATTCTTTTGAGTTTCCTCCTGCTTCAGCACAGATAATTAAATTGTGTGCTGTCATATATATCAGGACTTACAATTGCTCAAAATTGTTCCTTTTTTTTTTCAGATACTGCTAATTCTCAAATTTGCAACTGTTTATGAATATACAACTCAAATTAAGAAAAAATATTGTCTCTTTAAACAACTGTCTTTGGACATTTAAGAACTCATCCTAGATTGCCGGAACAAGACCTCTTAAGGCAATACCACCCCAGATTTATATCCCAGGCAGATTATAGGCCTTACACAAGAACAATTGGCCATATAACCTCATTCTTTAAATCATCAAAAAAGTAATGGCTTGAGATAATTATTTGGAATTTTTAGAAAATGTGCATGTCAAATTGTAAAGTCTTATTCTCAATGTCCTCAGTTGCTACCTGTTCCACATATGGTGTTAATTCTTGAGGACTTATACTTAATCAGTTATTGCAAATGGATACTTATATTCCTGATTTTAGAAAAATAAAATATGCACATGTGACTATTGATACCTTTTCAGGCTTTCCAGTTGCAACTGCTCTAACAAGAGAAGCAACTAAAAATGTAATTAGTAATTGCCTATGTTAATTTTTGTTTATACTTGATGTTCCAAATCAGATTAAAACAGATAATGGAACTGGCTATTACAGTTAAGCATTTGAGATGTTTTGTCAACAATTTAATGTTACTCATGTTTCTTAGTCAGAGTTTCTATTCCTGAACAAACATCATGACCAAGAAGCAAGTTGGGGAGAAAAGGGTTTATTCAGCTTACACTTCCATACTGCTGTTCATCACCAAGGAAGTCAGGACTGGAACTCAAGCAGGTCAGGAAGCAGGAGCTGATGCAGAGTCCATAGAGGGATATTCTTTGCTGGCTTGCTTCCCCTGGCTTGCTCAGCCTGCTCTCCTATAAAACCAAGACTACCAGCCCAGAGATGGCATCACCCACAAGGGGACCTCCCCCGTTGATCATTAATTGAGAAAATGCCTTACAGCTGGATCTCGTTGAGGCATTTCCTCAACTGAAGCTCCTTTCTCTGTGATAACTCCAGCCTGTGTCATGTTGACACAAAACTAGCCAGTACACCATGTTACTGTAACTTTTTATAATTTTCAAGGACAAGATATTGTGGAACTTTAAAACTATATCTTCTTAAAAACAAAAAAGGGATTATATCCCCGTGCACATTATTTATATCACACTTTTCAATAAAATTTTAAAATTTGAATGCCAAAAAACTCCTTGCTGAGTATCTATGGAAGGATCCACTTATTGGCATATGGCATGATCTTGATCAGATATTTAATATGGGGAAGCAGACATGTTTGTGTTTTTTCCATAGAATGCTGCAGGAGCACGCTAGCTGCCAGAATGATTTGTGTAATATGCTGACCTGTGAGCTTGCTGAGTGCCCTGACAATGGTGATAGGAATGCTGTATTGGGTATATGTTCTTGACCCACCTTTGCTTGCCTATGTCCCGGATCAGACAAGCTAAGCTGCCTTGCTTCTAGCTTTTTAACCTTGTGGGACAGAGAACATAGACTATGGAAGCTGATTTAGAAAAATTAGTCAAAAGGAGGGGTTATAATGACTCTTCTCTTTCCTTTAATGTGACCAGTTATTCTGACTCAGTCATGGATTGGTCTAGAAATAAATCCAATACTGGAGATTCCTATTATAAAGATAGCTAAAAATCTTTATTAGCCAGCAGATTTAACTTGGAGCATAGCTTCCACTATTTACATGAGAAGTAACAGTTTTTGTGTTGATTCTCAAAGCTACCTCCCCCACTCCAGGAGGCCAGACTTGGGCCTGATCATTGCTAATTTGCAACTGAATTGAGTGCCTGGGACATCCCCAAAAACAACCTTAATCCTGTTGCTTTCAACTTTGACTTTGTGTTTCAAGCAGGTCAGTTACCTCCACACAGGCTCTCACCCTCAGCAAAACACAAATGGCAGTGATTCATTGCTATGAAGAAATACATTGAGCACATAATGTGGTTTGGGTCTGATTGGGAAAAAGGTGTGCAATGAGGGCTGGCAGCCAAAGATGGGCCACTGGGTCTATGGCTTATTTTGACCTAAGACAGGGGCATGTGCCAATAGGCTGTGTTTGTTCAAAATAAACACTGCTTTGTTTTATTCTGCAAATAAACACAAACAAGCTGCACATGTGCTCTGAGACGGGTCAGAAAAAGTCCAATTAGATTCAGTCCTAAGACAGGCGCAGCCACTAGCCACCATAATCCCCAGGCAGGACTATGGTGCATACATAAATTTTATATCCCAGTCCAGCTACTTTTAATAAATAAAAAGGGAGTAACTGTGCCCTTTCCCCAGCCTTGACCAGGCTGCTCAGACCTGGCTTGCCACAGTTGCTAGTCCATCTAAGGTGGAGTCTTCTGGCCTAGGTAAAGTCTATTGTCCTGCCACATCTGCAGCTTCCTGCAAGAAGCCACTACCTGCTGAGAGGCTGAACTTGTTCTCCTGACATGATACTGACAAAGCAGTGATCCTGACAAAGCAAGGAGATCCTGGTATGGTGGAGGATGGGTTCCCACCCCCACCCCACCCCCTTTATAAGTACAGACTCATAAGTAAACATTGGCCTTGATCAGAAAACTTTGTCTTGGCTAATTACTTCTCTCGCAGCCTTTCCCATCCAGAACCCCATTTTTCCTTTCAGGAACCCAGTAGCCCGTGGCCACTGGCAGCTACACAGCTTAGACCATCCCTATAATGAGAATCTTCCTGCCTCAGCCTCCTCAGTGCTGAGATTACAGATATTGAAGAGGTCAGGTTAGCTGTTAGAAAACTCCACTGGACCCCTCCCCTCCTGAAAACAGAAGGTCATAAAGAACATAGGCACCCCTCCCCTCCAGAAAGGAGGGGCTAATTACATTCCTCAGACCACAGGGAGGACAGACTGACCACCATCATAGACACATTATGAGACCATTGGCCACCCACCTCATTTGCCACGGACCAGGCTCAGTCGGCCCCCCTCAATCGATGGGAATTAGGAGTTCCAGCAGGTGGGCATAGAGTTGGCAAGAAATGACAAATGGACACAGACACAAGGGAGTGCTGTATCTGGATGTAATTTTTCACAAAGGGAACACCAGGCTTATATAATACAGAAAACAAAGGAGTAGGGTGTCACAGCAGGCAAGGTACATTAAAGTATCTGACACAAAACAGAGGAATGTCTTCAAAGGACTGGCAGGAACCAGGTAATGTTTACAGTAAAGAAAAAACATCTCTGCCTACAGTCAGCTAATGGCAGGTAAGGATTTCACACCCTAGTCACAATTTATGCTACTCCTTTGAGCCTTGTGAAAGCTAGCACCAGGGGGTTCTGCTCTAGCAGACCTTCTCATGAATAATGCAATACCACAAACCCCCCTTTTCCTAGGCCTTGGTAAATACTTGCATATGAGAGTAATTTGGCTGCTCTTTTAAGTATCTGTAGGGAATCTCCATTTGTCAAAAGAATTCACCAACTTTCTTCTAATATACAATGTAGTCTGCTATAGTCTGCTATGCCTGGTTGTAATGAAGATTCTAAGTATACTTTGCTAAGCTTGCCCTGAGATTTCTAACTCTTATCCAGTAAAATACTATAAGAAAGCATGCAAGACCCTCCACAATATTGCAGGGACAAATCTGGGGCATTCTAGCTATGGGAATGCCAAGGTTCCAGGAGGCTAAGTTTGCTTGAAACTCTTTGCCTCATGACTGCTTCCAGGCTTTTAGGTCTGCCAAGAGAGTCACTACTGGAGTGGATGTAGTACTCATTCCCTATAGACCAATCGGTTTAAAAGTCACACTGTTCTGCCAGTCATATTGTGCCTAATGGCGGTGGCCAGGAGAACTGTATAATGGCTCACTGGGTGGGTTGCACAGGGTCACTCTCTCCCTATGTGCAGGGTGACCTCAGCATGGTGGATTAAATAAAATTCCTCTTGCTTTTGCATTGATTCCGGCTCTACTTGGTTCACTGGGGGGGGTCCCAGGTAACCTAAGGCTCGACAGAGTCTTATATACCACCCAGGCCTCTATCTATTTCAAGTGAAAAACTCATTGGTATTAAGCACATTCATAATGTTGTGTAGCCATTGCCATCTGAAAAACTTTCTCCAAGCAAAATGTCTCTCATTGCTAAATCCTAATTGCCCTTCTGTATAAGGGTGCAACCTCAATTCTATTCTCTGCTTCTATGAATATGCCTATTCTCTGTATTTCATTACAACAAACTTTTACTTCTTTAAGCTGCAAGGTTAGAGGTTAGACATTTTTTTTTTGTGGTTCATGGGTCAGAATTTAGGGTCCTGTACATGTTAGGCAAGCACATCCAGCTAAGCCATAACCTAGCCCCTCACTGGGGGATTCTAGACAGGAGTTCTACCCCTGAGCCACACATACACCCATCTCTCATTCGGGGTTCCAGGCAAGGGCTCTATACCTGAGCCATCCCCTCATCCCTGAAATAATTTGTTTTCACATCTGTATATCTAATTTCCACAGCATAATCTGTAACAGAATTTCCTCTCTTATTGAATCACTTTTGCTCCTTTGGCAAAAATGAATTGACACGTGTGCATGTCTGTTTCTGGGGAAATCTTCTCTGCTTTATTCATCTAAGTGTATGTTTTGTTGTGAATGTCATGCTGACTTATTTTCTGACATGGGGCGGGTGGTTTTGTTTCTTCTTTTTGTGGCTGTTCTGGTAAGTGTCTTTGTCGGCTTGATACAAGCTAGAGTCATCTGGGAAGAGAGAACCTCCTATGAGAAAATGACCCCATTAAATTGCCCATAGGCAAGACTTTGGGGCATTTTCTTAATTGATCAAACCAGTAAGCAGTGCTCTTCCCTGACCTCTGCTTCAGCTCCTATTTCCAGGTTTCTTCCTTGAACTAATGGCCTGGCCTCCCTTCATTATAAACTGTTAATCCAATTGTACTGGCTGTTTTGTGTGTCAATATAAGCTGGAGTAGTCAAAGGGAAAGGAGCCTCAGTTGAGCAAATGCCTCCATGAAATCCAGCTATAAGATGTTTTTCCAATTAGTGATTAATGGGAGAGGGCCCAACCCACTGTGGGTAGTGCCATGCCTGAACTGCTTTCTACAAGAAAGCAGGTGAGAGGATTAGCCCAACCAACTCTGTAACAGGCTTCAAACTGGCAGTTCAGGAAACTAGGCCTAAGTTTATGTTTCCCAGAACTGGGCAAGTCTCCACAAGTCAGCTAATGGAAACAAACACAGGCCAAGGCAGCCAATCAGAAGCTTCCCAACCACCTGGCCTGAGGCAAAAGCAGTAAATCAGCAACAGTTTCCAACCCCCAACCCAAAACAGTCTCTGGGCATCCCCAGCAATGGTTCTGGAATGTCCTCAGAGCCCTAGCCAAACACAAAGATACCCATACCCTTAAGGACTGAGTTAACCAATCAACATAAAGGTCACCTAACCCTTCCTGGAATTTCCATTAATCTGCTTTAAATTGAGCCTTCGAGCTTACCTGGGTGTCTCCATCTTGGTAAATATAGACCCCTACATGCTGGACTTCTGCAAAATAAAACACTCTTTGCTTTTGCATGCTATTTGAGTCTGGGGTATCATTCTTTGGTGAATCACAGACCCTTACATTTGGAGGCTTGTCCAGGATTCACTAAAGACCCCTAACCCAGCTGGGCGTGGTGGCGCATGCCCTTAATCCCAGCACTCAGGAGGCAGAGGCAGGTGGATTTCTGAGTTCAAGGCCAGCCTGGTCTACAGAGTGAGTTCCAGGACAGCCAAGGCTATACAGAGAAACCCTGTCTCAAAAAGCAAAACAAAACAAACAAACAAATAAAACCAAACCTTAAAAAAAAAGACCCCTAACCCAAATAATTGAGTTTTTCCAATCAGTAAGTTCTGGTGTATTCCTCCTTACGTTCCTGTTCCTGCCACCATTCTCCCTGCCAAGCTGGTACTGACAAAGAAAAGAGAAGCTCCTGACTGACCACTCCCCTGACTCGCCTGACTCAACCTGGAGTCCACATCACACTCAAGCTCATACTTCCCAGAGAGTTGACTTACCCTCCAGGCTACAGGAGCCCCAGATGCTTAGGGCAGACAGTCATGACATATGTGCCATCTGCCAGTTCTGATATTTACAATTGGAAATGAAGAAGTAACAAAATTCTAGGCCTTTAGGTCGAGGCTTGGGAATGTAACTCATTGCTCCAAGGTATGCTAATCATACCTTGATAGCGACATTCCTTCCTCCACCTACCTGCTTCCTGGGTTCAAAGAGTGTTCATTCAAAGAAAGTCACCCTGACCAACACCGGAAACTGCCATGCAAATGTGCTATTGTTAGGGGCTCTTAGAAACTGAGAGTTAACCAAAACAATTACCAGGTATTCTCTGTGACTCTTGTGACTTTACACTTCCTTATGACTCTTAACTGGTATCTTTGGTATTTTTCCAACAACGCCCTCCCCACTTCCTTGAGTTGTGGTTTCTTCCTTTAAATACCCCCTTACTCAGCTACTCGGGGCGCCATAGTCCTCTACCCCTGCGTGGTGTATGACCATGGGCCCGAGAACGCTCTCGAATAAAAATCCTCTTGCAGTTGCAGCAAGACCGTTTCTTGTGGGTGATTTTGGGGTGTCGCCTCTCCTGAGTCAGAACGTGGGGGAGTCCTCACGTTGTGGGTCTTTCATTTGGTGCGTTGGCCGGGAAACGCGACCACCCCTCACACCCGAGAACCGACTTGGAGGTATGGGGATCCCCTTTTGTGTGTGTGCCGGCCGGTGTCTCTGTTTTGAGTGTCTGTTTTCTGAAACGAACATTGGAACATGTGCTTGTTGTGTTGGGTTGTTTGTGTCTTGTCCTATGTTTCTGAAGCATGGCGAAGTCTGAGTTCGGATCCATCTGAGTTTATTAAATTTGTGTCTTGGTTTTCGGGTTGCGAGATCGTGGGTTCGAGTCCCACCTCGTGCCTTGGTTTTACACCTGGCAGAGTGAGGAACAAGTGTGCTTCTCTGGTTTTGGTCGTCTAGGTAAAAATGGATACTGGTGTTTGTAGAGGATGGGGTCTGAAATGCGCGCGCGGTCGGTATTTGCAGCTGTCCTTTTGGGCCGTAAGGACCGGAGGACTGTGGTCGGCAGACGTGCTAGGAGGACCACAGGCTGTGGCCCCGGGGGACGCCCTGGGAGGTAAGGAGAGCCAGGGACGCCTGGCCGTCTCCGGATCGGTCAGAGGGACCGAGTTCTGTTGAAGCGGAAGCTTCCCCCTCCAAAATCGTCTAATTCTCTTGCCTGCTTGTAGAGGACAAGAAAGGGTCGAATGTGTCTGGATCTGTTGGTTTCTGTTTTATGTGTTTTTGTGTATGTGTTTAGAGCTATGTGAAAATCTAGAAAAGCAAAGGTAATTCTCATAGGTGCTTTATACCCTGACTAGAGATAGTTTACACCTGAGATGTGAGAGAATGGGTTTTGAGAAAAGCAGTACTCTCCGACTATCTGGGGATAATTTGGTAAAAAATAAAATAAAATAAACAGTATTAATTGGTCTTTGGGGCCCTGCACCTGTAGTTAAGAATCTAGTGTGGCTAGAGAAGCCCTGCTAGGAGCTGATTATAAACGCTGCTCTTATAAGGACCAGCAGCTTCTCAAGTTCTACAAAAATCTCTGTGCTTGTGATTATTGGATTCATCAGGTGACAAGGTGCTCCTCTCTTGAAATTATAGCTAGAAAAATTAAGAATTTTGTTTGGTTTAAATGAACAAATGTATGCGGCCATTTCATTTTTGTTTCTAAATAGTTTCAAAAGTATAAATATGTTTTTATATGTCTTGGTTATAGATTAGTGGCTCATAAGTTATTAGTTATGATTAAAAATTTGTAACATTGGTAACAAAAAGTTGACTTAAAACTGGTAACTCTGGGTTAGAATAATTTAGAACTACAACATGCAGCATGAGACAATCCATGGGAACAGGTCTCTAAAGATACGCCTAAATTGAGTAATATTCTATGTAATTCTTATCCTAGAAATCCGATTTATAAAAGATAAGATTTAGGGTAGTGTCTTTTTGAAGTATTGGCAGCTACACCTTCTTGTGTTTGTGTGCAGGAACAGGCAGCCAAAATTTGTAGCAAGTAATGTTTTTAGAGTTCATTTTTAAAGAAAAAATAGATTGTTTTCACTGTTAAAATTAGGTTTTGTTTCTCAAAATTGTGGTTGTACTCTTATGTTACAAGAGAAATTAAAGGTTTCTCCCAAATCGCAGCCACCAGCCAATTCGGCTCCCTATGAAGCCTCCTGAGTGGCCTAGTCCACAACCTTCCCCTTATCCACAGCCTCAACGCCAGCTGCCGAGGGAACCCTAAACCCCTCGGGGTGTCGAGAGGCGGACCGCTGCGGGTACATGGAACTGCAGAACACAGAGTCCGGGCGGACTCTGGTGGACCCGCCCAAACTTTAAACCCTTCAGTACTGGTCATTTTCCTCTGTTGGTATTTATAACTGAAAAACTAACCACCCCCTTTCTCAGGATCCCCAACGCCTCACAGGGTTGGTAGAGTTCCTTATGTTTTCTCATCAGCCTACTTGAGATGATTATCAACAGCTGTTGCAGATGCTCTTAACAACCAAAGAGCAAGAGAAAATTCTGTTAAAGGCTAGAAAAATGGCCCGGAAGCCAACGGAGGTCTACACAGCTACAAAATGAGATCGACATGGGATTCCTTTTGACTCGCCCCAGTTGCGACTGCGACATGGCTGAAGGTAAGGAGAGCTTGAAAATCTAACGCCAGGCTCTGGTCTCCAAGGTGCCTCAAGATGGGCCCACTAATTTGGCTAAGGTAAGAGGTAATGCAGGGGCCGATCGAACCTCCCTCAATGTTCCTTGAAAGACTTATGAAAGCCTTCAGGCAGTTCACTCCCTTTAATCTTACCTCGGAAGCCCAGAAGGCCTCAGTGGCCTGGCTGGCCTTCATAAGGCAGTTGGCCCCCGATATCAGAAAAAAGCTTCAGAGAAAAGAGGGAGACAGTTAGGCGATCTAGTGAAAGAGGCAGAAAAAGTGTGTGTGTGAGAGAGAGAGAGGCGGGAGGCAGAAAAAAGAGAAAACAGGAGGGATCATAGACAAGAGAAAAATTTGACTAGAATCTTGGCCACAGTGATAGGAGAGAAAGAAAAAGACAGGATCTAGACAGGAAACCTGGGCAACTGAAGACCGAGCCTCAGCTAAAAAGGCTCAGCTGTGTCAGACTGAAGTTACTTATTTGAGAGACACCCTTCGAGACGGGAAGTAGTGGCTAACTACACCAAGGCAAGTAAGAAAATTCTTGGGTACTGCTGGCTTCTACAGACTCTAGACACCTGGGTTGGCGACCTTAGCTGCCTTGTTGTACCCCCTAACCAAAAAAGGGGAGGTGTTTTGTGGATCCCGGATTGCCAGAAAGCCTTTAAAAAATTAAAAAGGCCCTCTTGATGGCCAGCCTTTGCCTGACCTAACCAAGCCTTTCACTCTTTATGTGGAAGAGAGATCAGGGGTCGCCAGAGGAGTCCTTGCTCAGACTTTGAGACTTTGAAAAAGGCCAGTGGCTTACCTATCCAAAAAGTTACACCCTGTTGCCAGCGGGTGGTTTTCTTGCCTGTAAGCTATTACTGCCATAATCTGCTTGTCAAGGATGCTGATAAACTCACTCTGGGACAGCAACTAGCTGTAATGGCATCCCACGCTCTTGAAAGCATTATCTGAAAGCCCCCTGACTGATGGATGACTACCAACGCTCCTGTGACACATCAAAACTTCTTGTTGACTGAACGAGTGACCTTCGCTTCATTCCACCTGCTGTCCCACTGTGTGAGACTGCACCTACTCACCACTGCGCTGAAATGATCTGAAGGATCAGATCAGCCTTGGCCTGAGGGTTCGAGCTGGTACACTGATGACAGCAGCCTCAAGGTTAAAGGTAAGCAGAAGGCGGGGACAGCAGTATGGTGGTGGACAGAAAGCAAGTGATCTAGGCCAGCAGCCTCCCTGAAGGGACGTCGGCCCAGAAAGCTGAACTTGTAACTTTGAGACAAGGTCCATAAATGGCAAAAGAAAAGTCAACAATGACAACAGGTATGCTTTTGCCACTGTACGGAGCAATATACAGACAAAGAGGGCTGTTGACATCTGCAGAGAAAGACCTAAGATGCTGTGGCTAAAGAAAATCAGATAGCAGATCTAACTGCCAAACAGGTGACTCAAGGAGCAATGATCCTGGCAGTCAAGGAGCCTAAAGATTATTATGACATCAGAGAGACCAGCTTTAGATACACCCCTGAGCACTATCAAGTTTGGACAGTATTTGACCCACCTGGGGGCCAAAAAAATTCAAAGGTGTGGTTAGGTCCTTTGACTACTATGTTACAAGACTCTCTGACTTGGCAGAAAAAATAGTCAAAAGCTGCAAGGCCTGTGCTATGACAAGGTAGAATTTACAGAAATTAAGCCAGCTAGATATTGCAACAAGTACTTGTTAGTGTTTATAGACACCGTTTCAAGATGGATAGAAGCTTTTCCTACCAGGACTGAAGATCCTAAAAGAAATCTTCCCAAGGTAATAGATCTGCCTTTGTTGCCCAGGTAAATCAGGGACTGGCCAAGATATTAGAGATCGGTTAGAAGTTACATTGTGCATACAGGCCCAAAGCTCAGGACAGGTAAAAAAAATAAATAGAACCATTAAGAGACCCTTACCAAATTGACAACAGAGACTGGCGCTAATGATTGGATAGCTCTCCTACCCTTTGCTCTTCAGGGTTAAAAACACCCCTGGACAGTTTAGACTGACCCCCTTATAAATTACTCTACAGGGGGCCCCCTCCACTGGTAAAAATAGCCTCTGTACATAGTGCTGACATGCTGCTATCCCAGCCTTTGTTCTCTAGGCTCAAGGTGCTCCAGTGAGTGAGACAGCGAGCAAAAAAGCAGCTCCAGAAGGCCTACTCAAGAGAAGAAGACCTGCTACATTAGACGTCTCTGCACAGAAAACCTTGAGACTCCGGTGGAAAGGCCCTTATCTTGTACTCTTGACCACCCTACTTTCTACCTTTATGATACCCCTTTTGATTTTGCTTCTGCTTTTAATTATAGGTGCATGTGTGTTAAATAGACAAGTCACCTTTATTAGAACAAGAATTAGTGCAGTGCGGCTTTTAGTTTTGAGACAACAGTACTATGCCCTAAAGGATCAAATATGTCAGAGAAAAGATAGTGTCTAGTTCTAAGATTAGAACTATTAACAAAAAAAAAAGGGGGGAATGAAGAAGTAACAAAATTCTAGGCCTTTAGGTCGAGGCTTGGGAATGTAACTCATTGCTCCAAGGTATGCTAATCATACCTTGATAGCGACATTCCTTCCTCCACCTACCTGCTTCCTGGGTTCAAAGAGTGTTCATTCAAAGAAAGTCACCCTGACCAACACCGGAAACTGCCATGCAAATGTGCTATTGTTAGGGGCTCTTAGAAACTGAGAGTTAACCAAAACAATTACCAGGTATTCTCTGTGACTCTTGTGACTTTACACTTCCTTATGACTCTTAACTGGTATCTTTGGTATTTTTCCAACAACGCCCTCCCCACTTCCTTGAGTTGTGGTTTCTTCCTTTAAATACCCCCTTACTCAGCTACTCGGGGCGCCATAGTCCTCTACCCCTGCGTGGTGTATGACCATGGGCCCGAGAACGCTCTCGAATAAAAATCCTCTTGCAGTTGCAGCAAGACCGTTTCTTGTGGGTGATTTTGGGGTGTCGCCTCTCCTGAGTCAGAACGTGGGGGAGTCCTCACGTTGTGGGTCTTTCAGAAGTTGCAGAGACCCCTATTTTCAGAAAGACCATTAGTTATCACAGGTCTTCTAGATTCAATCATACTAACTCACCAGCCCACCTGGGACGACTGTCAGCAACTGCTCCAGATCCTCTTCATGACAGAGGAGAGACAGATCACAGGAGTCACCCAAAAATTGGTTCCGGAAGTGAATGGGCTGCCCAACCATGTCCAAGCTGATATCGATGAAGTCTTTCCTTTGACTTGACCTGACTGGGATTTTAACACTGCTGAAGGTAGGGAGTGGCTCTCGGTCTACCACCAGAGAGGCCAAGGAATGTAGGGAAAGAACGATAGCCTTGGGGAATATCTAGAAAGACTTTTTAAAGCCTATAGGACCTACACTCCCTTTGATCCAGAAGCCAGAGAGCACCAGTCAGCTCTTTTGTTAACAAAGCTGCCCTAACATCCATAAGAAGCTTCAACACCTGGACAGCTTTCCAAGTAAGCAACTGACTGCGTGAGTAGCCATAGCTGAGAAGGTTTTCAACAACCTGGAGATCTATGAGGATCAACAGACCAGAGGACTGGCAGAAGTGCTACTCACCATCATGAGCCACAGCTGTCCTGGTGAGAGCTGAAAAACTAGCTCATGGAAGGGCCAAAGGTAAACCAGCTCCCACTGGAGGAAAAAAACCCATCCCCCATCAGAAAGGGACCGATGTGCCTATTGCAAGGGAAAAGGCCATTAGAAGCATGAGTGCCCTAAGAAACGTCAAAGTGAGGGTCCAAAGGTTCTGAAATTAGAAAAACTTAGATGACTGAGGATTCCCAGGCTCAACCCTACTCCAAGAGCCCTGGATAACCCTATAGGTGGAGGGGAAGCCATAGACTTTCTGGTGGACACAACATTCTGTTTTGAAACAACCACTAGGGCTATTGTCAAGTCAAAAAACATGGGTGCAAGTGGCAATGGGCACTAGGCCCTATCCATGGACTACCCAAAGAAAGGTGGAGTTGGGAGTGCAATGGGTAACTCACTCATGTATGCTCATCTCTGAATGCCCATACCCATACTGGGAAAAGAGCTCCTCGTCAAAATGGAAGCCCAAATCCATTTAGGTTCAGAGAGAGAAGTACCAGATAAGAACGCCCCTCCCATTCATGTTCTGAAATAGGTACTAGAAAAAAAATACAAATTGTTCCCTCAACCAGCCCCATCTCCAAGCCAGATATTTCTGGCAGAAATCCCTGAGGTCTGGGCAGATAAAAAATCCAGTGGGACTTGCTTGTCATTGGACCCCGGTTCTAGTCCACTTAAAGTCTGGGGCCATTGTAGCCTAAGTCAGGCAATATTCAATGCCCAAAGAAGTCAGAATGGAGACCACCCTGCCTATTAACTGGCTCTTGGAAGCAGGGATCCTGATTCCTTGCCAGTCAGCATGAAACACACCTCCTTCCAGTCAAGATCCCCATTCCAATGACTATACGTGTGCAGGATTTAAGGGAGGTAAATAAGTGGGTGAAGGATATCCATCCCATGGTTCTAAACACATGCACCCTGCTAAGCAGCCTCCCTCCAAACCACACTAGCTCACACTGTGCTCAGCCTGAAGGATGCTGTCTTGAGCCTGCCTCTGGCACCCAAAAGCTAGTCTCTATTTGCCTTCAAATGGTAAGATTTGGAGAGAGACTTTAATGGATAACTGACTTGGACATGCCTGCCTCAAGTATTCAATAACTCACCCACCATCTTTGATGAGGACTTTGTTGAGTACTGGTAAGTCTGCTCCCCAAATTAACCTTACTTCAATGCATAGATGACATTTTGATTGTGCCCCAGACTTGGAGACATGCCAGGAGACCACACAAGACCTAATATAGGAACAAAGTCAACTTGGCTACCAAGTGTCTTTTTAAAATCCCAGCTTTGTCAACTTGAGGTCACCTCCCCAAGGGGGTACCAGTGCATGCTGTGGAATGCCTGGAAACAATCTGTCCTTAGCATCCCAGTTCCATCATTCGGAAGGCAAGTACAGGAACTTCTGCAATCGGCCAGGTTTTGTAGACTCTGAGTGCCAGGGGTCACTGATAGTCAAACCATTATATGAGGCCACCAGGGGGCCAAAAAGATAAAATAAAATAAACCCATAAGATGGATATGGCTTTTAAGAGTTTAAGAAAAGCCTTATTGGAGGCCCTGGCCCTGGCCCTCCCAGGATCCACAAACCTTTCCAGGTATGTGTGGATGAGAGAAAAGGGATGGGTAAGAGAGTGCTCACCCAAACTTTGGGACCATGAAAAAGACCTGTGGCTTTTTTACCTAAAAAGCTGGATCTGGTGGCCCAAGGATGCCCAACCTGCCTCCAGATCATAGCTGCCACTGCTATGCTGGTCAAGGCTGCTGACAAAATAACCATGGGGCAGGAACTTGTTATCACCACTGCCCATGCTATTGAGAGGACCCTCAAGAATCTACCTAGCCTATAACTGCCCAACACCAGACTGGTGCACTTTCAAGGTTCTATCTTTTTAATCTCCCTTACATAAGATCTAACCCATCATCTGCCGTAGACCTAGCCACCATGCTACCTGACCCATCCTCAGATGTGCAGCATGATTGCCCTATAGTTCTGGGGCACATCCTGAACATCATGCCAGGTTGGATTGACACACAGTGGCCAGCCACAGAATGTATCTACTTCATAGACAGGGGAAGCTTCATCCAGAATGGAACCAGGTATGCAGGAGCAGTGGTAGTAGACAAGGTCCCTGGTTTTTGGGCAACTGCTTTGCAGCCAGGAACTTCAGCCCAGAAAGCTGAGTTAAAGGCTCTTGCCCAGGCTTTAAAACTGCCAAAGGAGCCATAGCTAACATCTACACTAACAGCAGATATGCCTTTGCTATGGTTCATATACATGGGCTCATATACCAAGAGAAGGGATTATTGACTGCTGAAGGGAAAGCTATCACAAATATGTAAGAAATACTTCCTTTATTGGAGGCATTATGGCTTTCTCTCAAAGTGTCCATAATTCATTGCCCCGGGCATCAGAAAAGGACATCAGAAATAGCCCAAGGAATCAGGCTAGCTGATAAAGCCACAAGGAAGACTGCCACAAGCTTCCACTGCCAACATCCTGGTAGCTTTGCCACCCACCATGCTCCCAGCCATTCCTGAATATACCGCTAAAGACAAACAAGATAAAGCAAAATACCAAAGAATTTATAGAAGAGACAGATTTTTGCTGACCTCTGAAGCCACACTAGCCTACTTAAGGAGTTTGCTAAGCAACTCATCCATCAATTCATCAAGCTTCATACCTGACCACCGAAAACTGAAGAAATGCAAGACACAAAATATTTTACTTAGGACACTTGGTTGATCGGGTAATCTCCCATTGTCCCACCTGCCACTCTGTGAACCTGAAACTCAGTCAAGGAGATACTCCAGCAACCAGAATCAGGGACCAATTGAAAAACATACTATACAAAAATAAAACCAGAAACATGAGTGTAAGTATCTGCTAGTTTTTATAGATACCTTTTCAGAATGGGTAGAAGCCTACTCTAAAAGGAGACTGACAACATAGTGGCAAAGTGGCTTCTGGAAGACATCATACCTAGGTAAGGTTTGCCTACCCTGCTTGGGTCTGACAGTGGACCAGCCTGCATCTCTCAGGTAACTCAATCCCTAGCACAGGTACTGGGTACCAGTTGGAAATTTCATTGTTCATACAGACCTCAGAGTTCAGGACAGGTAGAGAGGATTAATCAAACCCTGAAGGAGGCCTTGACCAAATTAATCCTTGAAAATGGAGGTAATTGTGCGCCTCCATTATGCCTTATATAGGACCTACACCTCCTACATTTTGGATCTCACCCACTTTGAGATCCTATATTGGAGGCCCTCGCCTATGCTGCTTAACTTCCAGTCTGACATCTTGGCTAAGTATGACCAGCACTCTCAGGATCAGAGCCAGTGAACCAAATACAGAGGTCCAGAGTCCTTTTTGTGTGGGGCATGAAGATGTGAATCTGCTGGGTGGATAAACTGGAAGCCCCCTATCAAAGATGACCTCATCACTGAGACCGAGTTTGGGCATGCACAGACAGTGGGAGCCAAGTTCTGCATAAGAAAGGACACCCAGCCCACATAGGAGAGAGACTTGGGACTTGTCTTGAGCCCCCTTACTCTCTGAGGACCCCCAGGGGAAAACAATGCAACAACAACCTTGTCATTAAGTTCACAGCAGCTGGCAAGAAGGCTGATTGGACTGTTGGTAAGACTTTACTTCTCTAGCTATGATCTGGGGACTCCCATTTACTGTCCAACTGCTCCAACATAACCTCTCGGGACCCATGGTCCCCTTAGGCTCCAATAAGGGATTAGTAAAGCCAAACCAACCACCCCCACAACCTCTGCCTCTGCCCTCCCTTATTACAACCCACCACCCTCTCACCCCTGCAAAGTGTCATTTCATCAAATCAATTGCTTCTTAAAACAGTTCCACCTCCTCCGTTACCGACTCCATTACCCAAGTCAGAACTCCTGCAATTATTAAAAGCCACTTTTCAGGTTCTTTTTTTTTTTTTTTTTTTGGTTTTTCAAGACAGGGTTTCTCTGTGTAGCCCTAGCTGTCCTGGAACTCACTTTGTAGACCAGGCTGGCCTCGAACTCAGAAATCCGCCTGCCTCTGCCTCCCGAGTGCTGAGATTAAAGGCATGCGCCACCACCGCCCAGCCACTTTTCAGGTTCTTAATGCCTCCTGTCCAGACTTAACACAGGACTGTTGGTTATGCTTAAATGTTCAGTCCCCCTAGTATGAAGAAAGAGCTATCTCTAGAGACTATTCACAGATGGTACTCAATGTAGATGGCAGAAATCAGAAAAAAGTGAGCTTACTCTACAAGTAATAATGGAACAAGAGCTCTGCATCGGAAATAAGGTAACCTCAGCTATCTATCCCCACCTCTGCAACTGCCCTGCCACCCCCACCATTGCAGGATATATGCTGCCCCCAGAGAACGTTTGCTGGGCTTGTGCCTTAGTGCTTACTCCGTGCATTTATAGCTTGGTTGTAAATATGACTGGGAGACCCCTATATTCTGGACTTCTGCAGAATAAAATGCTCTTTGCTTTTGCATTCTATTTGAGTGTAGGGTACCATACTCTGCATCAGCTCCTGCCTACAGGTTCCAGCCCTGCTTGAGTTCCTGTTCTGACTTTCTCCAATAATGGACTATGATCTGGAAGTATAAATCAAATAAGCCCTTCCTTCTCCACCTTGCTCCTTGGTCATATTTTTGTCACAGCAATAGAAAAACCCTAACTAAGACACAAATACATCCTTCCTCCCAAAATTGGTTTTGGCCATGGTGGTTTATCACAATGATAAAATGAATGCGAAATATGAGAGTAGCCCAGGCTGGCCTCAGACTTGCTAGTAGTTAAAGATGACCTTGAACTTCTGATCTTTCTGCCTCCAACTTCCTAGAGACAGGTCTATGCCACCATGGCTAGTTTTATGAAGTGTTAGAGATGCAACACAGGGCTTCCTGCCTGGGAGGCAACCCCTCTACTGCCAGAAGCCATCTAGGAGAAGCTAAAAACTAGCAGGTAATCTTCCTGAGATGGTTTCATTATAAACTGTAAAATCACAGTAGATGAGCCCTTCTAGGCAAGGCTCAAGGGATTACATTTTTTAAAGGATTCCTGCTATTAATATGCTTTTCATACTTATACATATAAAACAATCTCTAGGTATTATCCCACCATATGAGGCAGATTGTTGCAGATCAACAAAGATGTGTTGTCTTATAGTGATGGGGTATAGACAAATAAATGATTTCCTAAGTCTTTCTTTTTTTTTTCAGTTTTTTTTTCACTGTTTTTTTTTATTACATATTTTCCTCAATTACATTTCCAATGCTATCCCAAAAGTCCCCCATAGCGCCCCCCACTTCCCTACCCTCCCATTCCCATTCTTTTGGCCCTGGCATTCCCCTATATTGGGGCATATAAAGTTTGCAAGTCCAATGGGCCTCTCTTTCCAGTGATGGCCGACTAGGCCATCTTTCGATACATATGCAGCTAGAGACAAGAGCTCCGGGGTACTGGTTAGTTCATCATGTTGTTCCAACTATAGGGTTGCAGATCCCTTTAGCTCCTTGGGTACTTTCTCTAGCTTCTCCATTGGGAGCCCTGTGATACATCCAATAGCTGACTGTGAGCATCCACTCCTGTGTTTGCTAGGCCCCTGCATAGTCTCACAAGAGACAGCTATCTTTGGGTCCTTTCAGCAAAATCTTGCTAGTGTATGCAATGGTGTCAGCGTTTAGAAGCTGATTATGGGATGGATCCCTGGATACGGCAGTCTCTAGATGGTCCATCCTTTCATCACAGCTCCGAACTTTGTCTCTGTAACTCCTTCCCTGGGTGTTTTGTTCCCAATTCTAAGAAGGGGCACAGTGTCCACATTTTGGTCTTCATTCTTCTTGAGTTTCATGCGGATTTCCTAAGTCTTAATAATGATCCTATAAGAATTCCTAACATCAAACTAGTAATTATTAAGACCTTTATAATAAGACTGCTATTATAAGTCCTCTCTGATATGAAAATTCAATTAGAACTCTGCCAGTCTTCAAATGTTGGGAGTCAATTACTTCTGAGATAGAAAACAGGTATTTACAACTTAGAACACAGTCCAAAAGGTTGCAAAACAATTAACCATAGGTCATAAAAGGGAACTAATGATTTGCTGTCGGTTCAAGAACAAAAGATAAAATATTGACTGGGTTTTCTACACAAAACTTCAATGTTAACTTAGTCACAAAAACTGTGGGTTGTAACTTTCAAGGAACCTGTGAAGCTAGTGACAGATAATGAATGTCTAGTCTTAATGGAAACATATCTCTATTGTAAACTACTTATTCAATTTATGATTTGAATTTATGTGGTGAACTTATCACCATGTGGCCATGTATTCTGAAAGATGTATAAGTGCTGAGGACAAAGAGCAGAGAGAGGATTTTTTAGAGAATTTTTGGAAGAGAGAAAATTTTTGGAGAAGAATTTAGAAATAAAGAATTTAGAAATAAAATTAAGATTACTTTTCAAAATGTCCCCTTTCCTTCCTTTCAGTAGCAAACTGGGAGTTGTAGGAACTCCCAGCCTGAGCTGAGTCCCTGTGGAGAGAAGAACAAAGCCTGATTTACTCAGTCCCCTGCTGTTTTATGATGAGGCGCTAAAGGCCAGCTTTCAGGCAGTTTCTGGCCTCAGAGGAACTGAGATAGATGGGCCAGCTACCACTGTAAAGTAACTTAAAATCAAAATAGGTAAACATTATTATTATAATTAAAGCAACCCTAATAGAGAGAACAAGAACACTAGAGCTGGCCTCTGGCACGCTACCAGTTGATCCCCGGTATCTGAACAAACTTTAGAATCTGTTTGCATCTACAACCTAGTAATATTTACTAATATTAAAAACACATTTTCCCTTACCCAGAAGTTTCTGTTAGAAATCTTTCCTTTAGAAAAAGTTGCTATCAGGCCTGGTTGGGAGGACACACACACAAGTCTGAGTTCATGGCCAGCCTGGGCAACCTACTAAGATTCTGTCTAAAAATAAATATGAAAAGAACTCAGAGATACAGCACCTGCCTAGAATCTTCCTAGCACCTTCCTGCCTAGAACGCACAAGGTGCTAGGTTCAGTCCACAGTACCACAAAAACAAAGCAAAGTAAGTCCTTACAAACGAGTACAGAAGTGAAAGTGTTTACTGCAGCATGTTGACCTTGCTTTCCTTTTTAATGGTAGTGAAAATAAAACCCGAGAATGCAGTGTAAATTGATTAGTGATGAAGGCATTTGCATAACTTATGGTTCATCCACATCATCACATGGAAAATTATCAAGCAATTTTTAAGTGAACTTGAACTAAGTAAGTGGTCTGAGAAATTTCTTTAAGTGCCTTGATAAATACTGATATCCAGAGTTGGGGAAACAGCTTAGTGAGCAAGAGTGATTGTTGTGCAAGTACGAGGACCTGAGTTCAAATCCCCCCAGCACTTACATAAAGAGCCAGGCTATGGCTGTGTGAGACTTTAGAGTACTATAGAAGATTGCTGGGACTTGCTGTCTACCAGTCAGGCTCCAGCCTTAGTGAGAAAACCTGACTCAAGAGGATAAGGAGGAGAGAGATAGAGTAGCACACCCAGGTTCTTCCATCACCCTCTGTGCAGATGCACAGCCACACATAACTCCCCCATGCTCACACACACACACACACACACACACACACACACACACACAGTGGGAAGCAGAAACACAAACAGACAGACTATAAGGTAACTTTTAAATTTTTACTAGAATGCCATAGATTGATACTAATGTGAAGAATAGCATTATGAAAATAAATAACAGAAAAAGAAAGCTGGAAATGGTGCCCCATGCCTGTCATGGAGCACTCCAAGAGGTGGTAGCAAGAAGCTCATTCTAGGCTATACAATGAGTTCAAAGGCAGCGGGAGCTAGCCGAGACCCTGTCTTGGAAAAAAAGACAAAATACCATTCTTCCCATAAATACTAACTCCTAAGCTAGGTGTAATTGTTCTACACCTTAAACCCAGGATTTGTGAGCTTGAGACAAGAGGGCTGCCAAGAGGTGGAGCCAGCCTGGGCTATAGCTTAAGACTCTCTTTTGGTTTTTAAGAATCTCAAAAGCAAAACCAAAAAAAAAAAATTTATATAATGTCTTCAAGAATTGATGTCAATAGAAAAAAGACATCTGGCCCCTCTATGCAATCATGGCCTTTCTACACATTTGGTTTTGTTTTTTTTGGGTTTTATTATTATTATTATTATAGATTTATTTTTAAAGATTTACAAGCCCTGCCCCCTGCAACCCTTCATGCCTGCGGCAGTCAGGAGAGTTCAACCTGAGGAGAGCAGGAAAGCCAGTCGTGCTCCTCACTGGTTACAGTAATTAAAAAAGGGCCCTGCACCTCCCCTGGGCAGCACTTTAGAGCTGAGGGGAGTTGGAGGGGCATAGTTGGCCCTGCCCCTCATCTTCCATGGGGTGGCTTCGGCAAGAGAGAGATGTCCCTCTACTGCCCACTCCTCACCACCTGTGGCAGGCTAGTGAGCTGGCACAGAGGTCATGAGAGTGGTAGAGCTGACCCCTCCCCTGACTGGATGCAGAATTGGGTGATCTAGCTGGGGCAGTGCTGGAAAGCTCACTCTGGCAGTGTAGGTACAAGAGAACTGGTGGGCTGACCAACTCAGCTATCTCCCAGACCCAGATACAGGGTGTTAAGTTAGCCCACCCCAACATCTATCTTATCTATGATCTGCTGGAGCTCATGAAAGAGTCAGTCCTGCAGATCCTAAACTTTTCGGTCTCCATGACACAGGGCAACAATATATTAGAGAGGAGTCACAGTAAGGATATAGCATAGATAGTGTAGCAGAAAACAGAGGCCTCAAAACAGACCAATGACTCATTGCAACAAACATTTGCAAGAAAAGATGTGTAGACAAAAGGGTATACTGTGGGACACAATGTGACATACTGCAGCTTTCACAAGATTTTTTTTCTATCTTATTTTCTTTTGCAGGAGGAGATTGCAAGGGCAGAGGGAAGATATGAAGGGAAGAGGAGATTTGTAGAATTGGGGCTCATGATGTGAAATTCACAAAGAGTCAATAAAAAGGTTTTTTAAAGATTTATATCTTTATTTATTTTATGTAAATGAGTGCTTTATCTGCATATAGAGCCTGCAAGCCATAAGAGGACGTTGGATTCCATTAGAACTGATTGTGAGCCACCATCTCGTGGCTGCTGGGAATTGACTCAATACCTCTGGAAGAACAGCCAGTGCTCTTAAGAGCTGAACTATCTCTCCAGGCACATTTTAAAATAGCTTTTTGTTTGTTTGTATTTTTGAGACAAAGTTTCTCTGTGTTGCCCTGGCTGTCCTGGAACTCATTCTGTGCATCAGGCTGGCCTTGAACTCAGAGATCTGCCTGCATCTGCCTCTCAAGTGCTGCAATTAAAGGTGTGTGCCACCAGAACCCAGGGAAGGTTTGCTGGTTTGTTTGTATGTGTGTGTGTATTTTGCCTGCATGTACATCTGTGTTCCACGTGCACACACACTGGAAGAAAGTGTTGGATTGTAGTTACAGATGGTTTGTGAGCCACCATGTGTTAGAAGTCAAACTCAGGACCTTTGTAAGAACAGGAATGGCACTTAACCACTGTGGTGGTTTGAATATGTTTGGCCCATGGAAAATGGCACTATTAGAAAGTATAGCCCTACTAGAGGAGGTGGGTAGAGCCTTGTTAGATGAAGTGTGTCACTTTGTAGGCAGGCTTTGAGGGCTGCAATGCTCAAGTTCTGTAGAATGAGACCCTCCTCCTGGCTGCCTGTAGAAGACAGTCTCTTCCTGGATACATTTGGATCAAGAATTTGGATCAAGATGTAGATCTCTTGGCTCTTTGAGCGCCATGTCTGCCTGCATGCTGCCATGGTTCCCATCATGATGATAATGAACTAAACATCTGAAATTGTAAGCCAGCCCCAGTTAAATGTTGTCCTTCATAAAATTTGCCTTGGTCATGGTGTCTCTTCATAGCAAAAAAACCCAAACTAAGATACTAAGATAACCACTGAACCATCTCTTTAGCCTGCATAGATTTATATGTGTGTGTGTATGTATATGCTTATATATATATATATATATATATAAAACAGATAATTATGAGCTGCCTTGTGAGTGCTGGAAGTTGAACCCTAGTTCTCTGCAAAAGCAGGAGTGCTCTCAAGCACTAAGCCAACTTTCCAGTCCCTCATAAACATGCTTTAGACATCCTTTGGGATTTATTTTTGTCATTTTTGATTTGTGTGGGAAGACTCATGCACACACAGATGCAAGTAGGCCAGAAAAGAAAGAGATAGAATCACAGATTATCATGAGCTCCTTAACGTGGGCGCTTAGACCCAAACTCAGAACTAGGACAAAAGCAGCCACTGCTCTTAACGCCAGAGCATCTCTCCAGCCCCTAGATACCACGTTTGGAAGGAAGGAAGGAAGGAAGGAAGGAAGGAAGGAAGGAAGGAAGGAAGGAAGGAAGGAAGGACAAGTTGACAACTTAAACGCTTTAAACGTATATTTGGGTGGTGTGCTCATACTGTAGCATCTGTGTGAAGGTCAGAAGACAACTTGAAGGAATCAGTTCTCCCCTTCCACTGTGTGAGTCTCAGGCAGAGCATCAGGCTATATGTAAGTGTATTTAGCTGCCAAGAGATCTCACACAGCCTAAAATGATATTTTGGTTACTTATCCCAATGTATACAAATATCATCATTTTCATTTCCAGTTGATTTGTGTATTCATATGTGTGTGCACCTGTGTGTGAATACTGGGGAAGGGGGGACCAGAAACATGCGTTAGGTGCCTTTCTCAATTGTTCATGCTATGTTTTTGGAAAGATCTCTCATTGACCTGGAGCTCCTTGAGTTTTCTAGGCTGGCTGGTTGGCAAGACCCAAGGATTTGCTCCTCTGTATTTCTCTATTGCTGCTCCAAAGAAGGAAATCTCAGAGCTGGTCAAAATCCCAGAACTTCAGAGGTCATAAGCCCTAGGAGGGGGCCTACTGCTGCTCTTTTACAAAATGGGTGTGCTGTCAAATTGCCTTCTAAATGTTTCTGTGTATGCATATGTATTAGTCCTGCTCTTAGCCTCTTTCTGCAGCAGGCACCAGGTAATGCAGAGATCCCTGACTGATCAAGGTTGAGAATAAATGACTTTTGAATGCTTAACCCTGGATGAGACATCTATATCAATCACTGAGACTCAGGGAGCATTGCAGAAGTGGTATCAGAAACAATGGAAGAACTGGAGGATGTGGAAGGCCACTGCGAAATGCTGTCTTCCGGATGTGGTGTGGTCATTGCACTCATGAACTCACTGCAGGTATTGTTATGTTTTATAAAAAAGAAAAGGAAGAAAGAACCAGGAATATGTACAGTGAGGTGGAAAGGGATGTCTTTGTGGGCCCATGCTGAGACATCCCTTTCCCCTGAGGTACCAGCCACTTGAACTATAGTATGGAAAAGAGTTTATTTAGGGCGTGGGGAGGGGAGTTAAGGGAGTAGAGACAGAGAAAGGCAGAGAGAGTGGGAGAGAAAGAGGGAGAGAGAGGGGGAGGAAGAGAGGAGGGAGGGGGGAGAGAGAGAGAGAGAGAGAAGACAGCCATGGGGGGGGGGCGGTATGGGAAGAGAAGGGACAGAGAGAGTAAGAGAGTGAGGAGAAGGCGGCAAACAGCCCCTTTTATAGTGAGTCAGGCATACTTGGCTGTTGCCAGGTAACTATGGGGCAGAGCCTAGAAGGAATGCAAACGCACGTATGGTTACTTGCACAAGACCTGTACAGGCTCAAGCCAAGATCAGCCGACATTCCCACAGGCAGCTAATTATACTCAGTGGGTTATTTCTAAAAGAAAGAAAAAAAAGAGGAGGGGGAGAGTGTGAGGAAGGGGCATGTTGGAGTGCTTCTGAGGACTTTAGACAGATGCATTATATGTGTGTGTGAAATTGCCAGAGAATAAATAAAAGATTGTTTAAAGGGGGAAGTAAGAGAGAGAGAGGGAGAGAAAGGCAAGAGCCAGTGAAATAGCTTAGCAAGTAAACCAGCTGCCAACGCAGAGAACCTGTGTTCAATCACCAGGAACAAACAACAAACATGATAAACAACAGAACCAATCCCTACAAGTTGTCCTCTGACCTCCATATGAGTACATGATGATATATGGGTGTGCATGCATGTGTGCGTGCGCACGCGAGAGCGCGAGCGCGCGCACACACACACAGTCACACACAAACACACACACATATGAATAAATACATATAAATTTAAATTGGGGGGCAGTGAGGCACATAATCTAGGCCAAGACTTGCAGTGCCCTCTATTGACAGACTCTCTGAATTGCAGTATTTGGCACCTTGGCACTTGTCTTCCAACTTTGATCTGATCCTCCTGACTTCAGGATATGATCACACTCCCAGATTTCCTGGTCCATCTCTGTCTGTCCCATTCCATTCTCCTGCAGCCACTGTCATTCGTTTCTCCCATCCGTATCAGACTTGCTCAGTCTGACTCAGTGAGTGCTACTGAGTACTGAGGTTGTCCGAGAGTCATTTTGTCATGCTGGGACTTCTGAGTTTTTCAGTTTGCATTTAATTGATTCTATACTTGGGCCTTAGTTTTTTACAACTGACCTTGAGCTGTACACTTTACATATAGGGACTTGCAACAATGAATGTGAAACACTTGGCACACATGGTAGATGTTGCATAAATGTTTACCTAACTAGTAAACTCCAGATTTGGGGCAGGGTAGGATCTGTCCCAAGCAGATTCTCAGTCAGCAAGAATGACCACGAGAAGAGAGGCTGAACAGGCACATATGGCATAACTATATGTACGTGCAAGATCTGTCTTCCAGGAAAGCTAATTCACACCCAGCCTGTTGGTCCTTCCTAGTCTGCAGAAAACAACCCTGTGGTCACACCCAACATAATGTCTTCAGCCACTCCCCAGTGTTTTAACACAGCATGGGAAATATACATTCCAGAGCCCTTCTTCACGTTCTCACAGAGGGCTTGGAATGTGTAAAACCCAGTAGAGGTGGGTAGAATGTTGGGGTAGCCTTGCTTGTCATCTGGGTGTGACACATCAGTTGTGTTTCTTTTAAAATCTTTTGTTTTGTTTTGTTTTGTTTTTTGCTTTTTGAGACAGGTTTTCTCTGTGTAGCCCTAGCTGTCCTGAACTCACTCTGCAGTCCAGGCTAGCCTCAAAGTTAGAGATCTGCCTACCTCTTCCTCCTGAGTGCATGGGTTAAAGGAGTGTGCTACAACCTCCTGTTTGGTTGCACTCTTAAACCCTTAGCATCTAAGGCTAGCCACACAAGATTGGGCCCATTAACCTCCGACCATGTAAATCAGGGAGTGTTCACAAGTCTCTGCCCCTCCCTAAAAATCTATAAGCAGACAGTTCGTGGTTGCTAGAAAAGTAGAGAGATTTCCTTCAGTAGGCTAGCCACTGGTAAGGAAGCTTTTGCTGTCCATTTTCCCTGCCTTCCTCCATGACAATGGACTGTACTTTTCTGGAACAGTAGGCCAAAATGAATCCTTCCTCACTGAATCTGTTCTTTCAGGGTGTTTTTATGTCTGCAACAAGAAAGGAGCATGGTTTTTGGCATGAGAAGTGCCTCCATAGGTTCATGTGTTTGAACCCTTTGTCCCCTGCTGTTGGCCCTGTTTGGGAGTTTATGCAACATCTAGGACATGGAGTCTCATTGAGGATTAAGATCATGCAGGGATTAAGGCACTGAAATCAAGCTTTGGCACTTAACCTTGACCCACTTCAAGGTCTTATTTCCTGTTCCCTGTGTGCTGTGGAGATGTGATATTTCAACTTTCTGCTGCCATGCTTTCCCCACTTTTATGGACATCTAGCCTGCTTGAATGTTGTTTTTGGTCATAGTGTTTTATCATAGACACACACACCAAAGAAACTAGAACTGTAATTAAGACACAGACTGAGCCATTTGCCCAAGTTCCGGACACTGGAATATCAGGAGGACACGTCTAAAACCAGAAGAAGAAAGAGTTCTGGTATGTGTCCTCACTTCCAATCTCAGTCCTTACCCTGGTTTGTGGAATATGGGTGATTTCAAGGATATCTTAGAGCCTCAGTTTCATCATCTAGGTAATAAATGTCAGCAAAGCCTCAGGAACATATTGTGAGAGTTAAAATGTACACACAAAAGGGAGGTGGGTTGTATTTCCATAGGTGTATTTCCATAGGTGAATAGGATTCCATGGCGGTCAGCTGCATTCCCTGCCTTATCTCCTCCTCATAGCCTTCCCCAGGTCCTCATTCCCAGGCATCAAGCCAAACTTATCCAGCCATGTGCTCCAGTTTCCCTTCCACCAGCTGCTCCCCGGGTGCAGACAAAGAAGGCTCTGTCCCTAGCCACCCACCCCAGCAGGCCCAGCACACTCTATAAACTTGACTGTAAGTATCCACCCCTCCCCCATCCACCATGTCACTATTATTGGACTTATTGGAGTCACAGCTTGGAACCTAAGATAGTCAGTTCCTAGATAAGCCAATTAAAATGGCCAAATTAAAAGGAAAGTGGGAGGGGGGTAGATTTATTCAATGTTGACCACACTGGGAAGACAGACAAAGCGATGCAATGATCCCCTTGCTCCCAAAGTCCATCTCTGAGATTCTCAAGAGGTTACAGTTTAAGTAGAGGCCACAGCTATTCATGCCTAAGCAGTCTCCCATTGAGGTGTGGTCCTGTCCACCACTGACCAGTCAGTGTCTCTTCTGTAAGAGGTTTAGAAATCATAAATGTCTTTCCAGTTGAAAGCCTTTCCTCTGGCCCTGGTTTTAGGCTCTTCTCTCCTCCAAACATAAGAGTCCCAGGGGAATTCCAGTTTTGTGGGGGTCCATTGTTGCCACAATCTAGCGGTCTTGGCTAGGGCTGCAAGTGTCTCTGCAAACTGTCTCCAGTTCAGCTTAAACAGTCAGTCAGAACACCCAGTCTCCAGCCACAGCCTTAGGCTTTTGAGCACATCCTACCTACTCTTTCCAGATCCTTAGCTCTGGCTCACACCCAGCACTCAGGAGGCAGAGGCAGGCGGATTTCTGAGTTGGAGGCCAGCCTGGTCTACAAAGTGAGTTCCAGGACAGCCAGGGCTATACAGAGAAACCCTGTCTCGAAAAATAAAAAATAAAAATAAAAGATCCCTTCACTCTGGGCTTGCAGCCTTAAATCTTGTCCCTCAAAGGGGCCTCTGGGGATGCACAGAAATCAAAGGATGGGGTCTATAGAAGTGTAAGTGATGGGCTGAGCTCAATGAGAATGACATGGGAGGGTCTGAAAGGGGGGATCTCAGTGGTATGACATCATGACCTCAACCGGTAACAACATCACTGTGAGAACAGGGTGTGAAAACATTTGATGTCAAAAGGTGGTATGGTGATAGACATCTGTAATTCCAACCCTTGAGGGGATGAAGCAGGAAGATCAGAAGTTCAAGGTCATTCTCAGGTCCATAGGCCAATCTTGGTTATCAACTTGACTACATCTGGAGTCAAACCCCAAACATCTGGGCATGCCTGCGAGGGATTTTCTTAACTGAATAGCTTCAGTTGGGAAGACCCGTGCTAAATCGAGGCCACACGTTCCGGTAGCAGAAGCCCACCAACTGTTTATAGGATCCCAAATGGTCAGCCCTTAAAGCATATACATACAAATAACATCATACATAATGAGCAGGTGAAGGGTTGTGGGTCCCGTGTCCGCTCTGCCACAGGACTCCTCCACTTGGTGAGGCAGGATGCCGGGAGTTTACCCCACAATATCCCTTGGAGGCTGTTGGGCCATAGGGAAGTCCTGGAACACCACTAAGGGGGGTGGGGAAGCACAGTCTGAGATGTGAGACCGCCAGAGCTGGTTCGGGGTCCCTGGGCCTGCAAAGAGCCTGGGGCCATGGAGTTGGAAGTCACAGAAGATCTGAGAATGGAATCTGGGCCCAAGGGCTAGGCCTACCCCCGGTTGGAGAGAGTCCCACCGGGAGAGTCCTTGACTTGATGGCTGCAGGTTTGGGCTTGGTGGCAATTGTGGCTGGGAGTGCAGAGAGGCTTTCTACGGAGACTAGACAGTGTCTCTATAGGCAAAGCCCTTCTCCAAGGCTCCCCACGGTGGATCCCGATGAAAAGAGGTGGTCTGTGGTTCTAGGCCATTTATTGCCATGATGGGAAGTAGATGTATAAAACCATATCCCATTTCTCAGGGTGGGCCTGAGGTTAAATACCTTTTGCAGAGAGGAGTGTTAGGGAAGAAGATCTTATTGGCTAAGCCCTCTAGGCCTTTAGGTGCCTCATTAGAATGGAGATCTATATCTTGAGCCTGAGTGACTATACTTCATGTCACTTTTCCTCATCTACGTGTGGAGGTCTTGGGGCATTGCCCTTACAAGACTAATGGTCACAAAACTATGCAGGGATGCAGCTAGTGACAGGGGCCTGGTGCCCAGGAATTCAGGATCTCCGAGGATTCTAGCCTTACATTGACTGGGGACCAGAGTACCATTCATAATCCCACAAGCTGGTGGTAGTTCTGTATTTAGGAATTATGTGTGTGTGTGCCAACAATTAAAGAAAAAGAGGTTGTGGTGGGGTGCATGGAACAGGTGGAAGGAAGAGAGGGAAGAGGGTAAATATATTCACCAAAAATATGCATATAAAAAAATAAGACCACAGAAAAGGGAAACTTTGGCTTTTTGCCTGCTTACCTTCACTCTTGCTGGCAAGTTCACCTATCCTTTCCAGTATTAGAATCAATTTTATTGTGGTTCCAATATAGGTTAAAAACTAGCAGCTTTCTAGGAATCTTCTCTCCAGCACTAGATTGGGACTGCTGAGACACCCAGCCTGGTGGACTAAACAACTACCCAATTCTTAAAATTTCCTTTGTGAGACAGCCATTGTTGGACTTCCAAGACCATAGTCTGTAAACCACTCTAATAAACCACAGGTATGCATGTAGCCTTGCTGTCACATATACATACACACACAGAGACACAGAAACACAGACACACACACACACAGACACACAAACACACACAGAGTACTCATTCTATAGTTCTGTTTCTTTAGAGCAGTCGGCCTAATACAGTGAGTAGGAGACCAGCCTAGGCTATATGAGACCCTGCCTTAAACAATCAAATACCAGAGAACAAAGACTCTTTAGAGATTGCTCAGAGAGTAAAGTGCTCACTACTCAAGGACAAGGACCTGAGTTCAGGTCCCCAGCACCCACATAGAAGTTAGAGATGATATTGCACACATGTAAACCCAGAATGAGGTGGGGGACAAGACAGGAAAACATCTGACAACTGCTGACCAACCAGTCTAGACAAAAACAATAGGATGCAGGTTCACTGAGAAGCCTTTTCTCAAAAAAAAAAAAAAAAAGACAGGGGTCATCAATATTGCTTGGTAGGTAATGACATCTGCTACCAAGATCTGATCCTAGGCACGTGATCTGAACACCTGGGTCTGATTTCCAGGAACTATAAACTGTGTGTAATCTACACCCATGCACCTCACACAAACATAACACAAATAAACACATGCAATAAAAAAATTAAGCTATACTTGACCTATGTTGACTTCTAGAAGACACTCAAGTACCAGAGACCAGATCATTTGTAAAGAACAGAAGCTTAAGCCAGGCATGGTGGTACTTGTCTATTCTCTTGGCACTTGAAAGGCCCAAGCGCAGGGCCTTCAAAGCATTTCAGGAGGGAGTCTAATGTTTGGTGACAAAGGACAATGTGTATGAATGTATGAGATAAAAGATCCAGAAATGGTGGTCCATGTTTTCAATCCTGACATTCACAAGGCTGAAGCAGTTTAAAGCTAGCATGGGTCACATAGCAAGACTCTGCCTCCAAAGGGAAATTAAGCAGAGAAGAAGTATAAGGTAATAGCAGGCACAAGGTAGCAGTGGGATGTCAAGACAAGATGGGTTTCAGTAGGACTTGGTGCAGGTCAGAAACAATAAAAGGAAAAGAGAATTCAAGACAAATTGGCTCCATTTCTAAAGTGCTTACATTGCAAGCATGAAAATCTAAATATGATCCTTAGAGTCTCTGTTTTTAAAAGGCAGGCACAGTGGCACAAGCTTGTCATCCCAGATGGAGAGTGGGAGATGAAAGATCCCTGGGGCTTATCATTCAGTCAAACCTGCCTAATTGGCCAGCTCTGGTCCTGTGAGAGATCCTTTCTCAAAAATGAGATGACTCCTGAGGAATGACACTTGAGATTGCTCTGACCTGTACACACACACACACACACACACACACACACACACACAGGACCTGTCCTGGTTTGCTTTATTACTATGATAAACAGCACATCTAAAAGCAACATAGTGAGAAAAAAAGGGTTTAATGGAAACAAAATAAGATATGATACACTAAAGTCTTATCTTCAAGCCTGTCAAGTTGAAAGCACTCAACACCACTTTAAATTATTTTTGTTTCATTTTATTTTATTTTGGTTTGGGAGTGTTTATTTGTTTTGTTTTGTTTTGTTTTGTGTGTCTTTCAGGACAGGGTTTCTCTGTTTATCCCTAGCTGTTTTGGAACTCACTCTGTAGACCAGGATGGCCTCGAACTCAAGAGATACAACTGCCTCTGGGATTAAAAGCATTTATCACCACCACCTGGCACCACTTCAAGTTATTATGCTGTATTTATTTTCAATATTCTAGAAGTGCTATGATGATGCACGGTCAGGACATTTAGTTTTGGGGATTAAACAGAGTAAACTAATGTCTGGGGGACGGGCAGATTAAAACAAATTGGGCTTACTAGCTACATAGAATTTTGCTGGGTGGAGTTAACAATTTTAGATCCAAGAAACAGCTTCTGTCAAGACCCCATATTCAGGATTATTGGTGGTATATTCCCAAAGTGGTGAAGAATTTGCCAGAATTGTCAATGAGAGAAATGTCTCTGCAGTCTGGGGGATGCAGCTCAGCCATAAGGAGAAGGCGCTTAAAATCCCCCCACTAGGGGTTAGAAACAGGCTCATCAGTAGAGCACTGGTTTTAGTATGTGTGAGGCTCTAAATTCAATCTCCAGAAATTGAGCTGAAATGCTGAATTCTACATCTTCTCTATGCTAAACTCTTTATTTTGTCTCAAAGGAAGCAAACAGTGTCCAGGAAGATAAACCTGAAGCTATATCTCTAGTCCTCACACTCATGAGTACACACACATAAAACTAAAGAATTGCATACATCTCTGAGAGATTTGAAGTGGAAAGACACATTTTAATTCAGATCTTTGGAAGTGAGAAGGTACCCCTTAAGTCTGACCCACACCTCTGGTGAAAGCCTATGTAAAGTACATGGAAGAAAGAAGCTCTTGTCTGTTGCCCTCGCTCTTGCTGGCAAGTTCATCTCTTCACTGGTATTAGAGCCTACTTCAGAATTCTAGCCTTATACAGAAGACCAGCTGAGATAGCCAGCCTCGTGGACTGAACAACTGAAGAAGTATTAAAAAAGTATAGCAAAGTAAAAACAAAATTCAAGGCTTTTGGGCCCAGGCTTGGGAGTGTAGCCTTTGTGGCTTAGTGCTCCAGGTACTGGTCATAAAACAGATAGCGACATTCCTCCACCTACCCGCTTCCTGGGTTCAATTCAAAGAATGGCACCCTGACCATTACTGGAACCTGCAATGCAAATGTGCTACCTTTAGGGGCTCTTAGATTGTTAGGGGCTCTTAGAAACTGCCTTGAGAGATAACCTGACACTTGTGACTTTATACTTCCTTGTGACTCTTAACTGGTATTTTTGGTATTTTCCAACAACGCCCTCCCCACCTCCATGAATTGTGGTTTCTTCCTTTAAATATCCCCTTACTCAGCTACTCGGGGCGCCATGGTCCTCTACCCCTGCGTGGTGTATGACCATGGGCCCGAGAACGCTCTCGAATAAAAATCCTCTTGCAGTTGCAGCAAGACCGTTTCTTGTGGGTGATTTTGGGGTGTCGCCTCTCCTGAGTCAGAACGTGAGGGAGTCCTCACGTTGTGGGTCTTTCACAACTACTGGATTCTTAAACTTTTCTTTGGACTTAGCCATTGTTGAACTAGCTGGACCACAGCCTGTAAGCCACTCTATATACATATATGTGTCACACACACACACACACACACACACACACACACACACACACCTGTTCTATCCCTGTTCCTCTAGGGAACTCTGACTAATACACAGGTGAATTTCCAGTGCCACACTTGGAATTCTCCTTGCCCCATGAAGAAAGAGGCAAGAACATGGGAGATTTCCCAATTAAGTCTCAGGACCTCTCTGTGCCCATTGCCTTTTGATCACCTCACCCCACCTCAGGGCCACCCCCAACTCTATTGTCACTAGTAAACGTGCCCCCTAGGAGGCTCCAATTCCAGGAACCCCTTGCATCTTTGCAACTCTTTGAATTGCAAGCCACCTTCAAGCCTTTCCTGGCTTCATTCTCCCCGCTCAGGCTCAGGTTTGCAACCGCACCCTCCCTCAAACTCCTCCTTCAATTCGGAGCTCAGCCTTCCCAGGCTTTCGCCTCGCTGCTCCAGGGGGCCCCTAGTTCCTGGATCTTTTCTCCTGCCTCTTTGTGCAGACCCCTCAGGTAGGAAAGACGTGGTCCTGAGAAGGGGTGACCACCGGGAACGCGGAGGAGGAGAGGTCCAGAAGTTGCCAGAGAGCGCCTGACCGACTGGGATGGAGCCAGGGATTCCTTTGTCTACAGCCCTGCATACACTGGCCCAGCCCCTTCCTTCCTCCACAGTCTACTGGGCGCACTCTTGTAGGGTGCCGGGAAATCAAGTATTCTGCAGGAGAACAAGGGTTTCCAGGTTCTGATCCGCAAGTGAGGGCGGAGGACCACTCTGTGGGTCCAAAGAGGTTCTGTAGCTTTGTCGGCTGGAGATCGCTGCACATACAACGGCGTCTCCTTCCTGGAATTCCTGGTTGTCGCTCAGGCAGAGGTGGAAGCGATAGGGAGGTGGAGAAGCTCGAATCTTCCTATCCAAGTTCCTTTGAGGCAAATCATTCATTAAACAAACCCTGGAGGAACTAGCTTTAGGAACTGGAGAGTGTGGGAGGGTCCGATGAGATCTCTCAGTCTCTGCTCTGAGTCTCTCCCACCCCTGCCTTACCTCCCTCTGCTCCCCACCCCCATTACTGGAAGGTGGTGGTGACAGCTGAAGCTGCCAGGTGCAAGGACTAGACAGGAAGGTCATCAGATTGAATTGAAATCAGGACAATCATCCCCTTCCCCTGCCAGTTCTATACTACTACGCTAAATCAGCAGTTCTCAGCCTTTGGCAAATTTCTACTTCCATTATGATTCAGAACAGTAGCAAAATTGCAGTTAAAACGTAGCAACAAAAATAATGTAATGGTTGCCGTCACCACAAGGAAGATTGAGAACCACTGTTCTGAGTTAACAACAGTTTAGTAACGATTCATCAGACTTTCACTTCATCTCAAGGTCCAGTTTTCACTCTGCAAACTGTTTTTGAGACAGAGTTTTACTATATAGCGCAGAAGGCTTTGAATTCACTATCTTTTTGCCTGCATTTCCCCAGAGGATGGCACGTGTATGCACTGTGTCAGGTTTATGCAGAGCTGGCTGGGGATCAAACCCAGCTTTCATGAATGCTGGGTAATCACTCTGCCAACCGAGCTACGTCCCCAGTCTCCACCCAAATTATTTTACAAAGGAAATATAACACACTATTTTTATTACATTTTAGAAATGTATTTAGGCCGGGCGTGGTGGCGCACGCCTTTAATCCCAGCACTTGGGAGGCAGAGGCAGGCGGATTTCTGAGTTCGAGGCCAGTCTGGTCTACAAAGTGAGTTCCAGGACAGCCAGGGCTACACAGAGAAACCCTGTCTCGAAAAACCAAAAAAAAAAAAAAAAAAAAAAAGAAATGTATTTAGTTGGGGGGGGGGGGCAGAGAAAGCATAGCTAGAGGTCAGAGAACAATTTGTGGGAGCTGGCTCTCTTCAGTGTGTGGGTCCAGGTGGGTCAAACTCAAGTGCTCAAGTCCTTTACTGGGCTGAGCCTTCTCACCAGTCTACACTTTTGAAGAATCATCTCAGTCTGGAGTAGAGCAAACCTTATCTTGCCACATTCATTCTTCCTGGCCAAGGAGAGAGCCAGCCATTTTGGGAGATGGGGTGGGTGGGTAGACTTTGTATCCTCTTACTAATCATGTGATAGTCTTGCTTCGCCCACAGATGAACTAGATACAAATGTCAAAATACCCACCTGCCTCCTTCTACTTACTCATTTACGTATGGGATGTGTGAGTGTGTGTGCATGTGTGGTATACACATATACACATACATACACGTGGAGGCCAGAGGTCAATCTCAGGTACTGTTCCTCAGGCTCCGTCTGCTTTGATTCCTGAGACTGGGTCTGACCACAAGTAGCCTAGAGTGGCTCGACAGTGAGACAGAGATCTGCCTGTCTCCTCCTCCCCAGTGCCAGGATAACGAACATGCACCACAGGGCTATGCTTATGTCTCAACGTCAGTTTCAAGCAATTGTCGATCTTCCAGAGAGCTTAGGTTCAATTCCCAGCACCCACGTGAAGTTCATCCCTAGGACCCACTTAAAAATGATAGCTCTGAGCATGAGAAGGCGGAAGAATCCTGGGGCTCATTCACCAGCCAGTCTAGCCTACTTGAGGAGCTGAGTACAGCGAGAAGCCCCATCTCAAAACAAAACAGGGCAATGGCTCCTGAGAATGACTTGTGACCTCCACATGCACATAAACATGCACATGTACACATGCGTGCACATATACAAACACAGGAAAAAAATAATCATACCTCTCTCAAGAAGCTTGCCTTGGATATTATTTACCTTCCCTCCCAAGCTAGAACCAGTGTCTTTCCAGGTGGCCTCCCCACTGCTCTTCACTCTATGGGGCACCTCCTCACCATGCAGTTCACCCGGAGCTGACTCTGCTTGCTCCCTGCAACCTCCAAAGACACATCATGACTCTGGCAGGCCCACGTTGGAGAATCTGGAGCCTTTCATACAGCCTGGGACCCTCCAGCTCAGATTCTGCTGGCCTGGGTGGTTCTATCATGCATGGAAAATGGCCAAGGCCACTGGGATGGGGCCCCAGAACCTGCTCAAGCCCAGGTCATGTAAGATGAGGCAGGCCTGACATCATTTTGCAGGGATGCGTGATACCTGAGATGCTGAAAGGCACCTGGGGTATGGGCAGAAAAGGACTATCCTAGGGTGAGAAGACAGGTGGCTACATCACCCTCTTTCTCCCAAAGGCCCTATGTATGTGGTCCCTACTTTCATGCCTACTGCCCCGGATGAAGGACAATGCCTGGCAGGAGTCAATGTATTGTTTGTGTTGAAGCATGGAAATGGAGGGTACAGACAGGGGTGCTTGGGGGTCCTCCCAGCCACTTGTCAGCAATCTCAACCTTGACCACATATGGAGTTGGAACTTAGGCTGAAGTTGCTGGGTGAGCTACACTAGTATCCCATGCTTTTGTCCTTAAACTCTAGAGTGACATGCTGCCTTTGGTTCTCTCTTTAAAACGTTTTTTTTTTTTTTTCATTTATTTTGTTGGGTGTGGGGGGCAGGCTGTGGTGTACATGTGGAGATCAGAAGGCAACTTCCAGTAATATGATCTCCTTCTACCCCCTAGGTCTTGGGTATTAAAGTCATCCAGCTTGGAAGCAAGCACTTTACCTCCTCAATCATCTTTTACCCACCTTGCATTCATTTCTTTTGCCATCCCATATTGCCATTTCTGTCTCTCTCCTGTCCTCTTCCCTGTCTCCATGCTTCTTTGGGTGCCTCACACTGTCTTTATGTCAACCTCAGATCCTCTTCCCAAAGTCAAGCATCTCTGTCTCTAGATTCTGAATCCCATCATCAGAGACCCCACCACTCCAGCCTCTGTGCCACACAGTTCAGCTCTCTTGCCCAAATCACCTCTCCTGATGATCTAGCAAAATCTTGGAACTGTAGGTTATACCTCCTTCACAGACTAGATGGAGACTTGGAGGGTGTCCCATGTATAAGGGGTGTGAATAGAAGTGCGGCTGGGGGGCTGGTGAGATGGCTCAGTGGGTAAGAGCACCCAACTGCTCTTCCGAAGGTCCAAAGTTCAAATTCCAGCAACCACATGGTGGCTCACAACCATCCGTAATGAGATCTGACTCCCTCTTCTTGAGTGTCTGAAGACAGCTACAGTGTACTTATATATAATAAAAAATAAATAAATCTTTAAAAAAAAAGAAAACCACCGAATATACTATTAAAAAAAAAAAAAAGAAGGGGAGGACCCACTGACCCACCTTGGGGCTTCTGCCAGCCTGGCCATCATTGGCTTAAGAGTGACATATAACTTGAGTCCTTCCCTTCTCTCTTCCTTCACACCTTCATCCCTTTTTGTCCTTCCTTCTACTCCTTCCTTAAATCCCACCCACCCATCTTTCCTGACATATCCTCCCAAGTGCTGAGTTGATATATGTACACTACCACTGTGCTGCTGGGTAGGAGTTAGTTGTTTTATGTGTGCATGTTGAGCATGTGAAGGCACGCGTGCCATGACTCATGGAGAAGTCAGAAGAGTTCTCTGGAGTCAGTTCTTTTCTTCCACCTTTACGTAAGTTCTGAGAATTAAGGTCAAGGCATCAGGTTTATGTAGCAAGTGCTTATTCCCAATGAGCCATCTCAAAGGCCCAGGGCTCTGATCCTGATGCTGTATTCTGCCTTTCCAACTGTCTGCAGGCACACCTGCGGCAATGGTTTTTGCTCCCAGCCCAATCTGTGTACCTGTGTGGATGGGACCTTGACCCCCAGCTTTGGAGTAAGTAGAAGTGAGTGAGCCTCTTGGGGGAGGAAGAGAAGATTCTAGAAACTTGAATGTCACTCGGAGCCTAGGTTGGTTTTGTTTTGCTGGACCTGGTCAGACCCTCATGGAACATCGTTACTTTACTGTATGTTTCTAATGATCCATAGCATCATTGGGGTGTAGCATGAGCTGCGTGACTGGGGCAGCTGCCGAGGGAAGTCATGTCTACACTGAAAATAAATACTATGCCAAAATGTGGAGGTGAGAGGTAACTTGCAGGAGTTGATTCTCACCTTCCACCATGTAAGTCTGAGTGATGAACCTCAGGTGGTCACACTTGGCAACACACACCTTTATGAGCTGAGCCATCTTACCAGGACCCCTTTTCTTTTTCTCTTTTTTTTTTTTTTTTGGCAGTTTTTGTCATTTTATTTAAACACAAAACATGCACACCAGCCATCTATTCATTTTCTTCGCTGTGTAGCCTGGCGCTGGGATTGGTGACTCTGATGGCCAGCTGTGCTGCTCTTTCTACAATGGCTTTTCGGTTCTTAGAGGACACGTTGTGAGCAATCTCAGCACAGTAAGATTTGTTGCACATCAGCAGCACTTCCAGCTCCTTGACATTGTGGACCAGGAACTTGCGGAAGCCACTGGACAGCGTGTGCTTGGTTTTCTTGTTGCTCCCGTAACCGATGTTGGGCATCAGGATCTGGCCCTTGAACCTTCTCCGCACCCTGTTGTCGATGCCTCTGGGTTCCCGCCAGTTTCGCTTAATTTTCACATATTGGTCTGACTGGTGTCTGATGAACTTCTTGGTTCTCTTTTTGACGATCTTGGGCTTCACCAGAGGCCAGAGGGCAGCCATGGTGCCGCAAAACAGATGGCAGCCACCTCGTAGGCAGCGCCGAGGAAGAAGCTTGCTTGCTTGCTTTATTTATTTATTTATTTATTTATTTATTTATTTATTTATTTATTGTTTTGAGACAGGGTTTCTCTGTGTAGCCTTGGCTGTCCTGGAACTCATTCTAGACCAGGCTGGCCTCGAACTCAGAAATTCGCCTGCCTCTGCCTCCCAAGTCCTGGAATTAAAGGTGTGTGCCACCACCACCCGACTACTTTTTATTTTTAAAGATTTTGTTATCTTAAAATTATGAGTATGGGAGAGTATTATACACGAATACAGGGGACTCTAGAGATCAGAAGAAAGTATCAGATTCCTTGGAGCTGGTTGTGAGCTGCCTGATATGGGTTCTAGGAACTGAATGCTGGCCCATGGTAAGCACAGTACACATTTTAATTGTACCAAGGCATCTCTACAGCCCCATAAGGAATTCATTCTTTCCTTCCTTCCTTCCTTCCTTCCTTCCTTCCTTCCTTCCTTCCTTCCTTGAGTTTCCTCACTATGCAGCCCTGACTAGTCTAGAAATGGTATGTAGACCAAGCTGGCCCTGAATTCACAGAGATGCATTTTCCTCTGCCTCCTTAGTGCTGCATTTATAGGTATGCACCACCATTCCAGACTCTTTAACTCTTTAAGGGAGGATTTTGCTGTATACCCTAAAGTGGTCCTGATTTGTAATCTTCTCATGTTAGCCTCTGGAGTAGCCAAGATTACAGGTATACACCATCATGCCGAGTTGAATTCTATGTCTTAAAACGTTTGTTGAATGTGAGTGGGTCTGTGTAAACTAAACCAGTTGAAAATGGCTGGGTGTGGGGTAGAGAGAAGAGAGGTGGAGCTGAGATACCACTCTGGGGATGGGAAAGTTCAGTGTGAGATATGGGAAGGCCGGAGCTGGTTCAGGGGTCCCTGGGCCTGCAACAATGCTGGGGCTGCGGGGTTCTCTGACTCTTGGACATCCTGGCATCACTGGGAGTCAAGGAAGAGCCAGGGGAAAGGGAAGCTCTGCCTTGTCCCAGCAGTGATTGTCCTTAGCGTAGTGGAGGCAGATTGTGGCTAGGAGGGCAAAGAAGCTTTCTACAGGAGAATTAAGCTGCAGCTCTGTCGTCAAAGGCCTTGTCCATGACTCCCTATGATGGATCTTGATGAAAGAGACAGTCCGTGGTTCTAAACAATTTATTGGTTGTTCATGACAGAAAATGGATGCATAATGTACTACCCTTCTCGGGGTGAACCTGACATTAAATAGCTTTTGCAGGGAGGAATGTCTGGGAAAGGAAGCTTGTTGGCTAAGTCCTCTGGGCCTCTAGGTACCTTAATAGCATGGGGAACTCTGTTTTGAGCCTATATGAGCATAGGACACCTTGCTTTAATGTGAGGAATATGGCACATGTTCCAGGTCAGGAGTCTGGCAGGGAGCAGGGAGCAGGGAGTCACCTAAGCCTCAGGTGTGTGCCTACCAAGTCTCCATGTCTCAACCTGCTCTACCTTACCAAACTTTCTGGCATGGTTTTACCATCCAACAAGTGTGTTACTCCAACCCATATACCAAGTGACTAGGAAAGCTGCAAGGACCTGAACACAATAGGTTCTTTGTGTGGGACCTGAACACAATAGGTTCTTCAACAGGTCCAGGTTGCTGTGCAGGCTGATCTACCCCTTGGTCCATATGATCTAGCAGACCTGGTGGTGCTTGAGGTGTCCGTGGCAGATAAGAATTGTGTTGGGAGTCTTTGGAAGGTGAATCACAGAACAAAGTGGCCATGGTGGCAAAGATGGGGATTAGGCATGGGCTCAGCAACATGAACCTCAACTCATCAAGACTGGCCTGGCTACAGCTGCTACTGAGTGCCAGATCTGCCAATAGCAAAGGCCAACACTGAGCCACAGATATGGAACCAATCCCCCAGGGTTACCATCCAGCAACCTGGTGGCAGGTTGACTACATTGGACCACGTCCTCCATGGAAAGGACAATGCTTTGTCCTTACTGAAGTAGATACTTACTCTGTTTACATATTTGCCTTTCCTGCATGTAATGCTTCAGACAAAACCAACTTCTGTGGACTCACAGAATGCTTTATCCACTGACATGGTATTCCACACAGTATTGCTTTGACCAAGGAACTTACTTCCCAGCCATAGAAATGCAACAGTGGGCCCACAATCACACAAGACCACAACCACTGGTCTTGCCACATTCTCTACTATTCGTAAGTAACTGACCTGATAGAAAGATGGAATGACCTTTTGAAGGTACAGTTACAGTGCCAATTAAATGGCAGCAACATGGATGACTAGGACATGGTTCTCTAGAAAGCAGCATATGCTTTGAACTAGTGCCCTAAATATGGTACTGTTTCTCCCATAGCCAGGATCCTTGGGTCCAGGAATTAAGGGGTGGGTAAAGGAAATAGGTCCACTTACTATCACTCCTAGTGACCCACTAGGAAAGTTTTTGTTTCCTGTCCCCATAGTGCTAAATTCTGTTGACCTAGAAATTTGATTGCAGAGTGTGGAATGCTCCTGCCAGGAGCCAAAACAAACATTCCATTAAACTGGGATCTCAGACATTCCCCTGGTCACTTTGGGCTTCTAATGCCCTTAATCCAACAGGCTAAGAAAAGAATAACAGTATTAGGAGAGGTAATCGATCCAGATAACCATGGGGAAATCGGATTGTCTTCCACAGTAGAGGTAAGAAGGATGTGGTCTGGAGTGCAGGAGATTCCTTAGGTTGTCTCTTAGGACTGCCATGCCCCGTGATTAAAGTTAATGGGACACTACAACAGCCTAATCCAGCCAGCATGACAAAGGACACAGGCCTATCAGGAATGAAGGTATGGGGTCACTCATCCAGGAAAGGAGCCAGGACCTGCTGAGGTGCTTGCAGAGGGTGGAGGAAATACAGAATGGGCAGTAGAAGAACACAGGGCCAGGACCAGTTGCAAAAATGAGGGTTATAATTAATGCGTTTCTGTTGTATTTTGTTAAGAATGTATTTGCACAGATATTTGTGTTTTCTTTCCATTTCTTTAACAAAAATTAAGAGAATATCAGTGAGTATTGTATTTCAGTTTGAGTTACTAAAAGGATACCCCCCTCCAAGGGACACATACCACTTTCTGTAAATGACCACTTCCTACCTGACCTCTCAGCTTTTAAGTAAATGAAATTCACACACTTAATTTTATCACTTAAAAGTAACTATTGTGCCAGGCGTGGTGGTGCATGCCTTTAATCCCAGCACTTGGGAGACAGAGGCAGGCAGATTTCTGAGTTTAAGGCCAGCCTGATCTACAGAGTGAGTTCCAGGACAGCCAGGGCTACACAGAGAAACCCTGTCTCGAAAAACCAAAAAAAAAAAAAAAAAAAAAGTAAATATCGTGTGGCATTTGGTACATTTACTTTATACAGCCACCACTTACCTTACTTTAAAAATCTTTGTGTCTCCCTTATGGGGAAAAGCATTAAAAATGTAGCATTTTTACCAGTTGTAACTAAATACTTTGGTGACAATATTACTAGAGTCCCAATATTATACAAAGATCTCTTTCTTCACTCTGTTGTTGTTTTGGGGGTATGTGTGTATGTGTGTATATGTAGGCCATGACACATGTATACAAGCCAATGAACAACCTTGGGTGTCAGGTGTCAGTCCTCACTATCTACCTTGTTTCTGGTATAGTCTTTTTTTTTTTTGTTTGTTTGTTTGTTTGTTTGTTTGTTTGTTTGTTTGTTCTCACTGCTGACTAAGCTAGAGGGCCCATAAGCTTCCAAGGAGTCTGCTATCTTCACATCACATCGCTCTGTAGACTCCCTGGGACTACAGATACACATTACCATGCTTGTGTGGGATGTGAGTATCCGAACTCAGGCCCTCGTGTAGCAGCTACTTTGCCCACTTAGCCATCTCCCCAGCCATCATTTCCTCCGTTTTCTTGCATTTACTGTCATGAAATAAATACAAATAACAAAATTTATTGTTTTATCCTTTCTTAAAAATTCGTGTTGCTGGAGGCTAAACACAAAGACTTGTATAGGGTAGGTAGGTCAGAGTCCCACCTGAGGTAATCTCCAGTGCTCATCTTAGGTTGGTTATTATCATTTTTAAAAGGAGAGGTTCCCTATACCCAGGCTAGCCACAAAACCAACACAAATTCAAGAATGACCTTGCACTCCTAATCCTTCTGATTTGGGGGATTACAGGTATGTACCACCATGTCCAATCCTTGCAGTGCTGAGGATGAACCCATGGTCTCATGTATGTGAGGCAAGTACTCTACTAACTGAGCTATGCTGTAGGTTATTTGATGACACTGTGAACCCCAAGATTGTGGGGTTTTACTGGAAAACCTGTTTCTGGTTGTGGTGTGGCTCAGCCATTGGCACACACACACCTTTAATCCCAAACAATAAAAGTAAAGTAAGTTTGTAGAAGGAAGCACCCATATTTGGAAGTGGTGTTTATTGAGTGGCAAAGTGACGAATCAGAAAAAGATTTGACGAATAGGATCTGCCCAACTCTCACAAGAGGAGAGAGGAAAGGGAATCTACTTAAAAGAACAGTGCAGACAGAAAAAAGAAGAGAGGAGGCAGTTTTACCAAGAGAGCTTTACAGAGAAGAGAGAACAAGCTAGACAAGGTGAAAACAGAACAAGCCAGAGAATGAGAAGGAGCCAGAAGATCACAACAGATTGCTAGCATTAGTTTGATGAAGAGCAATTCAGTCAGAGGCCAAGAGAGAAGCCAGACTGGATCGGTCAGCTTGGAGAGGAATTTGAGCCAGAAAGGCTGAGTTGAACCAACCAGTTAGAAATCAGAAAGAGTTAGAAAGGGTGAGTTTATTCGGCAGCAAGTCTCAGAGGCGGAAAATTTTCTAGACCTAGATTAGATTGTACAGAGGCTAGAAGCTTCTAGGACTAAGCCCTGATTAGCAGATGGGGGCAGTAAACCTTGGAGACAACTATTACATCAGTCAATAAAAATATTTTTACAGAACTACATTCCCAGTCCCATTTTAACCATTTCTGTATGAACAAGTCAATCACATTTAGTTATTTCCAGTGTTGTGCAATCAGTACTCCATTTATTCAACTTTGAACAAGTACTTATGGAGAACCTGGTACTGTGTACCAGGATCCAAGGTGTGACTTGAACAAAGCAGCCTCTATCAATTATGTGCATGTTAGCTCATATTCCAGCAGACTAGCTGTCTGTATTTATGGAATCTGCATCTTTAGCATCAAGCAACCTCAGATTTAAACCATTCAGGAAAAAAAAATCCACGTATATCCTGAACATGTAGCCTTTTTTCTTGTCCATAACCATTACTGCATAACCAATACAGAGCAACTATTTACAAAGCAGTTGTGAGTCCTCTCGAGAGATGACTTTAATGTCTATGGCAGGCTCGGGGGGGGGGGGGGGCGGGGAAGGAGGAGGATCTCCAGCATGCATGTTTGTAAAACAAACAAACAAACAAACAAACAAAAAGAACAAAAAAGTCAGGCACAGTGATGCATGCCTATAATCCCAGTGCTGGAGAGATGGAGACAGAAGGTTCTCCAGAGATCATTAACCAGCAGCTTATCCTAACTGGTAAGTTCCAGGTTCACTGAGAGACCCTGTCTCAAAAAAAAAAAAAAAAAAAAAAAAAAGGCAGAAGAAGTAAAAAAATTTTAAATAGGAACTGATTGAAGAATACACCTGATGTTGACTTCTGGATGCCACATGCGTGCACATATGTATATACACACAAAATAATCTCCAGAAGGCATACCAATGGTAACACACTCCTGTGTTGACAGGCTAAGGCAAAATTGTGCATTACATGCCTGGGCTACATCCTGAGAACCTGTCTTAGAAATCAAGGGCTAGGTTAGAGAGATGAGTTGAGGTAGGAGCATATGCAGGGGACCTAGTTCCCAACACCCACGTCAAGCAGCTCAGAACAACCTGTAATTCCAGCTCCAGGAAGGCTTACCTCCTCCTCTGATTTCTGCAGTCACCTGCACTTACACATGTCCCATACCCACACAGAGAGACACACATATACACATAGTTTTTTTTAACTAAATTTTTGGAGGGTGTTAAGACAAAATCTCCCTATGTAGTCCTGTCTTGGAATTTTCTATATAGACATAGCTGAACTTGAATTCACAGACATCTGCCTGCATTTGCCTCTTGAATGCTGGGATAAAGGCAGATGACACTACACCTATCAGAACTAAATAAATCTTTAAACAAACAAAAAAACAAACAAACAAAACCTGTGATTGTCATTCATTGGTAGGCCTCGGGTTCTATGCCTACCACTGCAGATGATGATGATGATAATGATGATAAAAACTATGGGGTAATATGTGTAGATGCTATGTAAATATTGCATCATTTTATATAAGAGGCCTGGTGTCAGTGCCTTGCAGATACCAAGACACAACTATATAAAGGTACTCACAGACAACCACACCCTGGAGAAGGGTATTTCACAGGCTCAACGAAGGTAGGGCAGACCTCCCTTCCTAGACACAGCCTCTTCCCTCCCTGTGTCCCTAGACCACAACAGGTCTGCCATCAGCACCATGTGCTTTAACACAGGTGGTAGCTTTGTGTTTCCACAACAACCCAGCTTCTTGCTGGCTCCTAGTGCCCAATACTGTGTGGGTGAGACCAGAGGCTGGACCTCTGATTTCAGAAGGTAAAAGAATGAGGGAAGGAGGTAAGAAGATAAAAAGGAGATAGCATCAGGGTTGAGGGAATGGAGGAAGTGAAAAAAGGAGACAAGGAAAGGGGGAAGAACCAAGAATAGGGGAGAGATGGTGGGCGAGGACACAGAAAAGAGGGAGAGGAGACAAAGAAAAGGTTGAGAATGTGGCTCAGTCAGTAAAATGCTTACCATACAAACATGAAGGCTTCACCTTGATTCCCAGAATCCACATTTCTAAAAAGTGAGACATGGTGACATCTGCTTGTATTCCCAGCACTGAGGAGGCAGGGACAGACAGCCTAACCTAGTCAGCAAGTTCCAAACCACTGAGAAACCCTGTCTCAAAACACAGCATGTACTGGAGAGATGGCTCAACAGGTAACATTGCTGGCTGATTCCGTGTGAGAACCTGAGTTTAGATCCTAGCAGTCATGTACAAGGCTAGGCATGGCTGTGTTCATCTGTAACCACAGAGCTGTGGGGGACAGACACAAGATCACAGGGAACCAGCCTAGCTCCAGATTCAGTGAGAGAGCCTGCCTCAAAGGAATGAGATGGAGTGTGTGTGTGTCTGTGTTTGAGAGAGAGCGCGACAGAGACAGCAGGATGCCTGACATCCTCTTCTGATCTCAATGTGTACACAGAGGTAGATATACATGAACATGGATCTTTACATATCATACACCACATGCACATTCATATGTATACAAAGGGGGATAGATATAATATGTGTGAAAAACAATACCTGAGGTTGGCATCTGTTCTCCATGGGCATATGAACACCACACACACACACACACACACACGTACACACAGAGGGATCTGATTATATTCCTAACATCCACATGATAGATCACAACCACCTATAACTCTAGTTTCAGAGGATCTGATACCTTCTTCTGGCCTCTGCGGGTACCAGACATACATATGGTATGCAGACCTATACAGGCAAAGCATTCATATACATTAAACAAAGAAACAAACAAACAAATAAAAATAGTACAGAGAGAGGGAAGGGAGGGGAGAGAAAGAGAGAGAGGAGGAGGAGGAAGAAGAGGAGGAGGAGGAGTGTCGCCTCTGTTTCTGACCAGCAGAAAAGAGCAACGATGACACTACGTTCTTCTCAAAGCAGTTTATTCAGGAACCTTTTAACATCATGCATGAATCTCTCTCTAGGAATAGTCTCTTGTGTGTATCTCCCTATATCTACGAATACCTCCACCCCCAATCGCAATCCCTTATATAATCTCTCAACCACGCCCCATCAGCCCAGTCCACGTAACAGCAGTCCATTGGCCAGAGTCATCACTTGTTATATGGTCCGATCTTGCATCATGGTGCACCTGTGCAGTTCTCACGATGGATGCGGCTTATTTTCAGGTGTATGAGAAAGTCAGGTGCAAGTCATGAGACTTGGCTGCAATCCTGGGCGCCATTTTGGGATTGCTGCCACACCCGCTGCTCCCCACGGAGGAGGAGGAGGGGGACGGGGAGGGGGAGGGGGAGGAGGGGGAGGAGGAGGAGGAGGAGGAGGGAGGCTGCTGGTTAGAAATAGGAACCAAATCCAGATTCTCTGCAAGAACAGCAAGTGTTTTCTCTCTCTCTCTCTCTCTCTCTCTCTCTCTCTCTCTCTCTCTCTCTCTCTCTCTCTCTCTCTCTCTCTCCTCTCTCTCACTCTCTCTCTCTCTCTCTCTCTCTCTCTCTCTCTCTGTGTGTGTGTGTGTGTGTGTGTGTGTGTGTGTGTGTGTGTGTCTTCTTGTTGTCCATATCAGTGAACTTCATTAGGATTGACTACAGAAGCATGGGCATCCCTTCCACCTGCAGCAACCACTGTATGTAAATACCCCAGGGGGTTTTCAGGCTTACCCTATCAGGCAGAAAGCCTTTATACTCACTTAGTCAACTCACCACATCCATGTCCTTTGAAGCTCAATGCCAGTAACAACCTACTAACACCATAGTTGATATAAAAAGTCCCTGGGAGGATTAAAAACAAAAACAAAAAACAACTCTCAGTCATGCTCAATTTGACCACCTGAGGGCAGTATGTGTTCCATGATAGCTACTAATGTGTCCCAAAACATTTGTAGGTCATGTCATGTTGCAAAGTCAAAAGAATGGGTGCCTTTGAATCTAGATGCTGGTGGGATTTTTATTTTCATATTTCCCGTGCATGGTTAGGTGGGCCCACTAGATCTTCTGGCTACCGCTTGGTCAAAACAACTTGCTAGCTAGTAAGACTGTTTGGCCAGTGCAGCTTTACCTTAGGCCCTTCAACCTATTTGCTGCCCCGGTATGGGCTGCCTTTCCCTAGTCAGAGGCTGATGGACCCTAATGGCTCTTCTTGGGTTTGTTTGTTTGCCTTTGAAAATGCTCTGTGGGTTGGGGAAATGGCTCAGTGGGTAAAGTGCCTGCCGTTCAAGCATGAGGGCATATGTAAAAAGCCAGGTGTAGTGTCATGCAGAGCAGGTGGGTCCTGGGAGGCTCATGGGCCAGCTAATCTAGCTGAGTCTTCAAGATCTAGGTTCAATGAGAGACCCTGTCTCAAAATAAAAATAATGTGAAGACTAATTAAGATACTGGACCTTGACTCCCTACACATTTGTAGCAAACGTGCAGCTTGGACTTCATTCGGGTCCCCTAACAAGCAGAGTACAGGCTGTCTAGGTCTTTGTTCCCTGCCATTGGATTTCCTTCCCCTTACCTGGACTGCCTGGTTGGGGTTCAGTGGGAGAGGTTATGCCTAGTCCTGCTGACAGTAGATATCCCAGGATGAGGTGAATTACCCAAGGGGAAATCTCCTTCTCTTAGAAGAATGGACGGGAAATAGGGGGAAGGATTTGTAGGGTGAGATTGGGAAGAGAGGAGGGAGGGGGCTTTGATCAGGATGTAAAGTGAATACAAAAATAATACTAATTAATAAAGCTGGTCTGGAAAGATGGCTCAGTAAAACCTACATGTAAATAGATGCTGTCAATTAATTGTAGCACCAGAGAGGCTACATAGGGGAACTCTGGAGCAAGCTATCTATCTACACTAGCCTATGAACTCTTGGTTCAGCTGTAAATCCTTACACTAATAAACAAAGTAGGAAGTGATGAGAAAGACACCCAGTATCAACTTCTACCTCTGTTATATTGACACATCATCATGATCAACTCTAGGTTCCCATGAGACTTCTCAGTGCTGTACAAGCTCTGTGGAGAAACATGCAATCATGTATCGCTTGACAAAGAGAATACTTGAGAAATAGACCTAGAGGTAGAAGATTGCTGCAAGGTGGAAGAAGTAGGCCCAAGGTAAGACAGGGTAAAGGTGGGGAGTCTAGAAGATAGTTTATGGGGACCATGTAGGGTCCCCATGATTGGAGAGTCAGCCTCCCCACAGTCTCTCAGTGCACACGCTGGGGGATCCTTGCTTTATTTGCTGCAGACCTGGATGAATGTGCCATCTAACAGCATTGTTGTGGCCCAAAGGCTGACTGCCTCAATGCCCTGAGCTCTTACCACTGCACCTGCCAACCAGGATTTGTTGGAGATGGCTTATTCTGTAAAGGTGAAGTGGAGGGCAGGGCCTGAATGGAACCACCACAGGGCCAGGATTGTCCTTCCCCTACCCCATGGGAGTTAGAGATTTTAAGTGCTTAGGTCACAGAGTCACCCTCTGTATGCCCTCCCATCTGGTCTGCACTCACATACAGGTGCACATATATGTGGAGGCCAGAGGTTAACTTCAAGTATCCATCCTCAGGAGTCATCCACCTTGGGCTGGTGGTTGGTTGTGTTGTTTGTTATGTATTCATGCAGTATTTTTGGTTGAGACACCTAGGATTTGCCAATTAAGCTAGACTGGTTTGCCAGTGACCTCCAGGGATCCTGGGATCTTCATCACCCAGAACTTAGATTATACATTTGTGCCACCACACCTGGCATTTTTCTACTGAGTGCTGGGTGTCAAACTTTAATTCTTACATTTGATTGACACTTTACCAACTGAGCTATCTCCCTAGCCTCTGTGTTATTTCATCTTTGCTTTCCAGTTCTTCCAGTACTAGTTTTTCCTTACAATCTGCACCACCATAGTCAACCTAATCCCTTCTTGTTCCCTTTCGGTGAATAAGTCCCCTCTCTGTGTGCATCAAACTGGAGTCCATATGTCAACAGTCACCTTCCCACTCCTAATCTTCCATCAGGGTTATTTGCCTATTCAGAGTTAACATCTGAGTTCCTTTGATAGACAATTGACTATGAGGATGCAGAATCTGTGGTGGATAGAGAGGGTTGACTATGCTTGTGCACATGAAGAGCTAGCTATACTCACATGGTAACCATACTCATGTAGATTCACGCAGCCCAGTGGGCACATTTGTATGTGCACACCAACTTCCACATTTACTGCTATTTGTTGTTGTGCTGCTGGCCTTTGGTTTTCAGTGAGGGTGGAATGGTTGCCAAGGATCCTGAAGTGGACAGACACAGCATGCTATGGAGTGGAGGGTATTGCAGTGGTTTTGCCTGTAATGCCCACTGCTTCCAAGAGGTGTCAGTAAGAGCATACATCTGAGCCACGCTCCTCAGCAAAGAGATTTCCCTGAAGCAAGGGCAGAGACTGAAATAGCTTTCTCTGAAATGTAACACCAGATCACTCCACAAGCATATAAATGAAATGACACAGACACAGCAGGGCCCACAGTGGGGGGTGGGGGGGTGGGGGGGGAGTAAACACAGATAGCCCTTTGTAGAATTAGATATATCACCCAGCCTGGGGTGGCCTGCTGTTGAGGTCCATTGCCCAGCTGCCAGAACCATGAAGGCACTTCAGAAGAGTTCAAATAAAGAAGGGTTTGTCATCTACACACAGAGTCCTCTCAAAGACAGCCAGATACAGGAAGTACATTGGAAGCCAGCGGAAGCCTCTTCTGAAGCCACTCCTTGCTCTCTTTCTGTCCTAGCTGGATACCTTCTCTGTAACTCCATAGATTATGGCAAGTTTTGAAAACATACTTTTTTGAGAATTAAAAAAAAAAAAAAAAAAAAGACCCTTGCTTATAAGACCAATCAGCTGGGCTGCCTCTGAATCACGTTAGGGCTCTAGAACCTGATTATTATCTGCCTGACTTGCTTGCTGGGCCTTCAAGGCAAACATCTGATCCCTTAACTGCTCTTATTTTTGGTATATCTGAGTGTGTGTGTGTGTGTGTGTGTGTGTGTGTGTGTGTGTGTGTTTTCATGGGTATATATCACATCTGAAAACAAGAAGTGAACATCACTGTCTTAATTTTTTTCTCCCTCTTTTTTCTTTGCTACTTTTATTTGGTTACTGGTGGTGATTGTATCTATGTACGCAGACATAAACACAACGTGATGTGGAAGTCAGTGAGCAGCTTGTAGGGATTAATTCTCTCTCCTTCCACCATGTGGTTCCAGGGAATCAAACTTAGGACTTCAGGTATGTGTAGCAAGGGTCTACCTGCTGAGCCATCTGGTGGACCCTGTTCTACTCCATTTTTTGAGAGAGGGTCTCTCAATAAACCTGGAGCTTACCATTTGACTATACCACCAGATAGCAAGCCCTTTGAACCCTCCTGTCTCCCCCTCCAGTGAAAATAGGCATATGTCACTACATTCAGCCTTTTACATGGGAACTAGGGATCTGAACTCGGATCTTCAGGCTTGTACATCAAGCATTTTATTAATTGAGCCATCTCCTCAGTCTCTCATGTTTGTTTGCTTGTTTGTTTTTCATTAAAGAACCAGGGTTAGCATTTGCTGCTATGTCCTCATCCTTAGCTGACCTTGGCCTTGTGGATAGATGACTAGACAAAGCCAAGAATCAAGCATACATGAGAATTTAGTCCCCTACCCTCTTCCATCCTCATTTACACAGTCTCTGACAACTCACCTAACAGTTCCATTCCCCTAGGTGAACCCAGTCACCCTTGACACAGAAGAACCCTTGACCCTGTACATCTCACACCTGGGCCAGGTCAAGCATATCTTGGAATTTTGGCCCGCTCTTGAGAGTCTGCAAGGCCATACCGGCTATGTTATTGTCAGAGGCAATGATCAAGATTTCTTCTGAATTAATCACCTGGATGGCCTCAGCACCCTTTAGCTAGGCCATGGGAGACCAAGACCAGGGAAATACCAGCTGGAGGCAGTTAGTATAGCAGGAGCTCAGGGCCAACCAGGGTCAGCAAGCCACGCCTTGTGGCTAACAGTCCAATTACAACTGCTGTAGAGAAGAAAAACTTTAATGTACCTGGGCTCCCATGCCTGAAAGTGAATCTGAAAGTGAAGATTCTGGAACTGAGAAGAACTGGTTGGGGGAGGGGTGCAGGGCATGCAATGGCTGACCAAGTCGAACCTCAAAACTCAGGAAGAGTGGAACATTAGACTATGACCTCAGATGAACCTAGTCTGTGTAAGCCTGGGGTTAAATCTGCCTGTGTGCTCTTAAATAAGTAGATGTTACGTCCTACAGGACACACACGACTCCTGTCTAGGGAACCTGGAGGACCCAAGCTGGTCTTCTGTAGCCCCAGGAGTACCTGGCCTTCAGCAATGGTGTTCTTTATCTCCTGACTTAGGAAAGAGAGGGACTTTCACACCTCTGTACATCTGGCACAACTCCAAACCAGGCTGTCAGTGGCAGCCTCTCAGAGCTGTGATGGTTTCTCGGGTGTTCATTTGTTTGCTGTTTGAAATTCTGGAGAACAGGCAAGTATTCACAGAGTCTCCATTTGATGAAAAACTGATGCTCAGAGACATTAAGCAACACGGCCAGGATCGGGCAGCTGTACCGGCAGCTATGCTGTCGATCACCGTGCCGGCTCTGGCTCAGTGGCTGGAATATGCATCACAACATGAGCTCTCTTGGCAGCTTGGGTACATCTCTCAAACACCAGTTTATTTGGCCCCAGCAAGCCTATTTTAGGGAAGCAGTATTATATGGAAACTGAGGTCTCTGTGTATGGGGATGTATGGGAGCTTGCTGAGATCACATACTACATGAGCTAGAGCCTAAAATTTTGTGATGAGTGGAAGTGGGGTGAGGATTACGTGTGTGTCCAGAATTACTCTATATTCTGAAGCTTGGCTCCAAACCACCAAGGGTGCTCTCTTCAAAGAAAACATTTGTTTTGGTTTTGGTTTTTTTCTGTATGTTTATGTTGCTGTGTTGTTATTTGGGTGGTGGCAGGAATCAAGCACACAGTTTTACCTTAGAGTTCCTAGGTTAGCATTCTACCACTGAGTTACATCCCTAGATCTTTTTGTTTTTTAGAAGAATTTGTTGCTGCTCCTGTTGTTTTAGGTAGGACCTCACTTCTGTATCCCTGACTGGACTGAACTCGTTTTGTAGACGAGGCTGCTTGTTTCAACCTTCTTGGATTTATGGTTTGGGAGGTGTAGTGGTTTGAATAAGAGTGGCCCCTGTTGGCTCATATATTTGAATGTTTAGTCAATAGGAAGTGGCACTACTGGAGATGCATTAGGAGTTGTGGCCTTGTTGAAGTGGGTGTGGCCTTGTTAGAGGAAATTTGTCAAGGGGGAAGGGGGAGCTTGAAGGATTTAAAAGCCCAAGCCAGGCCCAGTGGCCCTCTCTTCCTGCTGCCTGAAGATCTACATACAGAACTCTCAGCTCTTCTCCAGCACCATGTCTGCCTATGTGCCACCATGCTCCCCATCCTGATGATAATGGGCTAAACTTCTGAAACTGTAAGCAAACCCCAGTTAAATATGTTCTCTGATAAAAGATGCTGTGGTCATGGTGTGTCTTCACAACAATAGAACAACTTACTAAAATAGGAAGATAGACTCCGTGTTGACAGCAAAGTCAGGCCAGCAGGAACTACTGAGAAGGCAGGACGCAGAGAACATACTCAGAAAGGCTGAATCTTTTGAAACCACAAAATCTGACCTCAGTGACACAGTGACACACGTCCTCCACAAAGGCCATATCTCCTAATCCTTCCCAAGCAGTTCTACAACTAGGAACCAACTTTTTGAGTCTTTGGAAGGTCATTCTCGTTCAAAACAGCACATTTCCCAAATACTGATGGAAACAAAACCTTTACCTTCAGGTCTCTAGTGCCTGTCCCCAGAGCTCTATCCTTGCTCCAGGTCTGACCCAGTGACCTCTGGGCAACCCATTAGGGCTGCAGAAAGCTTCTTCCATTATCTAGATCCTGCTTATCCCTTAGAATCTGGACACAGCAAGCACAATGACCCTTATTTTACAGACAACCAAAGAAAACTTCAACACAGACACTGAGGTTAAGATTTGGACCTTAGCTGGGGGTTGGAGGATAGCTTTGTGCACTGTGTAAAGGTTGTCTCTGTGCTATTCACGTGCTGATTTCTGTACCTGTAGAGACAGGGAGTTGAGCACAGGCTAGACTTTGGTATTGTTATTTTTATAAAGTGCCACCTCTCTTAGTGCTTTGTAAACATTCTTCTCTATCACCTCCTACTTGGTTTAATAAAGGGCTGATCAGCCAATTAGCTGGGCAAAAGAGAATAGTGCCAGTACGGGGAAGAGGTCCTAGACAAACCAGAATAGAGAGAATACCTCGAGAAGAGGAAGGTGTAGTGAGACCATAAGGAGGGAGAATTTGCCCTGAAATCTCAATGAGAGAGCAGCCATGAGGACACACATTGACCAGAGCTAGCCAGAGCAAAACCATAGTAAGTAGTGGGGCATTTATCAAGGTATTAGCAGCCTAATTGGGTTAGAATTGTTCAGAACTGGCCCAGCTTAGTCTTGCAGCTTGTTAATAAAAATACCAGGTCACTGTGTCTTTATTTGGGAGCTAAAACAGGCTAGAGCAAGTGTAGAAATGCCCAGCTGTCATTTGAGAACAGCGGGGGCATAGAAGACTTCCCAAGAATTACCTTTACAGCTGGGAGTGGTGGTACAACCCTTTAGTCTCAGCACTCTGGAGGACGAGGCAGGCAGATCTCTGTGAGTTCGAGATCAGCCTAGTCTGTAGAGTTGCAGGGCAGTCAGAGCTACACAGAAGAACCCTGTCTCAATAAAGCAAAACAAAAATTTGGACCTTGACTGATGTGGTGTCCATACCTTTAGTCCCAGCACTTAAGAAACAGAGGTGAGGCTGGGCAGTGGTGGCGTATGTCTTTAATCCCAGCACTTGGGAGACAGAGGCAGGTGGATTTCTGAGTTTAAGGCCAGCCTGGTCTACAGAGTGAGTTCCAGGACAGCCAGGGCTACACAGAGAAACCCTGTCTCGAAAAAAACAAAAACAAAAACAAAAAACCAAAAAAAAAAAAAAAAAAAAAAAGGAGGGAAAAAACAGAGGTGAGCATATCTCTGTAGGTTCAAGACCACCCTGGTCTACATAGCAAATTCCAGTCTAGCCATGGCTACTCAGTGAAACCCTGGCTTTAAAAAAAAAATTAGACCAAGGGCTGGCAAAATTACAAGATGGTTTGGCAGATAAAAGTGTCTGCCATACAAGACTATATGAGGTCAATCCCCAGATCTCAACGTGAAAGAAGAAAGCCCACGTTGGGGACTGGTTCCTATGCTTTGATTCAATCTGGACTCTGAGTTTCCAAATGCTAAAGGTCCTCATCCCCAGTTGATTTTTTGATCTAGCAATAAAGATGCCAGCAGCCAATAGCTGTGCAAAGGTAAATAGGGTGGGACCCTTATAGTTGCTCGGGCTAGAATGCAGTGGGGAGGAGAAAGGATCGCCATGAAGTGGCGGGAGATGATGGGAGACAACTGGAAGATGGATGGACGGATGGACATAGGAGCTGCAGGAGATAAAGTCAATCAGCCATGTGAGAATTTGAGTGGGTTGCCATTGGCCACTTCCCCGATTTGGCCTGGGGTAGCAGAGGAAAATTTAGGAGTGCCCAGCCTTTGAGGTAGCCAAGACATTTTAAAATTAACTGACATGTGTGTGTGTTTTCCATTTCAGACTCCAGATAGCTTCTGGGTGGGTGCATGCATGTGACCTGCAGTGGAGCCCAAACTCACCACTACAAACCCACTCGCTAAGTTTTGTTCTAAACTATACACACCTATCATTACTACCCCGCAGCACTTTAAAATTTAAACAATACACAAGACATGGTGGCATGTACCTGTAATCCTAGCACTGAGGAGACAGACACAGGCAGATCCCTGGGGCTCAGTGGCCAGCCACTCTAACCTAGTTGGTGATCCCTGGGTCAAATGAGAAGGAGTGGGGAGGAGTCAGGGACAAGGCACTTGGTGCCAAGCTCCAAGCTTCATGACCTGAGTTTGATCTCCAGGAGCCTCATGGTGAAAGGAGAGAACTGACTCCTGAAGATTGTCCCCTGATTTCTATAGGTGTGTTGTGATATACACCACACACACACACACACACACACACACACACACACACACACTTTAACATTTAATAGTTTTTTTGAGACAAGGTTTCTCTGTGTATACCTTGCTGTCCTGGAACTCAGTATAGAGACCAGGCTAGCCTCAAACTCACAGAGTTCTTCCTGCCTCTGCCTCTGCCTCTGCCTTGCTGGGATTAAAAGTATGTGCAACTGCCACCAGCAATAGTGGTTTGTTGCTGTTGTTTTAGTTAGTTAGTTAGTTAGTTTTTGAGGCAGGGTCTCATTATACAGCCCTGGAAGGCCTAGAACTTGATATGTAGGCCAGAGTGGCCTTATACTCATAGAGATATGCCGGTCTATCTCTGTCCTCAGGAAATACAATTTAAAAAAAAAGAAAAATGAGGACTTTAGGTTGAATTGCAGTTTTTGTCTGCTGTGTTTGACTTTGACCAAAGATTTATTTCCTTTGGAATCTTTGGGTTGGACAAAAATCTGAAGACCCCAGAGGTCTTACCCACCATGTGGCCTACTGCATCATGAGCCACTGTGATGTGCAAGAATTGGGTGAGGAGACTATTGAGAAAGAAACAGAATGGTTTGAGCACTATGAAGAGAGGATGATCTGAACATGTAAGGACAGCTTGATATGAGTAGGCTGTAATGCCCCATGAGGCCATGTTGAAATCCTGACCCATGCTGTCTCTGAGATCCATGGATATACAGCAGCAGAGGTCTACGTAGATGTCCATATTAACACCAAAGGCCATGCAGACATCCCTGGTCTGGGCTGCTACCAAGGGCTATGCAGAGCTGGCCCCACCCCTCACTGACGGTAGCACTTTCGAGAGTGGGGGTCCCACATGACATATGCCATGTAGTGAGAGACATGGGTGAAGGAGAAATTCTCCCCTCACTACCTTTGGCAGGCAGAATAGCTGGCCCTGGGGTCATGAGAGTGGGAGAGCTGGCCTGCCCCTTACTAGCTATAGTTCTCAGAAGAGCAGATCCTGCACCTCACCTGGGCAGCACAGTAGAGCTGGCCCTGGTGGCAAGGGCATGGGTAAGCCAGCCGATGGACATGAGAGCAGGAGAGCTGGCTCTGGCTCATGTCAGATGCAGCATTGGTGAACTAACTAGAGCAGTGCTTCAGGATCTCCATGACATGGGACAACAGGATATCTGGAAAGCGTCCCTTTGAGGATCCAGTATTGATAGTGTAGCAAAAGCTAGAGGCTTCAGAACAGACCAATGGTTCATTGCAATGATCATTTGCAAGTAAAGGTGTGTGGATAAAAAGGTATACTGTATGACACAGTGTGTCACACTACAGCTTCTACAGCAAGACGTTTTGATTGTTTGTTGTTATTTTCTTTTGAGAAGGAGGTTGCAAGGGCAGATACAAAGAGATGGAGAGATGAGTGGTATTGGGGTATCTGACAGGAAATTCACAAAGAATCATAAAAGCTTTTTTTTAAAGCAGTATAGTTAAAGAGGACCTTGAACTTCTGATCTTCCTACCTTCACCTCTAGAGATGAACTGTTAAATGAACCATGCCCCTGGCCCCTAGCAGCAGCTTTTGCTCTTACAGTTGGTCTTTGGCCCCAAATCCTACCACAAAGCTTCAAAGACCCTGTGTTTCCTGCATGGCACTGAGTTTCCTGAGTGTGTCAAGGCTGGTCATAAGGAAAAGTGAGCCATTGATTAGATTTCTGTTCCACTCCTCAAGATCCAAACAGGGCAGAAAGGTTGAAGATGAAGTTAATAATCAATCCTGCTGTGTGGAAACACTGCCATAAAAATATTTAACTGTGAAGTTCAAAGAGTTTCCAGATTGACAAACACATCTGTGTGCCAGGAAGATAGTGCATCCCTGTTCCGTGACACTTTTCCTGGGGAGTTGTAAACAAACCCCTACTCATCACAGATCAGAGTAACACCACCACCAAAGTCAGTTTTGACAAACCAGTAAGTACTGGGGTTACTTACAGGAACATGTGTGATGGAAAGGCAGCTGCACCACTGATAGCCCATCCTGGCCTAAGTGCCTACTCACAAAAGCTGTGCGCAATTCTGGCTGTCTCTTCTCCTAGCAGTACTCACTGCTGCTTGTAAAACCTTTGCAGGGAGGGACCTTGTTCATCTGGTAAGTTTCAGGGACTTCCTGACACATGTGAACCACTAACTTTCTGAATTTTAAGGCACCTCCCTACAGGATACACATGGAGGTCACAGGACAAACTCAGGTATCAACCTTCACTTTACACCTTGCTTGAAACAGGGTCTCTTGTTCACTGCTGCTTCCAGGGGCTCTCCTGTTTCCACCATCTTACGATGGGAGTTCTAGGATTACAAACACACTCATATCCTCACACTTGCATTGCACTCTTTATCACTGAGTCATCTCCTCAGTGCCCTTTTGGTTTAGTGTTTGTTTGTTTTTGAGACAGGGTCTTGCTAGCCTCACACTAACGCTGTGGCCCAGGCTGGCCTCAAGCATGTGATTACCCTACCTTAAACTTCTTGAGCAACACCAATTCTAGATCATCCATAGCCTTTGTAACATCCTAGAAAATAATCAAGAAATATAAGGACAGTGCTTCCTGGAGTGTTGAGAAATGATGACTTAGCAAAGATGGCTAAATAAGGGGGGTGGCTGGCGGGAGTCACAGGAACCCTGATATATAGCAGGTAAGGCAGAAGTATAGGCACGAATCCCCTGAGGGCACACTGCACACTAGACATCACTGTCAGTCATTACTTTTTAATAGCTTTTTAAGTTTTTATTTTTTAATTCTTTGACCATTTCACATGTGTAGGCATTCTCACACACTCACTATTCTCTCGTTCCTCTCGCTCCTGTTAATGTCTTCTTCCTAACAAGCCCCTCCTACCAAACTATTCATACCTTTTTCTTTTGTATGTGGCTATTGCATTTAATTAGGGTTGCTTGCCTGAGCACAGGTTGGGGATTATATACTGAACTATGGGCAATTTACTCAAGTCACATTTCAGAAAGAGACAAAAAAATGACTCCCTTCCCTCAGCAATCATCAATAGCCAATAGCTCCTTGGTGAGTGGGAGGGCCTTTAGCGCAGTAGTTCCTTCCTCATACATGCTGAGACGTTGGTGGGTCTGGTCTTGTACAGGAAACTGTAGCTTCAGTGAGTTCATTGGCACTGGCGTGCCTAGAAGACAGCACTTCAGCAGACTCCTCCCATCCTCCAGCTGGTGCTTACTCTGAGTAATTAACTTAATTGTTGGTCTTTCTGGGCATCATCACCATCCTGTGAAATAAACAATGCTAGTACTGTTTCCCTTCTGCAAATGGGAAAACTGGGGCTCTGAGAGTTTGAGTGCTCAATGGGATCAGTTTCATATGGTTGTACCCTTATCCTTTGGAATCACGTGTAATTTGCACGTAGATGGTGTCAGATGGTTGATTATTGAGACCCATATACTGAGAAGAAGGAAGCCAATTCCCAAAAGTGGCCTCTAACCTCCATTTGCTCACGGTGGCATGCACTCATGCACTCTCACACAAATGCACACACACTAAATATGTTTCTGTGTTACACTGAAGCCAAGCGTGATGACATGTATTTTAGAGGTTAAGGTAAAAGGAGCTAAAGATCCAGCCACAGCTACAGAGTTTATTCAAAGCCAAAGTGGGCAACTTAGTGAGACCTTGCCTCAAAATACAAATTATAAAAAGGCTGGGGATGTAGGTCAGCAGTAGAGTGCTAGCCTAGTTTTATAAGGTCTTGGGTTCAAGCCTTATTATTGCAGAAAGAAAGAGAGGGATAAGAGGGAGGGAGAAAGGGATGGAGGAAAGAAGGTTGAAAAGGGGTAAGGGAGAAAGAAGAGGCTAGGAGTGTGGCTCAGTTGGTAGAGTGCTTGCCTAGCATGGTGTTCCATCCCCTAGTACTGCATAAACCAGCATGGTAGTACATGTCTGTGACCACAGCACTTGGTTGATAAAGACAGGAAATCAGAAATTCAGGGGCATCCTTGGCTACATAGGGAGTCTGGGCCAACCTGAAATACATGAGGCTATGCTTGGGGAAAAAAACAGAAAGGAATGGAGGAAGAGGAAGAGAAGGAGGAGGAGGAAAAGAAAAAAAAGGAAGAAAGGAGTGGGGAAGGAGGCAAGATGATTCTGAATTTGCCACCAAGGCTAACAACCTGAGTTCCAGCAGAAACCTACATTGTAGAAAGTGAGAGTTGACTCCTGAAAATTGTCCTATGACTTCCAACTGGAAACATGGTCACACACACATGCACACACACACACACACTGTGGCAATTCTGGTTTAAAAGCACAGAAGTACAAGAACGTGCTTTTGTTTTAATCCCAGATATATGTGTGAGGCTGCTTCAGATTGTCGAATGCTCTAGGAGGCACAGTTTTGTCAGCTGCAGATAGTATCTGTGATTGGGTGACCTCTGGAATTCTTGGAACTTTTTAGAGGGTATATAAATGCTAGGGCCCCTAGAAGTGAGGTTGGTTATTGGTCATTTAGGGAAATTGGTTCCAGTTTGTTAGTAGTTGTGCTCAAAGAAGAAACAAAAGGAAAGAAATTAGATTCAGAGATCTCTATTTCTCTCTCCCCTCTATCTTCTTTCTCTCTATTTAGTGATAGGTGAAATTGGAAGCCAGGGATAAAGGGTGGGAGAAGAACCCAAAAGTAGCAAAGATCAGCTATAAACACACACACATGCAATGATCAATCAATGTAAACATTTTTTAAGGGAAGAATGGAAAACAGAAAACGGGGGGGAAGAAGAGAAGGGAAGGGAGAGAGAGCAAATAGTAAGTGGTATGAGAGGACACTTTCTGTTTACTGATAGTAGATCATGTTTCACATTTGGCTTTATTAATGCTCCCTACACCCGGTAAAGGGATGAACAGCCACCTAGGAAGTTCAGGGTATGACCAAAGTCCCGGGTAAGGCCCCTGTTCCTAAGAGTAAACCCCTGTCAGCAAAGTGATTGGTGGAGGAGGTCCCGTGATCAAGAGTCTTTACCTGGGATGACCTAGGGTAGCATTCCTCATGCTTGTACTGTTGGGGTTCTCCACTTTGGACTTCATATGGTTTGACTTCTTCCTTTCAGTCTGAGAGTCTGTTGGAAAGTAGAGAGAAAAAGAGACGTGTTCCAATAGGAGTTGTAGAGATGGCTCAGTGGTTAAGATTACTTGCTATTCTTACAGCGGACTAGAGTTGAATACCTTCTGATGCCCTCTTCTGGCCTTCACCGGCGCCAGGCCAGAAGAATGGTACACATACTTAAAAATAAACATGCATACACAAAATTAAGATAAATTAATTTTAAGTGATTAGTTTTTAATAAAAGAATTCTAACAGCTAGGCATAGTGCTATAAATCTGTAGTCCCAGCACAGGGCTGAAACAGTGTGATAAAATTTGAGCCAGTTTGTGCTACATAGCTAGCTCATAGCCAGCCATGGTTATATAGGGACACCTTTTGTGGTGTCCTTTTGTGGCAGTTTCTTCTGAGCTTAAAGCCATCTTAGATGAAAGCTATTAAGACACAACTTGCAGGGAGGTGAAACAGCAGGATATGCTGAGGGGAGGTGAAACACTTTAGGAAATTCATTAGGTTCAGGAAGTAAACAATTGAATAGCTTCAGAAAGACCCTGAAACTGATGAGATGCACTCCGCCACTCCATTCCCAAAGGTATATAAGCAGGTGGTGGCGCACGCCTTTAATCCCAGCACTTGGGAGGCAGAGGCAGGCAGATTTCTGAGTTCGAGGCCAGCCTGGTCTACAGAGTGAGTTCCAGAACAGCCAGGGCTATACAGAGAAACCCTGTCTCGAAAAACCAAAAAAAAAAAAAAAAAAAAAGACTACTTCAAAACATTCAAATTTAGCTAAGCAAGTTCTGCACAGACCAGCCAAGCCTCCTGGATGAGACACTCTCCAACTTGTTTAGCTGCCTGCAGGGTATCCAGTGTACTCCTGCTTTTCAGCTTTCGTGATCCAAGAAAAAGGTGGGGTGCGTTTTGGTGAAGGTATGTTTAGTCATTTCTGCCTTTGTAAGTTAAGTCCTCACCCCTATTTCTGTAAGTAACCCCAGTAGAACTCAGTGATTCCTCAAGTTATATTTTGATGCATGTGGCTCACAAACATTTATAATGGGATCCAATGCTCTCCTCTGGTGTCTTTGAGAATAGCCACAGTATACTTGTATACATAAAATAAATAAATAATACTTTATAAAAACTTTTCAAAAAAAGATACAATAAATAAATAAATAAATAAGGAATCTCCTCAATGCCTGAGCTTGCCCCTGAGATCAGACCACAAGATTCCCACCAATCACAGGTCATTCTGGAAACCTCTGCCTCTGCCTCTGAGAAACCCTATATAAGCCTGTCTCCTGCCCAGCTCACGCTCCTTCTCACACAAGCAGAGGAAGCCACCCTCCCTCCTATGTCTTTTTCAATAAATTTCTTGTTTGAGGTTTGTTGTGTAGTGTGACTAATTGCCAGGATACCTCTCCCCTCTGAGCTGTAATACAGTGTGCATGTGTGTGCATACATTGTTTCTCACGTGTGTGGGTTCATTTCAATATGTGCACATGTGCACGCGGAATCAGAAATTATCCTCAATTGCTCTTTGACCTTATTCACTGAGGAAGGATCTCTCAGTTAAACCCAGAGCTGACAGTTTATTATGTGAAACACATGTCTCCATGCTCCGAGGCTAGAAATTCAGGAAAACCACCACAGCCACCCAACATTTATATGGATTTCTTAGGATACAAACTTCATACTTGGACATTCAGCACTTTAACAGGTGAGCTATCTTCTTAGCCCCTGGAGAAAAACTTAACTCATTAGTTAAAACAAGGATGTATGGGGAGAGAAAGCGTAGTTGGTAAAGTGCTTATCATAAAAGCCTGAGGACCTGAGTTCTGTCCCTAGCGTCCATGTAGAACCCCAGTATGAATTTGTAAACTCAGCACTGATGAGACAGGATGCCAAAGGTCTTGAGTTCACTGACCAACGAGCCTAATTGGAAAGCCTCACATCCCAGTAAGAGACGTGGTCTCAAAAAACAAAGTGGAGTCAGGTGTGGTGGCACACACCTTTAATTCCAGCACTTGGAAAGCAGAATGGGCAGATTTCTCTGAGTTCAAGGCCAACCTGTTCTACATAATGAGTGCCAGGACTACATTGTCTCAAAACAACAACAACAAACCAAAAGCAAAGAAATAAAAAACAAGATAGGCCTGAAGAGAATTGGTTTTTCTGTAAGCTTCATCACCTGAGCTTGACCCTCATGCCCTGAACAAAACATGTGTGTTTCATGGCACCATTGGAGGTTCCAACAACCCTATCCAGGCCAACACCTATGAACCACAACAAGGACCAGCAAGACATGATAGCCCAAAGGCAGTAGTGACACACATCTTGGTGGTAACCAACAGTTCTTTAATTGGACTTTAGAACTTCTCAAAAAGAACAATATCATTCCTGGTACTGGAAGCCCAGCAAAGTCATGGCTCTTGGAAAAGACCCTACAACCACCACTCTCCTAAGCCAGCCCCGTCCCTAAGGACATTCTAAACATTTGTTACCCACAGACGAGTGCAGTTCTCACCCCTCACTAAGAACACTTTTTGGTGCAACAGCAACCACTCCAGAAGCCTAAACTAAACAACAGGCAGAGTTGTGCCTAGTCCCAGTGGACACATCTATAAACCCTGCACCTAAGGCTCAGGAAACATTGTAAAAGAGGGAGCAAAAATATGTTAAGAGTCAGGGGCCCAGGGAGTTTGCAACAATAGACATGCTAATGTAGATGGGAGCAGGTGGACCCCAGGAGGCCTTAGCCCTAGACTAAAGAATTCTGGGGCCAGGCAGTGGTGGCACACCCCCTTTAATCCCAGCACTTGGGAGGCAGAGGCCGGATTACTGAGTTTGAGGCCAGCCTGGTCTACAGAGTGAGTTCCAGGACAGCCAGGGCTACACAGAGAAACCCTGTCTCGAAAAACCAAAAAAAAAAAAAAAAGAAAAAGAAACCCTGACTAAGACAACCATCATAAACACAACTGTTGCAGACTCATTTGCATGCAGCACACACACACACCAAAGACAAAATGGAAGGACTAGAGATGTATCTTAAGTGGCAGAACACTTGCCCAGAATGCTGAAGGATTCAATGCACAAAGCTAAAAGGGAGAAAAGGTAAAAAGCATAGGAAATATATAATCGCTGTTTTTCTCCCTGAGATGTTGGCCTGAGGTCTTACCTACCTGAGGTGCTCTTCCAGTGGACTAGCCTTTTCCTAGCTGTCAAGATTCTCATCGCCCTCTTCACATTCATGTCCTCTGGATTCCCACACACTACTTTCTGGCGGAAGTAGAATCTACAGAAGGTGGGAAGATGAGTGCCAAGTTAGGACATGAGGATCTAAGGCAAGCATGATGCTCTCCCAGCAAAGGGAGGTCTTGCTCACCTCACAGCACGTAGGTTGCAGCTTCCACTCACTTCCTGCTGGTGATAATTCCTAGCATGCCGAAGAACATTCCATTTGATTCTGTGTTGGTAACCCAGGCAGCAGTCTTCAAAGGCACCTACAGAGCAAGTGAGATGACTCAGTGGGTAAAGGTGCTTGCCACCTAAGTTCAATCCCCAGGAACCACATAGTAGGAGCGAATCACAAATTATCCTCTGATGTCTATACACATGTGGCACATGCATGTAGGTGCACACATGTACATGAAAACTACAACACACACACACACACACACACATACACGTCATAAGCTCTAAGCGAGAGTCTAATACCTAATAAATGGACATAGTAATACACTCTCCACTCCATTTCTATGCATAGCTCATAGGTTATACCCTCATCAGAGAAGCTTCCTTTTATAATAGATGGCAGTTATCCCAGAGACCCACAAATGATCAACTTTCAGGAAAAGAGAGTCTGGAATTCCCAGCTATAAATGAGACATCTATATTATACTCCCTAGCCACAAGGCTCAAGGATTATCTCAGAAGAGTTTGGGCAGAAAAATTGTAAGACTTGGAGGAAGTAGACATCCTCAGGGAAAGAATAGTTGCTGGGCATGAGAAGGCCGCTGCAGCTGTAATGAGTGCACAGACCCACCCAAGATTAAGACAGCTAGAATCCAAACAAGGGTGGATGGGTAGATGAGCGAGCCAGCTCAGTCAGCCAGCAGGGTCTCCAGGGAGGGAGGGAGGACTGAAAAGACAGAGACAATTAGACAACACTATAACATGACCCCAGCCAGTGCTGAAGCTGAAGCTGCTTCATTTTTTTCCAGTCTGCTTTTCTATACAAAGAATATGGTCAGTCCTAAAGCATAAACAAAATAGTCAAGGAGCAAACAAGCCATAAACGGATATTTAAGGAACAGACAAAGCACAAACAAAGGCTCCTTGGTAACTATATTCAGAGTCTTAACAAGACCCATCGATATACAAAGATCACATTTCTCCACTGTATTTATCTTGTGCCTACTTTCTTATCCTAGCCCAAAGTCAAATTCCTGCCAAATTCCTAGAAGGGGGCCCCCAAAGCTCTCCAAAAACAGAGCACACTAAGTCTTAACCCTGGCTGAAGAGCTACTGGAAACCGGTGGCTGCTAAGAGAGGCTTAGTTTTCTTCAGGGATATAATCCCTGAAAGACCATCAATGTTCTAGTAGATGAAAGATCATGAAACTGGATGAGGAAAGTAGTGGGGGATGAGGTGATATTGGGGGAGAGGGGAATAGGGAATGGATTTGATCAAAACATATTTGCACATATGAAATTCTCCAAAATAAATCACAAAAAGGTACCTGTAACCTGACAAGCCAGTCACACACTTGATTCCAGGTGTACATCACTAGCAGGACAACCACAGATGTGAGCATACATGCATGTTTGTGTGTGCGCGCACACAGACACACACACCACCTTCTAGATACAGAGGTCACCAGGCTGCCTTGGAAAGAAAGCTTCCTGGCTTGTTCTCAGCTCTTGATATCAGGGCACTGGCAGGAACTGTAGAGTGTAGGTAGGCAAAGAAACAGCCCAAAGTCCCTTCTATTTCTGCTCTGAGGTAGAGAACAGGTGCACACCTGGGGCACACCCAGTACAGCCCTAATTTCCTAAAAGTGGTTATCCAGACACTGAGGCACATGTGTATCTTTAAGCCCAGCTGGGACAGAGGATAAGGAGTTTGAAGCCAGACTGAGTTTACGTGCAACCTGTCGCAAAGCACCTAGATGGTACTAGGACTAGGCAAAGTGTTTGCCTAGCTTCCATGAGGCACTGGCTTGGATCCCCAGAAGCTCATAAACTGAGTGCGGCAGTACATTCCTAGAATCCTCGCACCTGGGAAGTAGAGGCAGGCAGATCAGAATTTCAAAATCATCCTCAGCTAGGAAGCTAGTGGAGACCAGCCTGAGATATATGAGACCCTATCTTAATTTAAAGAAATAAAAATTAGCTAGATGTAGCAGTATACACTTTTAATCCCAACACTCAGAAGGCAGAGGCAGGCAGATCTCTGAGTTCATGGCTAGCCTGGTCTACAGAGTGTGTTCCAGCATAGCCAAGGCTATACAGGAAAACCCTGTCAAAAAATTTTTAATTAAAAAATTTAAAGGTCACGTGTGTGGCACATGCCTTTCATTCCAGCACTCAGGAGGATCTCTAAGCATTTGAGACTATCCTGGTCTACATAGTGAGTTCCTGGACAGTGAGTTACACATAGTGAGAAAGCTCTTGCCACCAAGCCTGACAACCTGAGTTTGACCCTATGGATCCACAGAGCGAAAGGAAAGACTTTGCAAATCATCCTGTTTTCTCCACATGGGCACTGTGCATACTGGTCCACACACATGCACACACAATAAATAAATAAATGTAAGTTGGATAAACATATAGACAGGTTATTTAACTTTCCTGACCATCTCAGCTCCAGGTATGAGTCAGCTTGTTCCCACGTGGAATTAACTCAAATCCCTTTCCTTTCTATACTCATCTCAGTAGCTGCTAAACTGACCTAGCCATTCTTTGTCAATTCCCCTGTTGGTCTAACAAGAGCTTAAAGATTTCTTCTTGGTACCAAAGAGCCATACAACACAGACATGAATTAGACCTAATGCTTCAGGAGTATTTCAACCTGGTAGGGAAGCCAAAAATGTTATCTACATGAAAGAAGGTGCATTGGAGCTGGAGGAGGTGCCCAAGGAGGAGGAGATGATCCTAGAAAGTTCTGCGGAGAGAAGTAAATGAATAAAGAAAGTTGATAAGACAGTGGGTTCCTCAGGGGCAGAGTTCATCCTCCTTGCCATTGCTCCACCTTGGCTCTTGAGGACAAGGGGCAGTGGTGTCAGATAAGAAATGGGACTTCAGGGATCCCTGGCAGGTGTTTTCCAACACGGGGGCCATTTTTCTCCCAAGATCAAAGGGCAGAGGTTGGGAGTGGCCCAGATAGCAGAATGGGGAAAAAGCCAAGCTTGGTCTTTCTATGGGTACAGTGGAAGCTTGAAGGTGCACGACCTGTCTGTAGAAGAGCAGGCAAGGCAAAAGCTGGGATCCTGGTCCTCAACCTGGCCTGGGATTTTGCCTTGACACCTCTAGGACTCCACGGTTTTTTCCCCGAGATGAAGCACCCAGTGGCAGGACTCTTGGGGGATGCTTCATGCCCCCGAGAACTGGCCTTGGGTAACTGAATCCTCCAGTACCTGCTTTCTAGGAGGCCAAGAAAGAAGACGAAGATGGTTCCCTGACCACAGGACTGGGAAGACTGCTGCAGCTGGGAGTATTTTGCAGTTCATTGGATCCTTAAATTTTCATTCCTGCTTAGCAGATGGGGACACTGAGTCCCACACAGAATAATCTTAGCCCCTTGCCTAGATTACACCGGGAGAAAATGCAGGGAATCCAATCTGGAGAGTCTTCAGGGTTCTGAGCTTAACGTCACAGCCCTAACTAGGCAGAAGAAGGGCATCAAAATGCATTCCTGGCTATGTGAATTTCTCCTCAATTGGAATCCACCCTCAGGTTCCTGCAGCCCCTAAACCTCTTGAGTCTTGCAAAGGAAGCACTTCAGAATGAAAATGAGGGATCTTGGAGTAAGTAGCTGGGGACATATCTCTACCCATCCAGCTCCAGTAGTACCAGGAATTCTTGTTATGCCCAACCTCCCAAGAGCCACTGAAGAGTTCAAAGGATACAGAATACACGGAGACTTCAACAAGTGGAGAAGGACAAGTGAGAAGAGAAAGTAATATCCCCAAACCGGGGCAAGGTAGGTATAGCTAAGGACAATACCTTGGGCATGGACAACCGGCATCCAGGCCCCAATAAAACAGGCAACCAGGCAGGCAAAAAGCCACAGTTTCATGGTGAAGGTTAGATCTCCTCTCCAGGTACCTCAAGGTTTAAGGGGACCACCTATAAAAGTGGAAGGGAGTGGAAGGAAAGACATCAGTATCTCAAGCCACCCCTGGAACTCTCTGAAAGAGAGGCAGATGGCAAAGGACTTGCTCTAGCCTCTGCTATAGTCGGAGGAAGACTCACCAGTGCCTTTCTGGTCCTGAGAGCTGGTGCCTGCTTGTAGCGTGTATTGCCCATGGGATCAGTGAACTGGCTTCATTCTTTATAGTCAGAGCCCCACCCTGCAGTGACCTCCCCCTCTCTTCTCTCCCTCCCGCCTCCTGCTCCTCCTCTCTACCAGCTCTGTGAGACTTGGGACTTCTCTCTCCTACAGATAGACCAAGTCCTGTTTTACATCTGCCTCTCCAGGTTACCTGCCCCATGAACCTTGGGGCACTTTATGCAACCAGGCCTCTCAATCAGAATCCCCTCCCAATACCTTATTATATGAGGGCCAATACTGTCCGCAGCCCTCTCCCTTAGAAGTTTTTTATTCCATCTCCTCACGGATCTTTTCATAGTCAACTGCATTTAAAAGTTTTCTTATTTCTAATTTTTATTATTATTTTGTACATGAGAACAGGGCACACACATAAATCATGGCGTATCTGTGGGGTCAGGGGACAACAATCTATTCTTTGCTTCCACCTTGTGGGTCTTGGGGATGGAACAAAGGTCATCTGTCTTGGTGGCAGGTGCCTTTACTCACTGAGCCAAGGAGCCATCTTGCCTTTTCTTGCTCTCTTGCTCTGTCCTGGCCTTAACACATTTTCCTGAAATTTCATAATTTCTTTCTTTTTCTTTTCCTCTTTGTTTTTTTTTTTTTTGTTTTTGTTTTTGTTGTTTGTTTTTTTGAGACAGACTTTCTTTGCATAACAGAACCCTGGCTGTCCTGGACTCACTTTGTAGACCAGGCTTGTCTTGAACTCACAGAAATCCGACTGCCTTTGCCTCCCAAGTGCTGGACCATAATGTCATTTTTTAGTTGCTGAATAAAATTCCAGTTGCTGGCACACTTTTAAAATTTTATTTATTTGGGAGGCTGGGGACATGAGAACCATGGTGATCTGGGGTCAACTTTGGAGAGTCAGTGGAGCTTGGGAATCAAATTAAGGTCATCAAGTTTAGCAGCAAACACCTTCAGCCATCTCCCTGTCTGGAAAGGTACACTTTCAGTGGGGCAGTAAGTGATACGGAATGAAAGCCATTCTAACAAAACAGTTTTTAACCACAATACTGGAAAGAAAGTAATGTTCTTGTTTGGAATGTGAAGCCAGGATCCAGGTGACAGCATCTGTTGTCTGCAGGAAGCAAAACAAGATTCATTTTGAAAGCATTTCTTCTTTCCTTTGGTTAACTTGACCCTCTGGGGGATAGGAGCAAAATGTTTAGGAAGATGGGGCGGGGCTGGGCGGGGCGGGGAGGAGGAACAGGGAGGCCTGCCACAAGAACTCACAACTAACCGCTTTTAACTTTTCATCACCCGCACCCGCAGCTAGCGACACCAGTCCTCTCTCTGGGTATTCCTCACACTCCGAACCTCCTGTTGTATTTAATTCTACTTAGTCGGGGTCCTTTGCCCTCTCCCACCCCCCACCCCACTCCGCGGGGCAGTGGAGGGTGCTGGCCGGCTGCAGGTGAGTGAAGCTTAAGGCCCCGCAGGATGATTAGAGCTTAGAGCTCCACATACCAGAGCAAGTCATAAAGCTTTGGTCTGTGTTTGGAGAATAGCACCAGGGGGCGAGTTTTGAGGAATGGCACCTGAGGATAAATCTTGATGGTGTAGATTTGAGTAGTTTTGGTGGGTAGCACTTACAGCCAGTTTTCAAATGAGGAAGATGTAAACAGAAGAGCTTATGAAACCAGGGGGTGCTTTCTGGGTGGGGCTTACTCCGAGGGTGTGGTGTGCAAATCCAGCCACTGCAGCAGGGGATGCAAGCCCCCACCCCTACCCTTCAGATCCATGAGCTTCTCAGGTTCCTCGGCTTCTGGATCTGGGTGGATGAGGCTGGGTTAGGACGCTGCTCAGCGTGGCTACTGGCTTGGAGACGCAGCGTGGCAAACCTGAACCCGCTGAAGCCAAGTGTCAGGGGGAGTTACTAGGAATGTGTGCCCATTTTCCCCAGCTTGAGGGTCAGGGCTTGACCCACTAGCACCCTTCATGGCGAAGAGGAGAGGAAGTCTAAGAGAGTAGCTTGTCTGCTCAAGATGTAGGCACAGGACTGCGAGTAGGAGACAGGATGTTCAAAGGTCCCAAGGACATGAATTAAAGACAAAGTGCTAGGCTGGGAACGTGGCCTAGGATGTATGAAACTTAAGGTTCTAACATTACTTCCACATAAAACCGGTGACACAGATCCGTAATCCTAGCATTTGGAGAGTCAGATGAAAATAAATATCACACACACCCAAAGAAAGAGAAAGAGAGAGAGAGAGAGAGAGAGAGAGAGAGAGAGAGAGAGAGAGAGAGAGAGAGAGCGAGCGAGCATGGGTAGCTTAAACATCCAAATTCAAGGTCTGCCTGGACTGCAGTGAGTTCAGTGAGTTTAAGAGCAACTTAGTGGCCTGGAGAGATGGCTCAGCAGTTAAGAGCACTGACTGCTCTTCCAGAGGTCCTGAGTTCAAATCACAGCAACCACACGGTGGCTCACAACCATCTGTAATGGAATCCGATGCCCTCTTCTGGTGTGTCTGAAGACAGCTACAGTGTACTTGTATAAATGAAATAAATAAATCTTTTTAAAAAAAAAAAAAAAGTGGCCGGGCGTGGTGGCGCACGCCTTTAATCCCAGCACTCGGGAGGCAGAGGCAGGCGGATTTCTGAGTTCGAGGCCAGCCTGGTCTACAAAGTGAGTTCCAGGACAGCCAGAGCTACACAGAGAAACCCTGTCTCGAAAAACCACAAAAAAAAAAAAAAAAAAAAAAAAAAAAAAAAGTGTTCCTGTCATAAATAAATTTATTCCTGCTTAATAAAAAAAAAAATCAAGATATTTATTTGTTTAAAAAAAAGGATCTGCCTTAAAATAACAAGTAAAAAGGAAGGCTGTGGTAGGGTGTTTGCCTAATATATACCCCATACAGACTGGGGAGCCCTCTGAAATGCTACAAGTCCAGCCCTGGAAAGGCCAAGATCAAAAGTCTTAGCTGCATAGTGAGATCCCCTCTCAACAGCAAGAACAACAGAAATATTGTCTATGAAATACCTAGGCCTGCCATGGCAGAGACCTGGAGGTCATCAGCAAAGGTGCAGGGATGGGCACTGCCTGAACATCCTGGGCTGAAGTGGGCATTCTCCTGAAGTCATTTTTACCTGTCGGCCCCACGAGTATCCTGAAGTTCTAGTGGTAAGAGGCATTTGCTAGCCGGGCGTGGTGGCACATGCCTTTAATCCCAGCTCTTGGGAGGCAGAGGCAGGCGGATTTCTGAGTTCGAGGCAAGCATGGTCTACAAAGTGAGTTCCAGGACAGCCAGGACTACACAGAGAAACCCTGTCTCAAAAAAACAAACAAACAAAAAGAGGCATTTGCTAAGACTTTGGCAGCCCTGGCTGTCTGGGAAAGCAGCTGGAAACCCTCCTCCATAGCTGCTCATGTCACAGGGAGGGAGGGAGGGATACTCTGTACTCCAGACACCTACCAGCCAGTCCTCACTAACCTTGTGTCAAGCTGCTGCTTTACCGTTTATTTTTCTCCATTTTCCCTGTGTGTGTGTGTGTGTGAAAGTTTTTGCATATGTGTATGTGTGAATGTGTGTGTATGTGTGTGTTTGTAAGCCTGAGGTTGATATCAGGAATTATTGTCCACTGTTTTTATGCTGGATTCACTGAGGCAGGTTCTGGCTATCGAGCTCATACCTCCCTGATATGGCTCGTCTCACTGGAAATTGCTCCAACATTTCATTTGATTTTATTAATTTTTTTGAGACAGTGTCTCTCCAGTGCAGGATAGCCTTGAACACCTGATCCTTCTGCCCCTACATCCAAAGTGCTGGGATTATAGGCATGCACCACCATGCTTACTTTATAAGGTACTGGGAATAATAGAACCCAGGATTTTGTGCATAGCAAGCTTCCCTTTTGGTATGTTTAGGCTTTTGTTTATTTTAAAATAAATACATTAAATAAACATTTTAAATAATGTGTATGTATATCTGCATAAACATATGTGCTGGTCCCGTGGAAGCTAAAGGCATCAGGTCCCCTTATAGCTGGAGTTACAGATGGTTGTGATGCCTGGTGTGGAGCTAGAAAACCAACTCAGGTCTACTGAAAGCTCTCGCTGTCTCTAACTCAGGTCTTCTGAAAGACCTATCTCTCTCTCTTTCTCTCATTTTTCGAGACAGGATTTCTCTGTGTAGCCCTGGCTGTCCTGGAACTCACTCTGTAGACCAGGCTGGCCTCCAATTCAGAAATCTGCCTGCCTCTGCCTCCCAAGTGCTGTGATTAAAGACATGCACCACCACTGCCTGGCTGACCTTAACCACTCTTAACCACTGAAGCATCTCTCCAGTCCTGTTTTGTTTTGTTTTCTTTAACACAGACTCTCATGTAGCCTAGGCTGACCCTGAACCTCTGAACTTCTTGCATCTGGCTCCTAAGAGCTGGGACTACAGTGTGCACCCCTACACCTGCTGTTTTTTTGATGTAGGTGTTAAGTGTTAAAGAATAACTCTAGATGTAACCCAACTGAATTTTTTTTTCATTAACACTTTAACAAATGTGTTATTTTCCAAGTATTTGTGAATTTTATGAAATTCCTCATAGTATTAATTTCTAGTTTTATACCATGGGAGGTGGAAAGAGTCCTAATTACTGTCTGTCTCAAATTTGTTGAGATTTGTTTTGTGCCGAACACACGATCCTTTTTGGAGAATGGTTCGTCTTGTTTTATTTATCTTTAAATTTTAAAATTTCTATTTGTGTGTGTGTGTGTATTGTGCATGTGTATGTGCACAAATAAGCTCACAAAGTGAGCTACTTGCAGCTCCTCCAGGCCATGTTGTTCTGCTCCATCTTCCACCTCCTCTTCCTTCATCTTCCTCCCTCTCCTTTCCTCCATCTACTTCTTCCTTCCTCCCTCTCCTTCTCTAAAACTTCCAGCCCCACCATTCCCTTCCACTGCCCAATCACAGGCTCTAGCCTTTATTTGATCAGCTAAAATGGGAAGGAGGTTCATATGGAATCTCCTGAGTACAGGATCCACTCCTTGTCAGGGGCAGCCCCTCTTCAAGGAACAGAATTAGCATCAAAATATGAACAGCACCAAGGCAATCCACAACAAGTACTGATGTTGAAGGTTGTCCTCTGCTCTTTACATATGTGCTGTTGTGCAAGTGTGTCCAACTCACACACACACGGGAAGAATCTCATTCCTACTAGCACTTAAGAAGTAGAAACAGGAGGATCAGGAATTCACGATCATCTACATAGTGTTTGAGGCCATTCTGTGCTACATGAGACCCTATCTCTAAATAAACAAACCAGTAAATAAGTAGATAACATAGAAAAAAATCTCACTGTTGGACAGACAGGCTAGCTGCCTTAGTTTGGATGTTGTGAACAGACACAATGACCAAGGCAACTCTTATAAAGGACAACATTTAATTGGGGCTGGCTTACACTTTCAGAGGTTTAGTCCATATGGTTCATCAAGGCAGGAAGCACAGGCAGGCATGACACTGGAGGAACCGAGAGTTCAACATCTTCATCCAAAAGAAGCCAGGAGCATACTGTCCTCAGGCAGTTGGGAGAATCTAGGAGGGTGGTCTCAACAGTGACATACCTCCTCCAATACGGCCACATCTCCTAATAGTGCCACTCCCTAGGCCAAGCATATTCAAACGACCACACTAGCCTTTAACTATCCTTGTGCTTCAGCCTTTGAGTAGCTGGTATTTAATAGGTGTACACAGACCAGCTTTGCGATGATCTTTTTTTTAATCTTCATTTTTGTTTTCAGTGTTGGGGATGGTGCCCAGAGCCTCAAATATGCTAGCTAAGTATTCACCACTGCGCAACATTTCTACCTCTTCTCTACTTCTCTTAATTATTCCAGAGTCATTTACCAGACAACTTGGGGCATACCCTATGCCCCAAAGTCCTCTAAAACTATTTGAACTAGGCAAGCCCAAGCCCACTTATCCTTTCTAACCTGCTTCTTTGTATATAATCTATCACAGTGCTCTTGCCCGTGCTTCCCTCTCCCTTCCTCCCTCTATCTCTTGAGGGGTCCTGGATGGCATGGCTTGTCCTCTCCTCTCAGGAACACAGAATACCTTTTCACTGTCAATCACAAGATCTGTTGGTCTCCTCATAACTAGAACAAGCAGAAAGTCTATATTTAAAACCAGATGCCAGCCAAGCATATTTGGTCATGGCTATAATTTTGCAGGAAAGAGGGTCAAGACTTCAAGATTATAACCACCTTCAGGAGGATTCAACACCTTTGGCCTCTATGGGTGCCTGCACATAACTTATCCCTATAATACACATAATTATAAATAATGAAATTTTAAAAGGGAAGAAATAACTCTGTTGGCAGAATGCTTCCCATACAAGCCTGAGGGTATGTGTTCTATCCCAGAGCCCATATAAAGAGCCAGGAAAGGAGGTGGGTACTGGAGAGACAGAGATAGGTAGATAGATCCTTAGAGTTCAGTGGCTAGCCAACCTAACCTATTCAGTGAACCCCAGAATGTTGCATGTAGTTTTGTACTACCCTGCCTATGTTCTATGAATGGGCTGCATTAACAGCCCCCACCCAGCTTCTCTTGAATCCACAGATAAAACACACAGAGAGACACACAGACAATTATTCCTTTGCAACTCGGCTTCTTATCACAATTGCTGGGCGCTACGATCTCCCCACTGGAGAAGTGTGTCCTTAATAATATTCTTATCTCTGCTCCCCTAAACACCAGTAGCTAATTACATTCCTGACCACTCACCTGTAGGAGCAGCCACAGGCCACTAGTCCACCCAAGACCTCACATGTTTGGTCAACTCCACTCCATCAGAAACCTCCAGAACTCTCCTCTCCTCCCTTGTGACTCTTTTTCCTCCATCGAGGCAGAAGTTGGGACTATTCCTTCCATTCAGCAATTGGCCCATGGCTTTCATTACTGACAGATCAAGAACCAATGGGGGAACAGGAACTTAACATCAAAACCACCCCTATACCAGGACCCAGTTAAGAGTTTCTGTCTCAATAAATAAGGTATATGGTACCTTTTGACCTCTGGTCTTCACGTGTACACACACATGAATACCTTCATATACTCAAGAACACAAAAGGAGGAATACAAAATAAAATAGAAATTTGAAAGAGAAAGTGGTAGTGAGGTTCTATTGCATAATAGTTAATTTGCTGGACTTTGAGAAAGTGGTGGTGGTGGCCCCCCTTCCTACAGACAGTGAGTCTGCATAGAGGCAAGGAGGGTGAAGGTGTAGTTTATTGATTTACAGTCTACTCAGGGATGGCTAAGAGTGACTAGGTCACTGTCCTTAAGGTCCACAGCAACACAGGTCACTTTGTGGCATTGCCAATCTTGAGCCCAGAGAGATGGAACGCCTGTGACTGTGCTTGGGGGAGAAGCACTGGAATGAGCAGTAAGAGCAAGCTTCCCAAGAGGGTTGGCTCAATGACCTTAATTTACTTTCAAGGTAGAATAGTTTCTATTTATTTATTGTGTGTGTGCATGAGGACATCTGAGGATAACATGCCTGAGCCAGTCTTCTCCTTTCACCATGTGGATTCAGGGCATAAAATTTAGGTGGCTAGGATTGGCAGCAAGCCCCTTTACCTGCTGAGCCATCTCAGGTGCTCTTCACACCCACACTTCTAAAAGGTAGATGGCAAGAGACAACCTCAAGACACCAGTTGATGATTTTTTTTTTTTTTTTTTTGAGACAGGGTTTCTTTGAGTAGCCCTGGCTGTCCTGGAACTCACTTTGTAGACCAGGCTGGCCTCGAACTCAGCAATCCTCCTGCCTCTGCCTCCCGAGTGCTGGGATTAAAGGCGTGCGCCACCACACCCGGCTCAGTTGATGATTTCTAAGCTTAACTCTTGTTTTCAGGCTCATACTCAGCTACTCTTTTATACAGCACAAGCCCACTTTCCCAGAGATGGTAACTGACCTCAGTGGGCTGGGCTCTCCTACATCAATTATCAATTAAAAAAATGCCACAAAAAAAAAATGCCCACAGGTCAATCTTATGGTGACAGTTCTTCAGTTGAGGCTGTCTTCAATGTGTGTCACTGACAACAAAGATTAGCAATTACAACTTTGCTTTCCTTATTGGGAAAAAAAGCCTTCATGTTGGGCATAGTAAAACAAGCTTATGAGTTTAGATCTGAGAGAAGCAGAATCAGTGTTCAAAGTCATCTTTATTACAAAGATTTTGATACAGCCTGGGATTCAGGAGACTGTCTTTAAACCAAGAATTAAGACTTTCCCTTATTATTCAGGTTAAAAAAGCAAATGCAGAGATTGGTTCTTGCCCATGGGATGGGTCTTCATTTCTGCTCTTTGTCCCTGAACTTCTTGTAGGCAAGACACCTTTTGGATCAAAGGGTTTGTGGGTAAATTACTGTCCTTATCTCTCCACTGGGAGTCCTGCCTGGCTAGAGGAAGTGGCCACTTCGAAGTCCATATTCCCCCACTGCTAGCAGTGTCAGCCAGTTACCCCCATTTACCCCGTGTGGCCCTCACATACCCCAGGTCTCTGACATGTCCTAGGATTGCCTCCCCCACTCCTGCTGATTTCTCTTCCCTCAGCTGTCTTAGTTAGGGTTTTACTGCTGCGAAGAGACACCATGACTAAGGCAAGTCTTATAACTGGGGCTGCTTACAATTCAGAGGTTCAGTTCATTATCATTAAGGCATCATCCAGGCAGGCATGGTGCAGGAGGAGCTGAGACTTCTACATCTTCATCTGAAGGCTGCTAGCAGAATACTGGCATCCAGGCAACTAGGACTAAAGTATTAAAGCCCATCCCACAGTGACACACCTACTCCAGCAAGGCCACACCTCCAAATAGTGCCACTCCCTGGGCCCAGCATATACAAGCCATTACACCAGCTATCCCTACATCTGATACCCATCCCATGGGCAAGAGTCAATCCCTGATACTACTAATACTGTTATGTTTGCAGACAGGAACCTAGCATTTAACTGTCATCTAAGAGGCTCCAACTAGCAGCCAATGGAAAGAGATGCAGAGACCCACAGTCAAATATTAGAAGAGCTAGGGGAATTTTATGGAAAAATTGGGGGGATTGGCAGACTGGACCCCAAGAGGACAGGGAATCCAGAGGAACACCAGCAGAATTAACTAACCTGGACACTTGGGGTTTCCCAGAGCCTGAATCACCAACCAAAGAGTGACCATGGACTGAACCTAGCCCCACTGCACATATGTAGCATATGAGCAGCTTAGTCTTCATGTGGGTCCCCACCAACTAGAAGTGTGTCCTGAGTCTGTTGCCTGCCTGTGGATGCAACTAGCCCTGCAGCAACCTGATGTGTGTGTGTATGGGGGTACAAACAGCTAGAAGAGACTCCTCCTTTGAAAGGAGAAAGGGAGAGTGGAATGGGGAGGGGGATCTTTGTGAAGGGGTACTTGTCGGGGCTGATAATGGAATGTAAAGTGAATGAATTTAATAATAATAATAACAACAACCAAAGCAAATGCAGGATTAAAGTTCTTACTGCCAAACCTGATGATTCCAGTTTGTCAGGACACAGAACTGACTCCTCTAAGTTATCCTTTGACTTCAACACATGCACTATGACACACATACACATAAAATTTAATTTTTAAAAAGCAGAAGCATATCATCTCTGAATGGAGGGTGGATTAAGCCAACCAATACCAACAAACAGCTGCCTCTAGCTCCTGGACTGACAGGTCTGAGCCTAGCATTTCTCTTCCTTTTTTTTACCCACCACTAAGACACTCTAAGGTCTCCTTTCAGGAACAGGAAGGGGGTTTCTTAGAAGCTGCACATAACCACAATTCAGTCTGTAACAATTAGATGGATGATTACAAGTGAAGGTGTAATTACTAACAGCTGCTGAGTTTATTAAAAGAGCAAACGTGCCTTGTGTGTGTTCCTAGAAAGGTGGAGATGGGCGTGCGGTGCAGGAGGTGCTACATGGGACCCAGCAAAGGACTGGCTTGTTGTTTTGCTTGTTTTACTTAATTTTTTATGATTTTCACATCATACACCCCAATCCCACTCATCTCCCCATCCCTCCATATCCACCCTTGCAAACCTTCCCCCAAATAAAATTAGAATAAAAAAAGAAAACAATCTTGCCATGGAAGCTAAACTGTGTTCCATAGTATACCCTTTTGTCCATACATCTTTATTTGCAAATGTTTATTGCAATGAGCCATTGGTCTGTACTGAGACCTCTGGTTTCTGCTACACTGTCAATACTGGATCGTCACAGGCACTCCTCCCAGATATTCTGTTGTTGCTCTGTGCTATGAAGATCCTGCTACTTTGGATCTACAGGACCAACCCTTTCACTAGCATCAGCAGATCATAGATGGTGTAGGCCTGGGAGGTAGCTGCGTGGGTTAGCAGCTTTCTTGTACCCACACTACCAGGGTGAGCTCTCCAGCAGTGCCCTGGCTAGTTCACCCAGTGCCAAGCCAGCAAGGGGTAGGTAGGATCAACTTTCCTGTTCTCATCTTTGGGCCAGCCTACCAACACCTTTACCACCAGGGTCAGCTCTACTGTGCTGCCCAGGTGAGGTACAGGGCTATCTCAAAGGCAGTGAGAGGTAAGGGGCTGAGGGAGCCTCTCTTTCTCCCAAGCCACCCTATAGCAGTCTAAGGGTGGGACCAGCCCTCCCCAGCCTATACCCTTGGGGCTAGCTCCCACCATCAAGGACAGCCCTTCTGTGTTGCCTAGGAGAGCAGTGGAGCCAGCTCTGTCTTGTTTTTCCTAGAGCTTTCCTTCCTCTTTCTGGTTGGCTACCTTATAGCCAGCTGCAAGTTTTCCTCTCTCCCCACATTACAGCACTGTGTGTATATATGTGTGCACATGTATGTGGAAGCTACAGGCCAACATTTGGCATGTCCCCCAATCACTCTTTACCCTGCTGCAAGACTTCTTATATTCCCCCATATTCCAGTACCATGTATGTGGAGGCTACAAGTCAACACTGGGCATCTTCCTTAATCACTCTTGTTTTTTTGGTTTTTGAGATAGTCTCACTGTGTATCCTTGGCTGGCATTGAACTCAGAATTCCATTTGCTTGTACCTCCCAAGTGTTTGTGTTAAAAGCCATTTTTGTTTGTTTGGTGTGTGTGAAAGAAAGGGCTTTTCACTCTTTGGCTAGCCTGCTTGGACACCAAGCCATGGAGACATTCCAGTCTTCTCAGTACTGACTTAGGTTCACAACACCTGGCTGCTGCTCCTGGGTTGTTTTGTTTGTTCTTACCCTTTGAACATGAGGTCTCACTATGAACCCATGGACAGCCTGCAACTTTCAGCAACCATCATACCTCTACCTTCTGAACACTGAGATCATAAGCACAGGTCAACATACCCAGCCTTGAGGTTTTTTCACTTTTTATTTTATTTTATTTATTTAATGGACACTGGTGATCCAAGCAGTGTCATGCTTGTATAAGAAGCACTTTTCAAACTGAGCCATCTCCACAGTCCCTCCAAAGTCCCTATCTTCAAAGTTTCCCTCTGCAGTAATGTTGAGAGTTAGGACTGTGAAAAACAAGACGGACTATGGAGACTGACTTCATCAGTGGGTCCTCATGTTCCTATCCATTGACAGGTTCACATCTGAATGAGCCATTAGAAACTGACAGGGCTGATAGGAGGTAGGACCTTGTTGGAGGAAGCAGGTCACTAGGGGTGGATATGTGGTACCTGCTCTCCTGTCCTCAGCCTCTCCCACTCCTAGTTGCCATGGGATGGGCAGCTGTGTTCCACTGCATGTTTCCACCATCATCTTCTGCTTTCCTATCAAAGGCCATAAGCAAGGGAGCCAAGGGATCACAGACTGAAACCCAGAAGCCAAGGTAAACCTTCCCTCTACCTAAGATGCTCATCTCAGGCATTCTGTCCGTAACAGAAAACTAATACAAACACATATCCACAGCTTTCTTCAAAGGAGTTGACAGAAAACATTTGTGGGCATGTTTCCTGTTGCTAGGGCAACCACATGATTTACAAAAAACGTAGGACCTGGGTTTGATGAGATAGCTTAAGAGGGCGTGATGTTCTTGCACAAGCCCAGCACCCACATTAGGTGCCTCCCAACCACTTATAACCCCAGCTCCAGTACTTATTTACCCTCTTCTGGCCTCAGGCAACTACACACATATACACATTTTTAAGACAGTTTCCTTGTGTAGTCCTAGCTATCCTGAAAGTAGCTCTGTAGACCAGGCTAGCCTCAGACTCAGAGATCTTTCTGACTCTGACTCCTAAGTGCTAGGATTAAAAGCATGTGACACCACCACCCACTGCTCACTTAAAAAACAATCAAGGGGCTGGTGAGATGGCTCAGTGGGTAAGAGCACCCGACTGCTCTTCTGAAGGTCCAGAGTTCAAATCCTGGCAATCACATGGTGGCTCACAACCATCCGTAACGAGATCTGGCGCCCTCTTCTGGAGTGTCTGAAGACAGCTACAGTGTACTTACATGTAATAAATAAATAAATCTTAAAAAAAAAAAAAATCAAATGAATGTAAAGCTTAGTCTTACCCTGTGCTTAGGATCACGATGTAACTTCTCCAGCTTCTTCTCGGTGATTCTTCAGAACAGGTGACCATCACCTTTTCAGTGTCTTCACCACTCTCTCTACTCACTACCTGAATTCCTTATGAAGAATAATCTTCCAGAATAGGTGTACCCTCCCCCTTCTTTCCTTCATATATGTTTGTACGTATGTACGTGTATATGTATACATGTTTGCATGTATGAGCTCACACATGTGCAGGTGCAATGTGTACATGCATGTGGAGGCCCATGTTGATGTTGAGAACCATAGGCAGAGCTTCAATCAAACCAGACCCCATAAGCATGCTCTGCTGATTCTGTCTCCACCTCCCAAGGCTGAAATTACAGGGTGCTGCAACCCATCCAGCTGGCATTTTATGGGTCTTAGGGACTCAAACTCTGTTCTTAACAACTGTCCAGCAAGTGTTGTAAGCACTGAGCCCCATCTGCAGCCCCTGGTATCCATTTTGTATGTCTGGGTCCCAAGCATCCTGCTTCTCTGCCTGGTAGGCTCTCCCTCATGACTGTTGGTGGTGGTGCTACAGATGGAGCCCTGAGTCCCTATACGTACAACTGTTATTGCTTCTATAATCTCAGGTGAGAGGCCTTGTGCAGCTTTTAAGTCTTATTTACTTCCTGAGTTTTAGGAGCCTTCCTTATTCTTCCAGGAGGGAATGCTTTAATCTGGAGGAGAGAGTTATACAAAAGCATCCCTTATGCTTTGACTGAGCCCAGATGCTCCCAACATGAAAAGTATATGTGAGATCAAAGATATTCTCAAAGGAGGCATCAGGACTTAAGTCTTAAGTCCTCTCTGGCCAAGCACAGTGGTACATGCTGTCATCTCAGCACCAGGGAGCTGAAGGCAGGGACCCCAACTCTGAGTTCAATGGCATCCTTGGCTACTTAGCAAGTTCAAGCATGAGATCTTGTCTCAAAAAAACAAAACAAGCAACAAACAGAACCCCTCTGGGCTGGAGGTGACTGTGTAGTTTACAGTACCTGTTGCATAATCATGAGGATCCAACACCCACATAACAAGCTGGGAAACGAATACATGCTACTACCCAGTTCTAAAGGAGGCAGAGGCAGGAGACCACTACATCTTGCTAGCCTCTGTACAACTGAAAAACAAACAAAAGCCCCAGATTCAGGGAAAGACCATAGGTAGAGTGGAAGGAAACCTGATACCCTCTTCCGATCTCCTCATGGCCACAGATGTGGGCAGACATTCAGAGACAGATGCATACAAATCTTTCAAAAAAAAAAAATCCTGCCAGGCGTGGTGGTGCACGCCTTTGATCCCAGCACTGGGGAGGCAGAGGCAGAGGCAGGCAGATTTCTGAGTTCAAGGCCAGCCTGGTCTACAAAGTGAGTTCCAGGACAGCCAGAGCTATACAGAGAAACCCTGTCTCGAAAAACCAAAAAAAAAAAAAAAAATCCTCAGCCGTCTCCTAACCTTCTGAGCAGTGCAGCTTGTGTTGAAGGAACTGGGATATGGAGGTACAGCAAGAACAACCTGGGCCAAACATGACTGTCTGCTTTTTCTTACTCAAGGGCTGACACTAACCAGAAAACCTAAAGAGAAAACAAGGAGCTGGGAGTACAGCGTGGCAGTAGAGCACTTGTTCAATATAAACAGGTGTTTGTGACTTCCTGAGCCAAGAAGGACGACTTGTCTATTCATTCTAGATGGGGTGCCAGTGTGCAGAAATCATTCTACCCAAGTCTAGCATGAACCAGGCAGTGCACTTAGGCGGAGACATGCAAGTCACTGAAAAGCTCACCTAGCACATGACGACTCATAGAAGCTGCAGGCCTGGCACTCTAATGACCTCGAAGACAGTTCAGTTCAGCCACAGGACACTTTCCTTTTCTCTTCATAGTAATGGTTACTGTTTCTGTAGGCCAGTGAAGTTCCTTGTGAATCTTCTAGCTTGCAAACTCTTCCTGAAACTTGGACGTTTCCTTTACTTTCTAAGTTGTATGAGCTTTCCATTTCTGTCCAGAAGAAAATGTTTCAATCTGGAGGAAACAGTTAATCAACAGTGGGGGCTTTGGGACTGATTCCCTAGAATGACGGAGAAAAATGTGATAAACACTTGTTCAAGCTCTGCCAGGGTTTCTAGTTCTCATAACGTTTCAGGAAGTATTGCCATCATTCCCCTCCCCCATTTTAAAAAGGGGAAATTAACTTCCCAAGGCCATAAAGCAAATGTTGGAGCTGCCCTCACGTCTCTAAGGGCTGATATTAAGCTAGATGACACACCTTGTATGCTCATTGCTATATCTCCAGAGTTGAGTGACTAAACCTGGTACAATGGGGATGATTAACAGAACTGTGACGAGGGCTGGTACTATGAATACTTGTCTAGCAGTAACAAAGCCCTAGGTTCCAGCCTGAGGATCAAAACAACAACCAAGTATTGGTATAAAAGAAACAATATAAGTTAGTAGTACATGCTCTCGGAGCTCATATCGCATCTCAAGTTTCTGATTAAAAAATGTGATTGAGCGTGGTAATGTACACATTTAATCCCAGCACACAGAAAGGCGTGTAGATTTTTGATAGTTCTAGTCCAACCTGTTCTACATAACAACTTCTAGGCCTGCCAGGATTATATAGTGAGACCCTGTATAAAAGGGAAAAAATATTGTGCATATATATGTATATATATGTACACACACACACACACACACATATATATAAAATATCTGGTCTGTGAGGGCAGGCAGTCACACATAACATGGAATACCTGTAGATGTCAGAAGGCAAGTTTGGGAGGTCAATTCTCTCCTTCCATCTCCATATGGCTTCCAGGAACCTAATTCAGGTCATTAGACTTGGGCAGTACGTCTTCCACACACTAAACCATCCGATTAACCTTCATCTTAATTGCTAATATCATTCTCTTACACAAAGATCCAAGACTTCTTGGAGAAATGGTTTATTTCAGGACTGAGGTAAGAAGTATATAATACAAGCCTGCAGGATCTTGCAATGCTAGAGTTAGAAGTGTCCAGGAACCTTAACATGTTTGGTGATAATAATCAAGGACCATAACAATCAACGGAAAGAAATTCTAATGGCCAAAATCAGAACCGTTTGAACAACAAAATGAAATAGTATTCAGTTAAAATAAAAGCAGAGAATGAACTCTAGTTGATCATTGTGAAGTGAAAGCAGAAACGTCATACAGCTGATTGCCATATCTACAATGAAGAGCACAAAGAAAAAAATGCATGCATACTTGACTACTTGAGCATGGCTCAATTTCCTCAGGACCTCTGTCTAGTGATTGGTACTACCCAGAGTGGACTGGCTCTTCCCATTGTTTTTATTTTAATTATTATTTTTAAAAATTATGTATGTGCATGTTTCTGTGTATGCATGTACATGCAAGTGTAGGTATTGTGGAGGTCAGAAAATGGTTACTATGATAACTATTCTTGGTTCTACATCTGGAATAAACTATAATCCAGAAATGGAGGGCACACCTGTGAGAGACTTTTTGCTTGGTTTGAAGTAGATGACTCCACTTCTAGTCTTGACCTTTGAGACAGGAAGACACACCTCTCATTTGAGCCACACATGCTGGAAGCCTATATAAGGTCATGGAAGGCTCTGCTCTTTGTCGGCCTGCTCTTGTCTTGCTAGCATGCACTAGCACTTGAGCCTATTTCTTTGGGATTTCAACATCTTCGGAAGATCAACTGAGACATCTAGCCTCATGGACTGAGCAATTTCTAGATTCTTAACTTTCCATTCATAGCCTGCCATTGTTGGTTAGAACACAGCCTGTGAATCTAATAACTCCCCATTTTATATATACAGAAAAAGATATTCATTCTGCTACTCTAGGGAACCCTGACTAATAACTTAGCATGCTGAAGGCTCTAGCAAAACCAACCAACCAAATAATGTTGATGGATGTACCTTAACATATGAGGGCACTGGGGAGATGACGCAGTAAATAAAATGCTTCTAGTGCAAGCATGAGGACCTGAGTTCAGATCCCCATCACCCACATAAAAAACTGGGCACAGTGATGCATACTTATAGTCTTGGCACTGAGGAAACAGAGACCCTCATTGGAGGATCCCTGACGCTCATGGGCCAGCCAGCCTAGCCTACCAGTCAGCTCCAGGTTCAATAAGAGACTCTGTCTCAAAAAATAAAATGGAAAAAAAAAGATGGATAATGATTGAGGAAGACAACAGATGTCAACCTTTGCCTTCCACATTCACAAACACACACAGTATGATGGGTGGAAAACTGATTGGCTGATTTTACCTTTCGGTCAATAACCCATTACCACAATCTTATGACTATTCTAACAAAGAAACACCTTCCAAACTAACTCATCAGCCAGGTGCAGTGAGGTATACCTATAAATCCAGCACCCAAGAGGATTGTGAGTTCTAAGATGTTTGTTTGTTTGTTTGTTTGTTTTTCTAGACAACAAGATGGCTCTAAGCTACACAGACCTAGTTTCAAAGGATAAAATACCTGACCTGTACCTCTTAAAAGTGTAAAGGTCATCACAAATATGGAAGCTGTGATTCTGTCACAGCCAAGAAGGAACTAGACAGAAAAATTAATTTGTATGTTGTAATCTTTGTGGGACCCTGGAAAACAGGTATTAGAGAAAAATACTCTGAATAATCAAAAACAAGTCATCAATATTGGCCTATTAATTACAATAAATTATTACTGTTTGTATGTGTATGTGTGTGCAGTGGTAATGATGTGTTCATGTGGGCATGTAAACATGTATGTGGGTGTATGTATGCATCTAAGCTGTCTCACTGGCTCTAAATCTTAATTTTGAGACAGGATCTCTGAGCTTAGAGCTCATCAATTCAGCTAGGCTAGCTAAGCAATAAGCTCTAGGGATCTGTCTATCTCCATCCCACCTGTGCTGAGTTTAAAAGGTGTGGCACAGGGCTCAGCTTTTATGTCAGTGTTAGGGCATTATGTCAGTGTAAGACAATGCTAGATCTTCAAGCCTGTGCACCTGGCATTTTACTGACTGAGCTATTCCTCCTCCCCTTCTCAGTACCTAGGACTGAGTCTCAGGCCTCACACATACTAGGCAGCCCCACGACCTTTAATGTCCCTAGCTCTATTTTTAAAAATTATTACTATTGCTATCCTAGATTTGATATGTAGCCCAGGCTAGTCTTAAACTTGTGATAATCGTATTTGAGCCTCCCAAATAAGATTACAGATGGATAAACTATTACTCTGAGCTTCAAGAATAGCAGGGAATACCAATCAGTACTACCAGGTCTGGTAACAGTTATAGTAGTGAGAAGAGGCGGGAGACACCTCTAATCCCAGCACTTAGGAAACAAAGGCAGGCATATCTTGCTCAAGGCAGAGTTTGAGGCTAGTGAGTTCCAGACCATCAGGGCTAAAAGAGTAAGATCATCTCAAAATAAATTAATAAAAAAAATCATTTTTGTTATATTTCTGAAAATATAAATAGTCTATGGCCAATGAGATGGCTTAGAGGTGAACTGTGCCAAGTGAGACAATCTGAGTTTGACCCTACATGGTAAAAAATAAAAGTATACCAACTACAGGCACGGTGGTACATACTTGTAATCCCAGTTCTGGGGAGGTAGAAGCAGGAGTACGAGTCCAAGGTCATCCTTAGCTACATATGAAGTCTGATGCCAGCTTGGGCTACATGACACCATTTAAAAAAGGGAGGGGTGGCTTAAAAAAATGCTGTTTACGAAGAGCACTATTTGTTCCTCCTGAGGACCTAAGTTTAATTCCTAGCACCTACATAGTAGCTCACAGCTCTCCCTAACTACCGGGGACCCCATACCTTCTTACAGTCTCCATTGGTACCAGGCAAGCATATAATTCATAGACATACATAAAAGAGCAAGCTGAAGAAGAAAAACTATACAAAATGTACACCTTGAGGAGAAAAGGGGCACTAGGAAGTATAATGGAGCTAAGGCCCCAGTTTAAGGAAATAAACAGATTAAATGAAATAAAAGGAATAGTAAGAAGCGTCTAGGGAAAGATCTATCCAGCTAAGCTTCCAACTTGTGAAAAGGAATTAAAGAAAAGCTTAAGTAGCAAAGGAAATCATCAAAACCATAAAGCTTATGCAGATGTGATTAAACAAGGGAGCCTCTGCCTGCCAGCCCAAGCAAGCAGCAGAACCTGGAAGCTTCAGCCACTTGGCCCCGGTTTTAGAGGCAAGGATACAAGACAGGTAAGGAAAGGGTTACAGAATCTCCCTCCGAAACCAAGGAAAGCTGCTGAGGCCAGGCTTGTGTCAGGGATGTCCCTGAATGCAGGCCCAGAGAGGCCACTGTGTGAAACTGTGAAGGTTAAGGTTGTATTGCCTTGGAGACCCCAAGATGTTGGGGATGCCAGAACTGTAGGATACCTGCCAAGGAAAGCTGTTAACAGGGAGTAGAATCAACCCAAGAAGAGTGTTCAGCAAAACTGAATGGGCTGGAGATCTGAAGAGCATTATGACATCAGACGTGGAGATGCAGAATTTAGTTTGCACTAACTGGTTTTTGGTCTCGCATTGGTCCATTATGCATTATGCTCCCTCCCTCCCTTTTGGAACCACCTTAAGTTTTTTGTGACCTGGTTTTGTTTTGTGTTTTGTTTGTTTTCCATTTTGATTTTACAGGGATTACAGTTAAGAGATTGCCATGAGTCTCAGAAGAGACTCTGAACTTTGGATTTTTAAACAGGGTTGAGACTGTTACAGAAAATGGGTACTTTTGAAGTTGAATAAGTACATTTTGCATTATGGTGTGGCTACAAGTCTATAGTGGTTTACAGCTGGACTTTGCTATTTTATGGTCTTTGCTTTTTCTTTCTCCCACTCTTTATCCCCACCCCCATTTCACCCTCTAACACTAGATAGGAGAGAAAAAAGGATTGGGGTGTGTGTGTGTGTGTGTATCTGAATCTAATTTCTTTCCAAGCCATTCCTCCCAGTTTCCAGCCAGCCCCTTCAAATGTTTCTCCCAATCATCTCCTCAGTTCCCCAACAGTCTGCTTAAACAGTCCCTTCTCCCACTTTTCCTAATACTAACAGTTCCACATTATAACAACCGTTCTCTAACCTATTAGCTATCAACCTGCTCATCTCAGGGTGTCCTCGCTTGACTTTTTCTTCTTCTGTATCAACTGCCTTCTCCTCAGTCTGCTAGCCCCCAGTCCCTCTTAGCCTCTGCTGACTTTTTGATATCCTATCCTGTTCCCAGAAACTCAAGAGGCAACCAATACTAAAGGTTATGGGGTCAAGCAGCTCTTACAGCTAAGAATTCTTAAAGGGCCAGTTGACTAGCAACTGGGATCCTTTTTTTTCTTTAATTTTTTTTTTTTTTTGTTTTTTTTGAGACAGGGTTTCTCTGTGTAGCCCTGGCTGTCCTAGAACTCACTCTGTAGACCAGGCTGGCCTCAAACTCAGAAATTCATCTGCCTCTGCCTCCCAAGTGCTGGGATTAAAGGTGTGTGGCACCACCGCCAGGCCGCAACTGGGGATCCTTTAAAGAGCTAGGACCAAAAGATAAATCAGACTGTATGGTCAAGGAGTGAAATGTGAGGGTTTAAATGAAATGGCCCCATAGGGAGTGGCACTTTTAGGAGGTGTGGCCTTGTTAGGAGTAGGTGTGGCTTTGTTGGGGGAAATGTGTCACTGGAGTGGGCTTTTAGGTCTAAAATCCTGGAGCCAGGTCCACTGTTCTTTCTGTTCCCCGCAGATCTAGATGTAGAACTAAGTCTCAGCTATCTCTTCAGCATCATGTCCACCTGCATGCCACCATGTTTCCCACCAAGATGACAATGGATTAAACCTCTGAATTATAAGCCAGCTCCAGTTAAATGTTTTCCTTTTTAAGAATTGTGTCATGGTATCTCTTCACAGCAATAGAAACCCTAAGACAAAGGTAGATCCCTGGGGCTCCCTGGCCAGACCTAGTCTAATTAACAAGTTTTTAAGTCAATAAAGACACTTTGTCTCAGAAAAACAGGACAGACAGCACATAAAGAATGATAGTAGAGGGATCTCTGGCCTCTACATGCATGTGACCACATGTTTGCATGCATGAATATACACATACCCATCCACACAAGCACACCTACATACACACATAACTATAATAAAAAATTCAGACCTTTAGTGAACTAGCCATTGTTAAGTACCCAACATCAAGTTTGAATTGGGAAGAGTTGATAAGGGACACATTCATCTTTGTGTGCAAGTATACTGTATGCCTGAATGTATGCACACATACGAAGGTCAGAGGAAGGCAATGGACTGTGTGTTCTTGGCCCAGTTGGAGTAGCCACTGTGGCTCTGGAGCCAGCTCTGCCTCGGAGTTTTTGTCAATGGTCCCTTGGACTGTCTGGATTTAGATGGGGGTCAGTGCAGTAGCTCCGCCCAAAAACAAAAGTGGGAAGAGGACATATCTGTCTTTAGAGTGGGAAGGTCTGAGTCTTTTGGCCTAGTGCCAGGGGTTACTCACAGTCTGTTTAATTCAGAATGCTGATGTGGGTCTTGTGGGTCGCCAGCTGGGGTATGTGTCAGCTGAGTATGTCCCATGTTGTATATGCCAGATGTGGTCCCATGGTCCATCTTGCCGCTAAAAACCACTTAAGCTGGCGAAATGGAAGATGTTAGACTACATCTTACCCTATGCCACCATTCGGTGATGGGCTTGCAGGAAGCACCACTCTGGGTGTGTGTGTGTGGGGAGGGAGGGAGGGAGGGAGGGAGGGAGGGAGGGAGAGAGAGAGAGAGAGAGAGAGAGAGAGAGAGAGAGAGAGGATGCAGCCCAGGCTGGGGGCCTTAGCCTGAGTAAGAGAAACGGCACAGGCTGAGGCTGAAGCTGGGCTTCCCTGGCTCCTGGACATCCAAATGCCCCTGGAAATCACAAGGAGGAGGAGTCCGGGGCCCAATGGCTGAGGGTGACAAGACCAGGACAAGGGGGCCGGGGGGACAACACGGACAACGACTCCGACCAGAAGGAGGGGCCTTCTGCAGGAGACTTAGACTTGGAAGCTCTGCAGATGAAGGCTCCCTCCATGCTTCCCATGGCAGTTCTTGATGGGAGACAGTCCATGCTTATCCAGACCATTCAGTCACTGTTCATCATGGCAAATGGGTGCATACAACCTCCTCAGGGTGGACCAGAGATTACCTTTTGCAGGAAGGAATGTCTGGGAAGAAAAGCTTAGCTAAATTCCCAGGGCCCATCTAGACACCTCATTGGCATGGAGAACTGCTTTGTGCTACGTGGTTGTCACATCCCTATGTGTGGCGTGTGGTCATGTGTTTCAGGCCAGGAGTCTGGTAAGGAGCAGGGAAACACACCTACTGTGCTCAGATGGGAGCTGGGGTCTCTGAACCCACTCAACCTCACCAAGCTTCTTGCCACGACCAACTACCCCACAATGGATATCCTGCTCTCTATCACTGCCTGCCTTGTTCCTTTGAGACAGAGTGACTGGCAGCCAGCAAGACCCATCCATCTTCCCACCACTATTTCCCACAGCACTGTGATTACAGACACACAGTCCATGCCTGGCTTTTTATGTGTGTACCGGGCTCTGGACTCAGGTCCTCATGCTTGCATAGCAAACCTCTTACCCACTAAGCTATCTCCTAGGCCCCAGACCCATAATTTCTGCATGAGCTACAGGGCAATGCTAAACAACAAAGACTGTAACTTTCCCAACTCCTCTGATTCCTGTTCACACTCCATCTTTAGAGCCCACCTTCCTGGCTTACCCTCTGAACTACAATCCCTTCCTTCCATATACCCTTCCCCAGCTTACTTTTCTTCTTGCCCTTTTAAAAACCACTGCAGATGGAATCCACTTGATTTTCCTTCTGCCTCCTCATGGTCCAGTGGCAACGTAGGACTGCTGAATCCTTGAAATGCAACAGGTCCAACTTGATACGCAAATGTGCACTAGATTTCAAAAACAAATGGAGGAAAAACACAAAATATAAACGATCTCATAACTTTTTGTTTCATATAGGGTTTCTCTGGATAGCCTTGCTCTGCTGACCAGCTGACCTCAAACCTGCCTCTATCTCCTGGGTGCTGAGATTAAAGGCATGCACCATCACCTCCTGGCAAAAGATCTCATAACTCTTAACTTTGATCATATGTTAAAATATGGTTAAGTAAAGCTATTAAAAATATCTGGGTTTTACATTAAAAACAAACAAACAAACTGTGTGTGCCAATGTGTGGATATGAAAGTAAGGGCCACATCTTCTACTAAAGAGGCTAAACAAGGCAGGGCAACTTGCAGGAGTCAGTTCTCTCTTTCTACCATGTGGGTCCTGGAGATGGAAGTCAGGTGGTGCCTCATCCTGCTCAACCATCTTGCAGACCTGTTATTTTTACCTTTTCAACTAATAACTTACTTTAAAAAAAAAGGGTCACATGTAGCTGAGGCTGGCCTTGAATTTGCTACATAGTCAAGGATGAAATTCTTTTTAAAGGGAAGATTGTATTTTTATTTGTGAGTCACGTATGTATATGTATGCCTGAGTGTGGCTTTGTATACATGAGTGCAGTGCCCCTGGAGGACAGAAGGGGGTGCTATACCCCTGGTACTGCAATTAAAGTTAGTTGTGAGTCAACAGATGGGTTGATGGGAATTGAATCATGGTCCTCTGCAAAGTAACACTATTCATAACTGCTGAGCCATCTTTCCATCCTGTCTATGAACTTTTGACCCTTCTACTTTATCTCTTTGTGTATGTCATGAAGACACTCAACCACCAAACTATATCCATGTCCTTTTTTTCCCTTTCCTCTTCTTTTGTGAACCTCCTTGGATGTGCTAGGAAAGTACTTTACCACTAAGCTACGCCCTTGGCCCATAAGTTAATAATTTTAAAAATTTAAGTTGCCATATAGCTGACAATTTTGTGGTTTCTTTAAAGTTTTACTGTACAGAGCTGATGAAGAATGTCACAAGCGGAATATGCTCCCCTAACTGGGCTGCCTTGTCTGCCTTAGAGAGAAGTTGTGCCTCTCCCTGTAGAGACTTGACATGCCAGGGTGAGGGGCTCCACCCTCTCAGAGGACAAGGAGAAGGGGAATGAGGGAACCCTGTGAAAAGGGGACCAGGAGTGGGGGCAGCAATTGGGATGTTAAGTGAATAAATAAACTAATTTTTTTTTTTTAAAAGGACATCGCAGGCTATACAGATGACTCAGTTGAACAGACACTGGTTGCTGAGTGTAAACCTGAGTTCAACCCCCCATATCTCTTATGATGGAAGAATTGGCGCCTCCAAGTAATCCTTTGACTTTCACACAAACCCATGCATATTATAATATATACATATTATACACATATACACAAACCCATGCATATTATAATATATACATATTATACACATATACACAAACACCACCTTTTAAAAACACGTACATACATACAAACAAATACATACATAATTAAAAATTTTAAATATAACATTTTTTAAAATCCTGTAGATCTACTTTTAAAAGATTACCTACACGCTGCGGCTGTGTTGCAGGCCTGTAATCCTAGAACTTGGAAGATGAAAGCAAAAGGATCATTTCACTGACATCCTTCGTTACACAGAGAGCTTAAGGCCAACCTGGATCATATGAAACATCACCCTAAACCCCAGCAATCAGGAAACAGAGGCAGGCAAATAGATCTCTATGAGGCAATGGTCAGCATGATGTATAAGTTCCAAGCCAGGACTACTTAGGAAGATCCCGACTAAAAGAAAACAAACACGCAAAAAAAAACGGTGGACAGAGGTAGAGACAATAGAGAAGTTTTCAATCAAACAGGGTGGCATGTACGTTTCTGATAGCACTAGCCCAGAACAGCAGCCTCCAAAAGGCACAGGCAGTTGTTTTTCTGGTCACTGCCCGACTGGCTGGCACATAGTAGGCATTTTAAATTTCGAAGGAAGTGGGGCTGGAAAGATGGCTCAGCAATTAAGATCACTAGCTGCTTTTACAGAGGACATGGGTTCAGTAGTCGGCTCCCAAACGCAGTTAACAATAGTCCCCCGGAGGATCCGACCTTCTCTCTGACTTCCATCTGCACTACACCATGTGGTGCACAGGATTAATATACATGCAGGCTGAACACCCATGCATACACACTAAGAAAAATCTTAAAACCAAGAAATTTTAACTTTAGATTCCCAGAGGCTGACGATGCTGACCACATCCTTTAACCCGCTTCACCAGATAACAAAACTGAGGCCTGGCTCAGTGACGTCAGCCGGTGCTCAACTGCAGGCAGACCGGAAATGTCCGGGCCGGGATTCGAATCGGGGATCCTGTCCTCCTAGCCAGGGCTCCCGATGACCACTTTGCTTACTCTGGACGTAAGCGGCTGCACAGCCCGCATTGTGAGGACCACACGACGTGCGTTCTATAAAGAGCGCCACTCTTTGGCTTCGACGTCCAGACGGCGTCCACTGCGGGCCAGGCTCCAACTCACCCTCACCGCAGCCATCGCCAGCCACTTCGCGACTCCACTAGGCGCCCTGGTCCACCGCGGACGACGCCGACAGGAAGTCCCGCCTACGCCGCGCGCACCCGCGTACCGCGACAGCCATGCCAACCAATGAGCGTCGCTTCTTCAAAGACCCTGACCAATAGTAGAGCGCGCTGAGGAGGGGGCGTGTCTGGGCCGCGGGGCCGGGGAGCGGGTCGTGCGCGCTGAGGAGGAGCCGCAGCCGTCGCCGTCGCCGCTACCGCTACCGCTCTGCCGCCGCCGCCGCCGCCGCCGCCGCCGCCGCCGCCGCCGCCGCCGCCGCCACCGCTGCCGAGGCCGTGCGGAGCCGTTATCGCCGCGCCGCCCGCCCCGGAGCAGAGTCCCGGGCCTTCCCGCCCGTGTTCAGGTGAGGCCGGAGGCTTCGGCGACTTCCGAAAGAGTAGGCCGCGCTAGGGCCTGAGCTCGCCTAGCCCCACGGGCGTCCGCCGGGCCTGCACCGGCCGAAGGCCCCAGGCCGCGGTAGGCCTGGGTATGGATACGCGCGTGTGGGCCGCGGCTGGGCGAATGGGAACCGACTCTGTTTGATTCAGGTTGGCGACAAGCCTCCGCCGGGCCAGATTCCTCTGGGCTCCCGCGAGAGAGGCGGGAGAAGGACACAGCGTGGGCACGCGCTTTGGGGGGCCGGGCTCCGAGGCTTGGGGGGCCCCGGATAGTTGATCTCGGAGGCCGGGTGATCCGGGGGTGGAAGAGTGGAGCGAGGACCTTGGGCGCCAGAGGTCATGGCCCACAGACTTGCTCCCTCGGGAAATCCCATAGATTTCTTTTGTGGACGATTTTCTGGACACACCGCTACGGATCGTGAGGTCCTTTTAGAAGTGTGCAAACCTTTCGTCTGTGTGTAGAAGTCTAGAAGAGAAAGGGGAAATTTTTCTTTGATCGCCATCTCTAACAAAGCTGTTTTAGGGACGTTTTCATTTGTAAAATAACGTGTAAATATTAAAAAGATAATTGCACGCTGTTGAACAATGGGTAGTGATGATGGATCTTCCCTTTCTCTTGTCTTCTGCTGCTAAACCATGCCAAAATGTGTTTGACTCCTACTATGTGGAGAGCAGGTGGAGAACTTTTTTGCACTAGACAGAGCTTCCATTATCGGAAGTGTCCATGTGGGACACCGCTGGCCAGAGCTCTAGAAGAGGCAAGATCGGATGTTAAAGCTTTCTTAACCTCCTTGTTACAGGCAGTTAGAGTCAGATAATGGTTGGTTGGGAGGGCCTGGCTGCCCTATGCATTGCAGAAAGTTGGATAGCATGCCTAGCTTCTTCTGCCTACTGAGTATTAGCATCTCCGCCTCCTACTTCTTCCAGTTGTGAGTACCAAAAACACATTGAGGCGTTGCTAGGGTTCTTTCTCTCGTTTTTCCCCTCCACCAAAACACATACACACAGAGGTAAGAAATCTTTAAGCAATCTTCCTGGAAAAGTTTTTCCATCTCTATCCGATGATCTGGGTGAAGCTCCTAAGATCTTGAGTAAGCTGTATTGAATTGCCTGTGAATAGAAAGTATTGTACAGATGTAAAGATGTGAGGAAACCCCCAGTACACATGGAATATGCAGTTAAAATAATCACCAGAATCTTTCAACAATGGACCATGTGTTCATACTTCACGGGCATGTCTCCAGCCCCTAAGGTAGGTGTTAAAGTATCCATTTTAGAGAAGAAAGTGAAACTTAGGATAATCTCTTGCACTGTAGTGGCCAATGTAGGGTTTGAAAGCAAGTCCTAGATACCGCCAACATACTGCATACTGGTGTATGCAAAACTGTTGAGGTCTGGTTTTGAAAATGATGTGGGGAGAGGCGGCTCAGTGGACAGGAGCACTTGTAACTCTTGCAGAGGACCTGTGTTCAGTTCCTTGCACCTCCATGATGGCTCACAACCATCCATAACTCCAGTTCCAGAGGATCCCATGCCCTCTTCTGACTTTGCAGAACATCAAGCATACATGTGGTTCCTATGCAAACAAAACACACATAAATCTAAAAATATTTTTTTAATGCTGTGACTTCAAGGAGTGTGAAGAAGCTGAGAGAAAGAGGAGATGTTTCTGTTGAAGTGCCGGTTTGAGGGAAACAACTTCAGTTTGGCTGTGTTCGGGAGTAGGTCCCTGGGCAACAGTAGAAAGGGAAAGACTGAAGAACATACTGATCCATGTGCTTCAGCCGTTGCTCCTCACACTGCTTCTCTGTCCTCTGCACACCAGCACGAGTTGACTTTTCGAAGATGCAGATCTATGTTTCTCCTGATTAAAACAAGTCTTGGGGCATGAAAAAAAAAATATGCTGGGCTGTTCAACTGGTTCTAAACATTAAAATCAGAAGCCCTAAGTTTGGGATGCCCCACTATGCGCTTTTCTGACCCTTTCTGCTCTTTTCCTGGAAAGCTGTGTGGCCCAGCTCAGAGCACAAACACCATTTGAAGCTGCCCCCAAATGCCAAGGCTTTTCCACTTCCTCCAGAATGATTGGTGTTCCCATCACCTTCAGTGTGTTCAAGCTGGTTAAATGCTGGTGAGTGAGATGCAGTGCTGGCCTTTTGCCCCTAGGTGGCAATAGTTCTACGGAGAAAGACCAACAAGAGGGAAGTAAGCCTTTTGTCCCCTTCCCCAAAGTTGTATTTCAGCCCAGAGGATCGGCTCAGGAGAGGCCATGGTGTATATGAACTGTGTTTAGATGGTTTAGCCTGGCTGGTGAGCAGTAATGCACCAGGTGATGTGGAAGCACAGGAAAAGGAACTGTTATTCAAGCCCAGGAGACCCCAAAATGTTCCCTGAGTTGTTAAGGCAGGAGGACCCAGAGGAAATAGCTAGGTAAAAGATGAGTGGGAAAGGCTCTTCAAGAACTTGGTGAGTGGGGTAGGTGGAGCCATTAGCTCTGGAAAACGTATGGGGTATGGAACTTTTGGAAACGTAGAAGGAAGTGAGTAGCAGGTCTGTTGGGAAGAAATCTCAGATATTATGAGGACCCACTCCAGACTTATGATCATTGACAGAGGGAGTCACATTTGCAAAGGATGCACTGACTGGCAGGCATAAAACCAGTTAGGATGTGATTGTGTTCCTTCAAGCTAGAAAAATTGCTAATATGACACAGAACATAAGCTTAGAAACAAGGAAACACTGAAACACACTTAAGGAATTTGGACATGTGGAAGAACAACGATGGCCAGCCCTGCCTAGTGTTTGAGTGCTGCAAAGATGAGTGGCCACAGAGAACTTGAGAAGAAAGGCAAAGCAGTTTAATATATGCCTGGAGACAAGAAAGCACATGGCTGAAACAGAATGGAGGAAATAGGATGGTAGTAGACTTTTCATGTCCACACATGTCCAGTACCAACAGTGGATGCTCACTGCATGCTCAGTAATGTAAACCTACTTTCCCATTCTCCATCACTGGGGAGAAATGACCTCTTCAAGATTTTGGATGTAGCTCAGGTGGTATAGTCCTTGCCTCTCATACATGAAATTTTAGTTTATATACCCAGTATCCTATAAACCAGAAATAGTTTCTCGTCCCTGTAATCCCCAGTACTCAGGAGTTAGGGGCAGATATTGCCATCTATGGGATTTAAGGCTAGTCTGGGCTGCACTGAAACCCTGTCTCAAAAAGAAAGTCAACTTGGTTTGAGAAGAAGCTCAATGTATGAAACAAAATATAAAAAACGAAGGTTTGTTTTTATATAAAGTATACTGAATGAGAATTTGTTACTCGAGCAGATTTCAATCAAAGAGGAACCGGGAGGGCTATCTAGGATCAACAAATCGGCAGAATAAGAGAAAAGGAAGGCACCAAGAAGCTGCCAGGCCTGAGTGGGCCAGTTAAGCCAGACCAAGAGGACTAGGGAGGATAAATGTGGAGATAAAAGTAGAAAGTGGTTAAGCAGAGTTGCTGAGGTTGGAATCGCTCTTGTTCTGTGTTCCCAGTGCCTGGCACATGGTTGGCATTCCACCCATGCCTGGAGAAGAAAGTTAGTGTGGAGTTCAAAAGTGACTGGATGTAATTACGCATCAAAGAAACCTTTATGCCAGAGGAAGGATTGACAGGAGACAATAGTGCACAGCAACCAATGTCAAGGCTGATGTCACCATGAACAGAGAAGCCTGGAGACATTTGGAGGAAAAGGTTAAGTTGGCTTCATTACAGACATGTTTAGAAGTTGGGCTAGGAAAGAGGGGACAGGGACCTGACTGAGAAAGAGGAGGGAGAGGCAGAACTTGTAGCTGGATTAGATAGAGGAAATAGAGATTAGGACAAGTATGTAGTGCCTCCACAGAAAGTAATTCAAGGTGATGGAAAGGTTTGGGGAAGAGTAAGGTCAGGAGACAGGTTAGGGAACCACACACACAACTTAGATTTAGAAGTAAGGGTATCCACATTTATTATGTATTGTGTAGCAGTTGGTAACGTCCACAGTGAGAACATGAAATGATTAACCCTCACTGCCTTTCAGGATTCGCTTTGGAAGTGGGGTAGAGCCCATGGGTTTTCATGCCCTGCTGTGTTACTGAGCTCTCTCTGCAAGAGCTTCACCAGCTCTAGGTTGCTGGCACTTTCAGCAGGACCCTTAGAGCTGGCCAAGTTCCTAGGCCTGTAGAGCACTTGGACGGGGCAGGCCACTCTCTGCACCTGACTCACTGTGAACTTACTTGGCTGGAGTGGAGCTACCCTAATCAAGTGGTCTTCCTTTTCTTGGCTGTGGACAGGGGCCAGTACGGATCTGTATGTGCCTCATCTACCTGAGCCTTTGATGGATGGCAGTCATAATTGGTTCAAGTGGCACCTTCAGATTTTTTTCTGCCACCAGAGCATTTCCTGGGTGATTGCTCCTCACCCCACCCCCCACCCCCATCTCGAAGACTCCAGGCATACAATATCCTTGGTGGAATCTGAGAGCCTGTAATTTCCTTTCCTACTGTGTAACACACCAGGGTTGCCTGGAACCCTGATTTCGGGGGCCCTTAGGTAACAGTGGTCTGTCCTTACCTGGCAGGGGATTTACCATGGTAAAAAGGTCATTTTCCCAGCATGAGGCTCATGCACTGAACGTGGGATATGTTAACCCCAATTGCTAGAAACAGTTTGTGGTAGTTGGGACTTGGGCCATGTCTGCATGTATAAACTTGGCCCTTAAAGTCCTTGCTGTGTTTATGTTGTTACTTATTTTGGTGTACGCACATGTGGAGTTCAGAGCACAACTTTGTGGAGTTGGTTCTTTCTACTTTTGCATGTGTTCCAGGGGATCAAACTCAGATTATCGGACCTGCTCAATAAACTCTTGACCTATTGAGCCATCTTCCCCGCCAACATCTCACTCTTGTTATTGGTGAAAAGTAAATGATTTTAAAACGGTGATTGAGGAAGTAATAAAGACATATGCCAGAGGTGGAGAGGAATTGAGTGTAGCTTGTCTTTGCTGTGTTGTGGGTTCTTTTTCCCACACTTTATGATCACGTGCATGTGTGTGCGTGCACACACGCACACAGTTTCAACCCCAACACTAGATAGGAGAGAAACAAGGATGGAGGCGAAAGATCTCTGAATTTAATTTCTTTCCTATTGTTTCTTCTTTGACCACAACTTAACTATCAGACTATAACCAACCTCCCTAAATGACCAACACCCACATCTTGGGGGGGGGGGGCTTGAATTTATGTACCCTTATACAACCACAGAAATGATCTGCAGCTGGTGAAACTATGCTTCTGCTAGAGCGTGATGCAAGTTATGGTCAGCTGCTTCAGACAGTCTAAAGTAGCCCTGCATCAAAACCTGGGGTTAAAGTGAAAGCACATTCTCATACTTCTGTGGCTTTTTTTACAGTTGAGAAGTAGAGCAGCCTTTTGTCCCATATGGGACAAAGCCAGGTTAGGGACACAGGCTGGAAAATTCAATAGGGACATCATCACAACGGTATGATTCATTCTGGAACACCACCATGTAGTGACAACTTAAGGCCAAGTTCTGTTACTTATTAACAGCCTGATTGACCATGAGCAAAATAGTGTGACCTCTGAGCTTTACTGGGTGCTGACATGGAAAGCCTGGGAATGAAGGGAGTTAACATAAGAGCAGGAGGTGACAGTGGCTTGATAGTAATCATTGATAATGAGATAGTCACAAGACCTGTTGTGGTTAGAGCTTATAGGCACAGGACCAGTTGGACCCAGGTTGGGCTACACAGATTTGGAAATGGTTAAGGGCAGCATTCCTGAAGGTTGAGTGGAGTAGCCTCTGAAGTACCATAAGACTGGCTCTATTGTTGTCAGTTGGCTATAGATTTGACCTGCAAGAAGTGTTCAGCTTTGACTGTCCATGACCATGCTGTGGAGCAGTGTGACAAAGAAATTTTTTGTTTAAATCTTAATTTTAGTTTTTAATTTGCATTATGGAAATTTTTACTCATTTTTGTGTAGGACTGTTTGAAGGATGTTTTGTTTTGAGAAAGGGTCTGAGGAGCCCAAGTTGGCCTTCAAACATGGTGTGTGTGTGTGTGTGTGTGTGTGTGTGTGTGTGTGTGTAAAGTATATGTATATGAGGATGACTTTGAACTTCTGAATTCCACCTCCCAAGTACTGGGATTACAGTTGTGTACTACCACTTCCATGTGGTACTGGGGTGGGACCCAGGGCCTCATGCATGGTAGGCAAAAACTCTTTAAGTACTGAGCTACCAACGAGCCCCAGTATTTGAGGCTTGGTTTTGTTTTGTTTTGTTTTGTTTTAAAGGGTCTCACTATGTAATCCTGGCTGGCCTAGAAATCTGTGGGCTAGGCTGGCCGTAAGGCCATAGTGGTCTGTCTACCTGTCTATGCCTCTGAGTGCAAGGATTAAAGACATGTTCTACTTACAAATTTGATTCCCAGAACCTGCATGGTGGTTCGTAATCATCTTAACTCCAGTTCCATGAGATCCATTGCCTTCTGACCCCTGAGTGTACCAGGCATGTACCTTGTATGTACGTATGTATGTACATACGTATTTATGTCCAGACATACATACAGACAAAACAGTCATACACGTAAAATTAATCTTTTATTTAAAGTCAGTTTGTTTCTGTCTGTCTGTCTAGCTAGCTAAAGTAAAAGTTAGAGGATCAGCCTGGACTGTAAACCGATCCTGTTTACATAGGGAAAAATTTTTGAGATGGGTCATCCTAAGTTGGGTTAGAATATCTTAAAACATTTAGAAAAGGTAGCTTTCTTTTTTAGATTGCTCACTACCCCCAGTAAAATGAATTTGAAAATCATGTATCTAGTATGGACTAGTAGTGCCTTTTCAATTGATAAGTAGTGTTCCATTCCATACTGTAATTTCTCCATCAATGACTCATTTTAACTTTTCAGACTTACAGTGATTGTAAACAATGCTATATAGATTTGTGTATATGTTTTTATATGAGCACAGATTTTCATTTCTTTTGCATTGATGCAAAAGTAGAAGACAGATGTGGCTTACATCTATACTCTTAGCATTTCAGAGGCTGAGGCAGTAGTATTGTCATAGGTTTGGGCTACATAATGTATTTTTCAGATTTAGAGTATATTAATGAAAAGAACAAAACAGTACTAGGAGCATGATTGCCAGGTCATGAACTAAGTGTTCATGTTCAACTTAGAGACTGCCAGTTGCCAATTCATCAAAGTGACTATAACATTTTTGCATTCCTACCATTCTGTGTATAGAAAGTCTTAACTTCTCCCCCATCCTCTCCAGCACTTGATATTATCTTGTTATATTTTGTTTTAGCCATTCTACTAGGTAGACATGGTCTCTCTGCCTGGCAAATGATGTTGAGCCTCTTTCCATACATTCATTTACCATCTGCATACCTGCTTTGGTGCACTTATAAAATCTTCTGCCTTTTTTTTTTTTTTTAAGTTTTGGGTATTGGTTTATTTTAAAATTTCATCTAATTTTTTGTGTTTGAGTGGACAAGCATGTCGCTGTACATGTGTGGATGTCAAAGGACAGATCATGAATATGAAAATGGATTGTTCTTTGGACTTCATACCTAGGGGTCTTTCCACTCCTAAGGTTTCTTTTGTTTTTGCTACACAGCTGGCCACAACATCTACCTTTATACCTGGGTTCTAGGGATCATACTTAAATTGTCAAGCTGGCATACACAAATACTTTTATCCTTCTGAACTATCTCCCGGTTCTCTTTGTTTGGGGGGACTGTCATTTAGATGAGGATAACTCTGAACTACATTCTCTACCTCTCAAATACTGGATACTACCATATCTAGATTTATTTGTGTGTATGTTTATACTTGTACACATCATATTGTGAATGTATATTTATCAGAAATAAATTTCTAATAAACACAATTTATGTATAACACCAGCACATTTCGAGTAGTTAAATGAGAACATTGGTAAGATGGTAGACCAGCATAGAAAGGAAAACCATTTAGTACACTAAAAGAAAGAGGTGGGCACCATAATAGCAAAAGATCTGCTTGTCTGAGTTGTCTAGTCTTAAGAGCTTTTTATAAATGTGCCATCAAGGCTTAGTGGTTAAGAACTCTGGATCTGGGTTCAAGTCCCAGTGCCGACATTAGAATTGTCTGTAACTCAAATTTCAAGGGATTTGATACCTCTCTGGCTTCCACGGGCGTCAGGCTCACACATGCTGCACAGACATACATTTAGGCAAAATGCCTATATGCATTTAAAAAAAAAAATGATGATTCAAGACTAGCTTGATCTATAGAACAAGTTCCAGGACAAACAGAGCTACGCACATGTGCACGCATACACACACACCCTGTCTCCAAAAAAAACCAAAAACAACAACAACAAAAAAAAAAACAAAAACAAATGATGAAAAACTATTTCTTTTTAAATACTTTTTAAATACTTTTCTCAGGCTTTGGGTATTTCTTCTTCTAGCATTGTCTTGCAAAGCACAGTTTAACATTTTGATGACACCTATTTTTTTAATGAAAACAGCTTTTGGTGGTATATCTAAGAATTCTTTGCACAGTACAGTGTTTAGTCACAGCACTCCGGAAGCAGAGGCAGGTAGATAGCTGAATTCAAAGCCAGCCTGGTCTACAGAGTAAGTTCTAGGACAGCCAAGGATACACAGAGAAACACTATCTCAAAAAACCAAAAGGATAAAAAAGATTGGCATAGTGGCACATGCCATAACTCCAGCCTGGGCTACATAGAATTTGACTGCTGGCAGTGCTAGGAATCAAACCCAGGGCTTTGTCCTTGCATCCTTACATCCTGTCCTTGCATCTATATTCCTAGTTTGATTCTTTTGTAGCACAGGCTATATTGGAATACCCTGTGGAAGCCCTTTGGAGACTTCAGAATGGATAGAGAAGGGAGGGAGAGGACAAAGGAAGGAAATAATGGCAAGCATTTTTTTTTTTCTTCTGTAAAAAGCCAGATGGTGAATTTTTTGGATTCTGTAGGCCATGTGGCTGTTATTAATTTGTTACTACTCAACTATGTCATTGTTGTTTAAGGGGAAAAAAATCCAACCTTAAACAGTAGACAGCTCAAAGAAAATTATTATATTGTAGTAAAACTTTTCTTTATAAAAGGTAATGAGTTGAATTTTTTGTCAGTTGATGAGCTGTTGAAAACAGAATGAATGGAGAGGGTAAAAGCACAACTCTTAGAGTGAAGAGAAGAAAGGCTCTTGATTCAGTCCCCAGCACCATGAAAAGGAAAGAGGACTAGGAGAGAGAGAAAAGAAAAAGAAGGAAGAGATGTTTTGAATCTTTTTTTTAAAGATTTATTTATTTATTTATTTTATATATGTGAGTATACAGTCATTGTCTTCAAATACACCCAAAGAGGGCATCAGATCCCATTACAGATGGTTGTGAGTCACCATGTGGTTGCTAGGAATTGAACTCAGGACCTCTGGAAGAGCAGTCAGTGCTCTTAACCGCTGAGCTGTCTCTCTAGCCCTTGAATCTCATTTTTAACAAATTTCATCTTCAAGTCTTTTGTTGTTTGTTTCTTGTTGTGGTGGTGGTGGTGATGTTTTGACACAGAGATTCTGTATTCCCAGCTGTTTTGGAACTCGCTCTGTAGACCAAGCTTGCCTTGATCCTCCTACCTCTCTTGAGTGCTATGGCTAAAGGTGTGCAGTACCAGCATATTAATTTTTAACATTAATCTCTGTGCTCTCTTCTGCAGCAGATGCCTTTGTTCATTTGTTTGTTTTTGAGGTAATGGTCTATTTTAAAATCTCATGACCACATTTTTTTGTGATTAAATTTTAGTGCTTTCTACTTAAAATTGACTCTGAGCCATCTTCTATTAATACACATGTATTAGCTACATTTTGTACTTTTTTTACAAGCCTAAAGGTAGTGTGTTTCTTTAGATTACTAACTTGCAGTGATGTGGTCATTGCTGTGGGACAAATTCCTTTTTTTAAAAAAATGACTTATTTATTATTATACATAAGTACACTGTAGCTGTCTTCAGACGCACCAGAAGAGGGCGTCAGATCTCATTACGAGTGGTTTTGAGCCACCATGTGATTGCTAGAATTTGAACTCAGGACCTTCGGAAGAGTGGTCATTGCTCTCACCCGCTGAGCCATCTCGCCAGCCCATGGGACAAATTCTTATCATGGGGTCAATTTCACAGTACAATTTTTAGTAGAAGTTGCCAAACTCTCCTTCAGAAAGCTGGTGCTGTCTTATGTATGTCAGTCTATGAGGCTGTTCCCTCTTCTTCCTTCTTACAGGATATATATTTTTTAACTTTTTATTGATTCTTGTGAATTTCACATCATGCACTCCAGTCCCACTCATCTCCTTGTCTCTTCATATCTACCATCTGCCCTTACAGTCTTCTCAAAATAAATAAATAAATAAACACACAGACAAAGAAAAAACTAAACAAAGCATAGAAGATAGAAAACATCTTGTGTAAGCTATAGTGTGTCACAATATGCCCCACAATACCCCTCTGTCCAAACATTTTCACTTGCAAATGTTCATTGTAATGAGTCATTGGTCTGGTTTGAGGCCTCTAGGTTCTGTGATATCATCAATATTGGATCTACACCAGGACTTCTCCCTGTTACCCTGGTATTGCTCTGTGTCATAGAGATCCTACAGCTTTGGAACAGTCCGACTGGGCCTAGGTGGTAACTGATCAGCTCTCCCACGTCCACAGCACCAGAGCCAGGTTTTCAGCACTGCTCTGGCTAGGCCACCCTTTGGCGGGGTCACTCTCCCTCTCTCAAGGCTGCCTCACTTGTACCCATGCCTATAGAACCAGCTCCACTGTGCTGCCCAGTGGAGGTAGAGGGCCCACTCTCCCCAAGTGCTGCAGACAGTGAGGGATTGGGCCAGTTCTCCCATTCTAACACCCTTAGGAGCTGCTGGATCACCTGTGTGGGCCTTCAACATTTAGGGCCACTTCCTCCACTGTGCTGCCCTGGCAGTGTGCAGGGACCACTACTTACAGGATTTTATCCGTCCTGTATGACAAGTAAAAATAGCCTATTGTTTCATTTTGCTTTTTTATTTGTGGGGGGATGAGTCTCATATAATCTAGTGATTCTCAACCTGTGATTCAAGACTCCTTTGGGGGGTTGAATGACTCAGGTTGCATATCAGATATCCTGCATATCAGATACATTATGGTTTATAACAATAACAACATTGAAGTAGCAATGAAATAATTTTATGGTTAGATGTCACCACAACATGAGGATCAATCAATGCATTAAGAAGGTTGAGAACTGCTGGGCGAGGTGGCGCATGCCTTCAATCCCAGCACTCAGGAGGCAGAGGCAGGCGGATTTCTGAGTTCGAGGCCAGCCTGGTCTACAGAGTGCGTTCCAGGACAGCCAGGGCTACACAGAGAAACCCTGTCTCAAAACCCCCCCCCCCCAAAAAAAAAAAGAAGAAGGTTGAGAACCACTGTCCTAGATGATTCCAAACTGTGAAGGTGAGGATGGTTATGACCCTCCTGCTTCAACCTCCCAAATGCTAGCATGATAGCTGTGTGGCACTGTGCTAACTTACATGGTATCAGGGTTGACTCTGTGCATGCTAGGCAAATGCCCTATTTATTAGCTGTTTCATCCCCAGCTTTCCTTTTTCATGAGTTTGAGGGTTTTGTTTTTGTTTTGTTTTTATATGTTTGTTTTTGCGGGGAGGTAGTTTGGTTTGATTTGGTTGTTCTTATTTGTTTTCCAAGATACACTTTCTTTGTGTAGCCCTGAAACTTGCTGGCCTTCAACTCAGAGGGATCCTCCTGACTGCCTCCTGAGAATTGGGATTAAAGGCATTCCCCATCAAGTCAAGATTAAGCTTTTTTTCCTCATAGGTTTGTCATCTCTTTGAATGGCTATCATCATGAAATTGTAGTTTATATCATGTCTGCCTTTCTGTTAGTTATGTGTTGGATTTTAATTATTAATTGGTAGGTGTATTAACTCAACTTTGTTCAGCCTTGGCAGTGTTGAGATTTTAAGCAAGGTACTTTTTAGTCATTGCCGTCACCCTGTGCCTTGCAAAATATTTAATTAACAGCATCCTGTAATGTGCTCACTAGACACTGATAGTGTGTGGGCACATACACACCAAGGCTAACCAAGAATGCCTGCACACATCATCACATCCTGTCCCTTGATGGGTGAATTTCCCAGCATAACAAATACTGATCAAAATGATACATAGCAGATGTTTTTCCCAGTCTCTTGCTGCTTGTCTTGTTTCTGGTGCTTTTTGCCATAGAGCTTTTTGATTTTATGATACCTGGTTTTCTGTTAACATACTTTATAGAGACGAGGGAACCTGCAGAGCTTTAAATGAGTAATAAACACGAGAAATTCTTACTGTTTGCCTGCTTGAGAGTTAAAAGAGTAGGAAACAGGTTTAATTCTTACCCTTCTCCCAGTGACTCAAGGAGTAGGAGAGAAAATCTGTGCAAGAGTTGTGTTCGGTTTTATGTAATCTCTAGCAAAGCCTTTTTTTAATGTGCTAGACATGGAACCTAGTGCCTCCTGCATACTAGGCAAACACTCTGCCACTTAGCTCTCAGAGGGTTTTCTTTGTTTTTTGTTTTCTTTTAAACAAAAAGGTTTTATACAGTTAAATATAGCCTACCCTGGCCTTGAACTTTCTATACAGCCTTTAATTTCCTGATCCTACTGTCCTTACTGCTTGAGCACGGGAATTACAGAAATGTACCTTTGCAGAGTTGTTTTTAAAGGTAGTCAAAGGCTTATTATGCCTTGTGGGCTTCGACTTTTCACAAATTCACACTTCACATCTTAAGAAAGGAGAAGTGCTTGCTCACTGAGCTCTCCAGGCAGATGAGCACATGTGAAGTAGTGACTACAGATTTAAAAGCAGGGTCAAAGGGCCTCTCAGGTTAGGCCACTGCACCCCAATGTCTGTTGGACAAACTAGGTATTAGATGTTTTCAAAAGGTTGGTCTTGGTGCCCTCAGATGTATCTATACAGATGTTTCTCCAAAGCTATACTAGGCTGTTTGCCCCTGGAAGTAGGAAGTGCATTTACTGTTCAGGGAAGAATGTAGATTAGTGGCAGCGTGCTTACCTAGCATGCTCCAGGCCCTAGGTTTCATCCCAGAGCCTACTGCCTGCCCCCCCCCCATCTTGCCCCCTACCCCACCCCTAACCAAGGTCTGGGTTTAGCTCAGTGATAGAGCAATACCAGGTAAAAGGAAAATTAAGGCTGGGTACATGGCTCAGTGTTAGAACAATTATCTAGCTAGCTTCTTGCCTTTTTGTGACTTAGTAACTCATTTCTTTTTAGGTTATTATCGATAAAACAGCTGTCTGTAAACATAGTTGATCTCCTTGTATGAATATAGGTAGGTGGATATGGTGTGTGTATGTTCATATGGGTGGGTGCATGTGTATGGATGTGAAGGTACAAATTTATGTGGAAGCCAGAGATCACTATAGAGTGACTTCTATCACATTGTATTAAAATGCCATGGCCAGAAACAACTAACAAAAGAAAGTTTATTGGAGCTTAAAGTCCATAATGGTGAGGAATATGTCACAGCAGGCAGCCAGAGTAGGAAATTGCAAAATCATATCTCTCTCCACATTCAGGAAGCTCAGAGAGCAAACTGGATGTAGCACAAAAACTCTCAAAGCCCACCCCAGTGGCTTTACTTCTTAAAAGTTTCACAACCTACCCAAAGAGTGCTGTCAGTAAGGCTCAGAACAAGATCAGTGTGGGACACACTGACTGTGGTGAAGTGTATGGTGTTGTCTACCATATATACTCCACCTTATTTTTTGAGAACAGGGTCTTTCACTGAACCTGAAGCTTACTGATTGAGCAAGGCTGGCTGGCCAAAAAGTTCCATGGCTCCCCATATCATGTTCCCAACTCCCCGTGCTAGGATTATAGTTATGTGCTAACTCATCCAACTTTTATTATGGGTGCTATGGATATGAACTCAAATCTCCATTTTTGTGCCAGCAAGCTCTTTACAAACTGAATCATCTCCCCGGTAGTTGATCTTTTAGTGCTGAAAAGAAAATCTCTTAAGTGCAAAATGTAGTCATTTATCTCTGCCTTCACATACCCAGATGAATATCTAGAATTTACCTGATCTTACTTTTCTTTGCAGATTTTTAAATAATACAATGTCTAATGGTTATGAAGACCACATGGCGGAAGACTGCAGGGATGACATTGGGAGAACGAATTTAATTGTCAACTACCTCCCTCAGAACATGACCCAGGAGGAACTACGAAGTCTGTTCAGCAGCATTGGCGAGGTTGAATCTGCAAAGCTTATTCGGGATAAAGTAGCAGGTAAAGAGCCTGAGAGGTTTCTTGAAGGAGTCATGGTTGGCTATGCTGTTACTCATTGGCTTCCTTGCTGGTAACTCCTTAGTACAGAATAGGCTGCAGGCTAGAAACCATAGCTATAAATGAAGTTCTGTCCTTTATCCTCAGACTGCTTTTCTTCAGCCCCAGTACAAGACTGGACAGAGATGGGGTGGTGGTTGGGGGAGTATCCTAGAGAGCCGTCTCCGCAGTTAAGAGTACTTGCTACTGAGTTTGGTCCTCACACCCACATCAGACAGCTCACTGCATACGTAACTGCAGCTTAGGGAAGTTGATGCTCTGGCCCACGTGCATGTGCACTTAACACCACCACCCCTACACACACACACAGCCATAATTAACAATAAAATACATCTTGAGAAAATTTGAAGGTAAGGTTCCCTTAAAAGATTTTGGAGTATTTGTAAGTTAAAACACATACCAGGTGTGGGGGTGCACGCCTTTAATCCCAGGACTCAGAAGACAAGAGGCAAGTGGGCCTTGGTGAGTTCCAGGACAGCCAGGGCTAGATAGACAGAGACGCTCTCGCAACAACAACAACCAAAAAAAGCACATGTACAAAATGAGAGGTGAGAGGGGAAAAATGGGGGGATAGCACAATGGAGTGCTCTGAAAAGTATATGGAGCCAAATAATTGTACAAACTGATCAAGTTTGCACATGTAGAAGGGACCCTGCCAAGGACTGTCCCTGAGGATGCAGACCTTCATGCAAAATTGAATCTTTCACCAGCTGGAACTCTGGTGTCAGGAGCAAGACACCCGAAAGCCTTGTGCTTCAGCTCTCTCATGGTATGACTCTTAGGCTTCTAGGCTCCCATCCATTCAGTAGCCAGTGGCACCTTTTTTTTAATTTTAAGATTTATTTATTTTATTTACGTGGGTACACTGTAGCTTTCTTTAGACATACCAGAAGAGGGCATCGGATCCTATTACAGATGGTTGTGAGCCACCATATGGTTGCGAGGTATTGAACTGAGGACCTCTGTAAGACCAGTCAGTGCTCTTAACTGCTGAGCCATCTCTCCATCCCACCGGTGTGGCACTTTTAAATAATGCCTATACCTACCTCTTGGGTATTTGTAAAAGGTCAGGTTCTGAGAGTGTAGCTTCAGGAGCTCAGTGCTGCAAAGCTCTGCTTTGTTTCTTTGTTGGATACAGAATTATCCTCAGGTCACTACCTTCTTCTTTCTTCTCCTTCCTGCCCTCCCTGACTCCCCTTCTCTACTTTGACTGATTGGAGAAACAAGCAGTACTTTGAAGCATTCCAGCTATCATCTAGTTTGTAGGTATCTGGATTCTAAATGGTTTTTAAGATTTTTGTTTGTTTGTTTTGGGGGGGTTGTTTTGTTTTGATTTTTGATATTATGGAAAACTTCAGGTATGTATGAACAGAAAGTATGAATTCAGTCTCAATCTGGTATGTTCATGGCCTTGCTTCATCAACCTTCAACAGTTTTCCAGTAACCTGAATATACTGTATAACCCTAAACAGCTGTGGCTGGCCACAGGAACCACTCATCAGAAGAGACCCTTAAACTAAAAGGCCTTTTCTCCTTTTAATCCCAAGTCTGTAGATTAATGCACTTAGAACTTTAGATAATTAATGAATTTTAGATAATATACAGATTGAATAATTGAAGAATATTAGATTATTCGGGGTATTGTCCTTCATAGGAATCCTGCCTAACTGGCTTTTGGAGGCTTTTCTCTACCAGTGTTTTGGTAGAAAGGGTTCTCAGCAGCATCTTTAGCAGTCCTGGGCTTTGGAGTCTAGCTCTTGGCTCTCATGCCACCTTCTTTCTGTGGGTTTTAGAGGAATATAAGCTTTTGTTAGTAGGAACTCCTTGATAGGCAAGGTTAGGCCTGAAAGAACTTAGTTTTGGAGAAGTGGAGGCACTGTGAAAAGGCTGTCTTAGTAAGGGTTTCATTGATATGAAGAGACACCATGACTGTGGCAAACATGTAATTGGAGCTGGCTTACAGTTTCAGAGTTTGAGTCCATTATCATCATGGTGGAAAGCATGGCAGTGTCCAGGCAGACGACGTGGTGCTGGAGGAGGGAGAGTTGTATCTCTCCAAAGGCAGGCAGGGAAAGACTGGATTACTGGCGGTAGCTTGAGCTTATATAACCTAAAAGCCCACCTCCTCGGTAACACACTTCCTCCAACAAGGCCATACCTCCTAATAGTGCCAGTCCCTAAGGGTCTGTGGGGGCCAGTTTTATTCAAACTACCACAGAAGCAGAAGTGGGATTAGAAAGTGATTTGAATTCCCAGATACAGGGCTTCTCTCTGATCTGAAGACAGTTTGGGGAGTTGTGGAGACGGTACCTGCTAAGCTCAGTAATGTCTTACTAGCAGCCTTTCATTCCAGTTCAGTGAGTGCCATATCCGAGACACTCATCCTACCCTTACTTTACTTCTCCTGCTGTCAAATTTCACTGTTCATCTGTCATTCAGTGGCACCACTCTGCCTAATCCTGTGTCTCCTTTTCTCTAGCTGGATCTCAGCCTGCCCACCCCAGTAAGACAGTCCTTATATCTAGCTAGCTAGGTATGCTGCCTTCCCAGGCCTGCTCTTTGGCACAGTGGGTAGCCCCATCCTTCATAACCTTTCTGTGTTTTCTTTCCTCCAGCCCTCAGCTAGTTTTTGCTCAGATCTGATAACACACCTACGGTTAGAAGAACTAACAACTGTCTCCTCTCTGCACTGATCCTTTCCTTCCTGGCTGCTCATGACCCATGAAGTAGCCAAGTACACACTTTTCCTTGGGTCTCTTTTTTTTTTTTTTAGGTTTTTCGAGACAGGGTTTCTCTGTATAGCCCTGGCTGTCCTGGAACTCACTTTGTAGACCAGGCTGGCCTCGAACTCAGAAATCCGCCTGCCTCTGCCTCCCGAGTGCTGGGATTAAAGGCGTGCGCCACCACGCCCAGCTTCCTTGGGTTTCTTGAGGATCATCAAGCCAGGGCTTCAGTTTTCTTCTTAGGCACTTTGAAATTTGGGACTGGATACTGCTATCTGGTGCATGGTTATACACTGGGGCATGTTAAACAGCATTTCTAGCCTCTACCCACTCACTTGAAACAGTCTTAAGTTGTGAACATTATAGTATGTCTTTTTTTGTTTTTGTTTTTGTTTTTTTGTTTTTTCGAGACAGGGTTTCTCTTTATAGCCCTAGCTGTTCTGGAACTCACTTTGTAGACCAGGCTAGCCTCGAACTCAGAAATCCGCTTGCCTCTGCCTTTGCCTCTCGGCCTCTCGGCCTCTCGGCCTCAAGTGCTGGGATTAAAGGTGAGCGCCACCATGCCCAGCATTATCTTGAGTCTTGTAGAAAGCAAAAAAGCTCTGGTGTGAGAACCACCACTGTGTGCTGTCCTCCCATTTACAGGCTGTCAGTGTCAAACTCCCTCTCAGTACTTCCTTCTAAAACCATCCTCTTCCTATGGCTGTCTGCCTGCTCTCAAGGCCACACTTATCTTTCGCAGCTGCTCCTTTCCCCAGCCTTGAGCTTCATATTATTCCATACCCCTTTTCCAGAGTTAATCGGGCTGAATTTAGTTTGTTCACTCTCCTGACCAGATAGCTCTTCTGAGATCTGCACCATACTGATACTGAATTTGTGTCATTGTCTTAGCTGATAATACCACTGTCTGTACAGTAGCTCTACTCAGAAGCACCAGGTCTCAGAATTCATTCCCTTCAGTACTTCTGTAGATTTACCTTGTCCTACCACAAGAGTAATCCTAGCCCAGGACATCATTACCTTTACCTACTCTGTTGCTGTGGCCTCTTAGCTGGCTACCTTTCCTCCTTCCAGACTTCCCTTCAGGTTCTAGGCTCTGTTGACTGGAGTAAACCTTCTGTGGCTCTGTCTAGTCACTATAAGTGCTGGCTATCCTGCACTGAGGTTGACACTATCAAGTCCAATATGTTCGTTTTGCAAATTGATACTATGGGTCAGCTGGGCAACAGGAAGGGGAAAGAGTGACTAGGGTAAAGAGAATTTTCATTGTGTTGGTTGGGAAGTTTCCAGTGTTTCTGGGCAGCCAGATCAAACTCCTTGTTGGAGTCATTGTATTTGCCGTTGGCACTTCCATCTACAAACATAAGGTGCGGCTGTCATTTCAGCAGCTACCTGATATCAGAGCTTGCTATGCAAGCTGTAGCTGTCTTATATGTCCCTTGGGGAATTGGAGTCAGCCTTCAACCCTCATGGTTCCATATTTTCCTTTCTCATGTCATAGTCATGGACCTCCTGTTAGGGTTGAATCCACACCTGCTTTGCACCACACCTACCCTCAGCCTGGACTGAGTTGTTTATGTTCCAAATGTGCCTAGTCCAGCTCTCAGGACTACTTTCCTTTTACAATTTTCCTTTTACAAGAATATCTTTGCACACTTTGCCAGCTTTACTATTTGTCCCTCAGCATGATTTATCTTTGCTCTCTATTTTAAAAGCAAAACCAAAACAAAATGAAAAACAAAATACAAAAAAACTGACCAGGTGTGGTGCCAAATAACTTTGATGTCAGCACTTTGGAGGCAGGCATATCTCTTGAGTTTGGGGTCAGCCAAACGCTACATAGCAAGACCCTGTCTCAAAAACAAACAAACAAGCAAAAACAACAAACAGAATCAGTAAAATGCAGCAGAAATACTATAAGCCGGAAGTAAAGCTTAAATTACCCATTTTTCCCCCATTGGATATACTTCCTTTCATACTTCATTTGTTGCATATCCCCTATAAGTAATACTGTTAGCTATATAGCAGTCCATTCTTCCTATATGAACGAGTTTTCTCACCATCATTACAGGGGTTGTGTAGTACTCTATTCCATATTACAAGCTCCACAAAGATGACTAGCTTGTATCACTCTGCGTACTAGCTCTTTCCATAGACCAGTTATGAACTGGCCCTGCTTTCCACCATCAATGCCCTAGGCCCTGCAATTCCTCCTCTGCCAGCTGATACAGCAAGTGGTGTTAGACCATGTGCACTTCTAAGAGAGCCTTTATTATATCTATCTGCTTGCTGGTCACCTTTCTATTTTCTCTAAAACACCCTTCTTGTGCTTTGGCTTGTATGTTTCTTGTGGTCCCTCTGTCACCTATACCCTGTGATCCTCGGTGAAGTCTTCTCTGGAGCCCCTATGCACCTTTATAAAAAAGAGTGGAGTTGGGTGGGTAGGGAGAATCTGAAAGGAGTTGGTGGAGAAGAAAAGAGAGGACAAAATTTAAAGAACAACAACAAAAAAAAAAACCCAAACTTTGTTCCCTGTGTTCTTTATACCTGTAATACCCATAGATTAGTGTGTCTCTTTACCCTCAGCAGAAAAATTGCCTTTTTTCTTTCTTTTTCTTTTTGGGGGAGAGGGAGTTGTTTGAGACAGGGTCTTTTCTTTGTAATCTTGGCTGTCTTCAAACTTGTTCTATAGACCAGGCTGGCCTCAAACTAGAGATCCACCAGCCTCTGCCTCCCAAGTGCTGGGATTAAAGGTGTGTGCTGCCACTGCCCAGTGAGAAGCTCTTTTTTACAGTAGACAGTGAGCAATACAAAGACCCAGGACTGGTCAACATGCAGAGAATAAGAGATTGGAGTGGTCAGTACTTTATTTTTTGAGACAGGATAGGCAGATTGTCCAGCCAGTGAGCTTCAGAAATCCACCTGTCTCTGCTCTTCATTCCATGCCTGAACACTGAGATCACAGGGAATTTTTTTTTTTAATGAAGCTCCAGAGTAAGTATTTTATTTTATTTTATTTATTTCTTTTTTAATCTTATATATATATATGATGAGTACACTGTCTTCAGACACACCAGAAGAGGGCATCAGATCCCATTACAGATGGTTGTGAGCCACCATGTGGTTGCAGGGAATTGAACTCAGGACCTCTGGAAGAGCAGTCAGTGCTCTTAACTGCTAAACCATCTCTCCAGCCCACAGGGATTTTTTAATATGGAGTTCCCAACTCAGGTTAACATGCCTGCATAGTAGGAACCTTTTAAACAGCCATCTTCAGACTCTTATTTCCTATTTCTAATAGAGACCTCCTAGAGACTCAGCATTATAACTAGACAAAGTGAGGAGCCACAGCAGCAAGGCACTATCCAGTAGTCACACTATAGAATACTACTAAGAGTATTAAGTTGGGGGAATAATGATCTCCATAAAAGGTCCCAACTGCAGTATATCTGGGCTTCTTCACATCTCTACTCAGCTCTGGTGTGGCTAGACCATTGTACCTCTAAGTACCTGTTCCATGCTTCTCTACCTTACTAGGCTCAAGCAGCAGCACATCCTATTTATCCTGACCTCTGGAGTAGAGCACCTGTTTTTCTTTTGCAGGAGCCACTGCTTTTATGCTTTCTTGTCTTCTCTGCTCATGAGGCTGGTCTCTTTTACCATTGGCTCTTCTGACACTGTGGCAAAGGGATAGTAAAACTGCAGAGGAGCTTTAGAGTGGACAGTCAGCACTTAGTAGGCAACTAGTAGGAGACTTCAAGATGGGGAGAAGTAGTGGTTCCCAAGTGACTGTGTATACAACAGTGGGACATCTAGACTCTGAAATCTTTCTTCAGCCTGAGGCTGAGGATATTGGACGTCTCATTCCTGTTGCTTCTGTTGACTAGTACCATAGAGTTCTGTCTTACTTTGGAGAAAGGAGAGATCAGCCTGAAAGGGGCCTGAGGGCTGGGGAGTAGCAGTAGTTGGGGACAAACAAAGCGTCTACATTGTCTGCTAGGAATTTGGGTATTGAGATCTGCCTAGAGTCAGGTTCAGGTGGCCAGGGCTCTGCAGATGGGATAATAGTTTGACAAGAGGGAAAAAAGAAATCAGAAATGGTAATAGATATAAAGAATAAAGATTGAACAAATCATGGCTCCAAGGTCTGAGACCTCTCCTGGATGCTGGTTGTACCCCCCCCCTCTTTTAGGAGGAGCTGTAGGAACACGATTCTGCCACCTGTTTTCTGGCTGACCCAGCATCAATATCACTCTCTTAAAAAGTTCCCAGATGTTACTGGTGGTCAGAGGCCAGGTGCCGGGGGTGGGGGTGGGAGTGGGGCTGCTGCACTGGAGAAGCCTCCACATGGAGGTAACATACATGTTACCTTGTTAAGTGTTACACTTGGACCAGAATCTTGCATTTCCAAATATAGAGTGGTTATGGCCGAAAAGATGTCTCCGCTTTCTGATTTGCCATGTTCTTTGTGCTTCTAGGAACTGGGAGCTAGCTGCAGGTCAACCTGGGGAGAGATGGAGAGGAATTGAAGAGATGGGGATAGAAGAGATTTATCAAAACATTATATTCAAATATGAATTTTTACTTCATGTGATTTCTGTCTTTTACCTGCATATATGTCTGTAAAGGTGTTGGATCCCCTGGAACTGGAGTTATATTCAGTTGTAAGCTGCCATATAGATGCTGGGAATTGAACCCAGGTCCTCTAGAAAAACAGCCAGTACTCTTTAACCATCTCCAGCCCCATATATAAACATTTTAAATTTAAAAAGGGAGGATTTGTAATTAAGGGGTCTGCTCTGCATCAATCTCTGGGCTCAACACACATAAGTACATGTGTACGTACACACACACACTCTTTTGAGTTTTTTTTTTTTTTTTTTTTTTTTTTTTTTGAGTTTTTCAAGACAGGGTGTCTCTGTGTAGCCCTGGCTGTCCTGGAACTCACTCTGTAGACCAGGCTGGCCTCAAACTCAGAAATCCATCTGCCTCTGCCTCCTAAGTGTTGGGATTAAAGGCATGTGCCACCATTGCCAGGCACAAATTTTTTTGAATGAAATGTGGATTTCTATAAAGACTTTGAGAAGGAGGATAGCCTTTGAAAAATTGCAGATAACATATGTAGTTTCTGTGCCCCAAAGTTCTGTGCCCCAGGACTTGTTTTGCAGTATCATCTGTCGAAACAATGTGATAGTGGAAGAGGGTCACCTCACAGACCATCCTAGAAACAATGTGATAGTGGAAGAGGGTCACCTCACAGACCATCCTAGCCAGGTAATCTAAGCCAGTGTGTTGTTGGTAGCATATGCACTTGGCCCTTGAAAGGCTGTCATGAGAGCTCTTTACCTTTTTTTTCCTTCCTCCCCTAAACTTAATCACCATAGTAAACAAAAGAAAAATACAAAACAAACTAAGTTAAGGAACAGTACATGAGATACAGACCAGGCCCCCAAACTATGAAAGTTATCAAAAGCAAGGACAGGGCTAGAGAGAAGACTCAATGGTTAAGAATATTAGCTGTTCTTCCAGAAGACCCAAATGGCAGCTCAGTCATTTATAACTCCACTTCCAGTGAATGTGACAGTGTCTTCTGGCCTCCATGGGCTTTATATATACATAGTTTACATATTTATACAAGCTAAATAACTATAAACATAAAATACGGTTGGGGAGTGGGTTTTTTTGTTTCGTTTTGTTTTGTTTTTGTTAAAAGCAAGAATGGTCTGAGATACTACCCAGGGGGATTTTGGGATTAGGGGATAGGGGGGATGACACTAAAGGTTGTGTGCGGTCCTAGGGCAGAAAGAGGCATCAATGAGAAAAACTAAAGACATAGGAATTAAGTATGACTCTTTAGTTAACATTAAACAAGTACTTGTCACTGTATAAAATATGCCATGGTAATGGAAGATATTTGTAATAAAGGAGAGTATTGGCAAGCTGGAACTTGTAATTTGTTTAGTGCGTTCTTTTTTTTTTTTTGTAAATCTAAAACTGGCATTAAAAAATGTCTGCTGGGCATGGTGGTTCTTGCCTTTTTACTCCTAGCATTTGAGAGGCAGAGAGAGGTGGATCTCTGTGATCTTGAGGCCAGTTTAGTCTAGAGATCAAGTTCCAGGATAACCAAGACTACACAGAGAAACCCTGTCTGAAAAAACAAAAGCAGTATTTGAGGAAGGTGAGTTAACAAAATGGTTTGCAGGTGAAGGCACTACCACCCAGCATGACAGCCTGAGTTGTGTGCATGTTCCTCCACCATGGTGGAGGGAGAACACTGATTCCTGAAATGTGCCTATTTTCCAAATACTTGCTGTGTTGGAAAGGTGCCAATACAACTTAAAGAAAATAGGTTTTCTAGTTTGTTCTGGTTTTGTTATCAGCAGAGGAGATGACTTCCTGGGTTTTGATTGCAGCAGACTCTCAACACAAAAGTCTCTGCATCTGGTGGGTTTGTCTTACAGGTGCTCTCTGAAGTACCCAGAACAGAATGAAGTGTCTGCATGAGCTGGGAGGATGTGAGTCAAGTTTGTCATGGCTAGCCATCCTCTAAGACTCCTTCCTGACACTCCAGTAGCTCTTCCTCAGCCTCTCCCTACATGCCATGTCCATACCCAGGTAGTGGGTGTTCCTGCCTGACCTGAGTATTTGGGATCTTTTGTTGCTACCTTAATTTTTATGCCTCTCAGCTCTCATTCCAAATTTATGCTGGTGACATTATTATAGTAGACTCTGCTTCCAGGAAGAGCTGTGGGAGCTAGGCCAGGACTGTGAACCTGTAGCCAGGACCACTTAGTAGGCTTAGTATACTCTCAGTTCAGCTTATCCCCACCGCTTCACTGAGCCCAGTTGCTCTATACTCAGGAAAGAAAGGGAACCAGTACTAGATGGTGCCAGAGCCTAGGAGGCCTTCTCCCTAGGAGGCCTTCTCCCTAGGAATTCAGGTTTCAGAAATTTAACAGACTATATAGCCACTGGTCACTGCTTTCTCTTCGGTCAGGCCTCATAGTACAGCCAGCACCGTTGGGACTACTAGGCAACATTTCGCAAGATGCAGTCAGTAACACATCATTACTTTTTTTTCCTCTTCAAGAAACAAGGTGTCTATTTTGTGTGTATGCACATGCACAATAGCTCATATGTCAGAGACTAACTTAACTCAGTTCTTCTACCACGTGGCCTCAGGTATTGAACCCAGGTCGTCAGGCTTCGCAGCAAGCACTTAACTGTCTGAGCCTTCTCACTGGCCCAGTTTTTAAGGAACTTTTAATTACAGGTTACCTTTGTTAGTTGCAAAGATATACAAGTTTGCACAGAAAATGTTTGCCACCATCTCAAGAGTGGTTTCCCAGTATGCCTCCCTTGGCATTTTACTCTGTTACCCTGGCCTTGCCCATGTACCTCCCCTTCACCTGTTCATTGGAAGCTAGTTTACCAATGTCATGTTCTCTCTTATAGGACACAGCTTGGGCTACGGTTTTGTGAACTATGTGACTGCAAAAGATGCAGAGAGAGCAATCAGCACACTGAACGGCTTGAGACTCCAGTCCAAAACCATTAAGGTAAAGAGGTGTTGATCTGGAGGAAAAACCTTAACTAGACCAGAATGGGGTATTAGAGTACTCTAGACTCAGTACCTACAGGTGCTAGGTGTGTTATTCATGAGTGGGGTGCCAAACAAGAGCAGCTATGCTGGAAGAGACCCAGAAGCCATGCACGTTCTGTTCCTACCTTGCTGCCCTTGCACTTGGGTAATTTTTTTGAAGGCTTTGCTTACATGCACATCCTAACCAGCCACAGATCACAGCTCTTAATAGCTAACTTATCTGCTGTGTTCTCGCTGGTTCTGGTGTTGTACTCTGGTTGCAGAGAGCAGAGTGACATGTTCTGCATGTCTATGCCTAACCATCTATCTTTTCTCTGTGACAGACTAGCAACTACAGAGAGCAGATGGACTAGTCAGGCTCAGGTGCAGATCCATAGGCCTTCTTGAGCCACGTGATTCACACAACTCACACTTAGCAAAGGAATCATAGGTTAGATCCTTCCACAAAGCATCTCAGGCTCCTTATCACAGCCCCACAGAACATGAGGCCCAGTTTAGGATGGGAGCTGACTTTTCTTTTTCTTCTCGTAAATGAAATGGCTTTTCCAGGTGGGGGTGGAAGGAGGGGCAAAGGTAGAGCTTGAAAGTGAATGCTCTAGCAACTGGCATTTAACACCAGTTTAGCAGTTTCTCACAAGATGAGCACCTGGAACTTAAGTTTTAGCACAGAACCCTGGGGAAGTGATGCATTTATTTTAGTTGCCTATTGTGGTTTTTGTTTGGTTTTGTTCTTGTGTTACTTTTTGATTTGGGGCTTTTTTGGTTTTGGATTTTTGTTTTGTTTTTGAGACAGAATTTCATTATATAGCCCATATTGACCTTGAACTTGTTATCCCCTGCCCCCATCTCTGGAGCACTAGAATTTATTACATGTGTTCACATCACAAGTGACTGTGTTTGGGTCATTCAGCAGGTGTTTACTTGATGCCAGTATTCCCCCAACTCTGTTCTAGGTGCTGAATGAAACAGTGATCATCAAAGTTTTACCCTCATGGAATTAATTGGGTAAAGTGTAGTATGTGAGACTGTAGTAAATGTAATATAGGGATAAAGGGAGCTATGCATTAAGTAAATAACAGGTCTGTGCCAACCTCTTGCTCAGGGAAGTTACAAGTTTGCTGGAGCGACCCTAACATAGAACCCCTGACCAGATGTCCAAAAGAGCAGAGACCATGCACTGCTCTGAAGTCTTAGGTCAAGGGGTCAGCAGAGTTGATTTCTTCCAGGGGCCCTGGAAAGGATCCCAAAAGAGCATCTCCCTTAACTTCTAAAGTTGCTGGCAATCCATGGCATTCCTTGGGTTATAGAAGCATCCCCTTGCTTCACCACCTCCATTTCTACGAGACATTCTGCCTGGATCCAGATTTTCCCTTTCTATAAGGGGGAAATTGTATAGGACTAGGAACCTAGCCTTCGATGGGTGACTTTGTCTTAACAAAGTCTCTGTGCAAAACAGACCACATTCCGTAATCCTGCAGGTTAGAACTTAACCATCGGAGTCTAAATTGGACAAATATATAGTTCAGCTACTCGCAGATTTCTCAAGATCAGGACAAGAAAGCCCTGGATTGACAGTAAAGAAAAAGAGTTGCTGAGAACATAGACGGTCCTTGTGGGACAGCACAAAAGGATACCCACAGGGTATATACATACATAGCAGTACCAGATGCCTTTGCACAGCTCTACTGGACTCAGGTTTGACTTTGAATTTGGCAGTGCCTAAAGAAAAAGGCAAACAGGATTCTTGTGGTCCTATTGTACAGTAGCATGGAAGTTTTCCTTAGCATTTGGCTCTGAAAAGTACAGCAAGTCCTGGTCCTCAGCTCTCCCACTTGTGACTACAATTTGCCCTCTAGTCCTATCCTGAGAAAGTGTCAAGAAGAACTGGTAGCCCTGGTGGTGGGAAAGACTGCCTCCTCCTTGAGCTGTCCTGCCCAAAATTTGATGTTTCCCACCAAAGGTTTTTGTATAGTTGAAAACACTTGGTTGCAGGTACTTACCCATGGGCAGGAGTGAATGGGTATTCTGTATGGTGTTGATGATGGACATGGCCACTAAGCATTTATGAAGAGGGAAGCTGGAGAGGTTGTGGACCAAAGCAGAGCAGTCATATGTATGTTTTGTCCCCTGACTTAGATCATAGAGTGTCCATATACTCAGAGCTCTTGCTCTACAGGCACCCTTGGTACCAAAGAACTGAAAACAAATGGGGAAGCATCCACTGTACACAGCTCCATTTCCTCGAAGATCTTGTGCTGCAGCTTCCCAGGAGTCGTGATCTGCCTTAGCATACTTCCAATCTGCTGTCACCTAAGAGGTTGCTAGCTCCGTGACATGTTTAAGCAGTTTTGTGTCCTTGAGACAGATCTGACTTTTTCCTTCCCCACCATCCCATTTCTACATTACTTGGTTCACCCACACACATGTCTCTGTACCCAGCATCCTGACTCAGCTTTGTGTCCCATCCTACCAGGACATGTCTCTACAGGCAGAAAGGCCTCCTACTAACTATACTGTCTTCTCAGGGGCAGTCTCGGCCTTCCCTTCCTTTGTGATCTTAGAGGTCTCTCCTACCTATATTGCCTCTACCAGGAAAGCACCCAGTATCTTTCCTTTGAGACCTCCCTTCCTTTTTCTTAGCACAGGCGTTAACACTAAGTGTTTGAATGCTGATTACAGGGCCCCCTCAATGCAGCATTCTTATGTTAGGCATTTTTTAGAATGCTTACTTGTTGGCAAGGGTTATTGCAGCCATTCCAAGAGTCTTTATCTTTGTGTAATAGGAATAATTTCCTGCTTGTTAGAAATGCTGAGGACCAGCTGAGAAAATGCTACAAAGTGTGTGAGCTCCCTTCTGGCCTGTAGTGAGCTACCAGAAAATGTCATTGCAAGAGATTGTCCTGTGTGTAATTACTTGCACGCATTGGTTTTTCATAAACACCAAATTTTGGTCCCTTCCTATGGTGCTTTGGCCATACATAGGCCCTAATTCTGAGTTTTTGTTGGTTTTTTTTTTGTTGTTGTTTGTTTGTTTTTTTAAGGTGTCATATGCTCGCCCAAGCTCAGAGGTCATCAAAGATGCCAACTTATACATCAGTGGGCTCCCAAGGACCATGACACAGAAGGATGTGGAAGACATGTTTTCTCGGTTTGGGCGAATCATCAACTCCAGGGTCCTTGTGGATCAGACCACAGGTACACACAGGAGCTAAGATAGGTCTCTCTGAGCCCTAGACTAGGTGTTCTAGGGAAGATAGGGAGATATCAGCAATTAGCCTCCAAAGGGGGCAGGTTAGACATGAGAGACCTTGGTTTTTATTTAATTGGGCTAGGAAAATGAAATGTCATTAAACAAATCCTGCAAGACAGACAGTGGCACCTCCCTTTACTCCCAGCACTCAAGGTAAAAGCAGGTGGATCTGAGTTTGTGATCTGCCTGGTTTGTATATGAAGTGACAGGACAGACGTATACCCTTTCTCAAACAAACAAACAAGCAGCAGCCACCCAGAATTAGGCTAGGGAAAACATCAATGTTCTGACACCTTCTCTAGGCACTGAGATAGCTTTGGCTGGCTTGGGAATAGTTGGAAAGGTTTCTGTTTACTGCCCTGTGAAGTTGTGTTCTTACTGTAGGGACATGTCAGTATATCTCCTGTAAGAGTCCCAAGAACTTATTTGTGGTACTCTGAAGCAACACAATTGGCTATTTCAGATGGGCCTTCTTTAGTCTTCATGATTAGGACACTCCTCTTCAGAGAAAGCAGTCAATTCCTGTCTCTTGACATCCTGGCTACTTGACAGGTCCCTCCCAGAACATCTCAGTATAGACTTGAATTGCAAGTTGTGTGTGACCTCAGATGCTGAGGACCCAGACACATGCCTGTAGCTATGTCCCAACACAGCTATCTGCTACTTGAGACCAAAACATTCCCAATCAAATGACAAATACAGCTCCTCTTGGGAACATGATTATCCATTACCTCCACAGCAGGAATGAGAAATTGTTGGCACCAGAGAGAAAGAGTATGTTCAGAAACTGAGCAAAGCCTGGGTATGTGGGTGGGTAGATTGGTTGGTTGGTGGTTTTCTTTTTTTCTCCCTCTTCACTTTCTCCTCTGTAGACCTTTCGTCAGACCCTTTAACTGTGTGTAGCTTAGCTATAGAATTACCTCACTTGAGGGCACCTTCCCTTTGGAGAAACTTGTGGAACGCTTTATGGCTACATTGGGATGATGCTTCACCTTGTGACAAGTGGGGCTGGAATGGTACTGCATTGTCCCCTGAGCTATGTGCTCCATATCCAAGAAGGATATGGAGGATGCATGCATGCCAGCTATTGTGCCTTTTCCTGCCTGGCTGAGGCAGCTTATCTCAACAGACTGCAGGATCACAATGGGAGCCTGAAGAAAGGAAGATGCCACCACACACTCAAGTTCAGGCTCACTGCAAGCTTCCCGGGTACCTGCTCCTGGCATGTCACAGGAGCTCTGGCTGTGGCCTGTAGCCTGATGTAAACACTTCAAGCAACCTGTGCCAGAAAGCCTAGGCTCTCTCACACCATTGCGCTCCTTGCTTTGAATGGGTAGCAGGCTGAGAAGTAGTATGTACTCAGCAGGAACTCCCACCTCAATTTGCACTACAAGTTACCAGTAGTCCCTGAAGGACTTGTTGAGAGAAGCAGTGAGCCACATGGCTTCATTAAAGAAAGGAAGCATGCAAGCAAGCAGGCAGGCATTTGAGTGGGTGACCATGCTAACACAGGTTCTTCTCCCTAAGCCTGTCCCTCAATCCCACATGGCTCCTATGTCTGTCATGGCCTAGCATTGCTGGGTATAGAAAACTGAAGGAGAACCCCGTTCCTAACAACATACCACTTTTCCTAGAGTCTCCTTCTTTGGCATAGTTAGACCCACTATGCAGAAAGTGTCACTTCTATAGGCAGCTCCTCATCTGTTTATTACATCAGCCCCTTTCCCTAATTAGCCTTGAACTAAGGCTGATTTCACTCTTTTCCCTTGGCCTTCCCTGGTGTTCTCTGATACCAGGTTAGTAAAGAACACCACACTCACTGAGCAGTGGCGGCGCACGCCTTTAATCCCAGCACTTTTTTGGTTTTTCGAGACAGGGTTTCTCTGTATAGCCCTGGCTGTCCTGGAACTCACTTTGTAGACCAGGCTGGCCTCGAACTCAGAAATCTGCCTGCCTCTGCCTCCCGAGTGCTGGGATTAAAGGCATGCGCCACCACTAGCAGTGGCAGTAGGCAGGAGCTGGCGGATTTCTGAGTTCAAGGCCAGCCAGGGCTACACAGAGAAACACTGTCTTGAAAAAAAAACAAACAAACAAACCAAAAAATAAGAACACCACACTCTAAGCAAGAAGGATATGGCAGCACTGGCTCACACAGAGCTTCTGATGGAGATGGGCCACTCTTGGTGGAACTTTATGAGGCCTGATGTTCCTAGGGACGGAAGGGTATGAGAGGTGGGCAGACTTGTATTAAATTCTTTAGATGATAGGCACTTGAAGTTCAAAAAACTGAGGACCATTGGCACTGTTGTAGAGTGCATGCATACCATGAGTAAGGTCCCAGGTCCCAACCCTAGTACTAGAGGGAAAACACAAAGTACTTAACAGTATCATTTGGGGCCAGCATGGTATGATAGCTCAGTAAGTAGAAGTACTTGCCCCCAAGTCACATACACACAGACACATGGTAAATAAATAAGTATATTTTCATTCATCATTGTCTTAGTTACTCTTCTGTTGCTGTGATAACAACATTGAGAAAGGCAACTGTAAAAAAAAAAAGGTACTTAATTTGTCTTATGGTTTCAAAGAATTAGAGTTTGTGATGGCAGGAGGAATAGCTGTCTGGGAACTCACAGAGAGAAACCCTGTCCCCCACCCCCTCCCCCATGAGGTGCTTCTTCCTAATAAGGCTGTACCTCCTAATCCTTCCCCAGTAGTCCCACCATCTGGGAACTAAGTGTTTAAATATATATATATATATATATATATATATATATATATATATATATATATATATATATATATATATATATATACACACACACACACATACATATATACACATACATACATACCTGTGGGAGCCATTCTCATACAAACCTACAATTATTTTTAAATATATTTTTTTATTTTATATGTATGAGTCTACGTATTAAAAAAAAAAACTAGATGAGGTAGCACAAGACTTGAATCCCAGCACTAGAGACAGAGGCAGGTAGATCTCAGTGAGCTTGAAGCCATTGAGTGCTATATGGTAGAACCCTGCTTTTTTTTTTTTTTTTTTTTTTTAAAGATTTATTTATTTATTATATGTAAGTACACTGTAGCTGTCTTCAGACACTCCAGAAGAGGGCGCCAGATCTCGTTACGGATGGTTGTGAGTCACCATGTGGTTGCTGGGATTTGAACTCTGGACCTTCGGAAGAGCAGTCGGGTGCTCTTACCCACTGAGCCATCTCACCAGCCCAGAACCCTGCTTTTTAAAAAAGGAAAACTGGATGTTCTTTTACAAATCTTCACATGTGGGACTGGAGAGATGGCTCAGTTATTAAGAGTGCTTGCGGGCTGGTGAGATGGCTCAGTGGGTAAGAGCACCCGACTGCTCTTCCGAAGGTCCAGAGTTCAACTCCCAGCAACCACATGGTGGCTCGCCACCATCCGTAACAAGATCTGGCGCCCTCTTCTGAAGTGTCTGAAGACAGCTACAGTGTACTTACATATAATAAATAAATAAATCTTTAAAAAAAAAAAAAAAAAGAGTGCTTGCTATTCTCCCAAAGCACCTAGTTCAGTTCCCAGCATGTAGCAGCTCGTAGCTGTCTACAACTCCTGTTCCAAGGGATCAGATGCCGTCACCTTCTGACCTCTGCAGACTTCAGGCACACCCTGGTATACATACATATACTCACACATATAAAATAAAAATAAATAGATCTTTTTTGTTTGGTTGGTTGGTTGGTTTGGGTTTTTTCGAGACAGGGTTTCTCTGTATAGCCCTGGCTGTCCTGGAACTCACTCTGTAGACCAGGCAGGCCTCGAACTCAGAAATCCACCTGCCTCTGCCTCCCAAGTGCTGGGATTAAAGGCGTGCACCACCACTGCCCTGCAAATAGATCTTTTAAAATGTTTTTAATGATCTTTACATGCACAATCAGTAGAACTTATTTTTGTTTCTTTGCCTTATTTATAATTGTGAATTCAATGAGTTCATACATCTGGAATTTGTGCCAATTCTTGGTCTCTGTTGTTAATCCTGAAAACACTAGCAAAAATAAAGCCCAATTCAAGGAGACTTTGCGGAAGTGGAGTCACAGTAATGGTCACTGGGGATGGAAGGTACCAAGGAAGCAATGTCTTCCAGATGCAGCAGAGCTTAGGTACATGTGAACTCACAGAGGAGGAGCAGCATGCATAGGGCCAGCATAGAATCAAGCCAGATACTGTCCTGGCACTGAGAGAGGGAAGTAAACCTGATCTTACATCCCTAACCAAGAAGCCATCTCCAGTTGCTCACAAAGGAAAAACTAGTTTTCACTAAGAGTCTCACTGGGTATGCAAACCACAGTTAAGGGCTGCCCCATCCCTCACAGTAGACAGCAAACTCAGTGCTCTTGTTCTTTTGATTTGTTTCGTTTATTTCCCTCTTTGTTTTCTAAAATGAGAGAGGAAGAAGGTATGGAGTTATGGACTGGGAGGAAAATTGGGAGAGGAAAACATAATCAAAATATATTGTGTGGGGGGGGGAATCTATTTTCAATTAAAAATTAAATAAAGCCCAGAACACAGGGCCATCTCCCGAAGTATGACGTTTACATGGAATTTTTTTTTTTTTTAACCTCCTACATGAGATGCTATCCCCTTTTTGTTTCAGGCAATTTTTATTTGAAAGCAATTGCATGAAACCAACTTGGGACACAGACTTTTCCTCAACTTGGTCACAGGTCTCAGAAGTAGAATTACAGTCACTCTAAAAAAGTAGCCTTGTGTAAGAACTAACCAACCAAGTTAAGTCAGTGTTCAGCTTTCTGGAATCAACCAAGCTATAAGTCTTTACAGACAGCATCTGCCAATGGTGGGTCCCAGGTGTTCCTTCAGGCTTAAGATTTATGAATGAATTAAGTGCCAGAACCTAGCATATTGCTAGGTCTTGAATCACTAATTCAATGGATGCTGTACATTTAAGTAGGGGTAAGTTTTGATAGGTTTTACAATGCTAGCATTGAATACAGAAGAATGGCTGCTGTTGTGCACACATAAGGCCCACAGTGTTATTATCATATGACACTTGAGGATTGTGTAAGAAGTGATTAGGGAAAGGACCAAGACTTAGGAGGAGACTTGAGAATACTTGACAGCATGCTTACTAACAGGTCAGACCATTGTTATGCTTTAACTGTGCTAAAGGGCCTTTGCCTAAACCAGGTTGATAAATGCCATTAGAAGAGTCCTTGCCTGACATGCAGAAGACCTTTTGTTAAGTTCCTAGCACAGGTAAACTAGGTATAGTAACACATGCCTGCAATCAAAGCATTCAGTGGTAGAAACAAGATTAGTTCAAGGTCATAGGTTGCATAGTGAGTTTGAGGCTAGCTATGTCTCAAAAAAAAAAAAAAAAAAACCGATTATGTTTAGTCAAGTTGGGGTAGCTTCTCTTCCAAAACTCCAGCTCAGAGATGTCGTTCAGACAGATTCCTTAACACCTTTGTAACCAGCTCTTCAGTGTTTGCAACCCTTACCTGTGTTTGAATATCTTGCAAGGGAGAGTTTTACCCTTTTCCTCTTCCCATGGTTTGGAATATGACTGACAGGGCATATTCTCTCTCTTCTCACAGGTCCCACACTTGGGCTGGACTGACCAGAGGCTCCCTTTAGCAGCCAGACTCAGATCTCAGGCAGCTCGTTCTAGGGATGGGGTTCCAGTGGGAAAGCATGAGTTGTCTTCAGGTGGTAGACTGCACCAGTTGGATCCTGCCTTCTATGCAGGAGCCTGACGAGGAACAGAGGGATCCAGGATGGGCTCATGACACTTCTAATAAGTTCTTGGCAGTTCCACTCCATTACCTGTACTTGGTGGTTTTCTGTGGAGATAAGTAGCCTCATTTGTTTCTGAACGCAGCTGTAAATCACAAAAGGTCCTGAGGCCTCACTCAGATGGAAGTGTCCAAGAGATAAATGAAATCTGGAACAGAAAAGAGGAGAATGAAGAGCTGGCTCTAGGATACCACTGCCATGTTCTGGAGTGAAGGAGAAGGCATATAGGCTAAGGTTCTAAGTAGGCAGAAGTCCCCTTCAAGCAAGTCTGAAAGGCCTAATTTAGAGTCACTTCTACCACCCTTCACCCTGCCAGGCCAATGTTCCTTGCAGAGCCCAAGGGGGAGTTCTGACAGCCCTGCTCGAGGTCCATGATTTAGTGTATATTTCATTATCCGTAAGGTACAGCTAAGTAGTGACAGAGAACAAGATTGCTCCTGCTGCTTGTTTCTTTTTAAACATAGATTCAGGGACTGGAGAAATGGCTTAGTCCTTAAGAGTTGCTTTTCAGAGTACTCAGGTTCAATTCCCAGCACCTACACGATAGCTTACAACAGTCTGTAACTCCAATTCCAGGGATCCCATACCCTATTACTGGCTCCTGTTTTCAGGCAAGTAGACACATACATGCAGACAAAATACCCATACACAAGATAAAAGTTTAATAAAAAAATACGTGTGAAATGCTATTTGGAATATCTCTGGCTCTGGAATCATTGCTTCAACTCAAAAGGTAGTCTGAAATCTTAATCTTTCATTAGTCAGTTTTCTTTATTCATTAGTTTGCATATTTGGGTTTGGTTTTGGTTTATTTCACTACCTAGGTGTCTACTTTGAAACAGACTTGATTTCTGCTTTTCAGTTTTGTTTTTTCTTTCCTCACAGTTATTTCCCCTAACTCCATTTTTGTTGGTTTGTTAAAAAGGTTTGTCCAGAGGGGTTGCCTTTATCCGGTTTGACAAACGGTCAGAAGCAGAAGAGGCAATTACCAGTTTCAATGGTCATAAACCCCCAGGTTCCTCCGAGCCCATCACAGTGAAGTTTGCAGCCAATCCCAACCAGAACAAAAACATGGCTCTCCTCTCGCAGCTGTACCACTCGCCTGCTAGGCGGTTTGGAGGCCCTGTGCACCACCAGGCACAGAGATTCAGGTGGGTCTGGAGGTTGATGTCCTGGTGGGCTATTCTTAGTGTGCCATGCTCTTTCAAGCAACAGGTAGCCTTTTGTTTTGAGGTGTGTATGCTCAGAGGAGAAAATACTGGGGAGGGACACTAGGCTGATCCAAGCAGCCATATCTTTCTAATTTTGTCATCACCTCTATTAGCCATCTGTCTGTGCACTGGGCATGGTGAGTCACACCTGCATCTCCATCACTGGAGAAGTATAGGCAACAGGATCAAGACCTGAAAACTGCCTTTGACTAGAAAGCAAGCAAACCTTTTCTCAAGGGAAAGCACAGTGTCTTATGGTAGCCCCTTGACATCAGGGGCTGGGGGAGTGGGTTCCAGGCCTCTGCAGGCACCAAATGCAAAGTTGCTCAGCTCTCCTATAAGGTCCTTGTACATCACCTACAGATGCCCTCCTGTATGATTCCTGATACTACTGCAGTCTAGTGCTGTGATGTGTTAAGTCTGTACACAGATATTATGGACTGTTTTTCCCAGGTAAATTCAGACTGAGGGGTCCTCTCCACAGATAGCCCATGGCTGAAGAGGAGCAGCCCCATGTCCTGAGGCATCATTGGCTTTGTTTGGGTTGAGAAGGTGGCACCAACTTCACTGCCTGCTAAACATAGTTCATCAGGAATTGCAATCCTTCAGTCCTTGGTGTTCTATTTTTTTTTTTTTTTTTTTTTTTTAAAAAACGTCTTGGCCCTGGACAGATGGCTCAACAGTTAAGAGCACAGCTCCTCTTCTAGAGGATGTGAGTTTTAATTCCCAGCACCCATGTGTTGCATCACAGCTGTCTGTTAACTTAAGTGCCAGGAAAGCCAATGCCCTCTTTTGGTTCATGAGGGCACCAGACACACATATGGTGTGTAGACATACCTTCAGAGAAAACACCCATGCACATAAAATAGATAACCTATATATTTTTTTAAATTAGGTTAAACAAAATCTTTTGTATCTGAGAAAAGATGGCAGACAACATAGGTAATATATGTTTGTAAATTAAGTTTCATACATTTGATCAATGACTCTGAAGCTTTTATCATAAAACTTCCTTGTCTATTTTTTCTTTCCCTTTTACACAGTGTCTAATATACCCCAAAATGGTCTAGAGCTCACTATGTAGCTAATGGATAAGAAGGGCCTAGAACTGGGCCTGGTGGTGCACACCTTTAATACCAATCAAATTTCTGAGTTCAGGGCCAGCCTGGTCTTCAGAGTTCCAGGACTACTAGGAAGTCATCGAGAAACCCGAAAAAATACATACATACATACATACATACATACATCGAGAAACCCGAAAAAATACCTACATACATACATGCATGCATGCATGAAGAATGTCCTTCAATTTCTGAACCTTCTGCTTCCACCTTCCAAATGCAAACAGGTCTGCCACTACATAAACACCCAGTTTATGCTGTGCTGGGGATGGAGCTTGGGGCTTCATAACTGATAGGTATGCACTCTGCCAGACTATATTGCAGCTACTTACTTGGTCATATTTATAGCAGAGTGTTAGATGCTGCTTAAAGGTCCTAACCCAAAAAACAACTGCTTTCCTCGGTTCCATTGTCTCCATATTGAAAATGATGTCAGTTGCCAGACTCAGATAGAGCAAAAACAGGATCATTAACATAGATGCCAGGATCAGGATATTACTGCCTTGGGGGCAATGGAAATCCAAATTTAGGTGCCGTTTTCTTTGATTTTTTTCAGGATGGTAAGGGCTTGCCTTAGGTGGGTAATGATTTCTTCAGATTTCCGGTCTTTGTTTTAAGCAGCAGATCCTGCCATTTCCACATAAGCTGCCTTTGAGAAGGTTATTTTCACAATGTAGCCTTGTAGAGTTCTCAGCCTGGCTCTGCTTCCAAAGCTGACCTGCCTCAGCCTCCTCTTCTGAAGACAGGCTGGGCAGCCATGTGGAAAGAATCTGGTCATTCCAGAAGTCTGAAGCCGTTGGGACACTCACAACTAAGTAGGCAGACAGTTTTATGAGGGAGCTGCTCAGGAACAAGACCAGGGGATGCTAGAGAGAAAGAGCAGGGTTTGTGCTACAGTCATGAAGAACGGGAATAAAGGAAACCAGGAGAAGAATGACAGGCCCGAGGGAAATAGTAGTGAGGGAAGGAAAGAAGGTTAATTTAATAAGTAAGGAGTTAGGGGAAGGTGGCAGAAATAAGTAAGGAAAGGAAGACAGGCTCAGATGGGCAGAGAACAGGTAGTCTGGTTCCCCGCTGCTCCCAGAAAGACACCTAAGTCAGGACAAGATTCTTCCTCCATCAGAGATAATGAAGAGGACCTTAAGAAATGAGAATGGAGGGCTGGAGGGCTGGCTCAGTGTTTACGAGCGCTGACCGCTCTTCCAGAGGACCCGAGCAACCACATGGTGGCTTACAACCGTCAGTAATGGGATCCAGTGCCCTCTTCTGGGGTGTCTGAAGACAGCTACAGTGTACTCACATACATAAAATAAATAACTAAATAAAAAAGAAGAAGAAGAAATGAGAATGGGGAAGGTGAATATTTGTGGTAATCTGGGTGACAGAACTCAGCTCTCAGTTTCAAGAAGTCCCGTCAACAATAACAGTTCCTATGAATGAAGAGTGTCTTGCTAGGCTAGAGATGTGTCTGTAATTACAGCACTGGGAAAACTGAGCAGGAGAGCCATTAAGATAGTAAAGGAATATCCTAGATGCTTTTAATGTACAGGCATCTATGCTGGTAATTAGGGGATTGAGTCTAGGACACCCCCTCAGACCCATCTCACATTTCAGAATCATCCAATGCTCACGTCCAAATTATAAAATATTTGCATTGATCTCATACACATCTTCTCTTCAGCTCATTTCTAGATCGCTACATGATGTATACTGGTAAGCTGTGATTACCATGGAAACAGATAATATATTGTACTGCTCAAGGAATAGTGGCCCCAAAAGTCTGCATATGATTAGTACAGGTAGAAAATTGTGGGGTTTTTCTGAAAGGAAGGAGTTAGTTAGTTCTAGATATCTTACTTGATACAAAGTTTTATCAGTTGCAGATGTGATTGCTGAAGACATCATTTGGTTGAAAGAGTGCTTAGCTAGCATATATGAAGCTCTGGGGTTCATTCCTAGCACTACAGAAACTAGGTGTGTTAGTACACACTTGTCATTGAAGTACTTGGAAGGTAGAGGCAAAAGGACCAGAAGTTGAAGGTTATTCTCAGTTACATATGGAATCAGAGTCCAGTTAAACCTTACCTTAAAAAACAAAAAACAAAAACAACTGAGTGTGCACTTAGTCCCAATACTCAGGAGACAAAGGCAAGTGAGTCTCTGAGTTTGAATATTAGGTTCCAGGCCAGCTAAAGCTACATAGTGAGACCCCTTTTCAAAAATCAACAGCATGGGTGCTAAAGAAATGAACACTCACGGCCCTTCCAAAAGTCCTGAGTTCAATTCCCAGCACGTGTCAGCTCACAGCTTTCTGATGTGCAGAGTATATGCAGACAGCATATAAATTACATACATGAATAAATATTTAAAAACGAGAAAGAAAAGAAAAAATCAACAACAAAATGAAATGCAAATAGAGAGCCTACAGATCTTTCTGTATCTAGGCCTACTGTAGTTGCTGTGTACAAATGTAGATGACTTGGAACTGCGGTCAGCAAGCACCTCTTTCTAGTTTTCATTGAAAAGGAGCTCAGCTTAATATCTCACAGATAGCTGGGTGCCATCCTATCACATCAACAATACTGTAGTCTTTCTGCCTCAGACTGCCTCTGAACCACTTGCCACTGTGACATCCTGCTGCTGGCTATTAAAACCAGTTTTTATAGTTTTTTTTTTTTTTTTTTAAAAAAACCAAGGCCAATAGTGTATCTTGGTTCTTCTTTACCACATTGAAACTATCCCTGAACCCTTCTTGAAAGTGAAGTAGCCTGAGGTCCCACAGCCCAGAGCCTGCTATCATTTTGGAGCAAGTGACAGACTCTGGTTGTACTGTGCAGCTCCACAGATGCTTCATCCTCAGACATTCTTTTTGTTTTATATTGTTTTATTTTTTGTTTTTTTTCAAGACAGGGTTTCTCTGTATAGCCCTGGCTGTCCTGGAACTCACTCTGTAGACCAGGCTGGCCTCGAACTCAGAAATTCGCCTGCCTCTGCCTCTGCCTCCCAAGTGCTGGGATTAAAGGCATGTGCCACCACACCCGGTTCAAATATTCTTAAATATGCCTTTGGACCATTTTTTTTTTTTTCTCATTAAACACCAGCAGAACTTCACTAACACTTACTATTCTTTTTTTTTTTTTTAAAGATTTATTTATTTTATATATGTGAATACACTGTTGCACCCTTCAGGCACACCAGAAGAGGGCATCAGATCCCATTACAGATGGTTGTGAGCCACCATGTGGTTGCTGGGAATTGAACTCAGGACCCCTGGAAGAGCAGTCAGTGTTCTTAACTGCTGAGCCATCTCTTTAGCCCAACACTTACTATTCTTAATCCTACTAGTGCTACCACATGTTTTCAACCACATTTTGTTTAATGTAATTAACAGTTCACTATGGCCAGGCATGGTGTACACACCTGTTGTCTTAGTACTCTGGAGGCTGAGACAGGAGGATCATGAATCCTCCTGTCTCAGCCTCCATAAACCAACATGAGCTGTAGACTGAGGTGCCTGTGGTCCCAAAGAAAGAAAAATAGAGCATATGGAGGAAAGACGGGGAGGAAGAGGGGGGGGGGGGGGACGATATCACTGTGGGAAAAACTCCTGTGTTGATTAAGTTGCTAGCTTAGTTGAGTCCTCTAGCCTTGTTCCTCTCTCCTGAATTTATAGGCTTCAGTAGCTTGACCTGTCCCTTGCGAGATGTTTTTAGCCAGCTCAGAGGTAGGGAGAAAGAATTCTTGTGCTCTGTAGTAACTATGTCAGCATTGTATACAGTTACTACAGGGCTTTGACCCCTCAGGGAGAAGTATCACAATGAATAGCTAAAGCAGTAGGGAGTGTTGCTTTAATTCCAGCACTCAGGAGGTAGAGGCAGATCTCCGAGTTCAATGTCAGCCTGATCCAGAGAGATAGAGTTATGTAACAGCTAGAGCTAGGCAGAGAAAGAAACCTTATTTAAAAAAAGAAGAAGAAGAAGAAGAAGAAGAAAAAGGAAAGAAAGAGAAGAGACTAAATTTGGGGGGAAGCTCCCTCTTTCCCCAACATGGACTCATGTATACACATGCTCACACACAAAATGTGATGAGTCTCCTTCTAGGAGAGTGACCATGAGAGACTCCTTCAGAGTGCTTTCACCTGCACTGGAGCATGTGCGAGAAACTTCCAGAATTTAAAATGTGGGCTGTGAGGTTGAGCTTGTGCTTCAGTACCAATCCTCAGTTTCTTTCCCAGCCTCACAATTTGGGAAGTAGACAAGGTCTGAGGGAAGGTGGGACAAGAGGATAATAAAGGTGAAAATTACCAAAGTATATGCATTATGAAGATGTTAAAATAAACATTATTCTCTTACACAGCTAATATATGCCAGTTTCTTTAAATTAGTTGACCCTCATGGTATCCCAGCCTTGAGCATCTCTAGCTCAGAAGTGCTGGCTGCATGAGAGGCCCAAGTGTCCTTACGTCTTGGCCCTCTCCATCCTACTTCTTACCCCATTGTGCAGGTACACTGCTGGCCTTAACCTTGACCTGAACATGTGCTCTCTGTTTGCTAGGTTCTCCCCTATGGGTGTAGATCACATGAGTGGGATTTCTGGTGTCAATGTCCCCGGCAATGCTTCCTCGGGCTGGTGCATCTTCATCTACAACCTTGGGCAAGACGCCGATGAGGGGATCCTCTGGCAGATGTTTGGCCCCTTTGGTGCAGTTACCAATGTGAAAGTGATTCGTGATTTCAACACCAACAAGTGCAAAGGGTTTGGTTTTGTGACCATGACAAACTATGAAGAAGCTGCAATGGCCATAGCAAGTCTGAATGGCTACCGCCTGGGGGACAAAATTTTACAGGTTTCCTTCAAAACCAACAAGTCCCACAAATAACTCGCTCATGCTTTTTTTTTTTTCTTTCCTTCTTTTTTTTCTTTTCTTTTTTCTTTTTTTGTACGGAATAGATAATTAAGAGTGAAGAAGTTGAAACTTTTTTGTTAGTGTACAACTCATTTTGCGCCAATTTTCACAAGTGTTTGTCTTAGTCTAAATGAGAAGTGCAAAAGTTTTTATACTCTGGGATGCAACCAACATGTTCAAATGCTTGAAATCCCACAAATGTTAGACCAATTTTAAGTTTCTTAAGTTATTTCCTTTAAAGTATATATTAAACTGAAACCTAAGTAGACTGCACTGACTAACCAGTCACTCTGGATGGTGGTGGAACTGAAGCATGCTTTTACTTCTAAGACTGTCTAACACCTGTTTCATCTGATGTCTCCACAGACTGGATTTAAAACAAAACAAAAAAAATTTTTTTTTTTAATTTCTTTGTTTTAGTTTTTAACCTAAAGATGTTAGACAGATGGGGAGTGTGTTTTTTCTCAACTGCTTCACCATTTTAAACAATTTCTGCTTTAGTTGACAGGAAATTTGCCCTCCCCAGCAGTCCCACTGCTGCCCCCTGCCCACTCAGTCCCAGCTCTATGGTGTTGGGAGCAGCAGCAGGGCCCATATTCTGGGGCTCCCACAAGGGGAGGTGGGAAGAGGTTCCACATGTTGGGCTGAGCCAGGCCCTCCAGAGACACAAAAGGTGTTTTGTAAGCCCAGGCACCAATGAGAACGGACCAAAGAGTTTCAGGGCAGCTCCAGTATATTCCAGAGTCAAACCTGAGCTCCAGGCATGCCTGAAGATGCCCCACTCCTCTGACATCCTGAGCGTCTGTCCACACATTGCATGCATGGTGCCCACACATCAGATACTGTTGTTCATGCAACTTCCCGAGTTTCCAAGACCATTTAACCTAGCTTGAATGCACAACGATTGCTCTGTTTTTAATGACACAGAAACATTTGAGCATTGTATTCTCTCGCATCCCTTCTTGTGAGCAGTAGACTTTTTCCAATCTCAGTCAGATTTTTGCTTTGACATTTTGCTTTTGTATGGACACTCAGCAGAAAAGTACTTCTTGCCAGTTATCTATTAACAAAATCCTTCGATTTGTAGTTTTAAGGATTAACCCTCAAAGTTCTCTTCATAACTGCCTTGACGTTTGGGGTTCTGTTCTGTTAATTTTCTTTTGCTTTTTTGTGTTTTTTGTTTGTTTTTACTTTTGCATTTAAGACCATTAAATTTGATTTTGTTTTGCTCGAGTTTTGTTTTGTTTTTTGTTTTACCTTTTCTTTCTTTTTTGGCTAGGGAAGGGCACAGACAGCCCAGCATTCAGGGAGGAGTCTGTCAGACCTTAAACACTGGCCTCAAGTTTAAAAAAACATTTCTGGAGCTATGGTATAAGAAATACAGTTATGGATCAATGGTTCTTAACTCAGGAGCTGGTAGGAAAGGTCAGAGGGAAGGGAAGGGAAGAGCAGATGAGGCCTGACCCCTACAGCCCTCAGGACTGCTCTGATTTTTATTAGTATGTGGAGAGAATGAGAACAGGCTAGTGCAGTTACTGGCAGCTCTTCACTTTGATGTAAGCCTGGAGTGTATAACAGCAGGGTAGTATTTAGTTCTTGATATCATGGTATGATAGCATTATTTATATATCTGTTTATATATGTATATATACATATAGCTATTTTGTTTCATTTACTTAAGTGGAAAACTGAGCAAAAAGCACAGCCATCTCTAAAGTAGGTCAGTGTATCAAGAAGCCCATGTACAAATTGAGGCTACCTGTTCCCTCCCCCGCCTCCTTTTCCTGACTTCCCTGGAGGCTCGTTGCAGTGTTCTCTACCATTGGTGAGGTTGCCTCATGTACTCAGGCTTTGTCCCACCCTAAGTGAGCCAACTGCTGCTCAGTACCTCATTCCATCCCATAATTCCCAGCCTATAAGGCCTGAAACCCAGAACCAAAGGCTCATATGCCCAGATCTGACCAAAAAAGGAGAGGGGTCCTCTGCTTTGAGGGTACAGAGTGCACCTCCCTGTGGGACCAAAATGTTGTGATAAAATACGCATTTCTAGTTTCTTAGCCAGCATTCTTCTGAGCGGAGGTGGGATTCTCCTCAGTCGTGTAGCCTTTGTATTCCACACCTGAAAGAGACTGTGTCTTTAAAGGACTTGGTGCTCAGAGCCAGCACCTTAATCACTATACCATCCCTACCACCCAACACCTGTTTACTCCATAGTAACTCTGAGAGGAACTGGGGAAATGTCACTAGCTTCTGGAGGTCACTTGAAGTTCATGGACATTTTCTTCCTGTGTGGTCTCCACTGTCTGGGCAGCACTCTAGGTAAAAGTCCAGTGCCTTCCTTGATGAGCTTTCTTTGTAGCGTCTAGAAGAAAGTAGCTTTGAAAAGGCACTCCTGAAAGCAGTTTTCATTCTATGAAAGGACTAGGTGCTGGACCTGGACTTGTCCATGACAGCTAGTCAGGCTGGGTAGAAATCCAGAATCCAGACATGTATGTAGCTCAGAGATTAAAGCACTTGCCAAGCATGAGGACAGCCCTGAGTTCTGTCCCCAGCATTGGAGAAAAAGTCACAACCCAAGAGAAAGGTTTTTTGTTTTGTTTTTTAAGGAAAAATTCATCCTGTTTTTATTGAGCAAGTTAAGGCCATTTCTTTTGTTGGGAAATCTGATGGGAAAAAATATAGAGAGTAGGTAATGTTCATTCATCAGAAATATGGTTTGGCCAATACCAAAGAGGCTTTGGCTGAGTTCTCTTGAGCTCCTCTGGTAGTGGGTTATTTCTTGAGCCACCTCCAGGTTCTTCCACCTACTTCTGGTTGGGTTACCTGTTTCTTTCTTGAGTGATTCTCTCCCCCAATTGAAACTTCTAGGTAATGTGCCAAGCCATCCTGGCTGTGCCTCTGGTCACAGAACTGTGACTATATCTCCCTCCTCCCCATACTCTGATCAGCTACCATCGTCCTTGACTACCTGAGAACCAAACTTCCCTTGGAGGGTGTGATGTGATGCCACTATATTGAATGGGTTCTGTCTCCCTTGAAGTTGCCTTAACCTTTTAGTGGCAGTAAGTAGTTAAGAAACTCGTACACATCTTCAGACTGGACCTCCTGGTATAAGGAGTTAAAACTGGAGTCTCCCAGCTGACATTTAAGGAGAACCCTGCTGGGTCAGAGAAATTAATGAGCCTCCAAGACAACAGTTACCTATATGGGGTTGCTTCCAAATAATAGCCATTTGTCTATAAAGTTATGTGTGGAAAGGATGTGACCTACTCCAGTCGTTAGATTTGGAAATCAAAGTTGAAATAACTCAGCTCTTCCAGTTAGCGTGTTTCAGCAAGATTTTATCTCTTAATGGTTTGTGTGGCCAGCTTTTCTATATTGGGTGAGAGAATATGAGTATGCTGAGAGGTCTTCTGCCTCCTCTATCCCCAACACCTTATCCCTTCCCATCTCTTCAGGAACTGCCTCACCTACTGGGACCCGAGGTAACTCCTGGGGAGGGATCCCTGGGGTTCATCACACTCAAGGGGTCAGGAATCCTGTTTCCAAACCTTCCTAGAGTACCCCAATCATCATGAATGCTTACTGTTGAGTGGCATTGATGATTTGACACATTCTTAGGGGAGCAACAGAACGTGCATTTCCATCCTAAATAAGGACCCTCCCACTCCCACCTTTGACCTTTAATAATGATTGTATTACATTTCCCCATAACCTTTTGCTGATGTGGTTCAATTATTTCTCTCAGTCATGAAAATTATTTATTTATTTTATTTATTTATTTATTTATTTATTTATTACTTGTGAGTCACCAGCTGCCAAGTATTTGCATTAGTCTGGTGGAGACTTTGAGAGGACTGTGCTTTTCTGTTCCCCTCCCCCAGAAAAGAAGGCTGGTTGGTTGGTTGGTTTGAACCACCTCTCTTCCCACATGCTGTTTCCCTCACAATGGCTTACTTTGGGGGAGGGGAGGGCTTCTACCAGCTGATTCCCATGTTGTACACTAGATGGCTAGACATTTTGTATATTAGTGTGTTTTAAGTTATTGATTTGTTTTATATGAAATAATTTATTTTTCAGGTACCATTTTTTTTTTCATTTTAACTTTGTTTTTACATGGGTTTGTTTTCAATAAAGTCTGACATTGCTGTCCAAAGTCAACAATAAAGTGAATCCCATTGTGTTCTTTTGAGGATGTTTATGTAACTAGCCTTTAAAAGTAATTTTCAGAAAAAGAAAGGTGGGGAACAAAAACCCTTAACCTATTTTCCTTCTCCCATTGCCTTTTTCCCCCACTACTTTAAATCCTTGTGAATAAATGTTCTTCAGTGTTTTAGGAAGAAAAAAGCAAACCTAGATTTTGATAATCCAGAAGATTTCAGATTAATGAAGCTTTGAAAGAACCATTTTTCGAAATTTCAGTGACGTGTGAATATTTTTTGTCAATGGCTTTCTCAAAGAGAATGAAACTTTTGCACCATTTTCAGAGTTTTTATAGAGATGCCAAATTGATATATTTACATGTAATGGAAACATAAAAAAAAGTTTTATTAAACAATTGTTCATAGCTGTGTAGACATTTTAATTCAGCTTCCAAAGCTCTTCAAAGGCGTATTTTGGAGATATGGGGTGTTAACTGACGATTCCAAACTAGTCAGTTGTCTGAATACTCGGTTCCTTCCACAGGTGTCAGGTTTGTGTTAAAACATTCTATGTTACCACTGACTGCAATTCTCTGATATTTTGGTAATAAATGAAGTGGGATCATTGAGATGTGATGGTGTAGGGGTGATCGTCTGTATCAACATTCCAAAGCCGGATAAAGTACCAGGAGACTTCTTCCCTCAGTGTGCCAAGACCTGGCCGCAGCTTTGACCTAGTCATGGACAGCCCAGGTATGCTATGTATGTCTCCCTCAAGACCCTCCGATTTCTGTCCAGATGTTTCTTCCTCATCAAGGAGCCCCAGAGTCCCGGATGGTGGGCACCTTATCCTTACCCGCTGGTTAGATTGTAACATGGCCACATTTGAGCCACAGGGATAGAATGGGACTATTTCAAGTATAATTCACCATCTTACTGTGTAATTAGGAGCACAGAAACTCGTGTGGGCTAGGGGTGTGATACTTTGGAAAGCCAGTCTGTCTAGCCTGCACTAAGCTCTGACCTCCATGCCCTGGTGCCATAGAAAGCAAGCATGGTAGTGTGTGCTTATAATCCAAATTCTTGAGAGGAGCAGCAAAGAGACCTGTAGTATAGTCAAGCCTTGACTATGTAGCAAATTTAAGACCAGCCTGGGATACGAAAGACCCCATATAAGACTCCAACCCTTCCCAATAAGGGGTTTAGGGGTGCTCCCAGGAGTTAAAGATCTGAGTCTGGAAAACAAACTAGCTTGGAAACCTGGGAGGAAGATGCAGAAAAAGTTGTTGAAGGCCCTCCTAATTGAACAAACTTGGACAAGAATGGGGGAGTTGGTGTGGGAAAACTAGTTTGGTAGCCACCTTGTTAAGGCAGGCCTTCTGGAAAGAGGCCTTGTGATTCAACAGAGTAAGCTACACACTCTCAGTCCTGGCCAAATGATTGGCTGTAGACAAGTGTAGAGAGGCTGTGAAATGCCACCAAGGGACTAGGCTTTAGGAGGGCTACAGGTTTGTTATCACATATACAGGGGAGACTGTCTGATTAGATAAACAGGATGCATGGGATCAAAAAAGTACTAGGGCATCTGAGAAAGTACCTCAGTGACCCAAAACTATGGAAGAATATTCAGTGACTTTTTGAACTGGTGAGGTGGCTCAATGGATAAAGCTTGCTACTAGACTGATAATCTGCTCTCAGTCCCCCAGGCTCTACATGATCAAAGGAGAATCTACTCCCACAAGTTGTCCTCTGACAGATCAGTATGCATGATCATACCCAACTTTGGTAAAAGATTAAACTTCAAAGCGGCTTTCAGCAAGGCATAGTGCCATTAATCCTAGCATTTAGGAGGCAGAGACAAGCAATCTCCCATAAGCCAGACCTGGTTCCAGGCACCCAGGGCTACATAGACCATCTGATAGAAAGGGTGGGGGATAGGAGATTTGTGAGTTAAGCCTAGTTCCTGCTTAACACTGGTTCCAGTCAGGCAGGGCTACACAGCAAAACATTGGCTTCATAATACGAAGCCCTACTATGAGGTACAGATGGTAGCCTTCAAAGACTTTGGTTCTGGTCTGTCAAGTAAAGAAGTATAGAGGAAGTGCATATGCTGCCCGCCAGGCAGGAAGGAGCCAAAAGCCACCACTTGCAGAGATACAGATGTGCAGAAATGGAAAGGGTGGGGAAATTAAATTCTTCAGAATGCCTGGCTATGGGAGATGCATGGTCCCAGTTGGCATGGTCATTTCATGGCCTTGAAACCAGTTCCAAATTAGTTTCTGTTGTGAAGTCATCTTTAAAAATTGGGGCAAGGGTGGTGCATGCATGTGAGTGTCATGGGAGCGATGAAGGTCAAAGGGCAATTTGTAGGATTAGGTTCTCTTCACCATGTGGGTCCCAGAGATTGAGCCCTGGGATTGAACTCAGGCATTTCTGCACTCCCATACATTTTTGTTCCCTTCCATGCTGAGATGAGCTACTGAGGCTCCTGCTCTCTACCAGTGAGTCACCACACCCTGATTTGTTTTCATGTAACCAACTATGGATGCCTTTATGTCCTTAGTGGATCAAAACAACACCTATTTATCATTGCCTGGTTCTATGAGAAGTCTAGGTACTGGATTCCGAAGCTTGTACACTAAAATTAGAGTAAGAATGAGGAGAGGTTAGCCAGGTCACCACTCAAGAATGAAATGGAAAGTCATGAAGATGTCTATAATGGAAAGTCGATGCAGCAACTTGATATATTGTAAACTTAATTTTTCTATTTTTATTAGATTTTTTTATGTTATGAGCGCTCTGCATGCATGCATGTCTTTAACAATAGATGCCAGAAGAGGATGTCAGATCTCTTGGAGTCTTGGAATTAAAGATGGTTGTAAACTACCATGTGGGTGCTGAGAACTGAGTCTGAGCCCACTGCAAGACCAGCAAGTACTCTTAACCCACGATCCATCTCTTCTACTCAGTAAGGTTAAAATTTTGTTCAGAGCGTTCTCAAGGTGTGGTTTAAGAAATGACAATAGGAGCCGGGCGTGGTGGCGCACGCCTTTAATCCCAGCACTCGGGAGGCAGAGTCAGGCGGATTTCTGAGTTCAAGGCCAGCCTGGTCTACAAAGTGAGTTCCAGGACAGCCAGGGCTGTACGGAGAAAACCCTGTCTCGAAAAACCAAAAAAAAAAAAAAAAAAAAAGAAAAAAAGAAATGACAATAGGGTTAGCAAGACAGCTCAGTGCATAAAAGTACTTGATGCCTGGCATCGTGACCTGAGTCGGGTTCCAGGAGATATGTTGTACAAAGAATGAACCATCCCCTGCAAATTGTCATCTCATTTCCACTCACAGACAAAATACAATGTTACTCTAAATGTTTTTTAGATTTACATACATGTTTTGCCCACATGTATGTATGTACACCATTAGTATGCCTGATGCTTACAGAGGTCAGAAGAAAGTGTCAGAATCCCATAGGACTCAAATTGCAAATTGTGAGCTGCTTTGTGGGTTTTGGGAATGAAACTTTTGTCCTCTGGAAGAGGAACAATTGCTCTTAACCACTGAACAATCTCTGAAGCCCTAATTTTAAAAGTTTAATGGGAATAATAATATTCACCACCTTATGAAATTATTGTAATAACCAGAGAGGTACCATAGAAGGCCATGAGTCCTACACATTTGGCTTACTGAAATGAAGTAGAGCTGAGCAGTGGTGACCCGTGCCTTTAATCGCAGCACTTGGGAGGCAGAGGCAGGTGGATTTCTGAGTTTGAGGCCAGTCTGGTCTACAGAGTGAGTTCCAGGACAGCCAGGGCTACACAGAGAAACCCTGTCTCGAAAAAACAAAAAAAAAAAAAAAAAAAAAAAAAAAAAAAGGAAGTGAGTGGGAAAGTCTTGGAGTCCACTTGTAAAGTATAACAAGTGGTTACTAAAGTTGTTACTAATAGCTTCAGATAACACATTTTGGGCTAGAAGATGTCTCAGAAGGTAAAGGCACTGTGCATGACAACCTGAGTTTGAGTCCCAGAACCCACATGGGGCCAATGAAATAGTTAAGTACAAATAAACATGAATCTATGGGAGCCGTTCTCATTCTGGTCACTACACTAGCCTTGAACTAGCTCTGAAAATAAATAATCTTAAGTCTAAATCCTCCTACCTTTCTTTCAAGTTCTGGGATTTACAAGGGTATACCACTATGCCAGTCTCTCTTCCAATTTGAATTCCCCATTGACACATCCCTGGATGCCTTTGTCCAAGTATACATTTCTGAACACAACTGAGACTGTACTTTCAGCAGGGGATGGAGGTGTGTGTCTGTATCCTAAGCACTGGGAGGCTGAGACAGTAAAATAGTGAGTTTGAGGTGAGCCTAGGCTACATAGTTCCAGCTTTCTCAGCCTCTTCCCCAACTCCACAAAGAAGCTATTAGAAGTATTAGAAGCCCAGACTTTAACAAACTTGTACCCACTACCCCTTTGCTTTTCTAGTCTGACACTGGAATGAGACTATGTGTTAGCTAGTGTTTTGCCAACTTGACACAAGCTAGTATTATCTGGGGAGAGGGAACCTCTGTAGTATTAATAATTAAATAAATCCTGGCACATGCTTCCTTCCCACTGTAGACCATTTTTGTTCCTGGATGAAAGAAACACACACAGCCTTTATAATTAATATACTTTGAATAGCCTGGCAACTGTCTAACCTCTATGCTGTTAGAATCTACCTCCTATTGATAACTCCAAGTTAACTCGTTTCTGTGTTCAATCTTTGCTGCTCTTAACCCAATTGAACTCTTGGCTGAGTTCTCTTGGCCTTTTTACATGGCTGCTCTGATTCTCCCTCCTGCACATTCTTCTTTCATGGCCTCTCTCCTCTCCTGTACACTCTGCTAAACATAGTGGCTCCCTCTCCTCCCACTGCTACACCTCTCCTAAGGGATGGCCGCTCTCCTCCTTCCTCCTGCTTCCTCAGGATCTCAAGCTCAGGAACCCTAAATCCTGCTTCTCACTCCTCTTCCCAGCTACTGGCTGCTGGCATCCTTATTTACCAATCAGAATTAGCTGGGGGCAGGTTCCCAGAAGCTATTCCTGACTCAAAAACAAAACAAAACTTGGGAGGCTAGCTAGCACTTAGCATTAGAACACAAGGAGCATTAAGCCAACATACTACAAACCTCAATTGAGAAAATGCCTCCAACAGACTTGCATTCAGGGAAGTCTGTAAATCATGTGTTGGTCATTGATGTTGGAGGTCCAGTGCACTGTGGGCGGTGCAGTTCTAGGTTGTAAAAGGACGGTAGTTGAACAAGCCTTGGGGAGGGAGCCAAAGTCTCTCAGTTCCTGCCTCGAGTTGCTGTTCTGACTGCTTCATGATGCAGTGTGACCTGAGAACTGTAAAATGAAATAAAACCTTTCCTCCCCAAGTTGCTTTCGGCCGGTATTTTATCACAACAATGGAAGGCGAACTAGGACAAAGTAAAACCAGAGTAGAAGCCTTTTCCACTTACTTTCTCCCGGAACTGGAATTCCTGAGAGGCAAAGATCCCTAGTGTCAACTTGCCTCGCTTTCATTATTTTGTTTTGTCAATTCATTAGTAGTTATGGAACTGGCAAGATGGTTCAGTGGGTAAAGGAGCTTCCCCTCAAACCTGACAATATGAGTTGAATCCCTGGAATGTACATGTTGGAAAGAGAGACCTGATTCTCAGAAGCTCTTCTCTGACCTACATGCACACACACACACACACACAAAACAGAGAGAGAGAGAGAATTTGGAAAGATTAAGAAAAAATTGTGAAGAGTACAGAGTACGATCGGGATGGAGAGATAGCTCAGCTGTTCTTCCAAAGAACACTTGATGGATTCCAGTGCCTACATTGAGGTTCACAAGGGTTCCAATCTCAGATGATCGATTCCCTTTTCTAGCCTCCACAGCCACTGCATGTATGTGGTTCGCATACAAACAAGCAGGCAAAATACCTATACACATCAAATAAAAGTATTTTTTAAAAAAGAGTTTGATTGGGGTTGGTGAGATGGCTCAGCACTTAAAAGGGCTGACTGCTCTTCAGAAGGTCCCGAGTTCAAATCCCAGCAACCACATGGTGGTTCACAACCATCTGTAACGAAATCTCTTCTGGAGTGTCTGAAGACAGCTACAGTGTACTTACATATAATAAATAAATCTAAAAAAAAAAAAGTTTGATCTTTGCTAATTCACATTTAGAAATTCTACACAAACTGAATGTGGTAGTGTAAGCCAGAAATCCCAGCACTTGCCAGACTGATGTATAAGAATTATAAGTTTGAGATTTCCCTGCCTTTGGGGAGGGGAAGCTTCTGTGAGATAGGTTAACAAATGAAACCAAATGACCATGTCCTACAAGACAATTCATTTTCGTACCATCTTTTTTTTTTTTTTTTTTCTTTTCGAGACAGGGTTTCTCTGTGTAGCCCTGGCTGTCCTGGAACTCACTCTGTAGACCAGCCTGGGCCTCGGACTCAGAAATCCACCTGCACCTGCATCTGCCTCCCAAGTGCTGGGATTAAAGGCGCGTGCCACCACCGCCCAGCTTTTCGTATCATCTTTAAGAAGAATAATTAATACACAAGACTGTTGCTGTCTCAAATGTTTAAGGTTTAGCACCTGACCAAATTCTAGAGATATCACACTGAGAAAGTCTGTGGTCCTATCTCCAATTTTCTGCAGTGAACGCTGCCTCTTTTTTGTTTTATTAAGATTATTTTTAATTTATTTATTATATTATGTAAGTACACTGTAGCTGTCTTTTAGACACACCAGAGGAGGGCATCAGATCCTATTACAGGTGGTTGTATGCCACTATGTGGTTTCGGGAATTTAAACTTGGGACCTTTGGAAGAGCAGTCAGTGCTCTTAACCACTGAGCCATCTCACAGCCCTGCCTCTTTTTTAAGGGATGACATTTCATAAGTGCATGCTTTAGCTTCCATAGGACGGGGGCATTCTGCCATGGGATAGTCTTCCTGTGTCCACAACCACAATTAGCACAGTCACTTTACAGTACTTTTGCTGTTGGCCGTATTTTCTAAATCCAAAACAGCATGGAAGTGCCAAAATAGCAACCCGTGCTTCCTCAAAGCAAGACGTTCCCATTTACATTGAACTAATGGAGGACTAGACCTCAGTCAGCCAGTGTTAATTTTCCTTTTCTTCTCTGGGCCAGAACTAACAGGTGTCTCCCTATATCACTTATAAGAAGAAGTTTGAGGGGCTGTAGAGATGACTCAGCGGTCAAGAACATCGACTGCTCTTCCAGAGCTTCTGAGTTCAATTCCCAGCAACCACATGGTGGCTCACAACCATCTGTAATGAGATCCAGTGCCCTCTTCTGGTGTGTCTGAAGACAGCTACAGTGTGCCCACATTACATGAAGTAAATAAATCTTTATTTCAGGGGAGGAGGAGGAGAGAAGAAGAGGAAGTGGTTTGGAAATCTTGCTCTGAGAGCAACTGGCAGGTCAAGGCACTGCCAGTCATTGTCAACTGTATCTAGAGTTAATCAACCTTTGTTTAGTTTCCAGTTAAATATATTTTTGTAGTTCACCCACCTACATGCCTATCTCTAACACTAACATTGTCCTGTCTCAGAGTGGAGATGTGACTCATTTGGTAGGGTGCTTGTTTAGCATGCACAGGTTCTATGTTCCATCCCCTGCAGTGTGCATAAACCTTCTGTTGTGGTGCACAACTGTGATCAGTAACACTTGGGGGGTGGAGGCAGGAGGATCAGAAGTTCAAGGTCTTCTTCAACTACATAACAAATTGGAGGCCAGCCTGGAGAGTATACACACACACACACACACACACACACACACACACACACACACTGAGCCATAGGGATTTTGTTTCTTGTTTTTGGGCAATCTGTGCACCAGTCTGAATCCTTCAAAGGTTTTGCCCTTTTGTAGTCTTTTTATAAATTTTTATTTTATGTGTATGAGTCTTTTGCTTGCTGGACTACATGAGACCCTCAAAAAAAAAAAAATCCGTCAAACAAAATAACAACAAAAAAGAAACCCACCATTGAGATGTGAGCTATCCAAAATCTGTACTGAATGCTCCCCAATAGGCCTTTTTGTAGTCGTTTTATTTTTTTGTTTGTTTGTTTTTGTTTTTCGAGACAGGGTTTCTCTGTGTAGCCCTGGCTGTCCTGGAACTCACTTTGTAGACCAGGCTTGCCTCGAACTCAGAAATTCGTCTGCCTCTGCCTCCGGAGTGCTGGGATTAAAGGTGTGCGCCACCACACCTAGCGTCATCTTAATTTTATGTGTATAGGTAGGAGTTTTGCAGCATGTATGTCTATCCTCCACGTGCATGACTGGTGCCCTTGGAAGTCAAAAGAGGGTTTCGGATCCCCTGAATCTGGAGTTATAGGCAGTTGTGAGCTACCTTATAGGCAGTTGTGAGCTACCATGTGCGTATCGAGAACGGAATCCGAATTCTCTGCCATAGCAGCCAGTGGACTTAACTGCGGAGCCATCTCTCCAGTCTTCTGTCCTTTCGTATTTCCCACCCTACCACGGTTGGTCTCACAAAAATGCTTTCCTCCCTGAGCCTCAACTAGAGACTTACCTATCCTAAACTCTGCCCCCTCCCAGGCTGGATCGCAGAATCCTTGGTGTCTTGAAGCAGAAGAGACTTGGATCCTAGAAGACCAATCGGGTTTCTTTCTCCTCTACCTCCTCCCCTTCCCCCCGGGTTTTCCCAGGCTGGTGCTGCTCTAGGCCGGCGCAGCCTATGACGCGATCGATGAGCGACGCAGGAAGGTCACACGGGCTCTTCCAACATGGCGGCGGCAGCTCTGCGGGGCGGCTGGTGCCGCTGTCCGCGGGTGAGCAGACGTGCGGGGCTGGTAGGGCAGAAATAAGGGGTCTGGACGCTCGGCTTTTAAGATCTCCTTCTCTTCAGTCCCGGATCGCTCTCGGTTTTTCCTATGGGTTCCACGGTTGGGTTAGGGTTCGGTCATTGGGTCAGCCGAGGCTTGGGAAAGTAGCAGGAAGGCCCTGGGGCGGGAACTGATCCCCCCACCCCCTCTTCCCCGAATCCAGCGGCAATGCTCGAAGCTACCCTGGAACTGGTCACCTCTCACCTGTCGGTCTGTTCCCACGTGCACGAGGGAGTCCCTGGTGTCTGGGGAGACGATGCCCCATTGAGAAAACAGCTTGATGAAAGTTTGTTTTTTTTTTTTCTCTCTCTCTCTTTAAAGTGACATTCACTGTTCTCGTTTGAATGTCAAGTCCTCAAGCGTAGAGTGTTTCCTAAATTCCACTTCTAATGATCAGCGTGAAAGTGCAGGAAATAATTCTTGCTCTGGATAAGAACTAGAACTCTTGACTTAGGTCAATGGCCTGTTAATACACACTCAGAATATAAATATAGTTCTTTGTATTGCTATTGTTTAACCCAGTCTCATTAGGTTAAGGAACGAGAAACTTAGAAAGATTAAGCAATCTGCTCATAGACCCGGAGCTAGTAGGTTGCTGATCTGGTCCAAAACCCAGCTCAGTATGATTCTGTCGCCGACTATTAGGAGGAAGGGAAATGTAAAACAAGTTATCCCAAGAGCAAACTTCAGTAACTATAGCCATACTGGTATGCATTTGGACCTTGAGAGCTTGTTTGGAGGATCTACCTGGGAAGAGCAGGTATATGCTTAACCAAAGAAAGATCATCCTCTTTGATTAAATGTGCAACTTTGAGAAGAACACACGTGGAGCTGTAAGGAAGGAAGGGGGAAAATGACACTAACCAGCTAGATCATCCAAATCAACCCTGACAGTCAGTGCAGTGACAAATGATACAGCCTGATCCTCTTCACTTCTCAACCTATGTGAGTTTGGGATGTTACCAGTGATTACATAGCTAGGAAAAAATGGAGAAGAAAAGTTTGTAAAATGAAAAGTGCTTCTGTTAGGTCATTCCATTTCAGTGTACCTGTGCTGGACTCAACTACACACAACTACAAGTTCATCATTTGGTAGGATCAAAAAGGGTCTTTCTCATGAGGTTACCGGGTTCTTTGCCCAGAGGGGCTCTGTATTTAGAACCTTTGACCAGGGCATGACAGGTCTATTCCATAGTTTTCCCTGCACCAAGAAGTTGTTGGTTTGTCTTTGAAAGTTCTCGTCTGTAGTTGTTGGAGATAGGCAAAAGTGGAGTGGGCCTCAGTAAAGATTGCGTTACACTGTCACAAATATACTGCTCTCGTGGTTTCCTGGTACCTATCCACGTTCTCCCCAGTTTGAGGTGTGGGACTAGGTCCTGGAGGCAACATATTCTCTTTCTACCTAATTACAGTAGCTTCTTGGATTTTTACAAAGATTGCATATTAGCTTACAACAGGCATGAAGTTAGGGTCAGCAAATGACTCATGGTGACCCTCTCTTCTGAATGGCTCTTTCTCTTTTTCTTAACCAATTAGAGGTGCCTAGGCAGCGGAATCCAATTTCTCTCCAGCCACAACCTACCCCATGGTTCAAGCTACCAGATAAGCCGACCAGGAAGAGAGCTGACACTGGTGAGTGACCCAGGATACCAATAAGCAGACCCAACAGAGGTCTGAAAAAAAAAGGCATGCCAGCACAGTCACTTTAGGGAATGTTATGTGTTGCGGGTCTTCAGAATTACAGAGAGCAGCAGACCTTATTTCTGGATTTCCTGGGATATGCTTGGTCTGCCTCCTGTTTTGTCAGCAACAAGGCACTTTTACTTATACAGTTTGCTGTGATGGCTAGAAAAGGCATTCTGTATCCTGCATCAGATTACATTCTCCCTCTCTGGCTTCTGTCTGTGAGTTTCTCACTAAGCATGGGTATTTAAATATGGGTATAGAATCACTTCATCATACCTTGGGTCTCATTGTGTTTTGGTCACTATTCTTCGACCACACTTCCGTAAGTGTGTCAGTGACTGAGTCCTCAAGTCTGCATGCTGACCAGAGCCTCTCCTCAGCTTCTTCCTGATCCTGTTCTGCAAGCAGCCATTCTAGGAGTGGAGTAGTTCCCCGTGGTTCCTTCCCCTCTGCTACTTTTCCTTGTAGATTGATAAAACATAGGGAGGCAGTTGCCCTTCAGCCACTGTAACCAGCCTTCCATTCATCAGCCACACATGGCCACTCCCACTGACCCTTTTCTTCATTGTAAAGATAAGGGTTGGTATAGCTCAAGCCAGCACCTGTGTAGCTGTGTAGCTGAGGATGCCCTGGTCCTCTTGCTTCCATTTCCTAAGTGCTGCAGTCTCAGGTGTGCATCACCTACAGTTTCGTGAGTGTGTGAATGTTTGTGGCCTTGCTTTGGTATCTTACTTTTGACAGACTATCTTTTAGAGCAGTTCACAGGGAAATTAAAAGGGGTGGAGATGTGGTTCAGTAGCTAGAGTGCTTTCCTAGCGTACATAATTATAGCCTTAGGTTCCATAACCAACACAACATATACTAGACATAGTGTGCACAGTTTCCATCCCAGCACTCTGAAAGTAAAGGCAAGAGGATCAGGAATTCATGGTCATCTTTAGCTACTTAGCGAGTTAGAGGCTAAGTTAGGCTACATACGATCCTGTAAATAATAAATATATTAGACTAGGCACCATGGTGCATGTTTTTAATCCTAGCACTCAGGAGGTAGAGGGAGGTGGAGTTCTAAGTTCTAAGCTACCCTGGTCTACTCTACATAGAGAGTTCCAGCGTAGCCAATGCTTCATAATGAGAGCCTATCTCAACATTCCCCTAAAGAACAAACAAAATTAATAAAAATTTCACAAAAAGTACAGAGTCTCCCTGGCCACCTTCTCCCCTTTCCTGCTCATAGGTTCCCTTTAGTCATTGTGGATGACATTGTTACAATTGAACCAGAGTGGATACACTGTTAAGGTCTGAAATCTGGCTACATTCAGGTTCATTTCTGCGTTAACCATTCTGTGAGAGTCTCCCATGTAGATAAGGATCTGTCCCTGTGATTGTAGAGAATACAGAACAGTTCCCTGACTAAGCATGATGGCGGACATCTGTGATCTCTAGCACTTGGAAAGTAGAGCAAGAACATCAGAAGTTCAGCTACACAGCAAGTTCAAGACCAGATCCCAGACCCTATCTCAAAACAAAGTCCTCCACATCAATAGTAAGAACAGAGCTGGTGAGATGAATGTGTGGGTCAAAGTGCTTGCTATATAAGCCTCAGGACTTCAATCCCTGTAGCCCGCTTCTCAAGTTTTCATCTAATCTTTACATACAAGCCATGGCACTTACATAATCATCATTATCAAACAGTCACTGTCTTCAGTGATCCTCTGGGCTCTGCCTGTTCATCCGTCCTTCTTTTAGACCCTTGACAACCATCGGTATTTTTACTGTCTTTGAGTTTTGCCGTTTTCAGAATCTCACACACATTTTGGCCTTTTCATATATCAGTTGGTTAGTTGTATGTGCACAATACTACCCTCAACCAGGGAATACACGCATAGCCAAGGAAATACAGAGGAAACCAGAGGGACAGTGCTCACTAGCTTCCCCTAAGCTAATGCTTAGCCAGTCTTACTATGCACCCAGTACTCCCCTCCTTGCCCAGGCAATGGCTCTATCCACTGTGAGCTGGGGACCCTCTCAACAGGCCAGTCTGATCTGGACAGTCTGAGACTCCTTTTTCCTAGTGATTCAGGTTAACAGTTATAAGCAACCGCTCTAGAAGCACCTCTGAGGCAGTATAAATATTAGTAGTTGCTACACTGTAATTTTAGGGCATAACAAATAAAACAGGGCTGGAGAGATGGCTCAGTGGTTAAGGACGCATATTGCTCTTTTGAGGACCTGAGTTCAGTTCCTGCACCCACATCAGGTAGCTTTACAATTGCCTGTAACCCCAGTTCCAGGGTAGTCTTAACACCTTTGAGCTCAGTAACCTCATGCATTTGTGTGTGTGTGTGTATGTGTGTGTGTGTGTGTGTACCCACCCCTCTGAACACATGATTAAAATAGTAAAAATAAATCTTGGAAAGAATGAAAGAAAGAAAGAAAGAAAGAAAGAAAGAAAGAAAGAAAGAAAGAAAGAAAAGAAAAGAAAAGAAAAGAAAAGAAAAGAAAAGAAAAGAAAAGAAAAGAAAGAAAGGAGGTCCGTGGTGGCAATCCCAGCACTCTCGAGGCAGAGGCAGGCGAGTTTCTGAGTTCGAGGCCAGCCTGGTCTACAGAGTGAGTTAGTTCCAGGACAGCCAGGGCTATACAGAGAAACCCTGTCTCGAAAAACCAAAAAAGAAAGAAAGGAAAGAAAGGAAAGAAAGGAAAGAAAGAAAGAAAGAAAGAAAGAAAGAAAGAAAGAAAGAAAGAAAGAAAGACAGACAGACAATCTTCCATGTGTTCAGTTTTGGGTTTTTTGATTTTGAGACAATGTCTTGCTATGTAGCCTGAAACCTGTGATGTAGACCAAGCTGGCCTCAAACTCACTGAGATCCGAACCAGGTTTAATCTCAAAATCGCTGTGTTTCGGCCTCATTTTTTTGTCATTGTTATTGCTTAAGCTTATTTTTTACCTATCTATTTAATTAATTAATTTAGGTTTTTTTGAGACAGGGTTTCTCTGTGTAGCCCTGGCTGTCCTGGAACTCACTCTGTAGACTAGGCTAGGCTCGAACTCAGAAATCCACCTGCCTCTGCCTCCCAAGTCCTGGAATTAAAGGCATGTGCCACCACTGCCCAGCTTTTTTTTTTTTTTTTTTCCAAGACAGGGTTTCTCTGTGTAGCCCTGGCTGTCCTGGAACTCACTCTGTAGACCAGGCTGGCCTTGAACTCAGAAATCCACCTGCCTCTGCCTCACAAGTGCTGGGATTAAAGGCGTGCGCCACCACGCCCGGCTATTGCCTGGCTCTTATTTTTGAAACATTATTATTTAGAGAGGAGCATGTTTGTGCCACAGTACATGTGTGGAGGTCAGAGGACAACTTGCAAGAATCTGTTTGCTCCTTCTACCACGTAGGTCCCAGGGATGGAACTCAGTCTTTTAAGTGCTGGGATTACATTATGTACCACTACACCTGGCTCAGTTTTTACTATACAGTTATATAAGGACATTTTCATGCAAGTATATGATTAACTTCTAGCATATTCCTCTCCCTAATACTCTTCCTTTTCTTGACCCTCCATTAGTCCCTTTTTTTTCCCCAGCTTTGACTGTACCTCTCTCTCTCTCTCTCTCTCTCTCTCTCTCTCTCTCTCTCACACACACACACACATACACACATATTGCTTGATGTGCTATAAAATCTCATACCCACAACTGAGCAAATGCACAAAGGGTTTGTCTGAGTCTAACTTAAAGTTACTTAATATGACAATATGGTTATTTCCAATTGTATCTATTTTCCAGAACAGCACATAATGTAATTTCCCCCACCTCCTGGACATTTTTTTTTTCCTTTACATAACTCTGGCTGTCCTGGAACTCACTTTGTAAACCAGGCTAGCCTTGAACTCAGATCCACCTAGCTCTACCTCCCAAGTGCTGTAATTAAAAGTGTGTGCCACCATATCCAGCCATAACTTCATTCTTTATGGCTGAAAAAAACTCCATGCTCTCTGTCCATTTCTCTGTTGTTAGACACCTAATTTGGTTCCATTTCTTACATATTGTAACTAGTGTGCCAATGAATGCCAATGCATGCAAGTTTTTATTTTGGGCTTGTGGTTGATAACATCAGTAGATATGAACCTGTGAACATATAGGGCCTATAATGTCATTTATCGTGGGTGTTCCTGTAATTCAAATTCTGTTATAATAAAAGAGACATCTGTTCACTGTTAAACTCCGCTGTCAAGAGAGGGGAGGAAATCGGACACTCAGTGGTAACCAGATGTTACTGTGTGTGCCTTTCTTTCGAGCCTCTAAATGTTCATTCTTGTTTTTCAATTTTACATTCTTTCTAGACCAAATCTTATTCTTCTGGGAGCAGAAAAGGGTTTTTGTCAGGCTTGCTAGATAACATCAAACAAGAATTAGCCAAAAACAAAGAGATGAAAGAAAGTATAAAAAAGTTCCGAGATGAGGCCAAGAAGCTAGAAGAGTCGGATGCTCTCCAGGAAGCCAGAAGGAAATATGTGAGTATCTCAGTCCCATCTCTATTCCCTGGACCAGAGCCACTGGGGGAAGGCAGCCAGGTCACAGTGCTGATTCAAAGGTGTCAGAACAGGAGCAGGTTGCTTCGGCCTCCCGGCCATGCAGGATTCTCTGTGGCACTGTAGTTAACTGTGCGGCTGGCTCTACCTCCAGCATTGTAGATAGCACAGCATAGCCACCAAAGTAATTACTTTTGGGAGACATGTGCATTGTGGGACCCATGACAGCTTAGAGCCATAATGCTGATAAGAAATGGGCCATATTGCTGGTGTCCTTTAGTGCTCGCTACTGTCTCTTATGTGTGTGTTTTGTGTGCACATGTGCACATTTATATATGTGAAGGCAGTGGACAGTGTCAGGTATCTTGTCTTTCTTGATTGGTTGCTACCTTATTTTTTTTTGAGGTAGGGTCTTTCCCTGAACCTGAAGTTCAGGGAACTCTGTTGAACTAGTGAGCGTTAAGGATCCACCTGTCCTGCTGCCTGGCATCACCTCACCCTCCTCCAACACCAGACTGACAAGCACATGCTTGCCTCTCCTTCTTTATTTCACATGCTTTCTGGAGATGGAAGGCTCTCATGCTTGCATAGCAGGCACTCCATGCACTGCGCCACCTCTCTGCCTGATTACTCCCTGGTGTCTCTTGAACAGCCATCTAGTTCTGGCCACTGGGATGTCTACCAGTGAGCTGCGGAGCCTCAGAGTGCAATGCTCTTAGCCCGGTCCTCTGCATGGGGGATCTGTTGATCCCACCAGTTCCCCCAGGAAGGCCTTTCCTTCTATGCATTTCCAAGCTATTTATTTGGAGGACACAACTTATGTGGCTTTAGCCTGATGAAAGATGGCCTTGTCCCATCAGTAAAGAGTGAGTTATCTGGGAACAGAGCAAGCCAGGGACCCAAGATTGAACTATAGAAATAAAATGGTATTGGTGTGTAGTGGTTGGCAGAACCATCTCTTCCCACTCAGAGAAAGACTCAGGGCTTGGGGATTCCATATTTTGGAGGTAGCTACCAAGTGGACATGCATGGATATGGTGGTTTGAATAGGCACTGCCCCCATAGACTCACATGTTTCAATGTTTAGCCCATGGGGAGTGACAATATTAGGAGGTGTTGTTGGAGGAAGTATGTCACTATGGTGGGTGGGCTTTGAGGTCTCAGATGCTCAAGCTAGGCCCATTGTGGCAGTTATTTTCCTGCTACCTGCGAATGTAGTTGTAGAACTCTGCCTGTATGCTACCATGCTTCCTACCGTGACAATAATGGGCTAAGCCTCTGTAGTGTAAGCCAGCCTAGTTAAATGTGTTCCTTTATAAAAGTTGTCATTGTCATGGTGTATCTTCATAGCATAAAACCCTAAGACAATAGAATTGAAGCTCTTCACAGAGTTTTAAGCAGCCAGTGCTCCTGGGAACCTTTGATTAGATGCTCAAGTTCACTGTTAGATCCAGATAAACAGAGGAAACTCTTTGATCCTAGAAAACCATCGAATCAGAAACTGTGCGTACCAGTGAAGCAATAAAAAAGAAGCTTGAAGAATTAACAGGGACAGTGAAGGAGGTAAGGCCCGAGGCCAACCTGACAAGGGCTGAAAATAGAATGGGAGGGGCTCTCCAAACCCAATTCAGGGTACAGGTAGGTGTAGGCTCCTCCTAGAGGGATAACACTCAGTGCTGGGTTAAACATCCTCTCACTTTTGCTAAATGTTTCACGTGGCTGGGAATTCCCATTCCACTCATGTCCATTCCAGGGAGAATCCTGAACTTAAAGGGTTGAATGCAGTATTCTTATTCTCAAGGCTGTGCTATAGGCCTGTGCGACATCTTCCCCTCTGTCTCTGTCTCAGTAGAGTCTTGATGAAGTCAGTAAGAGTGACCTTGGCCGGAAGATCAAGGAGGGAGTAGAAGAGGCTGCCAGGACAGCCAAGCAGTCAGCAGAGTCAGTGTCCAAGAGCGGGGAGAAGCTGGGCAAGACGGCAGCCTTCAAAGCCATCTCCCAGGTGAGTGAGCCTGGCTCAGGCCAGGCAGGAGCAGGGACCCCCACCCCCAGTGGTGGCTCTCAGCAACCACAGCCCTGTTCCCCCTGCAGGGTGTAGAGTCAGTGAAGAAGGAGATTGATGAGAGCGTGCTTGGACAGACGGGGCCCTACCGCCGGCCTGAGCGGCTCCGGAAAAGGACAGAGTTTGCTGGAGCAAAATTCAAAGAAAGCAAAGTGTTCGAGGCTAATGAGTAGGTCCCAGACAGGCTCCTGAGTGGTTCTGGCCAACTGGTGTCTGTTCTCAAGGTCCGCTGGGAGGTGCCAGTGCAAGTCTGTTTCTCTCTCAGGGTTTCTGGCTCCCTCCAGAGAAGCTGGGGGGTTGAGAGATGGATGAGGGGAAAAGAGAAGAGAGAAAGCTGCAGTTGAAGCTCCTGGATACAGAGCGGAGCCATCATCTGCATCCTCCCAGTGGTCAGAGGAGGGTGTAGCGTCCTGGGCTGACCTCTGCGGGGCTGAAGGTCACTCCAGCTGCCTGCCTTTTCCCACAGGGATGCATTAGGGGTTGTGCTACACAAGGACTCCAAGTGGTACCAGCAGTGGAAGGACTTCAAAGATAACAACGTTGTATTCAACCGTGAGTGTGGCCAGCCATACACTAGACAGAACCCCACTTTATAGAAGGAAAGATGGGATCAGACAGGGTTAAATCTCCTTAAATCTACCCACTAAGCTACCTGTAGATCTTGTCACTAAGATACTCGATGAGAGAACAGTTAAGATGTCAGGAAGCCGGGCGTGGGGGCGCACGCCTTTAATCCCAGCACTCGGGAGGCAGAGGCAGGCGGATTTCTGAGTTCGAGGCCAGCCTGGTCTACAAAGTGAGTTCCAGGACAGCCAGGGCTACACAGAGAAACCCTGTCTCGAAAAACCAAAAAAAAAAAAAAAAAAGAAAGAAAGACAAGATGTCAGGAGCCCTGGGATTAGCAGCGGTGGTGTCAAGGCCATGGGGCAGACTCTGGGCCTGTTCTTTACTTTCAGCCAGCCACAGGGCTTCTCCAGGGGCTAAGCAGGAGAGCCACTGGCTGTATACCCTTATCCCTTCTCCTGCAAAGACTGCTAGAGGCCTGTGTTTCCTTTGAAGTGGAGGCAGCAACTACCAGGGGTGGCATCCCAAATTTTGTACAGCCTCTGAGAGGCTGTAGCTGAGCTCTGCATTTGGACAGGTAGGTGGATAGGTAATCCCCATTCTGAGATGAGGAGGCAGGCTCAGGCCCAGACCTGACCCATGTCAAGAAGAGGAGTCTTGCAGGGAGTTCTCAGACTGGAGTCAGGCCATCTCAGCAGAAGGTCCCTCCTCTAGCTCCTTCCTGTGTGTATCCATAGGCTTCTTTGAGATGAAGATGAAGTATGATGAGAGTGACAATGTCCTCATCCGGGCATCCCGGGCCTTAACCGACAAGGTCACTGACTTGCTGGGTGAGTGTGGCTTCAGGGCTGTTCTTTCTTCCCTGGCTGCAGCCAGGTCTGGAAGCTAAGCCCTAACCTGAGGGCTCCTCTCCTTGCAGGAGGTCTTTTCTCAAAGACAGAAATGTCAGAGGTGCTAACGGAGATCCTGAGAGTGGACCCAACCTTTGACAAGGACCACTTTCTTCATCAGTGTGAGACTGACATCATCCCCAACATCCTCGAGGTGCGGGACGGGCCATAAGCCGTGGTGGGGCCCTGGCCTGCTGCACCTCCTCCCCATCGCTTGCGAGTACCTCAGAGCCAAGTTACTGAGGCTAGAAGATAATTACCTCCGGTACAGCTCCAGTCAGGTCGCAGTGCAGTCTGTCTCTTAATCTTCTCCAGCTATAGAGGCCTGCGTCCATCCTGCCATGACAGTTAGGGTTCTCAGAAGGGAACACCAGCCCTCTCCTATGCTCAGTGCTGGCTCCAGTGAGAGCTGTGGAGGTTTCTTGCCTTCTCCAGGTTGGGTTTCTCTGTTATTATGGTCAGAGAGTCATGGCTCTTGTCCCTGAAGCTCTGTATTGTGCCTCCTGGTAAGATGTTCTTGAAGCCATTTCCAGAGATTGCTGGGAACAGTCAAGGAGCCCCAGCTTTTTAGGCATTGGGGAGGAGCAGACAGCTAGTACACTCTCATTCAGACCTAAGGCACCCTGACCATATATGAACCAAGAAGGCCTGGAGCCAGGGTCTCTGGCAGTCCTCACATTTGTACCCAATTGTTCTTGCCTCTTTGGCTTGTAAGGCAAGAGAAGGCATCTTGTCCAAGCCACAGAGCAACACACCTGTATCACTGCTTCTCCATCTCTGCCTCTCTGAAGCACTCAGAAATGGCAGAATCTGGGGTAATCCTACTCAGCTCAGCCAGGCCTCCATTACACTACCAGGAGAAAGCCCACCGGCCCCCAGGCCGTCCTTCTACTTACCTCCATGTGGTTTATCCTCTCCTCTCTTTCCAATTCCCCAGCTCCTTCTCACTCTTTGGGTGGGACTGAGAGGAGGTGGGAAGGGAGCTATCACCTAGAACAGCAGGTGTCACCCAAGCAGCCTCTTTAGGGCAGCACCACAACTGCTTCTCTCTGAGCACCTCCCTCACCCTCAGAACAACTCCCTAGGTTTGTGTGGCTGTGTCTTCTACCTCACTCCATAGCCAGCCTGATTCCTAACTGCAAAGCCTGGTCCTCAGAGAGGTATACCTGGAAGGCAACTAACTCCTCCACTGTGAGGACTCCCCCACCCCCCTTGCCATCCATTGTCTTGTACTCAGAAGACCAGAGCTATGTGAACAAAGTGAAGGGACTGGTCCACTCCCACTCAGGACACCCACAGCTGCCTGTCACCTAACCTAGCCTCCGTCTCTTCCCCAGACCCAGGCTGGTGGGCAGGACTCCAGGGTCTCCAGGGAAGGCTCTTGCATTCTGCTGCAAAAGCTCACTCAGCTTCTCGTGCTTATTTCTTCCTTCTCCTATTTAGGCCATGATTTCCGGGGAGCTTGACATTCTCAAAGACTGGTGCTATGAAGCTGTGAGTACCATTTTTTCTCTTCAGCCAAAGAGCAAAGCAAAGCAAAACCAAACATCTGTCAGAAGGGCTAAGGTGTGTCTCAGGGCCAGGCATTTTCTAGCATGTATGATGTCTTGGGTTCCATCCCCAGCAATGCAAAGAGAAATAAGTAGATGATTGATAGGAAGGAAGGAAGGAAGGTAGATAGATAGATAGATACATAGATTGATTGATTAGGTGGCTCTGGCTCCCCATGTCCGGTGGGAGAGGGGCTTCATATCTGATATAGTTGGTTCCCACAGAGCCCGGCAGCCTGCCCATCTGTCCTTTCCTCTGCATATGATGCACAGGTGCCCACAGATCAGGCTTAATACATGCATGAAGGCTAGGTTCTACTGTTGAACTATATGTTGAGCCCTGTAAAATAATGGGGGGGTGGGGTGGGGGGGTGGCGCGTGGCATGTGTATCTTTGTATGGTATATGAGTACATGCATGTTTACACGTGTATAAATCTGGAGGCTTGAAGAAAGGTGCATGACAGTTACTCCCACCTGAAATGCTTGCCTGTGAGCTCCCTGTTTCTACCTCCTGGGCACTGGATTTACAAACAACGCTTCCACAGCTCTGGACTTTTGTTGTGAGTTCTGGAGATCCAGACTGCACGTGCTTGCACAGAAAGTGCTTTGCCCACTGAACCACCTCCCAGCACCTAGAAACTAATTTTGGTTAAAGAGAATCACAGAAATGATTCTTTTTTGGGTTTTTTTGTTTGTTTGTTTTTGTTTTGTTGTTGTTGTTGTTGTTGTTGTTGTTTGAGACAGGGTTTCTCTGTATAGCCCTGGCTGTCCTGGAACTCACTCTGAAGACCAGGCTGGCCTCGAACTCAGAAATCCGCCTGCCTCTGCCTCCCGAGTGCTGGGATTAAAGGCGTGCGCCACCACTGCCTGGCAGAAATGATTCTTGACACAGGGTGGTTGTCTTTTTTTTCTGCACAGTTTAAGTGGCAATGATCAGGACCCCATGAAAGATGGCCTGGGATGTGCAGGTTGGGGGCTTCACATGCAGGAAGGTGATGGAAGAGCTCACTGGAATGTATAAGGTTTCCCCTGGCACTGCTGAGCCCCATACATGGTGGTGGCAGGTGCCTCATGGTGATTATGAGTTAACTGTGAATACTGAAGTATTCACAATGACCCAGCAGATTCCCCCTCTAATAAGATAATGTAACAAAGATTAAAACAGAAATGTGGGTAGACTTCCCGGCTGAGGAAGGACATTGTGTCCTAAGGAGGCCCTAGCTACTTCCCAGAGTCATGGCTCAAAGATCCCAGGGTCACGGTCAGAGCAGGCTGTGGGGAAGCCAGTATCTTCACTGGGAGCACATGCTGTCTGCTCTTTCCTGGCAACCTCCCTGTCTCCATGGAACTCCTGCTCTCGTCTGGTCTGCTCAGGCCACCTTACCTCACCCTACCGGCTTCTGGCTGCCTCTCCAAGCAGGGTTGTGAGGTTTTTGTTTAGTTTTGTTTTTCTTCCAGCTTCTTTGTGTGAAGCAATCTGGAGCCTTTTTTTGGCTCATCCTATTCTGTCCCGAGATCACAAACAACTTGGGAAAAGCAGAGGAGAAGATCTGTCAGGTTCTCTTTTTAACTACTCCCCTGCACTGGTGACTAAGCCAGTGGGCATTAGGAGAGATCTCTTCCTCTTTCTCCCTTCCTCCCTCTCTCCTCCTTTGGAACCACGAAGTCGTGGCTGATCTTCTCTATCCAAGAATGGCCTGGTACCCCCAGAACGCAGCTGAAATTGTAGTTGGCTTCCAGTAAGGTGTTTTTAAAATGCTGTCTTGAGGAAGCGCTGGGTGTGGGGCATGGATGGCACTTACACCTCATGTGCCAGAAGCCATGAGTTTGATCACTAGTACTGCACATAGCAGGTGTGGAGACCATGTCTGCCATCCTGGCACTGGGGAAGTAGAAGCAGCAGAGTCATCGTTTTTTCATGTTTTTGTTTTTTTTTTTTTTAAGATTTATTTATTAAGTATGTAGTGTTCTGCCTCCATGTATGCCTGCATGTATGCCTGCAGGCCAGAAGAAGGCACCAGATCTTATTATAGATGGTTATGGGCCACCATGTGGTTGCTGGGAATTGGAACTCTGGATCTCCAGCCCCAGGCTCATTTTTTGCTACATAGAGTTCATGGCTACCTTGAGCTACATGAAACCCTTATCTCTATAGCAATAAACAGCAGAAACCCACCAGGTAGGGTTGGCCCTCCTTTGTGTGTGTATGATGTGTTTGTGCCACAATGCTGTGTGGAGGCCATAGGACAATCTCCAGTGCTGATCCTCATCCCTTATCTTGTGGGGGACAGGGTATCTTGTTCACCACTATGTGTGCACCAGGCTGGCTGGCCAAGGGTTTCCAGAGCTCCTGTCCCCACTTCCCATCTCACTTCAGGAATGCTGAGATTACATACGCCCAACTTTACATGGGTTATGGAGATTTGAACTCAGGCCATCATATTTTTGCAGAAAGTGCTTAATCACTGAGCCATCTCCCCAACCTAGTACTATTGCTTATTCGAGCTACTCCCACTTCTCTTCAGCATCTGTTATTTCTGTAAACTCCAGAAATGCCTTCAGGCCATTTCCTGTCTTAGTTGACTCCAAGCTCAAACTGCTCTCCTTGTGGCTACATGTCCCCCAGGCTCTTGGGGCAGTGGAGGGTGGTACGTCCGGGTGTTCTGTGAGAGAGGCTACTCAAGCTGTGAGTTCTAGGGCAGCCCACAGGGTTGGGACAAATCCTAGAAACGGCATCTGAATCCAGGCCAAGATTCCAGGGGAGGTGAATCTGGGAACAGTAGAGATCAGCCAAGAGTCCCCCAGCTTACCCTGGGAGTGTACTTCGGGTGATGCTGTGAATTACCCACTACACTGATTAATACTGATCCTACTTGGACGTATGGCTCTTTCCATAATGAGAAGTGTGCAGGTCTGGCCAGCCAAGAGTGGCATCCTTCTGGGCTTGGACTTGTGCTCTTGGCTTCTGCCAGTCTGGGTGCTAGGGCACATAAAGGTGGCTATACCTCTGGGTGTAACCCAACCCCTATCAGTGGCTGACTACATGGGCATATTGCCTCTCATTGCAGACCTACAGCCAGCTGGCCCACCCTATCCAGCAGGCCAAGGCTCTGGGCTTCCAGTTCCACTCCCGAATCCTGGACATCAGCAATGTGGACGTAAGTCATCCCCAAGGAAGCAGACAGTCAGAGTGAAGCACCAGCTGACATAGCCTATAAATGAAGCCAGACCTGCCGATTCCCGATACTCAAGGCAGGTCTGCTTGGGCTACAGAGTGAGTTCCACACTAATCTAGGTAACTTTGTGACACAGTTTCAAAAGAGAAAGTAAGACAAGGCCTGGGGATATGTCAGTGCTAAAAGTCCTGGCTTAGCATTTGTAAGGCACCACGGTTGAATTCCTAGTATGGTAACAAACAAAACTGTTGACCCGCCTCACAAAGCTTTCTGTGTTTGAGGTGTAAGTGATTTCCAGCCAAACGATGTGGCTTGAGTGATTGGTTGATGTTTGGTTGGTTTTGAGGAGAAGGCTAGTCTGTGTTTGTGTGCACATATTAGGACACATGCTATTCATACAAAAAATGAAAAATGAAAAATAAAAAGAACAAAATTCTATGCAGTGAGCCAGGCATGGAGAGGCACACCTAGAATTCAAGCACTCTGGAAGTTGAGGCAGGAAGATCCCATGAGTTTAAGGGTAATCTGAGCTAAATGACTTTATTGTAAAATACTCTTTGTTAGTGGGTATGGTAGCTTATGCCTGTAATCCCAGCATTTGAAGGCTGAGGCAATGGGATTCAGGCCATTCATAACTATATTGTGAGTAAGGCCACCTATGTTACCTGAGACTCTGTATCAAAATAAAAATAGGCTTTGCATTACCTATTAATTATAAAATTAAGATAATTTTGCTTACCTGTACTTTGCTAGGATGCTTATTTCATTTGGTGTTTTAGTGAGTTTTTGATGATACTTTCAAGTGTGTTTAGCAGGATGCATCTCATCCTGCATCCAGGAACACCTGTGTTATTGGGCAGGTGGTGAGCCCTTGAGCTCCACTGGCAGTGGTGCTTCTGCCTCAGCAGCATGGGCCCCTAACAGGCAGTTCAGCTTCAGTCACCAGAACTTCTTACCTTGTGGGAGCTGCAGGCAAAGTGGAGCCAACTTCCTGCCTTCCTTCACCCCTTGGTTTTATGAACCTGCATGGACCCAGTCTGGGAACAGAAAAGTCCCACAGTTGAAGACTTGGAGTTGCCCATGAGAAGGAGCTCATTGGAAAAACTCCTCTAAAGTCGGGGAGAGTAGTGCCATACCTTTAGCACGGCAAAGTGTCAGACTGTAGGACAAGTACAGAGTGCAACTTTGGGGCTTTTCATCTCCAGGGTTGTGAGCATTGGGTGGAGGGGTACAGTTCTGAGGCCCATACTTGTGTGTTTCCTGCAGCTGGCCATGGGCAAGATGATGGAGCAGGGCCCAGTGCTGATCGTTACCTTTCAGGCCCAGGTGGTGATGGTGATCAAGAACTCCAAAGGCGAGGTGTATGATGGTGACCCGGTGAGTAGTAATCAAGGGAATGGAGGTTTGGACCGCTTCTCACATCCAGGGCCCTGTACATTGCATGCCTCCCCAGCACAGCCAGGCAGGTTCTGGAGTTGGGGAGAAGCACCACAACTACGAGTTGAGACCGTTTCATCTGACCAGTGACCAGAGCCAGCAGCCCAGGAACCCCTTCCTGTGGCCCCTGAGAGCCTTCCCTGTCCCCCTCAGTAGCCCTTCTTTCTGTACACCCACCAAGCCTGACCCCTCACCCTGCTGGGTCTTCACAGGACAAGGTGCAGCGAATGCTGTACGTGTGGGCACTCTGCAGAGACCAGGAGGAGCTCAACCCTTACGCTGCCTGGCGCCTTCTGGACATCTCAGCCTCCAGCACAGAGCAGATCCTTTGAAGGCAGCAATGGAGTCTGGGCAGCTCAAGGCTAGACCATCATGGGACAGACACACAGAGACACTTTGGCACATCTGATACAGCTGTGAACTAGCTTCTGCCCAAGTTCTTCAGGGCAGCTGTGAAACTAGCTGGACAAGGAAAGAGCTTGGGGTGTCTAGCAGGATGGGGAATGTCCCCCAGTGTGTCACAGGAGTTGCTGGCAGTGTCAGAAGGCCCCAGCCCAGGACTCCTGTCGGGTGAGGCCTGGCCTGCTGTTCTAAGTAGTCCACTGGCATTGCCTTCCAAGCCACTTTATGTCCTTTTGTTTTGTTTTGTTTTTGTTTTTAAATCAGTGCTCTTACTTCCTGTACATAAGCCTAAGATCTGGACATAATAAAACACCAAAGCGCAGAAGAGCAGTTTGAACGGTTTGAAGTGTACATTTCTGCTGGGAAGGCTGGGATTGAGGGCCTGTCAGAGACCTAGGTCAGTGAAGGATTGTGGCCAGAGAGCGTGCTGCTTTCTCAGGCCAACACTCTGCCCTTTTGTGGGAAAAGTAAACATCCCAGCCATCTGGGGTCTCTGTTGAATTAGGGGTTCCCTAAGGCTGCGGGGCTTAACTAACAGAGACTGAGGTAAGGGGTTGCCCGGGAAGAATACGGATACAGACACCGAGGATAGGGAGAGGCTTCCGTGGGAGAGGCGTAAATGCCCATGTCCTGGCGAGGTCCTGGGTGCTCTAGGAGCTGGAAGCTGAGGCTGTCTGGGCTGGCACAGCGGTGGGAAGGTTCAGCCTTCCGATAGGCAGGCCGGGGCGGGGTCACAAGCCCAGGCACCGCTCCTAACACAGCCACCACCCCCTCGCAGCCCCGCCCCCGTCGCCATGGGAACAGCCGCGGCGGCCGGGCTGGCGCGCGGCTCTCCTTCCTCCCTCGGTCTCCACCGCTCCAGGGGCGGGTGGGGTGGGCTGAGCCGGGGCTGCCACAGCCTCCGCCGCTACTGCTGCCACCCAGGAAGACCAGAGCAAAGCAGCGCACGAGTTCCGAGAAAGAGAGAGAGAGAGGGGCTGCAGGGCGGCCGGTCCCCGTCTAGGACCAAGGGTGAGGGGGGCGCGTTGTAGCCCGGGAGTCGGCTACGGTGGGGGAGGGGGGTCTTGGGCCTTGGAGAACAAAGGGAGCGGGGCGGGGAGCAGTTCAAACAGTGCAGCTCTGGTCTCTGTCCCAGCGCGATCGCACCTGTTGTGCGCAGGCTGGGCAGATCTAAGCTGACCTGTCCCGGCTCTCAGCGACCCCACCTGCGCGCACCGCTGGAGTTGAGTCCCCGCGTGGCTGTGGCGGCGGAGCGCACAGGCGGAGCATGGGCGTAGCCCGGAGACGACAACACGGACAGAGATGATGCTGTGGGATACAGCAAAGGGGCTACTCCAGAAGGGGTGGTGGATGGAGGTGCAGGAAGGGCATAGCCTCATCCCCGCGGACCCCGGGGTGGGTACCCCTCTCTCCTCAGAGCGCGGCGATGTGAGCTATGAGTTCGGCGTGGACACTATCACCGGAGCCGCTGCCGCCGTCGACGGGGCCCCCGGTGGGCGCGGGCCTGGACATCGAGCAACGCACGGTGTTCGCCTTCGTGCTCTGCCTGCTCGTGGTGTTGGTTCTGTTGATGGTGCGCTGTGTGCGCATACTGCTAGACCCCTACAGCCGCATGCCCGCCTCGTCCTGGACCGACCACAAGGAGGCGCTCGAACGTGGACAATTCGACTATGCGTTGGTGTGATGGGGAACCAGTCCGGGGCAGGTCCTTAGATCCCTCAAGGGTCAGCCCCGTGGAGGGATGCCACCATCCTGGACTGCGCACAGGGTTATGCCTAGATGCCCTAGCTCGGAGTTGAGGGCGTTCGGAGAAGTCCAGTCCTTACCCACCTTAGCCACCCATCTTCCTTCCTGGCCAGGCCAGAACCCCACCTGGTGCCTTTATCTACCCTGTACCCTTCTCTCTACATACTTATCCTCACTGCTGATCCCTCAACACTGAGTCCCTGGTGAGTGAAGCACCCCGCACCAACCTCAGCCTTCCCCAGCTACCAGGCATGCTACATCCTTTCCTGGGAATGCGGACACCTCTTATCTCTTATTTCTTTGTTATGGTCATCCTCAATTTCAGTGCACTCCTTGAGTCCTGGCCCTGGCAGGCAGGCTTTCTTCGACTCACATTGGACGCTGCCTACCTATAATGCACGGTACAGTTTGCCTCAGAGACAGACCAGAAACCCGACCATGGCTGCTAATTGTGTTGATAATATCTGGCACTTTATGTGCAGGAGTACAAGCAGGCTCATCCCCTTCCCAGACTCGGCCCCAGCACAGGTTAGAGTGCCTTTCCTTTGTCCCACCTCTCCCATCTCCCCCTTGTCCCCATGCCCTTCCCTTGCCTTTCACACCTCCCCGCCTCTGAACCATGGCAATTATAATAAAAGCTATTATTGAGTGCTTTACTGCATGTGAAGCAGATTGCTGAGTTAACCAGTCCTGTTCTTAGCCTGTTTGCTTCTGAGGGTTTGTGACAAACAGCCAACAAGCCAAGCCCCTGTTAGGATCCCCCATTCTACAAGCCAGGGGACGACTGGAAGTCCAAGCCACTAAAATGACTTGCCCCCAAGCCATTGATCTGGAATCAGAACCCACATCTGCTCTTGTCTTTAACTGCTGCCTAATCTTGCAAACACCCAATTTCATACCCAACCCTTCAGTAGCTTTGGAGGTGGGGGGGCTAGTAGCCACCTCCAACCCCCCCTCCCGCCCAACTTCCATCTCCCCCCCACTCATGGTATAATTGAGACAACCACACACATCGGCACTCTTCTCTTGACCCAGTCACGGGAGACTATGGGGAGTTAGCCTAGAGGTTATTTTCTAAAACCATACCTATAACCCCCGAACTCCTGAGCCTAATCCCTCTTGTCCCCATCCAGTGTGTCTCAGAAGCTGTGGGTTTGGCTTTGTGAGGCTGTGACTAGGGAGTGGGCTGGCTTGGCTCCACAATCTGCCTGGGAGATGTGTTGAGATCCTCAGGGAGCCGTGTGCAACGTGTGTGGGGAGAATTGAGCTTTTCTATAAAAGGAAAGCCATGCGAAGGCACAGCTCAGAGAACAGAAAATTTACTCTCCACTTGTTAGGCTTGGGGGAGGGTGCTATGGTGGGAGGGCATCTGTTTCCCCAAAGAGACCTAGCTCCCCGGGCCTGTGCAGTACTCCATACCCACAGAGCAGGTGGAGCTTCTGGTGGAAAGAACTACAGCATAAAGGGGTAAGTGGTCTTGGGGTTCAACTATAACTGCAGCCACTCCCTGCAGCTCTGCAATCCACACTATCCTAAAGCAGCTCCAGTTCTGCCTCCCTCACCCCTATATTTCTAGGGGTCAGAGATACTCCCTTCTTCCTCCAGACCTCTCTCTGCTAGTCCCCTGGCAGTCCTCTCACGGAACCAGGGCTTTGCTCCATCAAGTGGGCCACACGGCCAACTTCAGTCATCTATAGAAAACTTGCCCCTAACACCTGTCCCCACAAAACCTGCTTTTCTCTTCCACCTACATTTGTCAAAGAGCCATCCACATGGTCACCAAGGAGCTCCTTATGCCAGATTAAGCTCACTCCAGAAAAGAGCTTTTTAAATTACTGTTAAGTTTGTGAGTGCATGTTATAGGTGTACATGCATGTTTATATAGCATGTGTTCGGCCAAACAACTTTCAGGGACTTTTTTCTTCCGCAAGGGTTTGATCTCAGATGCCAGGCTTCATACCAACTGCTTTACCCCTAAAGCTATTTCACCAGCCCAGGTACCAGCTTTTGCCAGTGACAACACCATCTCCCCTGGCATTTCACTCCAGCTCCCAAACTGTCATTTCAGAGACCCCACTCTCATCTTTATGTCACAGGGGAAATCACAGCTAGCTAGATGATAGCTTTATTGAGGGTTACAGGACACCCCAGGAAAAGGTGAAGAGAACCATGTAGAGGTCCGCTGAGGTGGGGAGGGTGTGCTGGGGCATCCAGATGCGAGTGCCACACACACAGGGATGATGATGTGCTGCTATTGTGGCAGAGAACAGGCACGGTGGGCTAGGGACACTTGCCCCAATCTACCAGTCCAGGAATCCTGCTTTGTGTAGAGTCTTCCATCTCTCCAGCCCTCATTCATTACAATTGTGCTTCACTTTCTAAGGCTGCTGGTGTACACAGCATCTGAAGGCTTAGCCTATGGCTGAACACTGTGTCAGGAAGTCCACAATCAAGTTCCAATACCAGTGGTGCTGGACTGACGTTCTGGGCAAAAATCAGCATATCTCATCTGCTGTACTCTTCACCTCGAAGGGCTGGGGACCTGGCTCACGAGGCCCAGGGGTACCAGGAACGGGTTCAGTGGGCAGATCCCAACTGCTTTCCAGGCCAGCCTCGGCTCTATGGGCTCAGAAGCTTGAGGATCAGCTTGGTCAGGCTCCTCTGGCCCCGTGGAGCCAGTCCCTCCATCTTCAGTCCCAGGCCTGGGCCTCTTCTCTCCAGGGAGAGAGGTCTGGGGAGCCATCAGTTGAGCATATGTTTTGGTCATATGTTCCAGCAGGGCTGTGCAAGGCAGGTGGGACAGTTCCTCTGGAAGTGACATGAGCAGGTTAAGGACCACAGCTGACTCTGGTAGAAGGAAAGGAGAAGATTAAGAGGACAGGTTTTAACATCCCCCAGACACCCCCCTCCCAACACACACACAGTATAGCCTTCTCCTCCTTAGTAGCTCTTACCAGCTGCTGAGAGCTCAGGGCCATGGCCACCTCTGGAGGAGAAGGAGAGGTATTTGTAGATCTTCTCAAAGTCCACAGCAAGGTCTCTCTCTGTGGAGGATCCAGCCAGGGACTTGGTGGGGGCATCAGGGTCAGGGACAGTGACCTCTGAGGCAAGGCCAGAGGTCTCAGGGTTGGCTCCAGAGGCCTTAGGGTCAGGGACAGAAGCCTCACGAGTGGGGTCAATAGCAGTCATAGGGACAGGCCCAGAACCTTCAGACGCAGGATCCTTCTGCCCATCTTGGTTGCTCAAGAACACCAGTGCCTTTCCACGGGCCTTTGTGGGCTTGCCCGGCCTGGAGTGCAGGAGGCTGAGGGGTTCTGCAGCAGCAATGGTGAGCACCTAACGGGGAAGAGCCGTCAGGGAAGGACGGGAGGAAGTCTTTCCTCTTCTATTGCTAGACCTAGAATGGGCCCTCTGCCTCTGCACACTCTGAAGGTGACCCACACAAGAGATGGCCATAGACACTATGGCTCAAGTGTCAGTGCCTGGCTGGAGTTACTGATTTTGCACCAGATCTACATTTTTTCTTTTCTTTTTGGGTAGTGTTAAGAGGGGCCTGGCAATTCTCTACTCCTTCAAATTAGGAGATTATATACAATACCACTGCCTGACTAAACCCAGCAGCTCTCTACCCCTGGGTTATTGATTTATAGGGCATCCTGGTGCCCTATTAATAAACACCCTTGGACTTGCCAAGGGAATGGACTTACCTGGGAGAAAGCTGCAGTCAGGGCTTCCTCCAGTGGGCCTGTTAGTTTCTCAGCAAGATCCATCCATACCTGGGTGAAGCCAGTTGGTACATGGTCAGTCTAAGGACAAGGCCTCAGGGGTCTCCCAAGTTTTGCTCTTTCTTGTATTCCTCTGACCAGGTTATCCTCCCTCCCTAAGAAGCCAGCCTTGGCCACCCCCCACCTTGCCCTCCTGCCTCACCTCTACCGGGGCTGGGAGCTGTGTTCCTTGATGCCTTGGCCCCTCTCTGCCATTTGGCTGCATCTTCTGAATGGCCTCTCGAACCACCCGGCCCTTGAGCTGCTGGATAAAGCGGCAGATCTGGGGAGGAAGACAGGCTTTCTGTGAGCTCAGCAACAGAGGCAAGACCAAAGTCTACCGCCTTGCTGTTCTCGGGCACTGCTACTGCCCCCTCTCCTGGACTAGCCCAGCCTTGTGCATTCCCAGAACTGCTGGGACTTGAGCCAAGACCCCAGTGTGTGACCAAGCTACCTAATGAAGATGTAAAAGCTAGGCCTATTCTTGTTCCTTCCTGGGGCCATTGTTTGCTCTTATAATGAGAACTAACCTGTTCACTTCCACTCCACTCCATTTTGTAGATTCTCACTTTGGTTGTACTCAAATTCACTTTTTTTGTTGTTATTGCTGATTTTTTTTTTTTTTAAGACGGCATTTGCTGTCCTGGAACTATGTAGGTCGGGCTAGCCTTGAACTCAAGGAGGTCCAATGAAAGAATCCCAGGTGCTGGGATTAGAGGTGTATGCCACACACCGGGCTACCAACTCTGCCTTAATCCACACCCCACCCTCTTCCACTCACCTCCACTCAGCTACGCTCAGCCCGCCGATGTTTCCCGCCCACACTCTACAGCCTCACAACTCTCCACAGCCTTACCCACAGACTCACTCCACCCAGTCGTCACGCCCCACTCCCAGACCACCTCTTCATGCTCCACTTGTCATATTCACTCACAGACCCCGCGGTCAGGCAGCACGCCATCGCAGCCCCGCCCCCCGAACTCCTCCCACCCCCTGCGCCGCAGCTTTACCAGAGTTTAGCCTCACTCTAAACACCACTGTCACCCGCCCCTGATCAGTCAGTATTCCTTGGTCACCTCCATGACCCCTCCTCAAATTCCACCCACATCCCGGCCCTGAGCTCCATCTTGCACGCAAATCCCGCGCGCCACTGAGATCCGCGACGGCCCACCCACCCGGCCAGCTCCACCTTATCACGGCCGTCGCGCTCCCCAGCCCCGGCCCCGGCCCCAGCACCAGGACTCCACCTCGGCCTCACTGCGGCCTCGCAGCTCCTGGGCCAGCTCCGCGGCGTCTGGCTCCGGCTGGCCCCGCCGAGCCTGAAGTAGTCTCAGTAGATGCCGCATCTCGCGGGGGCTCCAAGCGGTGGGGCCGGTAGCTTCACCTACGTAGCGTGCTGGGACCCTCCGCCGTCTCTGCGGTGGCTTCATAGCGGGACACTGCGGAGCTCTTTCCCTACTGGGCGGGGCTCATGAGCTCTTTTCCCTAGTGGGCGGGGCTACGGAGGCTGAGGCGGTCTGCAAGAGCACTTCGCGGAAGAGTTAGCAGACGGGGGGCGTGGCTCGCGTTTGTCGGCTGCGGGGTGTTGCTACAGAGACTGAGGCAGGCAGAGAGACCAGAGTTTTATCTGCGTTTTATGTTCCTCGTGAGCTGCAGCAAAAAAACTTTAGACCCTATATTTCCGAACTACGTCATGAAGCCCATACTGTGTGCTTTGCTTTTCATAGAGAAGTGGGCAGATGCCCTCAAAAACGTGGGCTTGCCATTTGTGTGGCAGTGTCGCTCTATGTCATCCTGGCTGGCCTGGATCTCGATATGTACACCAAGCTGGCCTCAAACTCACAGACGTCCTCCTGAATGCTCCGTTTAAAGGCACGCTCCTCCACACTTCTTCACCAACCAATCTTCCTTCACCAACTTTTAATGCTCATTTCTAACACAGACATGGTGGCTCAAAACCAACTGCAGTGTACACCCATATGGTGTACATACACATACATAAGGGCAAAACGCATAAATCGAAACAGATCAACCCAAGCTTGCCACTATTCCCAGCATTTGGGAGGCTGAGACAGGAAGGCCGCTGAGTTTCCAGGCTAGCCTGGGCTCCAGTGAAAGCCCGGCTTGCAAGAAAAACAAGCCTGGGTTATGGGGGCAGACAGCCCTAGAGACCTCGGAGGGGATTTAGTATTGCCAAGCCTCAGTTTCCTCGTTGGTGGATTAAGCCCAGAAGCTCCTTTAGTGCTGTATTAGTCAGGGTTCTCTAGAGTCGCAGAATGTCTCTCTCTATTGAGGGAATTTATTGTGATGACTTACAGTCTGCAGTCTGACTAACCCAACAATGGGCAGCTGTGAATGGAAGTCCAAGAATCTAGAAGTGACTCAGTCCCACAAGGCTAGTTGTTTCAGCTGGTCTTCAGTAGAAGTAGTTCCAGCAGATGTGCTGGCAAGTAAGTGCAAGCAGGCGAAGAAGAGTGAGTCTTCCTTCTTCCAATGTCCATATGTAGGTCTCCAGCAGAAGGTGTGGCCAGATTAAAGGTGTGGACCACCAAGCCTGGATCTGGGACCTGCTTTGTCCCCAGATGACCTTGAACTCAGAGATCCCCTCGCCTGGGATTAAAGTCGTGTACTACCTTGCATGGGCCTATGCTTTTCATGGCCACTATGCCTTAAGATCTCCATGCTGAAATCCAGGTCAGAAACTTGTATCTTCCAACCTCAAGATCTGGATCACAAGTGTGCCCTCCAATTCTAGATTGTAGTTCATTCCAGATATAGTCAACTTGACGACCAGGAATAGCCATTACATTTACTTAACACAAAGATGAGAGAGTTTAAACCGGGCGTGGTGGCACACGCCTTTAATCCCAGCACTTGGGAGGCAGAGGCAGGCAGATTTCTGAGTTCTACAAAGTGAGTTCCAGGACAGCCAGGGCTACACAGAGAAACCCTGTCTCGAAAAACCAAAAAAAAAAAAAAAAAAAAGAGAGAGAGAGAGAGTTTGAGGAGGTTGGATTCAAGAGGGACATGGAAGTAAAGAACAAAGAAGGTCCAATTTGGGAGAGAACGAAGGAGGGAGGAAAGTAAGACTCAATTTAAACATAAACTGGCTGGGTTGTGTGTGCTTTTCTGTTTCAGGCAAATGACTCATGTCTCTCCCTGGCTATATGTGTTCGTGGGGGTTGGAGTCCCACCCCTCCATTCTAAGTCTTTCCAAGCCACAAATCTCCCCACATCTGGACCCAAGGCACAGCCTGGAGCCTCCCCTCGTGCACCCCACCCCCGCCCATGTTTGGGAGCGCATGGACTCCACCAGAAGTTAGCAGGTCACCAATTTATTTTGAACAGGGAAGTGAGGACAGGGAGAGGGGGAGGGGAGACATGCAGGAGGCCTTCTGAAGGGTAAATCACGGCTGGATGAGTCTCAGGACCTCACTGGGTGGTGCCATCTCTGGGGGAGAGGGGGTGACAGAGGCTCAGATCACATTCTCCCAACAAGCTTTGGCGGCTTCCTTCACCAATCTATGTATTGGGGTGTGTGAAACTAAAATTGCATAAATCCCTCTTACGTATCTGTTCAAGTCTTTTTTTTGTTTTGTTTTGTTTTGTTTTGTTTTTTCGAGACGGGTTTCTCTGTATAGCCCTGGCTGTCCTGGAACTCACTTTGTAGACCAGGCTAGCCTCGAACTCAGAAATCCACCTGCCTCTGCCTCCCTAGTGCTGGGATTAAAGGCGTGCGCCACCACGCCCGGCTTCTGTTCAAGTCTTTTTTTTTTTTTTTTTTTTTTTTTCTTTTTTTTTTTTGGTTTTTCGAGACAGGGTTTCTCTGTGTAGTCCTGGCTGTCCTGGAACTCACTCTGTAGACCAGGCTGGCCTCGAACTCAGAAATCCGCCTGCCTCTGCCTCCCAAGTGCTGGGATTAAAGGCGTGCGCCACCACGCCCGGCCCTTCTGTTCAAGTCTTAAAGACCCCTTTCTTCACTGCTCGGGACCCCATCTCCCAAATTCCATTTGCAGCTCCACCTTTGACAAGTTACTTAGCCTCATAAAAGTATTATTCTTCTATCTATCTGAATGTTGTTCAAAAGAAGATTAAATGAATGTACAAAGTACTTGGAGTCCCATGAGTAAACTCTAAGAACGATCCTTACCACCACGCCCCTCTCATAGCTCTTGCTTCAGACCTTCACACCCAGTACTTACCTGCCTACTGGGGGTCTCTGGAGCTGGGGGCCGCTGAGCGAAGCTCTAGGAGGCTGGCCTGGGGGTGGGGGTGCTGAAAGAAGAAGCTAGCTAGAATAGGAGTTGCCTGTGCCCTGCACCAGTTTAAGCGCGCCCCCTAGTGGGAGCTGCTACAAGTGTACCAGCCCTAAGGGCCAGATCCTGGAGGCAGGTTCAGGGATATGGGCTCATGGGGTTGGGGGTGGGGCAGGTAGACTACTAGACTGTCTGTCTGAACGTGTGGAAATAGGTGTGGGGTTCTGGCGGAGAAGTCAGTACCTGAGTGTGCGCAGACAAGACCAAGCCCAGCGGCCAAGGCAGCACCCAGCACGAAGGCCGCCAACACCAATGCCACCACCGGTGCAGGCTCCAGTGCTGCAGGGGCTGGAGCGGGTGGCTCTGGGCGTACCGACCTGCCTGGGAGACTCTTGGATGGCCCTATGGGGACACGTGCAAGGCTGAGACTAGGCCTTGGACGAAGCTGTCCTTCCCATCCCGGTTCCAGGGCCTCTTGTGAGCTTACTAGGGGGCGGACGAGGTACTGTGACCACGATGGGCTGTGTCAGCATGTGCAGGTGGGGGCTGTCAGTACCAAGGTTCAAGCTGCTGCCGGCACATGCCTCATCCTGAGGCAGACACTGGGTTGCAAGGGAAGAAACCAGACTTCAGTGCCTTGGTGATTCTGGGTCTGGTCTCCCAGGGCTCCGAGCTATGATGGGCTTAAGCTTCCAGCTTTCCACTAGAGCTAGGAGGTTACAACAGGACTCCTGGGCGTAACCATAAACATAAACATAAAAATGGTTTCAGCCCTAGAACACCCCATATGTCAACCTCTAGGTCTCAAGTGAGGCCTGCAAATCAAATGTGCACAAGTTTAGATAGATCGCAGTGTTTTCTTGAATCCAGCCTTCCAGCCCTAAAAGGACTCCAGATCCCACCCAAGGATCTTAGAGCACAAGGCTGTACATTTCTAGTCTACTTACTGGGAATCCTTCTGCAGAGCCCCATGAGGGATATCTCTATACCTAGTACCCATCTTGAGAGGGACCCAGACCATAAAGCACTTTGCTTCCTAAAGTCCCTCAGCTGCCAGAAACGCCTTTGCCTAGCTAGAGAATATTCCGCAGGTGCCGAGATTACTGTTTCTATTAGCGCACCCGCAATGGTGCTGGTGGGGTCAAAGGCACTGGTGTCAGGCGGACAGCTCGGCGGTGGTGACTGCTGCGACGGCGGCAACGGCTGATCTGGCAGTGCAAGAACTGTACTGAGGCATTGAATACCGGGCGCAGGCGGAAGCTGAAGCGTGAGACGCTAGCAGCATCCGGGCGTGGAGGTGGTGAGAAGCTGACAGAGTCGTCGGCAGGGCAGCCCCCACGTAGAAGCACCAGGGCAGGCCCCAGGGTCGGGCGTGAAGAAGGTGTTACTGAGCATCGGTGAAGGGCTAGGCCCCATCTCGGTGAAGGACGGGCCAGGGCCGCCTGCAGGATCAAGGCGCCATCAAGGTCGACCAGTCCCCATCTATCCCTCTTCCCACCCACCCTCGTAGTTTAAGGCGCCCGCACCTGCACAAACACATGGCTGTCCGCCGGAACCTCCAGTGGCCCTGCGCGGCGAGGGAACGCGTCCTCTGCATCTGATAACTCCAGACTGAAAAGGGGTCTGCGCAGCCAGGGGCCAGGCGCCCCAGGTAACAGAGGTGCTGAAACAGAGCACAGAGCAAGGGCACAATTCCCTCTAGGGAGCCCTTGTCTCGCTTTGAAAAGGGATGCATTACAGGTGGTCTCTATATCCATGCTCAGCCGCATGCCAAATTCTTTCCAAGTTACTACAATGTACCGCTTAGTGGCATCGGGGCCTAGTAGAAGCTGAAGCCAGCACAAAGCTGTGCTCTTTCATTTTCTGACCTTTTGTGCCATTTGCAGAGTAGGCAAGGGGACGTGGGGGGCACACGGAGTTGATGCCCTCCTGTGGTGGTGGTCAGCAGAGATGAAGTCAGGATTCTCTGCTTTGCCCAGGTTGCTAAAGCCTTAGAGTCTAAGAGATCCAGTATGAGCTACTAGCCACTAAGGAGAGGTAGGTGCTGGCATCTGTTGAAGTCAGGAGGGTGCCCACCCATATCCCTCCAGAGGGCAGAGGCTCAGTACAGACAGGCAACAGGACTGGGAATTTCTGTTCAACAGATCTCTAAGTCCCCAAACAGAGGAGAGAGAGCACCAAGAGGTAAGCGTGGATGGTGTCTCTTTTGTGTTTACCCAGGCTTGCACTTACACACACACACACACACACACACACACACACACACACACACACAGCCTATACAAGCAAATGACTGCTTTCAAGCAGCAGTTAGCTGGGGGTTTATCACGAATAATTTGCACACTTGGCCCTATATCCACAGCCCTTACCACCTCTTGGTTGAGAACTTTAAGGAAACTGGCAGAGGGGCTAGTCTGGGAAAAGAAAAAGGGATGGCACCCCTCTCCCCCCCCCCCCCCCCCCACACCACCACACACATCCAGGTGCAAAACGCAGTTGAGAAGGGACAATGGGCAAGTGGGACACAATGCCCCCACCCCGTGGCAGCCTCTACGTACCACGTGGTGTACTGTGCTTACTGGAGGTCCCAGGGAGCAGGGCCAGGAGCAGGAGCGCAGTGCCCACCATGGCGGCCTGTTCAGGTTCGAGTGCTCCAGACCGGCAGCAGGCACCTGGCTGGGCTGTACCCAGCCCTCTAGGTGTGGGCAGGTAGCCCTGGCCTTGGTGAGGCTGCCACCCTGGGAAGCAGGGAGCGGGGGTGGAGGATGGAGGGGCTGACATCTGAGCACATGCTCAAGGTCAGCCATGGATAAGGGCTTTCTTGATTTACTGAAATTTCTAGAAGGGGGCCCCTCACAAAGCTGCCTGATGCCTTTGGTCGCTCCAAACACCTCCCACCCAGCTCCTGGCCCGGCTAGTTTCCCATGAAATGAATGTTGTCCTTAACCACACTAAAAGCCCTCCTCCCAGGCCCTTCCCATATCTCTGTACTCTACCAGGCTTAGGACACCAGACTCGGAAGAAAAGGGAAGGGTTTTATTCTCAAGCGTCTAAGGATTTACAAACAAGGGTATTTTGTTTTAAAAAGGGAAGAGGGCAACACTGGTGGCCTGAGGAGGAGGGTGGGACCAGGCCACTCCAGGTCCCTACCTGCCCGAGACCCACTCTGCCTGGGCCTGAGGGATGGCTGGTGACAGAGGGAAGGACTTGGGAGAAGGTGGGGAAGTGGGAGACTCCTCCAGACTCCCACTTAACATTAGAGGGCAGTAGACAAAGACAACACAGACAGACAACACAAAGAAAATAAAGTTAAATAAAAATAAAACCATCAGGCCCACTCTTGGGCCTGTGCTGGCCCTGGGACCAGCCATGTGACCTAAGTACACACAAAGGCTAGCCATGCTGCAGCCAGCCTCAGAACGGTAAGGGTGGGGCCGGGCTTGCTACTCTCCCCCTACTTCATTCCGCCTCCCCAACACAGGAGATAAGGAGAGAGGGTGCCCTGCCTGGACATAGAAGATGACTTCTATTACGATTTAAGCATGCGGCATTGTGAGAATAGGATGAAGAGGCGTCAACAGGACTGTTAAGAGCCACAGTGTCACCTAAGCCTACGTATGGTTGCATCAGCTACTTCCAGCAAGGTTTCTCAACTTTGGTGCTGGGGTTTGTGGTTGTAAATTTTTTTGTTTTGTTATATTGTTCTCTTGTCCACTTGAACTGCATGCATCACCAACAAAAAGGAAACATACCCCACTCTGTCCTCGAAACTGCAGGACCATGGGACAGACACCTGGCCCAGTCCAGGCCACAGGTTGGGTTGGAGCTGGTCACCTCTAGGTGAGCTAAATCATGCTCAGGGGCATGTTGGGAGTAAGTCACTTCACATACCAATACCCTGGCCTCCCCTGCATTCAAGCCTGTCCGTCTCGTCCCTGATTCACATGCTCGGACCTCCACATCTACTCCCTTCACTCTTATCCCTGACTTCTCGGGACTCCTCCTGCCCCTTGGCAGGATTCCCTGTCACTGATTCCCAACAGTTCCCTCCCTGCTACCTGCTACTCTCTACTGCATCCCTCATACACCTTCCCTGAAGGCCATCTGTGTGGCTGAGGCCCCCTGGTCTCCCTCTGTGCCACCTGAGCTCTTCTACTCAACCCCAAACTGTCAGCAGATCCCAGTCCCATGTGAGGGTCCCCCATGGAGCCTGGCCTCTCCTAGGCCAGAAATGACAAGGAGCAGCAAGCAGTCCAACCCCCAATGCCTGAGGCAATGGAGGAGAGGGGGCCACCACAAGCAGCTAAACATTACTTTGGTAAAAGTTTCTGAAGGTACTGACCCCATGAGAACACCCCCCCCCCACAAACATACCCCCACCAAGTACAATAAAATACAATAAACTCCAAAAGGACCCCCTGAGATCAAAGAGAGACAGACAGACACAGAGACAGCAACCATTTGGCTGCAGTCACAATGCCCACAAAGCCATCCTGGGACAAAGACTTAAGGAAGCCTAGGTGAACCTTGGGCTTCCTTCCACTGAGGGTAGAGTGGCAGGGCCCAGGCTTCAGAGGCTGGGAGAGAGGCAGAGGCTAGGAGGGAGACAGGGAAACCAGAAAGGGACAGTGGTAGAGAGGGAGGGGACAGAAGGAAAGACGTAGAGCAAGCATGTGTGCGAGAGAAGGTGGAGGGGACAGACACTGGGAGTTTGGGGGGATGGGGACAAGGGGCTTTCTCTCTGCCCCTGGGGGTTACCCCAGCCCAGAGGTTATGATTGAATAAATAGCGAGTCTGCTCATGGCCTGCTGTCTTCCGTTCACAGTGTCTGTCGGGGTGGGATGGGGCTCACACAGCTGGCTGACCCCAGAGTGGGAGGGATTAGGAACCAGCATGCCCTTTTGTCCACAGCTGGTAGGCAGGGAGTCAGAGCTGGATGGGAACCCCCTACTTTCTGTCCTCAGTCCTTGGCAGTCGTCCAGGTCCCAGGTCCCCTGATGGGCAGCTGGGTTGGCCAGGTGGGGGGGGGCCGGTGGCCATGGCCCAGGGCCCCTGTGGGGCTGGCCGCTGCCATGAGGCTACCTGAAGAAGGGCAGATGGTGCTGACTCAGGACTCCACTAGTCCTTGGGGACTCGGTCTTCGCCATGACGTCCTTAAACCAGGACGCGACATCTACCTCGAGTATCTCATAGTGCTTGATGAAGCTGTGTTCCTGTAGGCCCAAGAGTTGGCTTAGGATGAGGAGTCAGTCCTCCTGGTCTTGCAACTGAGACCAGGAGGACTTCACACGTGGTGAGGGTTGGGGGATAGTACTCACAAGTAGCTTATTATACTTTGGTCTCTTCCTGTGATCTTTAGTAAGGCTGGACGAAGAGCAGGGAGAAAAGAGAAATGAGAGTCAGGGAAATGAAGCCCGACTGTGCCTGGATGTGCATCTATGCTCAGGCCCTCCCTCTCCAGTGAGCCAGAAGCAGCTGCTCACAGCCAGGCTCCACCAGGCTGGGGATCCACAAACTCTCCTGGCTCAATATAGTATTAGGTAAAGACCCACTGGGGAGCTGGAACCACGCACAATGTGAGGGTCACATCAGAGAAAATTAAGACTCAAGTGTGATTTTCCTACACAACCTCCATTGCAAAGCCATGCCAGACACCCACAGGGCCAGTGGTTCCCCATAGGCCAGGTCCAAACAAACCCAAAAAGTGACTCCCAGAGCTCCAGCTTTAACTCCTGTCTACAGCCACAAGCCATGGGTGTACCTGCAGCTGTGCCCATCTCATCCCGTCCCCTTTTCCCAGCCTCCACCCTCCCCAGTAGCATGAGGACACCTGACATTCCAGAACATCCCAGAGTAGAAAGGTAGGAGCCAAGACAGGAAGCATGGGAGTGCTCACCAGTCTTTGACAAATGACTGGAAGTCCCCTGAGAAGCCCATGTGACCAGGCAGGAGTGGGGGCTCTTCCTGTAGGACTTTGGTGAGGACCTCAAAGTCTGTCTTGCAGTTCTTATAGGGGAACTGTCCTGTTGCCAGCTCCACCTGGGAGGGTGACAGGCATTGCTGGAACAGCAGGTAAGAGATCCCTGCCTTCCCACCAAGCCCTGGAACAGCAGCCCCAACTAACCAGTGAGATGCCCAGGCTCCACACATCAGCTCGGATGTCATAGTCAGGCTTGGTGGGATCTGGAGGGTCGATGCGCTCCGGCTGCCGGGTGGGAGAGAAGGAGGATATACCCTGAAGGTAGGGCCAGCCCACCCAGTCCCCTGGTCAGACCCAGCAGGGCCCCACTCACAGCCATATAGGCAGCACAGCCAGCACTCCGTGTTTTGGCTTTGGAGTCAACAAGGCGGCCGCTGATGCCAAAGTCACAGAGCTTGATCTGGCCCCGCTCATCTAGCAGGATGTTGGAGGGTTTGACATCGCGATGGATGACGCCATGCTTCTCCTTCAGATAGTATAGTGCTTTCACAATCTGTAGGACACACACATTTGGGCACCTGTCATGGAAGACAGAACCCAGGGACACCCACCTAGCCATACAAGCCCAGATTTAGCAGCTCACCGCCACAGTCATCTTGCCCAGGATTCGCTCTGGAATGGGGCCCTGCATTCGTTTCTTCAGCTTCTCTGCACATGTGCCCATGAGCTCCATGGCAATAAAGACGTCTGTCTGTAGAAAGAGGGTGGTACCCGGGGCTTGGAGCAGCCATGCTTTCTTCCCCACCCTAGCCACACTATGGTACTTGGAGACATGTAGGACCTTATAGGGGCAGAGGGTGACCTGAGACTTTCCCAGATGGGGCTTGGTCTCTCAGGCAGGGTGCTCACGTTGGTGATGAAGGTGCCAAAGCACTGAACAATGTAAGGGCAGTCGTGGCTCTTGAGTACTACATCCAGGTCCATCAAGATGCGCTTATTCTCTTCCTTGTTCCCCGAGCGCCGCATTTGCTGCAAGGAGGGACAGCCAAGGGGCGAGCTTCAAGTATTGAGCAGGCTGCAAGGTCACAAGGTGCATCCTGGCACTGGGGTGTGGAAGGCTTACCTTAACAGCAATGATGTGGCCTGTCTTCCGGAACCGCATCTTCCACACCTGACCACAGGTACCACTGCCCATCTCCCCCAGGTTCTCCAAGTCATTGATCTCTGCCTGATAACGCTGGGAGAAGAGCAAGACAGCTGGAGGGTCCTCAGGGCCTCTGCTCTGTCACCCACCACCTCCAGGTTGCCTGGGTCCTGCCTGACACAGCCCCCAGGGTGCCGAGCTATGGGGAGGTAGTACCTGGCCCCCGATAGTCAGGTACCCTGTCTGCTTCATGATCTCCTGCAGCTTCTGATCAATCTCGATGCTGATGGGACAGAAAATGGAAGATGGTAAGGAGGGCCCCCACAAACATCCCTCGCCTCCCTCGGACCAGCAGGAGGGCCCAATGCTGGCCCTGCTCCAGCAGCTTACCTCTCCATACTGCGCGGTGTGAACAAGGTTGATGGGAGCCCCAGCATGTGGCGGGGCCGGGTGGGGGGTGTAGGGTGCTGTGGGGAGCTCTCTGAGGATGGTGAGCGGCTGCCCCCATCGTTGGCCAGTGGGAGTTGCAGGGCTGGGGAATTAAAAACCAGGGGCATGAAAGGAGTTAGCATCTAGCTGGCCACCAAGGACTCGGTGTTCTCATCTTCTCCTTCCTGGTATCCCTTCGGCCAAGCTGGAACAGTCCCCTGCTCTGCTGGCTAGGGCCTTCTTCCCCACCCCCTGGGGCATCTTCAGAGTACTTCCTCCTGCCCCTCTGACCTGAAAGGAGATGGGGTGGCCTGGTGGGAGAGGGGTAGTCCCACAGGCTGAGGGCTTATCCTCAAGCACATAGTGCAGAGAAGTGAGGGGTCTGCCAGGGAGCTTCCCTGGCACAGCTCTCTGTTCCCTCCCCAGTGCCAGGAAGCAGGCCCAGGGCCTCAGTGCTCACATAGGGAATATGTGAGGACAGAATGCCCATCAAGAACCTGGCCTGGCCACCAACACTACACTGTGGATGACAAGAGCCAAGAGCTATGGAACTCTGGTTTCAGGCTGTCTTGCCCTAGATTACACTCCTAGGCCAGGGAGGGCCACCTTCTGTCCAGCTGTCTCATCTGTGCATCTCCCAGCCAGGCCTGCAGAGCTGGGGTCAAGGGATCGGGAACAGAACCCCAAGGTAAGCTTGAGTTCTTGTGAAGAGAGATCGATGGTGATCTAATTGGCAAAGCTCTTCCAGGGGCTAGCTGGGCTGGCCAGGGGGAAAACGCTGGGCCAGGGAGGGGAGCTTGGTACTTCCCAATGGCCTGCATGCGGACAGCTCGGGCATGCTACAGGCAGATAGCAGGCAGGCAGCAGGCACCCCAGGACGGGCGGGCAGTGTTAGGGTGAGGGATGACAGGAGAAAGACAGACAGGAGGAGCCAAGACTTGAGACCCAGCTGCCCAGAGGAGGTGCTGCAGAGACAGCCAGAGAGGATATAAGACATGAGGAGGACATTCCTTGAAGAGCTAGGGGGTTTCTCTGGCCTAGAGGCAGGGGCCGTGAGCCCCCTTGTAGCATGGAAGCATCTGCTCTCCATGAAACTCTCATACTTCAAGGGCCCCAAGGCCCTGGAGGCTAGCTCAGCTCAGGACAGCAACAAGCACCCTTCAAGCATCGCTTCGCAGAAGGCCTGGAGCCTGCCACTTTCTAACACACCTCTCCACCCTTATCTTTACTACCACCTCTTCCCACAGTCCCTCTAATGGCTTTTAGTAACGGGCCCAGCAATTAATGGTCAGAGACAAATGGGCTTTTACTGTTGATATCCAGGTCTTTTCTAGTTCTGGTAGTTGGGGCCCAACTGTATCCAGACTCGCTAGGAACTGTCCAGAGCTCACGTCCATGAGTACATGTGTGATCCTTCTTTGTGTGGCAACTTAGCTCTCTGGAGTGACCACACCTCTAACCTCTGTACTCCCTGCCAGTCCCCTGACCCACACAGACCATCAAGCCCTCTTAGGTTGCTCCAGATCCAGGGAAAAGGCTGCTGGCCTCACTCTCTGAAGCATGGATTTGATGGAAAAGGGGGAGAGAGAGAGAGACAGACAGACACACAAAAGCCCTGAGAACAGAAGTTAGAGGGTTTTAGAGCCACACAACAGGCCTAGAGAGTAGATTAAGTATAAGTCAGTGAGGGAAAACAAAGTGAGAATGAATGAATGAATGAATGAATGAATGAGAGAAAGCAAGACAGACCATGGAGACATGTACCCACTTATGGGACCCGTATGTGTGCAAGCTACCAGCCCAACATACATACACTCATGTGCAAAAAGACAAACATGTACACACAGAGCACACATACACACATCCATGTGTACACACAAGCTGGGACACACTAGCACCAATAGTGAGCTCTTCGCATTTCTATCAACACAGGTACTCTCTTACACACACAGGACATCACACACCTAGGAACTAGCACAGCTGAGCTACCTAGCATGGAGTCCTCAGGTTGGGGGAAGAGGTGGAGGGGGGGGGTCTTGTTTCCCTTAACCTCTTGGGATACTTTTGTTCAAACCCTGTATCCTCCATAGGCTTTCCCTGAGAGACCCCTCTGCAGAGACCCTACAAGACTATTCTGCTGGATCAGACATGTGCTTCGTGTCCACTAATGGACCCCATCCATCCTGCATCCTCAGCCCCACAGGATAGGAGCTTGATCTGTTTTACTTCCTGCTATGTTCCTGGTTCTGAAAGGAGACACAGTACACAAATAATGACACTCATTCACTTCATAGGTGAGACAGATTAAATAAGAGCAGCACACCTATCTCTACCTACTTTATTTACACACACACACACACACACACACACACACACACACACCATTGTGTGCCCACCTAGCAGACTCCTGCTCCTTAAGGGAGCTCATTTCATCTTCTAGGATTCCAGATTGAGCCAGAAAAGAAATGAGAAGACTGATGGACACAGACAAAGTATAGCCAGGCTCACATTTCTGTAGTTAAGGGAGAGTGAAAATGAAGACACAGAACTCTCTTTCCTTCTCTCTCTCCCTAAGTTATATACACACACAAATACACCCACACACAGCATAGGGTAGGGATGGCATTCTGCAGCTGGGGCAGCGGTTAGGTCAATGTGCAGATATGCAAGCAGCAATGATAAAAAGGCTGGTACCTGCTCGCTGGGACGGGGCAGGAGCAGGGCTTAGAGTGATCACAATAACTGGATGGGGAAAGGAAGAAAAGAGAAAAAAAAAAAAACACCACAATAAATCACAACAGAAACAACCGATTTGTCCAACAGAAAAGAAATCAAATCATAATGAAAAGGAAGGGGAGGCACAAGGCACCAAACTGCAGAGATGGGAAGAAACCAACAGAGATGGGATGATGGGAGGAAGGTGTGGAGCTGACAGAGATAGACACCTGCAGGGGGCTCCTTGGGGTCTGCCAGCCAGTAGCCTTACCAGGTCTTACTCTGCTCTAGGGACAGGCAGTTCTTAGGGCACCTAGAACCCTATTCCCAACCCTGTCTCATCCACAGGGGCTGGAGGGATGGCCCTGAAATCCAGCAGGGGCCCAACCTCTGGTCCCAGGCAGACTCAGTGAAATGCACCCTAATCTCTGGGTACCTCCAGTTCCTGGAAGAAACTCCCAGGAAGGAAACGTGGAAGACTTGGGCCAGAAGGGGTAGAGGATGGAGGGAGGGAGGGAATCCTGAATGCCTCTTCAGGAAGATGATCAAGCTGTGAAGGTCAGTCAGGCCAGGTGGCCAGGTAAACAGAATTTTCACCTACAGGAGGCTGCCTTTCCCCTTTTACCATAGTGACCCCACAGACAACTATAGTACATATACTCCAAAGATTACATCACAGCGGATATAAAGAAGACATTCTGCTGAATCAAGAGGGACAGAGGAAGGGTTGGTGAGAGGGGAGAAAAAAAGCCAGATTCTTTCTATCTGGGATACAACAAGGATGCTAACTGTGGTCATGGTGGACAAGCTGGATGTGTGCCTAGAAAGGAAGAGGAAGCACTTTTGTACAGGACCGTATGTCAGGGAGGCAGGCCCAAAGACAGTAGGGTCAGAAAGGAGGCGTGTGTCTACTCGATAGGACTAGACTGGTTACAGGTGTCTGTAGTACTAGCAATCACTTGAGCCCTGTAGACAAAGGCTGCCAGGCTGAGAGATGGCTATGTATTTCCTGAGGGCTAGACAGCAATAGTGAAAAGTAGCTGGTCATAGAGATATGAGGTGCCCCTGTATGTAGGAGGCAGTGAGCTGGGTCCAGTGACAAGGTCCTTCCAAGCTTAGAAGGAGCCATCTGATATGACCAAAGAAGTCAAATGGAAGAAGCCTCCAATCAAAACGGATGTAGATGAGGACTTAGTGACCTACATGGGCAGATGGACATGCACGTGTGTGGACTGTCTGATAGGGGAGGGGACCTCTTGACAGTCACTGAAACGGCAGGTGTGGAACCACTGAATCAGAAGAGAGATAACTGTTTGCAGAGTTGAAAGACTTGGCTGTAGTCACAGCGGCGTAGCTTCGGGTCTGAAAGCCTGCGAGGTGCAGGTGACAAGGCTCCAGAAGCCGACCACAGGGTGAGGGACTAAGCTCTCAGGTACCAACGGTGTGAACTTCGGGACCGCGGTACGTGTGCGGAGAGAGTCGCCCTGGAGACTGCCCACCCGACTTCCAGGTCACCGTGACCCTCTCCCTGCAAGCCGACAGCACAGAGAGTGGAGGGGAGGAGAGCTAGCGCCCCGGAAGCGGGGGCAGGATCTGCCCGGTGGGCGGGGCCTCCCAGTGCGCGCCCCGCCCGCCCGCCCCTCCCCCACGCGGCCGTGCTTACTGGGCCTGGGCCGCTGTGGGCTGATATCCAAGTTGAGGTCGATCCTCCTGCGGGCCTCACGGTTCTCCTGCTTCAGCTTGGCTTCCAGGCGGGACAGCTTCTGCTCCAGGGAGGACGCCGCCATCTTCCCCGCCGCCGCTGCCGCCGCTCACCGCCAGGCCACCCGTCAGTCCGGGGTAGACAAACACCGCACTGCGCCTGCGCTCGGATGACCCCGCCGAGCCGCCGTCCTGCCTAGACCACCCCAGCGCGTGCCCGCCCTGCCTCGCGTGCATAACGCCGCGCGTGCGCACTGGGTCCCAGTAAGACGCTGATGCCACCTAGAGCCCGAGGCGGGCTTCATGCATTGTCATGGCCTACCGCTGCCTTCCGCAGTGCGCATGCGTGAAGTTTCAGGCGCTAGGCGCTGTTAGAAATCACTTAAAAAGAAAAAAAAAAGAAAAAAAGAGAGAAAGCGAAGTCCGGTCAACCGCACGCCTGCGTGCAAAAGCGGGAGACCGGCCAGGCTCGCGCCTTTACTGCTTATGCTTACGGCTGTTCCCAGATTATTCACTTCGTGTGCATCTCTGGGGCGCTCTGGTGCCCGCGCCCTCATGGAACAACCTTCCTCATCTAGGACGGTCTTTCATGAGGACCTGTTATGCTTAATTGCGGCCTGAACTCTCGCTGTTAGCATGGAGCCGCCTCCTCACCGTAATTAGGTGCCCGTGGTAATCCCTTTCCATTTCAGCCAGTCCCAGCACAGTGAGAGTAGATCAAGGCCCGACAAGTGGAGAGGGAATCCAGAGTCCGTGATTCCTGAGCTTGGTGTCAGAATCAAGGTTAAGGCCAGACTTTCTGCCCCATCCCCATCCCCATCCTTTTGCCCGGAGAATCCGGACTTGAAACCAATGTTATCTGAAGACAGTCCCTAGGGTTAGATGCCTCTGCCCTGCTAGCCCCATCCCCACCCTGCATTGTTTAAGTCCTTCCAAGAGTGCTAGGATAAAGTTTGTGTGTAAATTCGGGTCGTAGGTTTGCCTTGTGCAGGGACATTCAGCAAGAGACCAAACCCAGGAGGTCAGGATGCCCACAATTCTGGAAGCAACAGTGAACACTTTGGGATGGGCCTTGGCCTTTAAAGGCTTCTTAGAACGCCTTTGGTAATGACCTATGGGTGGAGCAGAGAGAAGCTTAGAGTTAAAAGGATAAAAGAGGAGAGGAAAATTGGATTTGTTTTGTTTTCGCAACAAGGTTGCTCTGTGTAGTTCTAGCTGCCCTGTAACTCTGTAGACCCGGCTGGCCTGGAACTCCCACCTGCCTCTGGCCTCTGGAGTGTTGGGACTGAAGATATGCATCACCACCATCCAACTGTTTTAGAGGGTGGGGTGAGGTAGATTCTTTAGGAAAAAAAAAACTAGGCAGAAAACTCTACCCAATTTCTCTTGATTCTACTTCACCTCGTTGAAGTAACTTGGATATCCTTCCTCCCAGGACAGACAGCCTGATTTGATAGACGGGTGTCATCATTTGGCCCCAGTTATAGGAAGCTTAGACAATCATACTGTACAAGGAGGTGGAAATTACAGTTCTCGTTTATTAAGCACCCAGTGTTATATGCTCCCTTGCACAGGAAACATTCAAAAGAAAATGCCTGAATGAACTGGGGAAAAAGGTAGCCTCCGCCAGCATTGGACTCAGGCTCTAGTGGGAATGTGGGACAGGAGACTTGGCTTACAGTTTGTTCTTTATGTTCCATGAGCATTTTCCTGAGGAAACAGTGCTTAACTTGATGGGACTCTCTAAGGCTCTAGAAAAGGGGCTCCATAATCTGACATTTCAGTATTCCATTCTTCGTTGTTTTGAGATGAGCTATGCTCTGCTCCCAGGCTACCTCCAACCTTTCCATCCTCCTCCCTCCGCCTCCAGAGTACTATACAGGCATCTCTGCATTTCATAGGTTCCATACTCCTAGATTATGAAATGCTGAGGACGGGACCCAGGGCTTCCTGCATGTCAAGCAAGCACTCTCACAACTGAGCTTCAGTGCCAGCCCAGTCTTTATGTCGATGTTTCCATTATGTGGTCTCAGGACCACCTGAATCAGAGTTACCTGGCATTCTTACTCAGTAGCAGATTCCTGGCCCCACCCAAATTTTTATTTATTTATTTATTTATTTTGATTTTTCGAGACAGGGTTTCTCTGTGTAGCCCTGGCTGTCCTGGAACTCAATCTGTAGACCAGGCTGGCCTCAAACTCAGAAATCTGCCTGCCTCTGCCTCCTGAGTGCTGGAATTAAAGGCATGTGCCACCACGCCCGGCTACCCATTCAAATTCTGAGTCAGTATAATTTCAGGGGTGGGGTGGGAAGCATGTAAGGGTTTTGTTTTCTTCCGGGCCTCTCAGCTGAATTTATTACATAGCTAAATGTGAGAGCCATTGTTCTAAGTACCCATCCCTGTCACAAAGTGCTTATAAAATCAGGACTTGGCATGAAAGTTGGGATATGGAACTTTGGAACTGGACCCTGTATCCTCTCCTTAGGAGAGAACCCTAAGTATATGCTGATCCTTGTTGGGAAAGGTTGGAAATCCCACTCCCAAATAGGAAACTAATTAAGCCAGAATGTTCAGAGGAAGGAAAAGCCAGCCAGCCAAAGACACAGGTGTGGTTTTGGTTGAAGAACCTAAGACTGGTTAATCCTTCCCTAAGGGGTTACACCTCAAATCTACCACCTCCTGTTTCTCCTCCAGAAAAACCAGTCCCAGGATCTTGTCTGAGCTGCACAAAACCGACATGTCCTGCCTTCCTTCCACTCCTGTTGGACCTGTCTCCCTTGGAATACAATGTTGGGGCAGAAACATGTAAAGGCCTCTGTGTCAGCCTGCCCCTTCCCCCACCAGGCTTCATTCCTCCTCCATCTTCTCCCGCACCTCTGCAGGCAGTCCCTCATAAAGGGTGTCCTCCACCAGCAGCCCCGACTTCTTCAGCCCCTTGCAGTCACCAAGTTCTTCTGGCAGTGTCTCCAACCTGTTACCCTTGAGCTCCAGACGGCTGAGGGCCTGGAGGGCAGCCACGTCAGGTGAGAGCTGAGTTAGGTGGTTGTAGCCCAAGAGTAACGTCCGCAGCTTGTGACAGAAGAACAACTCATCGGGCAGGCTCTCGAGTGCATTGTAGGAGAGGGCTAGATGCTGGAGGCTCTGGAGAAGGCCCAACTCAGGCGGCAGGGAACGAAGCCCGTTGTGGGATAAATCCAGCAGGCGGAGGCCAAAGCACTGGCCAAGCTGGGTGGGCAGGGTCTCCAGCTTGTTGTGACTGAGGTAGAGCTGCTCCAGGCCCCGGAGCTTTCTCACATGCTCAGGCACATAGGCAATCTGGTTGTGCCACAGCCTGAGAGTGACCAGCTTCCGACAGTGCTGGAAGCTGAGGATCTCCTCGATAGACCGAAGGTGGTTGTCTTTAAGGTCAAGTTCCTGCAGGGCCCCCAGGCTGAAGACTGCATGGGGGATACGTTCCAGCCCACAGGCCACCAGCTCCAGCTCCCGTAACACTGCCAGCTTCTTGAGGCTGTTTAGGGCAAGCAAACGAGCCCCATCATTGTGCAAGCTGAGTCGCTGAAGGTGCCCAGCCACATCAGTCACACTGGCTGGCACCTTTCCTGCATTGCTACGTAGAGACAGTACCTTGAGCTGTTTAAGCTCCCGGAGGCTCTCCAGGGTGGCACCCCGAGCCATTTCTGGGGGAAAGAGTCCTTCCAGGTGCAGTTCTTCTAAGCCTCGAAGCCCAAACACCCAGAGGGGTACCTCTCGGAGCTCCTCGAATTTAACATAGATCACCTTCAGGCGATCTCGCAGGAAGATCTGTGAGGAGAAGGGCAGCCTGGCTGGCGAGTGAAGCAAGCTGAGCTCCTGAAGGTTCACGAGCTGGGAGAGCCCAGGGGGAAACGAGATGTCACAGATGGCCTCCAGCCTGAGCGCCTCCACCTCGCTGAGCTCAAAGACGGTGTCAGGTAGTCCAGGGAGCATGCAGAGGCTCAGTTCCAGCCGGCCACGCATGTTACGCTGCAGCTTCTGCCTCAGCTTCTCAGGTGTCCACTCATGGTTGAGGTTGAGTTGCTTAAGGCGGCTCTCACTGACTTCAGAGAGGAAGACTGCAAAGCGTTTGGAATAGAGGGAGTCGTACTGGTCAATGAGGTGGAGCATGAAGGCAAAGTCATTCTTAACATCCGGGATATCGTTCATACCTGTCTCCTCACGCACAGAGCGGAAGGAGTACTCTTTTAGGGGCCTATGGAAGAGCCAGTAGAGTGTATACAGGCAGGTGATGCCATAGACACACACAAAGGATATATAGCAGAAGGCCAGCTTAGAAAAGAGGTGGGCCTTGGTGTGGTTGCAGCAGAAACTGGCATACCCCGTGATCTCTGATGTCTCCACCCTACAGGCCACCAGAAAGCTGATCTTCTCCACATAGACCAGGTTGTAAACCAGGATGGCAAAAAACTTACACACTTTGAGCACTGTCTGCCGGATGTACATGGAATAGAGGATGTCACCCTCTTCCACGTGCACTCGGAACTTTTTGACCTTCTCGAATAGGGCCTTCGCTTGCTCACCCTCCTTCTTATCCAGCAGAGTAACAACTGGAGGCTCAGACACCACCTTTTCGGGCTCAATGAGCACTTTCTCCTTCTCACCTTCACCCACCTTCCCCGACCCTGCCCCTGTGGTGGTTACCGTGGTCACCGTGGCCCGTCCAGAAGCTGGGCCCTTGTGATTTTCTCCAGACACCTCGGACAAGGCCCGAGTGGTCCATGGAGAATCAAAGCACTTGCCCAGGATGGAGATGAAGTGTTCTATTTTGGAGCTGGTACCAGGGAATTTGAACCAAAAGCTGGTACAGACCATAAAGATGAGAGTATGGATAACCACCAAGTAGGGGAAGTATTTGGCATACCAGTGGAGGGCAGTCTCATAGCAGAGCTGGTTGATAAAGCTATACTGCTGGAGGTCTAGGTTGTTTTTGAGGCCACTGAGCTCTCGGAGACCCCCCATCTGCTCAGAGATCCCTTGAGGTAAAAGCTGCTGGCATGGAGCCTCCGATATGTTCTCACGAGATTCGTGGCTAGGCAAGCAGATGATCTTGTCCTGTGTCACCTGGGGATAGGGAGAGAGTGAAAGACAGTGAGGGAACTAGGGAACTGTACGGGAGAGAAGCAGGATGAGGTGAAAGACCCTGATCCTAGACAGTTGTAAGCTGTTTGAATGTGGAAGAGCTGTTAAACTATAGCATCAATCTTAATCTGAAAAGAAGTTCTAGGGGAGGTGAGCAGGTGTGGTGGCACATACCTTTAGTCCCAGCACTTGGGAGGCAGGGCCAGGTGGGTTTCCAGCTTGGTCTACAGAGTGAGTTCTAGGACAGCCAGGGCTACACAGAGAAACCCTGTCTCAAAAAGCAGATGACAAAAAAGGAAGAAATTCTGGGGTGTTTCATTCATACTGGTACATTCACAGGCATATGAATGCAGCCAGGCTGATAGAGTGCCTGCCTAGCATGCACCAGTTCTGATTCTTTTTTTTTAATTTTCCTTAAAGGCTTATTTATTTTATGTATATGAGTACACTGTTCTGTCTTCAGACACACTCCAGAAGAGCGCATCAGATCTCATTACAGGAGGTTGTGAGCCACCTTGTGGTTACTGGGAATTGAACTCAGGACCTCTGGAAGAGTAGTCAGTGCTCTTAACCACTGAGCCATTTCTCCACTCCCCACCAGTTCTAATTCTTACCAATGCATAAACTGGGCTTCGTGGCAAATCAAAGATGGAAGCAGGGGAATGATGAGTTTAAGGTCATTCATTGACTCATAATGAGTTCAAAGCCAGCCTGGTATATAAGAGACTCTGTCTCAAAAAAGAAAAAAAAAGTATCTTTGTGTGTGTGTTGAATTATAGTTTCTCAAAAAGCAAACTAAGCCTCAAACCCTAGTTCTAGGACCTCATTTGGAAGTAGGGTGATGAGTCAGAACTGTATCCTTCCAGAAAGGGGACATTGAGGGTGGAAATGTAGCTCAGTTGATAGAGTGCTTGCCTCGCATGCGGGAATCCCTGAGTCCCATCCCCAGCACTGCATAAACTGGGTGTCTGGTGCACATATGTGACGCCACACTGGGAAGTGGATGCCAGAGGATCTGGAGTTCACCTGTTTTTTCCAATAATTTAGAAAAGTTCATCTTTCTATTTAAGAAAAAGGTCTGAAGTCGGACATGGTAGCATGCACCTTTAATTGCAGCATTCAGGAAGCAGAGTTAGGTAAATCTCTTAAGTTTGACACTAGTTTGGCCTTGAAAGTTACTTCTAGGACAGGGTTTCTCTGTGTAGCTCTGGCTATCCTGGAACTCACTCTGTAGACCAGGCTGGCCTCGAACTCAGAAATCCGCCTGCCTCTGCCTCCCGAGTGCTGGGATTAAAGGCTTGCGCCACCACACCCGGCACAATTTTTTTTTTAATTAGGTAATTTCCTCAATTACATTTCCAATGCTATCCAAAAAGTCCCCAATACACTCCCCCCCCCAGTCCCCCACCCACCCACCCCCACCCCTTGGCCCTGGCATTCCCCTGTACTGGTGCATATAAAGTTGGCAAGTCCAATGGGCCTCTCTTTCCAGTGATGGCCTACTAGGCCATCTTTTGATACAAATGCAGCTAGAGACAAGAGCTCTGGGGTACTGGTTAGTTCATAATAATGATCCACCTATGGGGTTGCAGTTCCCTTTAGCTCCTTGGGTACTTTCTCTAGCTCCTCCATTGGGGGCCCTGTGATCCATCCAATAGCTGACTGTGAGCATCCACTTCTGTGTTTGCTAGGCCCCGGCATTGTCTCACAAGAGACAGCTATATCTGGGTGCGGCACAAATTTAAAAAAAAAATTAAGTTATATCTATAACAAAATTCTATCTATAAGAAAAAAGTTTAGCCTGGTGATGCTAGCCTATAATCCTAGTTACTTAGGAGCCTGAGGCAGGAGAATCAGCCTCTGCCTGGGCTACAAAGTAGGTATAAGTTCAGCCTAGACAACTTCAGTAGACACTAGTCAAAGGGAGGGAGTGGACAGGATTTAGCTCAGTGGTAGAGCCCCTGCTTAGAACCCCCCAGTGAGGGGCTAGGGTGTGGTTCAGTGGTAGAGCCCCTGCCTAGAATCCCCCAGTGAGGGGCTAGGGTGTGGCTCAGTGGTAGAGCCCCTGCCTAGAATCCCCCAGTGAGGGGCTAGGGTGTGGCTCAGTGGTAGAGCCCCTGCCTAGAATCCCCCAGTGAGGGGCTAGCAGTTTGGCTCTGCAGTAGAACCCTGTTTAACACTGGAAGCCACAAAAAAAGAAAAAAGTAAATGTGTATGGAAACATTCTAATATTATTTTAAACTTTGACCACTGCTTGTGGGGATGGAGGAGAGGAAGGTAGAGGATTAGACTTGGTCTGTGTGGAGGCTTTGGCACTGCCTTCCTCTTGTCTGTTTCTCTTATTTTATTGATGATGACTTTTATTGAACCTGGGACCTCATGTAAGCTGGGCAAGTACTCTAATGCTGATACTTTTTCTTCTTTCCTATGTTATTTTATTTTAGAGATGGCCTCACTGTATAGCCCAATTGACGTGGAACCCATGATCCTGATTCATTTTCTCTATATCCTGGGAACGCAGGTGTGCACTGCCACACCTGGCCTTAATTTTAACTTTGAGAGAAGGTCTTGCTAAGATGCCTAGGCTTCAAATTTGTGATCCTCAGGCCTCTGCCTACAGAGTACTCACCACCATGCCCAGGTTCTTTCTCCCTCTTCTTAGGAGACTTGGGAAGCTTCAGGACTTCAAGCAAAAGGCCTAGTCCTTTAGAGATCTGCTCTTTTACCTACAGAGCCCAGCTGAACACACTTCCCTGTCTCATCATCATGGAGGGGTCTTACCCATATGCATAGCACAGTTGAAGATCCCCCTACCCCAGTCATGAGCATTGTCATGTTAAGACATGTTATGGTCCTGCCCTTCACCTGGAACCCAGCCATGGTGAGGCCCAGTTCCTTCATGACTGAAGGGGCTAGAGAGTGGTTAAGAATACTTGTTGCTTTTGCAGAGGACCCAGGTTTGGTTCCGAACACCCACATGGTGGTTTACAAGCATCCATAGTTTCAGGAAAGCTAACTTTTCGTTCTGACCTCCACAGGTACCAAGCATACATGCAGTACACATACATACATGCAGGTCAACACTCATACACATAAAAGAAAAAAAAATGTGTGTTTTTAAAAAGACACTCATGAGGAGAGTTGCCAAGATGTGCCACACCTTCACATCCCCAGCCTCACCCCTCACCTGGAAAGAGCAGCTCAAGACCCCAGTCATAAGCATAGTCAGGAATATGGCCACAATGAGAGCCAGATCCTGTGTACCCCCTCCCCTGTCTGCTCTTTCACCTAGAGAGTTTATTGCCATAACATGGCCCCGCCTTGCCACATCCCACTCATTGTCAAGAAGGTGCGTCCTAAAAGTCTAGTCATAGGAACTGCCAATGTGTGTGGCCCTGCCCGGGTTTGTTTTGTTCCTCACCTGGAGGGTGCACCCGAATACCCCAATCATGAGCATAGCCACGGTGAGGTACTCAGCCAGAACATCCCACCAGGGTTTGAGCACCTTGAATGCAGGCTGCTGCTCCGTGAACTGCTTGAACTCCGCCACTGGGATCATCCTGCCTATGGGAGTCAGAAGACAAGAGGGGTTGAGAAACCACACAGTGAGAGCAAGGGTGTGCCTGGTGGAAACCCCCGAGAGGCCAGACATAGCTCAGAAGCCAACGCACTCTCAGCCTGGCCAGAACTTTCTAGAATCTATGCATCGTTGTATGTTCCCTTCCCCTCTTAGCGGGGGTCTTGTTGCTTCCTTTGGAACTCACCTCTTTCCCAGTCTCACAGCGTTTCCCCTCCTCCAAAGCGCAGATTTATCTTTCACTGCCTGCCCTCTTCAGAACTTGAGAACTTGAGAGTAAAAAAACTACAGGGCAGCTGTCCTCCAGTCTCCTCCTTTGGCTGCCCACCTCTGAAGGAGGAAGCCTGTGACATTCGTTCTGGTACTCCTTTATTCTAGCTGGGCTCTCACCTCCACCCTGTCACCAGGGTATCCCCAGGCTCAAGACTTCCGGGGTGTGCACCCCTACAGGGGTGCTCTGGGCACCACCTCCAGTCTCTAACCGGAAAAGCCGGCTAGGGAAAAGCAAGCTGGAGCGTGGCTGTGCTCTAGTTAAGGGCCTCAGGGGTTAGGGAGTGGCCAGGCTGAAGGCTACTGAGCCCTGGAGGCATGTGCCAAGACACCTGACTGTTCAGATAGGGACTAGAGCCTAGAATCTGAAGTGGAAATAAGAAATCTGCTCCCCCAACCCCCCCCACCCCCCCGGGAAGAGTTTTGGCATGTCTGGAAGCATGAGAATCCCTAAACTGGAAAACTCTCAGGGTGACACCTATGACTGGAGCCTGGCACAGGGCTGCCAGCCCACTCTGTCTATCTCTGGTTTCCTTTTCAACTAAGGTATCATTATCACAAAGGCCAGACCCAAGTCACATGGGGGTGTAGAATGTGAGCTAAGACATCACTCTCCCAGGAAGTCAGCTACTTGCTTAGGGCAGAGAGAAAGGAAAGAGTGAAGGTCTCTTGGACAGCCCACCCTGTCAGCATCCAAGCTTTGTGTGTGTGTGTTTGTGTGTGTGTGTGTGCACACACGTGTGCACACACACACACCAAGGTGTGGATATGGAAGACAGAGAAGAACCACATACAGTAGGAGGTTCTGTAGAAAAGGGAGCAGGCATTACGTCTTCCTATATAGAAAATATGAGACTGAGGTCCCAAGTTCATCCTGAACCAGGTACATGTAAGGAGACGAGCAGAGAACAAGGTCCTTTACATATGCTCACCAAACACTCTCTTGTCTAAAGTCTCAGGCTCAATTGGTAGGGCTCTTTTCTGGCATGTACAATTCTCTGAATCCAGTCTCTAGCACCACTTAACTAGGCATACTGACACATGCCTGCAATCTTAGCACTTGGGGGTTTCAGGTAGGAGGATCAGAGTTCAAAATTATCCTCAGCTACATAGGAGACTCAAAGCCAGCCTGCGTTACATGAAACCACATTTCAAAAAGAAATTTTGTTGTCCTCCTTTGTAGCTTAGTACTAAGTGTTTGCAAGAGTGTCTCCAGAACTGGAGGGGGAAAAAAAATCCCAATCTTCATAATCTGACAGAAATAATGAGGGGAGAGAGATGACTCAAGGGATGCTACACATGTAAAATCAAGGACCAGTTCCCTGTCTCCACCTTCCACGACCCATCTCACAGTGTCACAATTCCCAACTCTGCCAGGCTACCCTCACAAGTCACAGGCCAGAAGACAAGAGCCCTCTGCTCAGCTACCAGGAACAAGACATAATGTAGACAGACACACAATCAGAGGGAAGCACGGGGGATTATCATTGTCTGGCCCCATGACTCAAACAAGATCTTGCAGAACCTGCCATTAAATTTCAGCAGGCAGATGGAAGACTGGCCCCCTTCCCTGTGTCTGGACAGAGATAGTGGAAAGGTCACTGAACTGGGGGAAGTGTAGAGAAAAATCACAATGAATTTTATATGAAAGAATTTTTCTTGTTGTTCTCCATGCTGATTTTTTTGTTTTGTTTTTAAGGGTTTTTTTTTTAAGTGTGTGTGTGTGTGTGTGTCTGTGTGTGCTTATGTGTCCAGTGGTTGATGTCAGATGTCTTCTACCATTCATGACATCAGTTATCTTTGTTATCAAACTCAGGAGCTCATGCTTGCTAAGCTACCTCTCCCATCCTCCATCTTTTCTTATCTTTTCTTTCTTTCTTTCTTTCTTTCTTTCTTTCTTTCTTTCTTTCTTTCTTTCTTTCTTTCTTTTTTTGAGACAAGGCCTCTCCCTAAAATCTGAGGGTGAGCTTTTTCGCTGGACTGGCTGGTCATTCTGGAATCCACTAAGGTTACCAAAGTGTGCCACAGTGCCGTGCTTTTATGTGTGTAGAGACAGAACCTTGGAGTCGGCTCAAGACACCCCAAGACCAAATCAGCACAAAGGAGATTTATTTGCTCCAGAGGGACAGAGGGCATGGAATAAGAGATGAAGACACAGAAGATGGAGGCCGAGGTAGAAGGCGAAAGGAACAGGGAGAGGGAAAAGGAATAATTTACCCTGGAGAACAAAAGACTTTCTCTGGCTGGTAGGAGACAGAGTTGGCCCATAGGAAAATGGACGTTTATAAAGGTAAAGGAGAAATCTGTGTTAGGATCAGGAGTTCAGTTTTGATTGGATATGTTAATTAGGTGAGCTAAAGGGGGCTTCTGATTACTGGATTTCAATACTTTGTTACTTGTATTTTGGTAGTCAGTCTCAGGAGAGGGAAGTAGCCAAATATGGAAATAAACCTTAGGGGCTAGCTTCAGAAATGTAATCTAACAGTTTTTAGCAAGGCAGATGGAAATGGGGGTCGGGGGAGAAGGGCAAGGCCTGCCACAGCCATGTTTGCCATGCTCAGGTTGGCTAGTGTCCCTTTAATGTGGGCATGAGATGCAAACTCAGGTACTCCTGCATTTGCAGCAAGCACTTGACCCACTGGTCCACCCTCCAGCCCTCTTGTATCCCTCATGTTTTTTGAAACAAGGTCTTGCTATGTAGCCTTGGCTAGGCTGGTGCTGGCTATATAGCACAAGATGAACCGAAAATGTACTGGGATTACAGAGGTGTGCCACCAAGTCTAGCCTAATGCTGAGTTTTATCCCAGTTTGGGAAGTATAAGTGTGAGGGTCTTTGTCCTTTCATCTTGGAGGATGAACATAACTCACTGAGGATTTCACTGCTACAAGTACCACTTGAGCCTGCCCAGCCAAAGTCTACCTCCTGTTTGCTGGCACCAATTCTGTTTCCACCCATTGAAAGCACCCCTCATTGAGATGCAACCTCTATGTATGCAAGGAGTGGCCTTTGGGGAAATGGCTCAGCCAGTGAAATATCTGATGCACAAGCACGAGGATCCGAGTGATATTCCCAGCACCCACATAGAAGTGGGCAGGATAGCCTAGATCTACCAACACACCTTCCTATCTTGCAAGCTCCTTCCCACAGCTAAGCCTTAGCACTGCTCCTGCTGATGCAATGGAGGCAGGGGATGTTCCCAACCTCAGCCTGTTTCTCCAGCTGTAGCTCATATGCTAAGGGCCGAGAAGAGACAGAAGTTTTTTCAACTTTTAGAATACAAAGTCAGAACTAGGAATGTGGCCTAGTTGATAGAGTGCTTATTCAGGCCCTGGGTTCAATTCCCAGCATCCCATAAAACCTGGAATGGTGGGTGCACATCCCTATCATACCCCTTAGGACAGAGGCAAGGGGACCAACACACTGAGCTCATTCTAAGCTGTGCAGCAAGCAAGCTTGTTAGAAACAGGCCAGCATTGTATGACCTTGTCTCCAACAAACCACCACCACCCCAAAACACAGGGCTGCGGAGGTGGCTCACTGGACAAAGGCACCTGTTGCCAAGCTAGAAGACCTCAGTGCAATCTCAGGGACCCATAGGTGGAAGGAGAGAGCCAATTACTACAAGTTGTCTCTGACCTCGATGAGAGTGCCGTGGCATGTATGCACACACACACATACACACCAACTAACCAACTAACTAACTAGTAAAGAAAAAAATTAAGCTCATGAAAAACTAATCCCTACACTTCTCACAAGGGGAATAAAGAGGTAAGGGAAAGATGCCCCTAGAGGAAAGTCTTGGGGGCCTATAGACTCCTAGGCTAGCCCCTTCCCAAGCTTATTCTGCTGGGATTTGGAAGGGGTTTTTGTAGTCTTCAAATATAAGAACCTTGAAACGTAAGGGAGCAGGCTTGTGAGGGTGGGGTTCTGCAGCTTTTAGGGCGCTCACGAAGATGAGCTCTGTCTTTCTCAGCTACCTCCACCATCCCACGCTGGGACAGGCTGCCAAAGACTGTCAAAGTCGACGCCTGCCTGTTGATCTCTCTTCCTTCGCTTGATCCCGAACTGCCTGGATCCCAGGACACAGCTCCCTGGGGCCAAGCTGAAGATTACCGCACCCCTCTCCCAGCCCGGGCTTTCAATGTGTGTGGGATTGCTCCGGCCAAGGCCACGGAACCACCCACACCTGAGCGACTCCCCCGACTCCTCCGGGCCATTCCTTGGGTCCAGGTTGATCTACACGGTGGGACGAAAGCCTCCCAAGCCCCCCGCTACTTACTCACTGCTCAGAGATGGAACTCCGGGGCCCAACTTCTAGATCCCTGGGAGTAGATCGACCCGGACTCCCGCAGAGTTCCCGGGCGGGCCAGAGAGGGTGAGTCAGGGCAGGCTGGGCCAGGAGCCGCCCCGCCCCGCCCCGGGATTGCTCGGCCCCGCCTCACTACAGACGCTATCAGGTCGACCCCACTCCACGCCACGCGATCGCTAGCAAGGAGAGATATTCCTGAGACAAGGGTCTTTAGAAGTCTGCAGTCCCTCTACCTCCTGGCTGTGGGAGCAAACTGGTATCCTGTAGATGCTCCATCTGGACAGGTGTCAGCAAAGTGGTTCTGGGGAGAATTTCCTTCAACCCCTAAGCATCCCCAGCTGGCACTAAAGCTCAGTAGAGGCACAGGTACCACAGGCTTTCAGCAGGGGAAGACCAAGAGCAGAGGGCTATCCCTCTTCCAGAGCTGGCCTGCCATAAGGAGCTGTGCCCAGCCACAGGAAGCTAACCCAAGGTCTTGACTGTCTCTGCTGAAGCTTGTGGCCCATCCTGAATTTTGGAGGGCTGGAGTAGGAACAAGCTCTTTCCTCAACCTGGACTGCTCCAGGTAGTAGAGTTGGGCATGCAGGTGAGGGGTAGGGGAGGCTGGAGCTACTTCTTACTTCCCCACCCCTTCTCTTCAAACTAGTTTCAAATTCTCCAGGTAGACAAGGATGACCTTGAATTTCTGATCCCCCTGCCTCCAGCATCGAAGTCCCTACCACCTGAGAGGATTACAAGAGGGTTTGCAGGCTGAGGGATTACAGGCTAGTGCCACCATGTGTAGTTTATTTAGTGATGGGGATGGAATCTAGGGCTGTGTGTATGCTAGGCAAGCCTAAATCTTCAGCTTCTGAAAGGTTCATTAAAAACCGAACTGACAAAACAAAAACTCATCCTGTCCCACCACTCCCACCACCACTCCCCAGGCCTCACAAGAAACTATCAACTCCCCATCATAGACCACCAAACCAAGAATACTGCCTATTTCCATCTGAAGGCAGGCAAATTTGAGCCTTCATCTATTCTATTCTTAGTGTGAAAATACTTTCTTAATGGGAAACCTCCCATTTAGATTAATGAGGAAAGTGAGCATGCCCCCAACACACACACACACACACACACACACACACACACACCTCTGCAGGAACATGCACACAGAGAAAGGAATTTGGAAGCTGGAGAATTAAAAGTATACATTGCTCTTACAGAGGACCTGAGTTCAGGTCCTAGCACCCATATCTGGTGATTCACAATTACCCAGTATCCTAGAGGATTTGATGCCACCTTCTGGCTTCTGTGTGCTCCTGTTCTCTTGTACACACACATAATTAAAAATGAAAGAAATCTCTCTTTTTTTAAAAAGAAAAATCTAGCACTTGGGAAGAAGGCACAGGTCTACATTGCTGTTGGGCACCCACTGGAGAAGACTACAGAAGCTAAAAAGCAAAGTTAGCACACTTAGAGACTTTCCCAGAACTATGAACTTTGATAGATTAGATTTTGTTTTTGTTTTAGCTGGTGGGGCTGTCTACATGATGAATTTTATGGCTTGAATGGTACTTCCATCATGGAGTCAGTTGTGCTGACTAGTTTATCTGTTACACAAATAAAGAGTTCCAGGCCAACCAGGTCAACATAGTGAGACCCATTTTTTTTTTTTTTTCATCCTCCAGAGACTGGAAGTGAGTCGGAATGTGCTAAGCCTGGAGTGACTCTTCAGGCAGCTGAAGGACAAACCTTTCTGTGTTTAGCAGTCTTTTTTCCCTCCTCCTCTCCTTCATTTCTTCTGGCACTAGATAGCAAACTTAAAGTCTTCCTTAAACTAGGAAAGTTTACTACCACAGAGCTATGCCCTCTAGTAACCTGTTTTATTGATCTTTGTTTAAAACAGGGTGCCACCATATAAAGCCTAGGATGGCTTCAAACGTGTGTGTGTGCTGTGTGAATTTTGTTTCTGAGACAGAATCTTTCTATCTATGGAACATCTGCTGGCATTCATTTGCCTCAGCTTCCCTGGTCCTGGGATTGCAAGAACATGCTACTATTCTTGACCCTCCTCTTTTTTGAGACAGGGTATCACTACATAGCCCTGGATGGCCTGAAACTCTCCATGTGGCTAGTAGTGGGGATGGAATTCAGGCTACAAGCATAAGCTGGTTTCAAACTCTCTCTGTGTAGCCAAGAATGAGCACAAATTCGTGATCCCTTTGGCTTCAACTCTCCAGGGCTGTAAGCGTGTATGTGTGTGTATGTATGTGTGTGTATGTATGTGTTTGTATGTGTGTGTATGTGTCCCCACCCAGCATATTTGATGTGAGGATTAAACCTAAGGTTTGTGGCAGACAAGCACTCTTCAACTTACCTATGTCCCCTGCTCTACCCTTTGATTTATAGATAGACATTAAGCATACAAACAAGACAGGAATGGTTGCATAGCTTGAAATCCTAATATGAAAGAGGCTAAGGTGCATACATTTGAGGCCAGCCTGGGCAATGTACTAAGATTCTCAGAAAATACAAAACAATACTGCAAAGGCAGCTCAGCTGACAAAGCACCTGCTCCTCTAGCACCAAAGCCTGGGTTTGGATCCCAGCACCCCTGTACAGGCCACGGAGACAGAAAGAGATGAATCCTTGCAGCTCGCTGGCCAGTCGCCCACCCTACCTAAATGGATGTGCTCCAGGTTCAGTGGCAGACTCTACCTAAAACGATAAGGCAAAGGAGGCTGAAAAAATGGCTCAGAAGTTAAAACACACACTGTTCTTGCAGAGGCCCTGTACTGGTTAATTTTGTGTCAACTTGACACAGCTGGAGTTATCACAGAGAAAGGAGCTTCAGTTGAGAAAATGCCTCCATGAGCTCCAACTGTAAGGCATTTTCTCAATTAGTGATCAAGGGGGAAAGGCCCCTTGTGGGTGGTGCCATCGCTGGGCTGGTAGTCTTGGTTCTATAAGAGAGCAGGCTGAGCAAGCCAGGGGAAGCAAGCCAGTAAGTAACATGCCTCCATGGCCTCTGCATCAGCTCCTGCTCCCTGACCTGCTTGAGTTCCAGTCCTGACTTCCTTTGGTGATGAACAGCAGTATGGAAGTGTAAGCCAAATAAACCCTTTCCTCCCCAACTTGCTTCTTGGTTGTGATGTTTGTGCAGGAATAGAAACCCTGACTAAGACAGGCCCTGAGTTTGATTCTTGGCACCCACACCAAACAGCTTATGACCTCTTGTAACTTCAGTACCAGAGGATCATGGATATCCTCTTCTTGCCTTTGCAGGTACTGCACTACACACACACACACACACACACACACACACACACACAAAATTAAAAAACAAAACAAAACAAAACTAAGGGACTGAAGAGATATCCCAGTGTTTTAGAGCACTGGTTACCTTTCCAAAGAATAAGGGTTCAATTCCTTGTACCCAAGTGGTGGCTTACAACTATATGGAACTAGAGTCTCAGGGAATCTGGTGCCCTCTTCTGATCTCCATGCCACTGTACACATGTGGTACACATACACACAGACAAACATCCAAATGTAAAAATAAAGATGAAGAATGACAGTTGATGTTAGCCTCTGGCACACACATGCACCAAAAAAAAAAAAAAAAAAAAAAAAAACCAAAACAGCAACAACAAAACTCTGAACACATAGCTAGGCATGGTGGCACCCGCTTGTAAATCCCAGCACCCAGGAGGCTGAGGTTGGTGGATCTGTATGAGTTTGAAGCCAACCCAGTCAGACACTCTCTTAAAACAAACAAAATCAGAACACTTACTAGAAATTTTTACTTAAGAAAAATAAAAGCACATGAGCAAAAAAGAGAACAAGTTAATATGAGATATGTTCTAAAGATATAATAAATCACGGCAAAGCAGGATCCAGTGAAAGGGTTTTCTGAGGTCTTCATGGAGTTGGAAGCATCTGAGAATGGTTGCCTCTCCCTTCTCCCTGACAGGTTCCCTGGACCCTTTGTCCTAGGGTGAGGGTGGAGGGTTGTGTGCACTGATCTGCTGAATAAGCATCCGGATAGACTTAGATCTGTCACTTCTTCACAAGTCTGCCTTCAGGGATGAAGCTGGAGCTTAGAAAGCTTGCCTTACACGCAGGGAGCTCTGGGTTTCATTTCTAGTACTCCACAGACAGGACACAGGCTAACCCTGGGAAGGTAGAGATGGGGTGTGTGTGTGTGTGTGTGTGTGTGTGTGTGTGTGTGTGAGAGAGAGAGAGAGAGAGAGAGAGAGAGAGAGAGAGAGAGAGAATTTCATGAAAACCAGAAGTTTAAAGTCATTCTCAGCTACATAGCAAGTTTGAGGCTAATCTGGTATGTAGCAGACCCTGCCTGCTTAAAAATAAACCAGTGGTGATGCACATCTTTAACCCCAGCACTTGGGAGGCAGAAGCTGGTGAATCTTTGAGTTCCAGGCCAGTCAGGTCTACAGAGTGAGTTCCAGGACAGCCAGGAAGGGCTACTCAGAGAAACCCTGTCTCAGAAAAACAAAACAAAAACCAACCAACTGGGGCTGGAGAGATGGATCAGTGGTTAAGAGCACTGGCTGCTCTTCCTGAGGTCCTGAGTTCAACTTCCAGCAACCACATGGTGGTTCACAGCCATTGTAATGGGGTTCAATGCCCTTTTCTGGTGCATCTGAAAACAGTGATAGTGTGCTCACATGCATTAAATAAATAAATAAATAAATAAACCTTTAAACAAAACAAAACAAACAAACAAAAACCCCCAACCAACCAAGTAACCAACAAGCAAGCCAAGTAGAGGTTTAAGGTTAGAGAATCAGAAGTTCAAAGCAAGCAGATTTCTGTGAGTTCAAGCTAGCCTGATCTACATATCAAATTTCAGGAGAGTCAGGGTTATATAGGGAAACCCTAACTCTCAAACAACAACAACAACAACAAACTTCAAGGTTATTTTTTGCTGCCTAGTGAGATAGAGATAATCATGAATTTCAGGAAACTGTCACAAAAAGGAACAAACGGTCATTACCACCAACAATAACCCAATCTCACTGGAACACAAGCCCCACAAGCATGCTCAGTCAGCCACCTCTCTTTTACTCTCTTCTGTATGTTTAACACTAGTAATGGTATCTAGCACAGCAGGGGAGCATCCAATGAACAGTGGATGGATGACCTAGCTAGCTGTCTTGGTTTAAGACCCTCATTAGTTAAATTCTGAAATGAAAAATTGAATGTAGCACAAAATGAATTCTAGTTGAAGCAAGCTGGAGAGGAGAAAGAAGTAACCCAGCATGTGTGCTTTGTATTTATTTATCTTTGTTCAAATCTCTGTGTGTGTGTGTGTGTGTGTGTGTGTGTGTGTGTGTATCGTTTAATCATTCAGAGACAAGTTTGTCAGGCTTGGCAGCAAGTACCTTTCCCCTCCCAACTACCTTGACAGTCCCTTTTAAAATACATTTTTATTTACTTATTTTCTATGTGTGTGAGTGGCTGTCCCATGCCACCGTCAGCTTTCTCTTTCCATGGTGTGAGTCCCAGAGATGAAACTCAAGCCATTGGGTCATCAGGCTTGCTAGCAAATACCTTGACCAGCTGAGTCATTTGCCACCTTTCCTTCAAGTGTAAGATCTTGCTGTGTTTCCCAGGATGCCTAAATGAAACTCCTGAGTTCAAATGAACTTCCTGCTACCTCTTCCCAAGTAGCTGCTGTTACATGTGAACACTGACTTGCCTGGCTTCATCTTCTGGTTGACGGTCATTTGGAAAGGGTTGTTTTTGTTTTCTAGAGAGGGTTTCTCTGTGTAACAGCCCTGGCTGTCTGTCCTGGAAACTCACTTTGAAGACCAGACTGACTTCAAACTCAACAAGATTCGTCTGGTTCTTGTGTCCCATAGCAAAGGCATAGCATAGAATAGGGACATATGGTTAAAAACAGAGGGTGAGACAGCTTATTGAGAAGGAGAGAATACTCCTGAGCATGGAAGTGGTTTAGTGAGGTGAGGAAAGCCCAAAACTCAGAGTCCTGAACCACATAACTCTAGAGCTATGGCACCTGCTTCAATCATCTTAGGTAATCCAGACATTCCTTGGGCTGTCTATGAAGCCCAGGTGACACAGGGCTTCTTTAGGGTTAAGGGTTAATCTTGTAGCTTTCTCCAGGTACTCAAGTTTCCTGCCACAGTATCAGCTTTTGTTCAGGCAGAGTGTTTTATTGGTCTGTGATTTTGCCCAGTAGGCTAAGGTAGCCAGTTAGCAATCTTCCAGGGATCCACCTGTCTCCCCTCAAACCATACAGTTACTAGGATAAAGGTGCCGGCCTCTGCACTGAGCTTTCTCCTGTGAGGCAAGAGCTCTTACAGAACCAGCCACTTCTAAAGCATGCATTTGCTTAAAAACAACTTTTGTTAATTTATTTACTTTCACATATGTGAACATATACATGCACCATGACACATGTTAGAGCGTGCGTTTTAGGTAACAAACTCAGGTCATTGGAGTTGCTGCAAGTCCCTTTAACTGCTAAGCAATCTCACTGGCCCATTGTTTGTGTTTTTTTGAGACAGGGTGTTACTTTGTAGTCCAGGTCGGCCTAGAACTCACTGTATGTCCTAAGCTAACTTCAAGTTAGTGGTGATCCATTAGGCTAGGCTGGGAGTGTTGGAATTGCAAGTATGTATCACCTCACCTAGCTGGTTACAACTCCTGAATGGAGAAAGCTCAGCCCCCTGTTTCCAGCCACACCTTACTCAGGCAACCCTCTGAATTCCAGGCAGGGAGGAATTACTCACCCGTGTGCGCACAAGTTTGCCATGTGTGTGTATGTGTATAAGCTGGAGTGACAGGCCGCAGGGTGCTAGTTCTGGGCTATGATGGTGGGGAGTGGCTCTGGATCATCAAGGCAGAAAGTACCACGGGGCAGATGATACTCAGCCAACAGATGTGATAATACTGAACCCTGACACAAAAAGGAAGCTCATCAGAACGCCGTGTAAAGAAGCTACCACCCCATGAAAAGTACTCAATGTAATGGAAGTCTGATGAAGGGAAAGAGAAATGAGGAAGACAAATAGTTAAGTTTTTTGAGCCAAACCAATAAAAGACAGTCTTCCTGAATGTTAAAGCCTTGATTTAAGGCCTGGGAAATGGCTCAGTGGGCAAAGGTGCTGCATGGCAAGCCTGGATATCAGAGTTTGATCCCTGAGACCCATACAAAGGTAGAAGAAGAGAACCACTCCACAAAGGTGGCCTCTGGGCCTGGCTTCTATTTGTGGTATGTGCTACCCACCCCACCTCCCAATAAATAAATAAATAAATATTTAAAAACCCTTAGACTTAAGGGCTGAGACTATAACTCAATTGGACCATGATTGCTTAGCATGTATGAAACTCTGGGTTTGATCCCAGCCATCTGATAAACCAGGTGTGATGGTACACACCTCTCATCTGAGCACGTGGGTGGTGGGTGTAGGAGGGGCATATGTTCAATGTCATTTTTGGCTGCAACTGGAGTCTAAAACTACACTGGGCTACATGAGACTTAGTTTCAAAAACAAAAACTTCATAGAACGCTCTAGATGCTCACCCCCACCCCAAGCACAACATTTCTGATTACCACCCCTGCCATTCCAGATGCATCAAGTACTGCTCCTTATTTAACTACACCCTTATCCCCAAACGCTGTCTGCTTTATTCTTCTGTTTTCTTTCCCATCCTCCTCCTCCTTCTCCTGCTTTTCTTGGTAAGATGGCCTCAAACTTGTGATCCTCATGTCTCAGCCAACTGAGTTAGAAAATGCCAAGACTATTTGCCTAGTGTGTGTGTGTGTGTGTGTGTGTGTGTGTGTGTGTGTAATCAGAGAACAACTTGTAGAAGTTGTTCTTCTACCATATGGGCCCTCAGGGATCAAACTTAGGATCTTGGGCTTGGTTACAGGAGTCCTTATATGCTGAGCCATCTCCCAAGCCCTTACCTACTTTTATTATCCCTTACTATTCTGCCATTCTATCCGCATCCATGGAGATTCAATGGAAGAAATTCATGCCTGCTTTCCCTTAAGTTTTCTTATAAAAATGTCCACCCAGCATTTGTTTGGTTTTTTGAGACAGGGTCTCTTTGGAACTATACTGGATTCTAAAATTAGGGCTTTGCATTTTAAAATAATTTTAGTTTTTTCCAGGTGTGGTGTGCACAGCTTAAATCCAAGCACTTACTTTGAAAGCAGAGGCAGTGGGTCTCTGTGAGCTTGAGGTGGTCAGCCTGGTAAACATAGCAAGTTACAGGACAGCCAGGGGCTATATCATGAGAACTAGTTTAAAATAAAACCAACAACTCTTTTCTGTTTTTATTTGTTTTGTTTTGTTTTTCAAGACAGGACCTCACTATATAGTTCTGACTGTCCTGTAATTCACTGTGTAGACCAGGCTGGACTCAAACTCACAGAGATCTGCCTACCTCTGCCTCCTGAATGCTAAGATTAAAGGTGTGTAGCCACTACTCCGGCTGTTGCTCTTTGTTTTCTTTCTTTTTTATTATTTTTTTTTTCTGAGACAGGCCCAGGCTGGTCTCCAATTATCTCTCAGCCAAAGATGATGTTGAAATTGATTTTCAATTGGTCTCCACCCACCTAGTGCTGGAATGATAGCTGCACACCACCATTCCAAGTTTATGTGTTGCTGGGGATAGAGACCAGGACTTTTTGTATGCCACAGAAATACTCTGCCAGCTGAGCTACATGGCCAGCCCTAAAAATGTGCTTAATTCTGGGTCCAGCAGACCTCCATTCTAGCTGCTTGCTAGCCCTCCTTCTGGAACTTTTGAAGCTGTTTTTGGACTCATTTCTTTTATCTAGCTAGCACTGTGATGACTCAATAAACCTTGTTAAGTAGCCCAGGCTGACCTGGAACTCAGGAGCCTTCTGCCTGTATCTCTAGAGTATTGGCTGTACAGCCCAAAATGCCAACTCAATGAGCCCATATACTTCAGAGATCCCTTACAGACCAGGGTTTTGGTTTAACATCCTCTATGGGTAAGATGCCTTATAAGGCACACCTGCCCCACTGGATCCGTGAACTGGCAAACTAAAGTGACAGCTTTTAGTTGTTCAACTGGGTTGAGATACTCAGAGTGCTCTCTGTTTCTTCATACACGTTTTAGAGAGTTCTCTTTCCCTCCGTAATCGTGTTTTTCGATACTCCACAAATTCAGCTCTGCCAGGAAGTTTCTGAGGACTTGACTGCCTGTGGGCCAGCAAAATTGAGATGCTCTGCCCCACAGAAGGCAGAGCCACTATCATGTTTCCTATTTCTCTCCCTTTCTTTCATCCCGCTATTCTTTCTCTCTTCTCTCAACTCTGGGATCTGCTGTGCATCCTCTAAGTCCAAGAGTTTGGGGTCTGGTGAGATAGCTCAGTGGGTAAAGACACTTACCGCCAAGCCTGATCACCTGGATTCTATCTCCAGGACCCACTGGTTGTAGGAGTGAACTGAGCCCTACAAGTTGTTCTTTGACTTCTACCAGCATGCAGTGACATGTGCACAAGGACACACACACACACACACATACACACACACACACACACACACAGAGAGAGAGAGAGAGAGAGAGAGAGAGAGAGAGAGAGAGAGAGACCAAATAAAATGTAATACAAAGTAACTCCCAGGGTTCTCATTGTCCCACCAACCGTATCAGGTAAAGGCTGTGAGAAAAGTCGAAGTTACAAAATAGGTGACCTGGTACAGGTGTCGCAGGACTATCTAGCCTCCATAGTCATCAAGTGCAGGAAAAGAGGACCAGGGCACACAAAATGGCTGGATTGGTTGGTGGGCCAGAGGCACAATGATCCCGCCCTACTGGTTGCCAAGGCCCAGCCTATCCCTTGTCTCGGAGAGTGTCGGTTTCCAAGTGCTAGAGAAGGGGGGTGTCGGAGCAGGTGCAAGAGCTTGAGTAGAGGACTGTGAGGGTCTTCAAGGATTTCCCCACTGAGCCTCTCGAGTTCTGTGGTTGCTAGACACGACCATTGAAATAGGCCTCTTCTGGGGTATTACAGGGAGGCAGCACCCGCACCTCCCTCGGAGGCGCGCCTCTTTTCTCAGCCCTCTCCGCACGCTCTCGGCTCTGGACCGAGAGCGAGTGCGCGCATCCTCGACTCTCCCCACCCGAAGCTGGGGGGCGGGGCCGTGGCCAAGCTCCCTAGGCTCTGTCGCCTGAAGCCCCCTCCCCTTGCCTTTTCGCTGCTCCCCGCTACTGCTCTCCGGCCCAGCCCCACCCCAAGCGACCCTGCGTGGAGCGGCTGGTGCCCAGAGGCGGAGGTGAACGCGTGTTGTGAGCAGGTGGATCGGGCGGATCGTTGGCATAGGGGACCAGGCTGGGGGAGGGGTCAGCTCTTTGTCTCCCAGAGCCCGTTCGCGGGCTACAAGGCCACTCTTTCTCTGTGCAGGTGCCTGTGGAACCTGAGGAAGGACGCTGGCGAAGCCCCATCGGCGTGCACACTGAGGCCCCTGAATCTGGAAGCCAGAGGCATTTCCCTGTTTGCCGGATTGGTCATTTAGGTTTTCAAGAGGCGAGGGGGTAGGGGAGTGGATGTTGGTTGTTCTTGTAATAGGGCAGAGGCGGGGTCGGGGGTCGGAGGGTGGAGACGAACAGGGCGTCTTAGCTTTGGGGGATGGAGGTAGCCGTAGGACTTGAAAGCGGCCAGGTTGGTGAGCGGGTGTGGGTGGTTAGAAGAAAAACAAATCGAGGCTCTTTAGGCTGAGGTTTAGGCACCCATGGGTGGCGATGCTAGAAGGAAGCACAGGGAGGCTTCAGGATGGTTTGTAGTGATTGGTTCAGGACCTGGGATACCAAGCCTCCCCCTGTCTTCCTCAGTAGGTGCGGTATGGACAAGAGGGATAGCGTCAAATCAGGAACTGCCCCGCGAATGCCGGCTTCACGACCCCCTGGCCTTCTGACCCCTAGGCCTCCTTCTGGGTCCGCTCGACCTCCTCCCCCTGTGACCACTGCTGCCCTTCGAGTCTTGGAAGCAAACGGAGCTATGGGGCGAAGGCCCCTGGTGGAGCGAGCCCCAGGCGTCTGCAAAGCCGCTCTTCCACAGACCAGCAAAGCTGCTCTTCCCCAGACCACTATTCACGGGGCACCAGCGCGCAGTGCTGGGGCAGGTCTTCGTAGCCCAGGTACTGAGCTTTATTTGTGACTTCCATCTGCACTCTGCTTACCATCTCTCTTCCTTCTTAGATACTCCTCTTTTTCAGAAGTACCACTGATTTTTGTCTTCTCCCTGAAGCCAACAGGCCCCCAGCTTCTGGGAAAGGAGAGAGGGCCCCTATGAAGACCTCTGGCCAGGGCTCTATTTCTAGCCCCGGGCGTGCCAGCAGTGGGATTGCCAGGTAATAAGTTAATTCCCCTAACTCCCTAATTCCCCAAGCAAGGGTTAGCAATTTGGAACTTTTTGATCTTAGACATGAATGGGCTGGAAAGGTAGCTTGGTGTGCTAAAGTGCTTGCTGCACAAATATGAGGTCCTGAGTTTGAAACTTCAGCACCTATGTAAAAGCTGGTCTTGATGTATCACTGTAACCTCAGCTCTGGGTGGAATGGGAGGTGGGAAGAAAAGAGATGGGTTTCTGGTGCTCGGCAGAGGAAGTGTCAATCAGATTCTGTGAGAGATCCTGTCCCCAAAAAATAGCCAAGTGTAGTAGCACTTGCTGTTAATCCCAGCTCTTAGAAGCCAGAGGCATGTGGATCTCTGTGAGTTCAAGGCCAGCCTACACAGTCTACATAGTAATAATAAGCAAAACAGAAAATAAAACAAGGCAGAAAAATGGGTCCAGCTAAATGTTGGTGTTTATTTCTGGCCTCCACATGTGCATGCAATGGGGGGCGAGGGGTGAGTACAACTATATACACATGTGCACACACATACACAAAAATATTACATATGAGATAGCTCAGGAACACTTGCAGATAATGGACACAAATTGGGCAAAAACCATTATTGGTTGGGTCACAGAAATTCAAGCAACTCTATTTCACAGATGGGGAAATGTGAAATTGGGAATGCTAACAACTGGTCTTCCTGTGCCCAGACCAGGCCCTGTTGTCCAGAAGAGACTCCAACCTCCGACTAAGGAACCCTCGGTCAGAGGTAAAACACCAGAGATGCCCAAAAGGAATACTCTGAACTCTGGAACACGAAGAGGTATGTGACCTGGAGACAAGTAGCTTTCTATCAGTCTTTGAAGGCAACCAGCCCCGAGAGACTTATGTTTCTTTTGGACTTTAGTTTTGTCTGCAGATTCTTTAGGGCCCACCTCAGGAGCCCCCTCCCCTGCCATCACCCGTCGGTCCAGGGCCCCAGCTACAGAGGTGGGACTTCCTCAACCAGCTCCCAGTGCCAGACAGCGTCCTCTGACCACCGAGGCAGCCAGAAAACCTGGGAGCAGTGCTTCTGAACCCAGTGCCACGGAGCTGAGCCCAGCCATTAGGAGACGCTCTGTTGCTGGTGGCAGCCTGCAAAAGCCGGTCTCACGTTCCCTGATCCCCAGTGCTACTCCTCAGCTCTCCCCATCCCGTTCCGGGGTCTCACCACGTGTAACCCCACGGGCTCCTGCGCATACCTCGCAGCTCAAGTCGAAAGGGCAGCAAGCTCTGCACCCAACCCAGACCACAGTCCCAAGGAAGAACAAGCCCTCTGTACAGAGCCTGATTCCTGCTTCATCTTCAGTCACGCCCGCTCCACCTGGTGCTTCCTCTGTCCAGGGCCCAGATGATCCCTCGCAAACCACACTTCCTCCCTCTCCTCCCGCCACCCCGCCTCTACCTGCTTCTCTTCAACTACTCCAAGCACAAGCCTCTTCACAGGCAATGCCCCATTCACAGTCTGGACAAGGCTCACCATCACCGCCGCCTCTTTCTCTGCAGAACCTCCCCTCTACATCAGCCACACCCCCATTGCTAGCTCCACCCACATCTCTGGATACTGACGAGGCCTCTGACTCACCCCCACCGAAAGCTGTAATCTCTTCATCGCCCCCTCCCCTTATACAGAATATGCCCCCTAACCAGGCTTCTTCTTCAGCAACGCTCCCTCAGGAGACTCTCTCGGCCACGCCTTTCTCACCTGCTCCTATATCTCTAGCCACACCTCCTCCACAACTCCTTCCTTCTCCGCCAATTTCCCCGCAGAATTTGCCCACTCCCCTTGTCACATCTTCTCAGTTGCCTCTCTCCACTCCTTTCCGGGCCAACTTTTCTGAGTCTCCTCCCCTTCCCCAGGCCACGCTCGCTAATCGAACCACGCCGTCTTTGCAAGACCCTCTGTTTCTGGCCATTTCTCCTCCAGTTTCTTCGTCTACCTCCATCTCACCACCTCTGCTTGCCTCTTCCGTGGTCACGCCTTCTCTGAGGCTCCCACCTTCTCAGACTTCGCCCACTTCACAGGCCTCTTTGTTGACCTTGCCGCCCTCACTGGCCTCCTCGCCCCAGCCAGCCACGCCTCCTCCTTTGGCCTTGTCCCCTCTATCCACCCAACTCTCTATGGGCTCACCCTCTTTGCAGGCCTCTCCTTCTTTCTTGCCTACCCCCCCTATGCAGCCACGCGCTCTACCCTCGCCTCCTTTGCAGGCACCTCCTGTTACATACCCCTTGCCTCTTTCCTCACCCTCTGCCTCACCCCCTCTGCCCGCTCTTCTCTCCCCTCCTGCCTCACCTCCTCTGGAGGGCCCTCTTTCTCCCTCAGCCTCACCTTCGTCTCCCTTAGCAACTCCCCCTCCAGAAGCCCCACCTTCACTGGGCTCACCCACTCTTTCACCCCTGGCCACGCCCCCTCCGCAAGCCCCACCTCTGGCTTTGCCCCCTCTGCCAGCTTCCACCTCTTCCCTGGACACAGCCACATGTTTTCCACAGGGTCCTCTCTTGGCTTTGCCTCCTCTACAAACCTCTCCTTCTCCTCTGACAATACCCTGTCCGCAGACCCCACCTTCTCTGGCCTTGCCCTCACTGCAGTCTCCCTCCTCCCCATTGGTCACAGCCACACACCCCCTACAGATTCCCCTTGTGGTTTTACCTACTTTACAGACCCCTCCTTCTCCCCTGACCACTTTCCCTCCGGGGGCCCCGCCTGGCCTGACCTCGCCCGTTGTTCAGCCTCCTTCTCCTCCTGCCTCACCACCACTACAAGCCCCTCGTCGACCCCCGACCCCGGGTCCAGATGTCCCTATCACAGGTCCACGGCTGACCCTGGCGCTGGCCCCTGCCCCGCCCCCGCCCCCCTCGCGAAGCCCGTCCAGTACGCTGAGTGGCCCGGACCTGGCAGGTCACAGCAGTAGTGCCACGAGCACACCAGAGGAGCTCCGCGGCTACGATAGCGGGCCCGAGGGCTGTGCTACAATCTCCCCGGCCCCGGACGCGGACCTAGCTGCCTGCCACCCGGCTTCCTGGAGTCGAAGTTCTGCTCCACAGTTAGCAGTACGCGGCACTCCAGGTAAGGATGCTGAACAGAGAGATTCCAGACTCGGGGGTGGAGCTTCCCAAGAAGTTGTCAAGCCCTGCTCCTGGTCCATAGTGTGTGTGTGTGTGTGTGTGTGTGTGTGTGTGTGTGTGTGTGTGCGCGCGTGCGTGCGTGTGTGTGTGCATGCGTGTGTGTGTGATTTCTCTTTCCAACATGTTATAGGGAGGGATCTCTGTCTCTGTCTCTGTCTCTTTCAGACAGGGTTTTCCTGTGTAGCCCTGGCTGTCCTGTAGACCAGGCTGGCCTCAAACTCAGAAATCTGCCTGCCTCTGCCTCCCAGGTGCTGGGATTAAAGGCGTGGGCCACCACTGCCCAGCGCAATCTCTTCTTTTAAAAAGCTATTTTTTATTTTTGTGTATGTGTGTTTGTGTGAATGTATGTGCCATGTGTGTCACAATTGGTTTCAAGCCACCTGAAATAGGTGCTGAGAACCAAACTCAGGTCCTTGCAAGAGCTATACTCGTTCTTTACCTCCAAGTCACCTTTCCAGTCCTGCCTCCTTAATTTAATTAATTTAATTTTTTGAGTATGTTTGTATCACTCTGTGAGCATGCACTCCTTTGGTGCACTTGTGGAAGTCAGCCAACTTATGGAATTCAGTTCTCACCTTACCTGTGGATTGAACTCAGACCTTCAGGCTTAATGGCAAATGTCTTATCCACTGAGCCATCTTTACAACCCTATTTTATTCTATTCTATGTAAAGGGTGATTTGCCTGTATGTATGTTTGTGCACCACGTATGTGGTGCCATGGAGGCTGGAAGAGTTTGTCAAAATACCTGGAACTGGACTTGAAGACCACTGTGAACAGCCACGTGGGTACCGAGAATCAAACTCAGTTCTTCTTAAAGAGCTGCTGGTATTCTTAACCACTGAACCATCTCTCTGGCCCCCTGGTGGTCCTTTAGTTTTTTTCATATCAATGAGTTTTATTTATTCACTTGCTTCTTTGAATATTTGTGCGGGCTCGAGTGTCACAGCACTGCTGTGGAAGTCAGACTTGTGGGAGTTGGTTCCCTCCTTCACTATGTAGGTTCAAGAGATCAAACAGTGGTGGTGAGGTTCAGGTCTGGTGACAAGTGCTCCTCTTAACCAGGGAGCAATCTTGCTAGTCCCCACATTTGCTCTTACAGGAGTTCCCCTGCCATGGCCTCCCACTGCTGGCCCAGGTTCCTCTGATGGCCTGTGCACCATCTACGAAGCTGAAGGACCAGAGTCGGTGGCCCCCACCCCTGGATCCCTAGATGTGGAGCCAGAACCGATGCCTGGCTCTGGCAGTGCGAAGGTGACTGCTGCAGACTGTGCAGGAGCATCCTCAAGAAGCCCAAAGTCGGCTCGCCTTGGCGAGCTGCCCCTGGGGGCGCTTCAGGCGAGCGTCGTGCAGCACCTGCTAAGCCGGACACTGCTGCTAGCGGCCGCAGAAGGTGCAGCTGTGGGCTGTGAAGGCAGTTCAGGAGGCTCAGGGGTGGGTGGTGTCTCGGGAGGATCCCGGGCTCCGCTCAGCGATGCTGAATTGGGCCGCTGGGCCGAACTGCTGTCTCCCTTGGACGAGTCTCGTGCCAGCATCACTTCGGTCACCAGCTTCTCCCCAGATGATGTGGCCTCCCCACAGGGTGACTGGACTGTGGTGGAAGTGGAGACTTTTCATTGAGCCAGATCCCAGTCCTGTCCACCTCACGCATATCACTTTAGAATCCACCCTTCTGGTTACACCTCTTTTGTCTTAGTCTCCACTCCCACTTCCTGTGACACTTGGCTGGATCGGGTTTTACCTCTAGAGTCCTGTGTTGGGGCCCAGGCTGTAACCTACCTGGCCTTACATTTGAGCTTCTCCTGTTTTGCCTAAGCCACACCCCTTCTTCAAGGAGCAATACTACACCTTATGTTCAGTGGACGACAGTTTACATGCTGAATGGTTTACATGCTGGCACCTATGCGCTCTGCCACCTTGCGAGCTGAAAGAGGACCACAGAGGTAGTTCGAAGGGCCAGGCTACACCTTACCAGTGGTTATGCCTGACCAAATCGGAGTTCTGGCTGAACTGCGTGACTTTTCTACAGAAAAGGGGCTGGTAAGACAGTGGCTACAACGGACTTGTGATTTTTCCGGTCTCACTTCTAATGAAAACGTTAGGTTCACAAAGGCCTGGGTGGATGAACTGGAGAGCTACCGAAGCTCTTACTCGAACATGGGGTAGTTTGCTTTCCTGGGTACCCCTTGCTACAGCACCGTTGTCCTGTGTGTAACCCCTTCTCTTCCATGCTTGAGAGTTGGGCCTGAAAGATGAACTCGAGTAGAAGAATGGTGAGTCCTTGACTTCATCTGTTACTTCTCCATGATAAGTAGTGTCAAGTTGACAAAATGTAGAAAACGTCCAAAAGAAGGGCCTTTTGACATGCCTATGGGAACTAACTTGCTTGGACTAAGGCGGAAACACCCACCATTCCCTGGCTGGAGTACTGGATTGTGTCAGCAGAGAGGTGGGCAGCAGAGAGGTGGGCAGCAGCATGCCTTCAGTCCCCCCGGCCCCCCATTGTGGATGCTCAGAGACCAGCTGCTTCCAGCTCCTATTGCATTGACTTCCCCAGTGGTAGATGATACCCTGAACTGTGAGCCAGAATAAAACCTTTCTCCTCTAAGTTACTTTTGTCAAGGTATTTTATCACAGTTGAAAATAAACTGAGGCAATTTCCCTTTCCTTTTATCAAGGAGGCTACAGTGCTAAAGCAGAAACTTGCCCAGGCTTGAAGAAAGAATTTCCACAAATGTAGGGGATAAGTGGAATGACCTGGCTGTAACTTGCAGGGGTCGGGGGTAGGGTGGGCAGAGGAACCAGGGGTTGACACCATGCTAATCTATGTATTGCACTCTCAGGGGCATCCTTGCAAGCTGACACACATTCTCCTTCTCCCCACCCCACTCTCAGTGCTCTGCTTGATTGCTTGATTTTTTTACTCTCCTCTCTGAGGAGCACTGCTACCTCCATTGTTGGGAGAGGGAGTACACCCAGGACTCTAGTTCTGAGATTTGCGACAAGCCAGAGATTTCTTCTCTAGCTGAGCCCTGGAGGAAACCTCAGACATCCTTGTTCCCAGACTTCAAGTCCAAGAGAAAAAAAAAAAAAACTATTTTTTTTTTTATGGCCCTGACTGTCCAGGAATTCACCCTGTATCTGTTGTACCCAGTTGCTCTGTGCCATTGGGCAGTAGTTTTTTTTTTTTTTTTTAAGTGCCCTAGGCTATATTTCCCCTTACTGACATGAGCTGGAGCTAAGCTGGGCACACTTTCCCAGATGACTCTCCATCCAATGCCATTGCCTGGCTCGGTTTGGCATTTGATGTACTGGACTGGCTACTGATCCCTAAGGCTTTTCCCATTCAATGGGCTCTATCCTCAGCCTTCTCCAAGAGCTTCATACCACCTTAGTTCAAAGCCCAAACTCTGATCCAGACTGGAGCAGTCACACACCATCTTCCTGATCTCACCATACACCTAAATTCTGTTCCTTCTTCCTGGACGTGCTGTCTCCTCCAAAGGCAATGACTTGACCCCTCCCCTCCCCTCCCCTCCGATCCCTTCATCCTACCATTCTCTGGCACCTGGCCTTTGTGCTGTTGCCTTCAGGAAAACCTCTCACCTGCCTCCTCCATGAAGGCTTCTTTGATTTTTCTGCTCTGGTTGTCTACTTTGGCATTATATTAATGCAATTCACTCCCCTAACCCTCAGTACCCATTCCCATGACATCAGAGACTCCACAGAGGCAGGTGTAGGGCAGAACACCCCAATGGCCTCCTACAGGTTTCACAGAACAGATACCACTGGGCCCAGCTCTTTCTGAGGCTGGCATTTTTGGATTAGGCCAGGCTCAAGCCCTCTCTTCATCCCTTTGGCATTTCTCACACCACCTAGCCACTGGATCCATCTTTGAACTTCTAGAACACACGGATGGAGGTTTGGCACCTTCTGGCTGTGATTCCCCAGCCGTTTGGCTGTATTCGGCATCCCTTAGGACTGTGTAAATACACTTTATTTTCCATCTTTTCTGCCTTGGAGACATGGAGTGTGAACAGGCAGTGTGCAAAATGGTGGTGGGCAGTGTGGAGGGGCACACGAGGAGCACACGAGAGGGCCTCCTCAGGGGTACCCTGCTCCAGCCCCCAGGCTTTTTTAACACTTGAAGAGCAGGCCACCAGGAATGGAAACTGAGCTGGGGGACCCACCCAGGAAGCACCCAGGGAATGCTGTGGGCACCATTCTACTTGAGGCTCTAGGAGCACTGAGAAGGGGTCAGCCCCCAGGGGTCCAAGATGCGGGGGGTGGGGTGGGGTGAAGGATAAAGGAGCCTGGGGAGCATTGATGGACTTTGGCACCATTCTCAACTCTGACTGGGCAGAGACCATGGGAATACTTTGAGGAGATAAGGGGAGGGAACGGACTGGGAAACTCTAGCCAGAATAAGTGGAATAAATCCACAGGAATAAATGGACTGAGGCTGAGAACTCCCAAGTAGCGGGGTTCTCTCTTCTACAGCCAGCCAACACGTGTGATATTAAGTACTCCCCAGAGGAAGATGGGTGCTCTAGGGAAAGGGTTTCTTCTTTGCAGCTTCTATAGCCCTAGAGAGTGGGGAGAGACTGCCCAGGTCTGAGCTGGTTCCCCCTGACCGCTCACACCCCAGGTGGTATGTCCTGCAGACAGGATGGGCAGGGGGGCTTTGGTTTCTGCTGCAGGGGCCATGATGCCTGCACCAGGCAGAAAAGTCCAGCCTGGCCATCTGTCCCCAGTGGCAAGGGGCTGGCTGCTCAATATCACTGTGTCCAGAGAACCTGTCCTGGGATGCTAATATCCAGTCCAAGTTGCCCCTCCTTCCTCAGACCTGTAGTTCCTGGGCCCCACCCAGCAGGGCCACCCTTGTCCCAAAGGGAAGCTGACTAGGAGGAGGAAGGTTCCTGCTTATTAACAAGTCCTGGGGCCTCCCCACTTTCGGCCCTTGTCCATGTTAGGAGAGCAACACCCTCCAGGTAACTGGCCCACGCACCCCTTGAACTCAGGAGGGCTTGGACAATATGGTCTAACACGGATAAACACTGCTATGTAGGACAGGCCTGCCAGTAGGCCCTGCCCTCTGTGCTGCCTCCTCCACCTGGCCCTCAGTTGGCAGGAGTTACAGAGGCACAGAATTCCTAGTACTGTGGAGCAGCAAGGTCGCGGACTGCTGATCTCTCCCTGCCAGCAATGCGGGCCTCCAGGCTCCCCGTGAGTGGGCCCCCAGCTTCAGTTGTCCAGGCCCTGGTTGCTATAAGGAGTGGCTAGTTCATCTGCATCGCTGTCTGAGCTACCTTCGCTGTCCTTGGCTGGCCGATCTAGGCTTCTGAAGAAGCGCGCGTCCCGCGGAGAGAGAGGGTAGAGTGGGTCCTGCAGGGCTGCGCCCACGCCCACACCCACGCCCAGCAGCTCCTCATCAGAAGATGGTAGCGAATCCTCATCCAGGTGCCGCGTTAGGCTCAGCCCATCGAAAGCCAGCGGGTCCTCGAATGTCGGTGGGCCTTTCAGCAACCGCACCTGGTGTGCGCGGGGGAGGGTGGAGGCGCCCGCGCGTTGGAGACGTAGATCGACATACCCAGAGAACCCCAGCCATCGGGAGCCTTCCTCCCTCACCCTCCTAGCTTCATGCTTTATCTGGGTCCCCGCACCAGCGTTTGGCCTGTGCCCGATATCCTTTGCTCTCACCTCAGTCTTGAGTTCCTCGATCTGGTCCTTCAGCTCACGGATGTACTGCGATGAATCCGAGTGGTTCAGCTGGCCCTGGATGCGGCCCTCCTCCCTCTGCCGGGAGGGCCGGAGTACTGTCGGTCAGAGCATGGCCAGCCCCGGGGTTCACCCTCCTCCCAGTTCCTGGGGCTCACCTGGATCTCCAGCTCTGCGATGCGCTGCCTCATCTCTGCCACTGCAGCCATGCTGTCTGCCTCCCGAAGGCGAACAGCCATCACCTCCTCCTTACTCTGAAGGGAAGGGGATACAGAAGGGGCGGGTCAAGGAGGTGGCAAGGTCTCAGGTAGGGTCGTGGGGTCCGGGCAGGGGCTGCACCTTGCACTCAGCCTCTGCCTGCTTGCGGCGGCTTTCGCTGAGCTGAGTCTGGAGTCCCTTGTTCTGTGCTGCCAGGTACTGCAACTTCTCCTGCAGGGCCGCGCGTTCTGCTTCCACACGGTTCAGCAGGTTGCGGTGAATGTTGTCCTGGAAAGGAGGATCAGAGGGTGCAGCAGCAAGACGAGGGTGGTCATGGTATGGCCTAGGTGTCCACCGTGGGGTCCTTGTGTAGGCCTGGCCTACCTGCGTCTCCAGTTCCACCACGCGCTGCCGCCATTCGCGGCCATCTGCCAGGGCCTGTGCCTCGCGCAAACGCACAGTCATGAGCTCGTCCTGTAACTCGCCCAGGACCAACTTCCGCGGGGACTCCTTCCAGCGGCCACCGCGGGAAAGATGGGCCTAGAAAGCAGGGTGGAAGGGTTCTAGCGGTCAGGGTTGGTCTGCGATGAATCCCTAAGTACGGTCCACCAGCTGTTTCAGGCATGCCCTGCAGGAGGCACCCTCACCTGCCAGGTGTCTGAGAGCTCCTGCAGCTGCAGCTTTAGCTCCCGAGCAGAGGCTACGGCCTCGCCCTCCCGCACCTTGAGTGCCTTGAGTTCCTCCTGCAGCCTGGCTACATTGTTCTCATCTGGCAGTGAGCTGTTTCTCTGCAGAGAGACAGTAAGTGAGGAAATGGGAAAGCACTGAATCTCCAAGCCTAAACTGTCCGACCCACACCTCTGGCCTTCCCTCTGATCTCTCTGCTTTGGCAACTGAGCAAAGGGAGGAAGACACCCTAGACTACAGCATACCCAAGGGAACAGAGACTAGGCCCAGGGGAAGAAGACCCTCGTATGTAGCCAGGGTTTATTATCTGCAAAATGGGTCTCAGGTCTGTCTTTGGGAAACTCCTTTGAACTGAGACCTCCTGTAAATAAATATCACTGAAATTCTCACAATTCCGAGATCCAAGCCTTTCAGGACTCATGACCAGTCCTGAGAACTGCTGGAAGACCAGTGGCAAGCACCCTGCACTCTCCCCAGGCCTGGCCTGGAAGCCCCTCTTTCTAGAAACAGACAGTACTGGAACCAACCTGTATTCTGTCCTGGGTGGAGGGTGCTCATGCACTAGGTTCTTGGTATATAACTTGTAGGCCTGGCCCTTACTGACCCTTGTTTAGGTCTGGGTATAGGAGGCAAGGCAGGGTCTAGACTGCGCACATTTCCTTCCTGTGGAAGGATGTGTGTTGATGGGGCTTAAAGGTTTGCAGCTCTTACACAGCTGTAGCAGGTATTAGTGGAGGGATGGTTCTCGACTTCAAGGGCTTTGTGCCAGCTCCCTGAGAGATCTGTTTGTTGGTTGGTTGGTTGGTTTTAGGAGATGATCTCAGGTAACTCAGACTGAAATTAGACTTGTGATATAGCCAAGGATGGTCTTGAATGACTGTTCTCCCTTCCTGGGATTCCCACCTGCACTGGGATTACATGTATGCATTAGATGGACTCTGGGACTCCATGTATGCTAGGTAAGCATTCTACCAATTCAGGTACGTCCTCAGCCTGAGGTGAGTCAATGCACAAGGCAGCTGAAGAGGCACCCAGGAAGTCTGGGTCCCCCCTCCAGGGCTATAGGTCGGAAAGTGTAGTCCTTAGTTTGCCTCTGGAGGGTATCTTCATGGGAGAGAAGAGGAGGAAAACAGTCTGAATTAATTGGCCTGGGTGTTCCCCTGTCAACTTTCTTTCCCTATATCCTGGAACCTCAGCCCCTGGGGAGACATGCACAGTGCAGTGGCATACCAACCAGGCAGCGTGCTCAGGGTAGGGCTGTGCTGCTGTGTATATGAGCCCACACAGTTCAAGGGTGTGGGGAGCTTTGTGGGTGAGGCTCCAACTTCAATATCCCTAGATCCCTGTGTGGAGACTGTGGTGCTGGAGGAGACAATGCCTAGGTGGCAGTGGGCTCTAAAGCCGCACAAAGAGGTCTCCTCTTCTATGGGATCTGACATACATGCAGGTGGAGCAACTGCCCTGGCTACCTCTTTGTTCCTTGTCTTCTCCCTCTCCTTCTTTCCCCTCTCTGTATGTGTGTGTCCTACCCCATCACCTGACCTTTAGGTAGGGTCTCTCAGTGAACCTGGAGCTAGGCTAAAGACCACCAAGCCAGAGATCATCCCATCTCCGCCATGGTACTGGGATTCCATGTGCGTGTGGCCATGCTTGCTTTCTCCACCTTCTAAAACGCGAGGCCTTTGTCTCCTTCCCCAGCCATACCTTTTCCATGTCCAGAACTTTGTCCTGCATTTCTCGAAGGGCCCCCAGAGTCTCTGTTTCTCGTAACCGTGACTGCTCCAGTTCTGTCTCCAGGTGGGCCACAAAGTCCTCTGTGAGGCGAGGGTTTTCCTGGAGGCAAAGAACTGCATTGGTTCCTGGTGGTGACGGTTACTTGGTGGATAGCTTTCAAGCTAGTGGGCCTGGGCTGGAAGAGGGTCCCAGTTGTTAGGCATCCTGGGTTGAACCCATGCTAAGTTCATGGCACTCGAAGGCCGTGAAACTGGCTTGGCTTCTTTCCAGGGAAAGCTGCACAGAGGGAATGTTGGGAATGGGACTTTCCATGACTTCAGGGTGCCTTCTGAAAGTCTTCAAGACTCAGTCCTAGGACCATGGGCTGGGGTGGGGTGTGCTCCGGCAGTATGGCCAGATTGGTGTGGAGCTGGCTGTGAGGGGCACCCTCACCCACCTTACAGATCTAAGCCCTGAGGGCTAGCAGGCAAGGGTGGCACGTAGGCCTGTAGAAGGTGTGGTCCTGCCAGTCAATCCCATTCAACCGCCGGGTACCTGCTGTTCTTGCAACTGCCGAATGGTACTCTGTGCTTTCTGAAGGTCCTCTGCAGTCGAGCTACACTGTTGTCTCACTACTGCCAACTCCCGTTTGATGACATAGTTCTCCTCAGCCTCCTGTGCCCGTGTCACCTGCCCCTGAGCACAGTGAGGATGGGGTGGAAAGGATACCATGACCACCTGCTTTGGTCCCAGGCCTGGCCCCTAGGAAGCTCAGAGAGGATGAGAGAGGGTTAAAGTGAGACAGGCATGGCCTTTAGTGCTCAGAGCCTGGGATGGGGTGCCCAAGCAGGCCTTAGAATGGGTGGAGACAGGCAAGAACAGGCCACCTAAAGGATCCAGGGAGTAATGGACATTCTGGATGTGCTACCAGGCTTCAGTGACAAATGCCCCCAACTCCCATGCTGGGGCTCCATCCCCAATCCGGATTGTTTGCCTCTGTCCCAAGTGAAGAAAAAGATTGTTGTACAAAGCAAAAGGCTTGTGTGAGGTGATACACCTCTACAACTCTCCCTGGGGCCTTCCCTCCACCCACGTCCTCCTTCCCACCCGGCTTGATAGTCCCTGCTCCCCATTCCAGGCTCGGAGCCACTGGGCACTGTGCAGAAGCTTCTAGAAAAGCCATCCAAGAGTGAAGCAGCAGCACAAGCAGGCAGGTGAGAGATGGCGATGGGTGACAGCAGAAGCAGAGAGGAGTCAGAACAATTGTGTGTGTGTCTGCATGCATGCATGCCTGTGTGTGAGCACATTAGTGTAAGCTTAGCCAACAAATGTGTCAGGACCTGAAATGGAATGCTCTAAGGGTCCTGAGTCCTACTGGGGTAGCGTCCCTTGCTCCTCGGTGGAGGAAACCTGCTGTCTATGCTGAGGGTAAGCCTTCTTCTAAACTCACTCCCACAAAGGCCTCCCATCTGTGTTTGTCTCCAGCTCACATGCCCCCTCCCTCAAGGCATTGTTCTTCCTGGAAGCTGCCCCTCCATGCAAGTTGCTCTTGCCCCCAGAATGGCAGTGGCCAGGAAAGAGGTGGTTACTGGCTGTCTTGTGCAGGGACGCGGGAAGGGCCTGGGATGGAGAGTGCAGAGGTATATGGAAAAGCTACAGTACCTGGATTAACCTATCAGCCAAGGCCGCGCTCTCCTACCAGGCGAAGGGGGTTCCCAGCAACGGGGGGAAGGAGGCAGAGCAGAAGGCAGGGGACAGGAGAGGGGGAGAGACAGACAAGAACCACTTGTCACTAAACGCAGTGGGCTATCTCTAGAAGCAGGGGATAGAAAAGTGAAGACCAGAAAACCAGTGGAAGAGGGCCCAGAGAAAGACCAAAGCCAGAGCCAACTCTGTCCTGGAGGGAGGTTCATGTGAGTGGGGAGGTTGGGGTGCACGAGGCTGAGAAAAACCAGCAGCAGGAATGTCTCATCACTGTGTGTGAGGAGGAGATCCCAGAGAGGACTGGGACAGGGGATGCATTTTAATCTTGAGAGAAAACAAGAATTGAGGTTTTGGTGTGGTAATAACATCCCGTCCATGACCTACTGCTTCCTTGTGGTCAGCAAATAGTCAAATGAGGAACACTAAGGAACAGGAAGTAGGGCCCAGAGTCATGCTAAGTTACCCAAACCACCCCATCCATAACCTAGTAGGGTCTCGGGCCAAGTCCATGCCTCTCTACCTCAAGGGATGAGTCCCCCACCCCCACCCCCACCCCCGCCACTTCCCCGTCTGTCTTCCTTCCTTCCTAGGATGAAACTTACAAATTACAGGTTGGGATTCCTTGTGGCCCAGTGATGGAGCTTGTTCTCCCACCCATGCAGTTTGTGATTGCCATCCACTGAGTTGTAATTTAGCTGTAACCCTAGGGCTGAGTTGAGATCCAGAGTGGGATGAAGTCTTCTGAGAACCCCTAATAACAGGGCAGCCTAGATCTCCATGGAGTTAGGGGAGGCTGAGGGAAAGGCCACTCAGATTTTTATTTTTTTGAGACGGGGTCTCATATGGCTGAGGTTAGCTGGCCTGGAATTCTTAATCCTCCTGTCTCCTCTTCCTATATGCTGATATTACAAGAGTACAACCACTATGCCTGCTCTACCTATGCTCTTTAACTCGGCTAGATCGGGACAGAGCAATGCCTTAATAGCTGCTGGTGTTTTGAGGCAGACAGATTTGGAACCCAACAGCTGGTACCCACACTCCTCACCTTCTCTAGGGTCTCAATCCGCTGTTTGAGCAGCCGGTTCTCTGTTCGAAGCCTCTATAGAGGAAGAAGAAGAGCACTTCAGAGCCCCCCTCCCCCACAAGCACTTATAGGCCCTTAATCTCCACTCACCAACCACAGAGGTCAAGGAAGGTTCCCAGAGGGTGCTAATGTTCTGGGCCAGAAATTTCAGAAAATGAGGCACATGACTGTCTAAATGGTTTATTAAAAATACTGAGGCCCTATAAGATGGCTCACTGGATAAAGGTGCCTGCTGCCAAGCTTGACTTCCTACCTTAGATGCCCAAGATTCATGTGGTACAAGAGAACTAACTCCTACCAGTTGTCCTCTGACATTCCATATGCATGTCATTCCACACCCACCCACATACACAAAATAAAATACATTTTAAAAGTTAAAATAAAACTGTTTTGGTGCTAGGAATATTGCTCAGTTGGCAGAGTGCTTTTGTAGCACACATAAAAAAGCCCTTACTTTGCAAAAACCTGGCTTGGGGGCACATGCCTGTAATCCTAGTACTTGGGAGGCAGAGGCAGGAGGATCATAAGTTCAAGGTCATCCTTAGCTATTGGATTGGAGGTCAGCCTGGTCTATATGAGATTCTGTCTCAAATGCTTTTATTTTATTTTCATTTGAATTATAGGGTTTCTCTGTGTAGCCCTGGCTGTCCTGGAACTCGCTCTGTAGACCAGGGTGGCCTTAAACTCAGAGGTCATCCTGGCTCTGCTGTAGGGGTGGTTCTGATGCTAAGGTCTTGTTCACCAATTGGTTCTTGATCTATCAGTAAAGATGCCATGGGGCAATGCTGGGCAGAAGGATAGTCAGGACTTCTGGGGAAGCAGGCAAGCTGGCAGACGCAGGAGTTTGTCCTGCTTCGGAGAGAAAAAAAACAAAAAACACAAAACAAACCAACCAGCCATGTGAGATCTTGGGAGGAATGGCCTGTGGTTGCTCTCTCTAGGTGGGAGGATGAGATGTTGAGCGGGGTCAAAAAAACTGAACAGCTAAGGTTGAGGATAGATTGAGGGTGCTGAGCTAAGAGTATTGGGGAGGGCATACTAGCCTCGGGAGATTAATAATGCCCAGCAATTGAGCTGATAAGGCAAGTTGAAATTGAGCAATGAGTGTGTTTTTCATCCACAGATTCAATATTCTCTGGTGCCAGAGCTTAGGTGGGGTAGCAAAAGCTACACAAAATACTCTGCCTCCTGAGTCCTAGGATTAAAGGCTTGTGCCACCACTGCCTGACTCAAAATTATTAAAAACAAACAAACGAACAACCCACAAGAAAACCTGAGCTGGGTGTGTTGTTGAATGCCTTTAATTCCAGCACTCAGGAGGCAAAGGCAGGGGGAATCTCTGTGAGTCTGAGGCCAGCCTGGTCTACAAAGCAAGGCCCAGGACAGTCAGGGATACACAAAGAAACCCTGTCTAAAAGTATAAAAATAAAAAAACCCTTCAGCTCCCCCTTCCTGTGGGGTGTGCATGTGTGCCTGTGTGTATGCATGCGCATGTGTAAGTAAGTGTAAGGAGCAGTCAGCATCTCTACTACCCTCAGAAGTCTGTTTCTGCCTAGCCTTTCAAGGGTCTTTCCCCTGTGTTTCAAGAGAGTCCTGACCCCCTTTTCCTTTGCTTCCAGCAGCCACTAAGACTCTCTGGAACAGCCCCCATCTCAGAATTCAGGTCTCTTGTGTTGAACATGTAGGTGGCCTTTGCTTTAATCACAGTTTCTCTCTGAGACAGGATTTCATGCATCCCAGACTAGCTTAGAACTTGCTGTGCAGCCAAGGATGCTTTTCACTCCGTGATGTTGCTGTTCTTATGTCCTGAGAACTGAGATGGCAGGTGTGTGCCATGATGCTATGATTATGCAGTGTGATGGCAGGGACGGATGGAACCCAGGACTGCCTTCACACTAGGCAACATCTCTACCACATTTCTAACCTTCCAGACACACTGCATTTATTTTTATTTTCCTTCTCCCTATAGTCTTGTTATATAGTATAGGCAGCTTTGAACTTTGATCCTATTGCCTCCTGAGTAGGGACTGCAGAGGTATACCACCCCATGCTTTGCTCTGCCTTCTGCTCTGTGATGAGGAAATTGGGGTAAGTATCTGTGGTTTTAATTTCCCTCAGGACCCTCTGATGATATATGCAAAGGTGCTGTAGGTAGCCTTCTCAGGGTTCTTGGTTATGAAGAAATCGTTTGTAGTTGTAGATGACCAAAAGGCCTACAAGGCTGTGAGGGTTGGTTTTAGTTGTCAACTTGACACAATCTAGAGTCTAGGAAGAGAATCTTAATGAAGGATTGTCTACATTGGGTTGGCTCATAGATTTGTCTATAGGGATTTTCTTTTTCTCTCTCCTTCCTCCCTTCCACCCTCCCTCCCTTCCTCCCTCCCTCCCTCCCTCCCTCCCTTCCTTCCTTCCTTCCTTCCTTACTTCCTAGACCAGGCTAGACTTGAGCTCACAGATATATACCTACCTCTGCTTCAGGAACTCTGAGGGAACTTTTTTTTTTCTTTTTCTTTTTTTTTTTCCATTGGCTTAATTGATGTGAGAGAAGACAGCCCACCATTTCCGAGGCAGGGAATTCTAAACTGCATGAGTTGATAAATAGAACTGAGCACAAACAAGGGAGTATTCCAGTATGTAAGCATCTCTTTCTTCCTGACTGGGTGTGATGTGACCAGTGATCTCAAGCTCTTTCTGCTGGGTGTGATGTGACCAGTGATCTCAAGCTCTTTCTGCTGGGTGTGATGTGACCAGTGATCTCAAGCTCTTTCTGCTGGGACTTCCCTGGTAGCAATGAACTGTAATCTGGAATTGTTAGCTACAATAAGTAAATAATTTCTTGTCTTAAGTTTAAAAAACTTTTAAAAAAATTTTAATTTTATGTGATTGGAGTGACTCTAGAGGCCAAAAGAGGGCCTGAGATTTCCTGAGACAGCTGTGAACAACAGTTGTGAACACAGGTCCTCTGGAAGAGCAGCCAGAGCTTTTAATTGCTAGGCCATTTCTCCAGACTTCCTCAGCTTGTCAGTATTTTATCACAGCAGCAGACGTGAAACAAGAACACGTCCTATGGGTTACCCAGCTCCTGGGTTGCTTCTTGGGGATGCGGTGATAGAAAGCAACTGGAGCAAACCATGGATCATCAGGTCATTGACTCACATCATGTGTAAGGAAACAGAGTCAAAGAGGAGCAGCCCTCAGCTGAGCTTCCTAGTTGGATCAAATCTGTTTAAGGACAAGGAGTACTAGGTCTCTTGACCCTGGACTGTAACCCCTAGATGGCTCTATCCAATCTGAACTCATCCAGCACCACCACTCACAGAGGAACTTGGGCCTAGCTAATGAGTCCTATCTTTTCTGATTATCCCAAATGGAAAAAATGGAGGCAGAGTGAATGAGGGGTATGTGGGGGTACACACTAGTCATGGTTTACAAAAGATTGAGGGTAGTGGTCTGGGGGATGTAGCTTAGTTCATAGAGTGCTTGCCTAGCATGCTTTCAGCCCTGGTTACAATCCTCAGTATCACATAAACTGGGTATGATGGCAAATGCCTCTCTCTCAATATTCCCAGGTAAGAGGATCAGTTGTTCAAGGTTCAGTTCTGTCTTTCTATCACTAGGGATTAAGCTTAAGTCATCAGGCTGATGGCAAGTACCTTCCCTCACTGAGCCAGCTTGCTGACTCTGAAAGTTTCTGTATTTTATGATGCTTTAGCAACCTGAGGCCTTGCTAGCTTAGGAGAGATGGTCCTTCCCAGAACTAGCTAACTCATAGACAACAGGTGTGTTGCTGTCTTTTCAGTACAAAATCAACAACTCCAGAATCCTTAACCTTTCCTTTATCTGAGGTTTACTAACTGAACACCACTTTCATTCTAAAGGCCCAGGGCTAATACAGACACTATGGAGAATCTCCTTGAAGCCAGAGCAGAGGATATCACTCAAATTGCCCGTTCTACTAGCCCATCATGCCTGGGTCCTGAGCCTGCTCACATACACCTGCTCTGATTTAATTCTTTGTGTAGAAACCATGTCAGACATTCTGGACCATGCCCCCTCTATGCTCTCTGACTGACATGACCTGCATTTTCCTCTTGAAACAGAATAGTTAGCTCCTTTTCTTCCCTTTCTTTTGTATACACCTGTGTGCTTATTTGTGTGTATATATGCAGGCGTGTGTGTATAAGCTCATGCTCCAGTGCACACATGCACATGGAGGCCAGAGGTCAGTCTTTATTTATTTTAAAATACTTAGTAACTTCAAAATTATTTGTTATTTATATTTTGAGACAGTGTCTCACTTTGAGTCCTGGTTGGCCTGGAACTCACAGAAATTGTCCTGCCTTTGCCTACCATGAGTCAGGATTAAAGGTGTGTGCCACTGTGCCTGGCTCCAGCCTGTTCTGTTCTGTTATTGAGACAGGGTCTCATTTGGTAGCCCAGGTTGACCTCGAATTTGCCATAGAGCTGAGGGAGACCATGTACTCCTGACCCTCCAAAGTCCACCTCCCAGCCTAGGATGACAGACTTGTGCCACAATGCCTAGGTTTGTTGGTTTATGTTGAGACAGGATCTCATTATGTAGCCATGATTGGCTGGAACTTGTAATGTAGTCAAGGTTGGCTTTGAACAGAGATCTGCCTGCTGCAACCACCTCACAGCTGGGATTAAAGGCATGTGCCACTACCCCTGTTCCATGTTAGTTTTTGAAATGCAGTTTCTTGATAAGGCTGAAGCTCAGGCCTGTTCTGTATGGTTTTTTTTTTTTTTTCTTTTCTTTTTTTTTTTTTTTTTCAAGATAGGGTTTCTCTGTAGCCCTGGCTGTCCTGGAACTCACTTTGTAGACCAGGCTGGCCTCGAACTCAGAAATCCGCCTGCCTCTGCCTCCCAAGTGCTAGGATCAAAGGCGTGCGCCACCATGCCCGGCTTGTTCTGTATGGACTGAGCTAGGCTGGCTGGCTAATGAGTTCCAGGGATCTGCCTGCTACCTCTCCCAGTCCCAAGTGCTAGGGTCATAAATGCACACTATTTGTGCTGGGCTTTTACTGTTGGGTTCTGGGAGCTCTGAACTTAAGTTTCCATGATCGAGACACAAGCACTTTACAGAGGCATCTCCTCACCCTTACCCCTCCTTTTTTAACCTGGAATTTGCTAATTTGGCTAGGCTGTCTTGCCAGTGACCCCCAGGGATCTATCGCCCTGTCTCTGTGTATCCATGGATGGGATGAAAAGTGCACTACTGCTCTTTATGTGTGTTCTAGGGAACTCAGGCCCTCATGCTTGCACAGCAAATACTTCACCCACTGAGCCATATCCTTTGCCTCTTCTTTCCTTTTTTCTATTGTTCTATACTGAGGATGGAGCCCATGGCCTTGTGCATGCTGGGCAAATGCTCACCACTAAGCTACTGCCCCAGCCTCAACAAACACTTCTCTCAAAGGCAGTTGTCTATGCACCTGTCATCTTGCCTTTCCTGATGCAAACAAATAAGGGATTCGTTTTTGTTTATTTGGGTTTTTTTTTTTTTTTTGAGACAGGGTTTCTCTGTGTAGCCCTGGCTATCCCAGAACTTGTTCTGTATACCAGGGTGACCTCAAAACTAGAGATTCACCTGCCTCTGCCTCTGAGTGCTGGAATTAAAGTCGTGCATCACTGTGACCTCCCAGCATCAAATCAGGATGTTTTGAAACAGTCTAAAAGTAAAAGACTGAACTGCAGGACACTTGTAAGATGCCCTATGAGGAGACATCTGTTTGACTCTTCAAGGACTCTGGGGAAATCTCTTCTCTGGGGAAATTTTCAAACTGGCCTGTGGTCTCAAGGTCTGTGACATTCTTTTCTATTCCTGGGTCCCCACAGTCACCAGATGAGAGCAGGCTGCTCATCTGCACACAGCAAGGACCACATTTGGTCTAGTGCAACCCTCCAGCTACCTTCCTTGTGAGATGGCTCACAAACCCAGGACAGAAAACTTTCAGGAAACTTCAAGCAGGCCAAGTGCTTCAGCCTGCAGGCACATACCCCTGCCCCTGACTCCCACAGGAGGTAGGAACAATGAGCATGCGGTTGGCAGTAATAGGACCAGCACAGCAAAGCTACAAGGCTCAGAGAGGTGAATCCACCTGCCCGGGTCACACTGTGGGACACCAGTGCTAACCACTTTGACTCATCCACCGGAGAGGAGAAAACCAGGCCAATGTGCAGGTTTGTAACCCTGACTGTCCTCCATTTCGGGCGGCAGGGCCCTTACTCTTGGCCAGCAGACTTTGGGACTGTATAGCTGGCTGTCTGGCTGAGGTAGGTGGGTATGAGCTTTTCTTTCTCCTCTCTTCTACATCCTGGCCCTGGGTTGTACCTGGAAGTACCTGGGCCTGCTTGGAAAGATATTGAAGGACTCTAGATGCTCAAGAGTGCCTTTATCTGGAAAGCCAGGTCCTTGTCACTTAAGACCAGGTCTCATCTTTGTTTCAATCGATGTTGTTGGGTGAACAGCTAAAATCACATGAAGAGAGGTGAAGAGGCCATTGAGAAGTAAGTTTAGTTTTAGACGTTTTGTGCACTCAAGGCACTGACTCTGATGGGCTGGCAAGCTGGCTACCAGCACAAACAGAGCCCTCAGTGGATGCCCATACTGTAACCTTAGCCTACATATCCATCCGGCTTGCCTGAACCCTACTCCTTAGCTCTCAACCTTCCGGGAAGATCCTCTGTGCCCCCAGCCTTCCAGGTGTCTTCCTACCCACCAGGTACATATTTCTATCCTAGGCCCTTTACACTGGACTCTTGGACCTAGAGTGTCTTCCCAGGCGCGACTGTCTCTTTCTTGGATGACTATATCCGGAGCACTCTAGAATCCACACTATTTCAGTGATTTATTGGAGGTCACCCCATGACTTGGGGGTGACTTGGGGGACATGAAGGCAAGGATCTTTGACTGTCTTGTTTACTGTTGTGTGGCCAGCTTTGAGGACATGCCAATTGGGGAATGCGCTCCCACGCGGGGCTGGCAGGTGAAGGAAAGGTCAAGTGAGCGAGGGTCATCCGAAGCCAGAGATTGTCTGCCCAGGCCAGCCTGTTCTACCCGTGCGCTAGATAGGACCGCCCTCTAGCGGCCAGCTCTGGATTTGTAAGGGAAAGCCTCAGGGGAGCCCATCTCTGCCCCTCTCCCACGCCTCTGGAACTCACTTTGATCTCGATCTGCTCCTCCATCTCTTTACTCTTCATAGCTGCGTACTCCTTCTCCAGCCTGTGAGGACGGGGCACACGGTCAAAGTCCCGCCTCCCTGGTGTTGAGGTGGGCTTCCCATTTGAGTTCTCCACTCCCGGGCACTGACCTCTTCATCTTTTTAGGGTTGTACTTGACCTGATAAGCCTTGAGGACCAGCTTGTCTGGGCAGCTGTCAAACTGGTGGGGGATGACTCTCTGGAAGTACTGTGGAGACACGGGGAGTCATGGTCACTTGGGCCCTGACCACCAGGTCTGCCAGAGCTCTAACTGTATCCTGATTTGCCTGAGGCTTCTCTTTGTCTCAGCACCCCGGCTGTTTGTTTTTGGTTATTCAGCCAGCATTTGTAGTGCAAATGAATTGACTGCAGGAGAGAGATCAGCTAGACAAGAAGGGAGGCCTGCTTTCCTAGCAGGCTTGTAGGGGAATCCTGAGGTTGAGAGTGGGGATCAGCTTGGCCTGCAAAGCCTGGCCTGAGTCCCATCCCTGGAACCAACAGTGGAAAGAATAAGAGAGTGGAAGTAGAGAATTGAATTGTGAGATACTGTGTGCCATGAGCCCTCCTCCTTTCTCCCTCTCCCCACCCCACATTAACACTAATAATAAATAAAATTAAGACAATCCGGCCAGAGGACCTCCTGAAGGCAGGACTGGGTGAATGGGGTCTGAGCATGGGGGAACCCTCCTTAGGAAGTGGGTAGACAAGCTCAGGGGACACAGGTCCTATTCCTCTGCCCAGCTGCTCCAGTCAGGCAGTCTTGGACAATGTATGGCCGTGTTCGCAGACACAACTGTGGTCTTTGTTCATTCTTTTCTGAAGCACCAGCTGGAAGATGCTGGGAGGGAATAGGGGCCTGGGTGATGGGGAAACCATGGTGAGGGGAAAGCTGGCTTTGGATCTAGCAGACTGTGCCAGGGGAAGGCGCAGGCAGGGAGGAGCAGGGTAGGAGGCTACCTCAAGATGCCTGGCTCCTTCACGTGTCCCCCAGGCTGAGAGCTGGGATGAAAACATACTGAAAACCTCCCAAATTTTTACTCTCAGGGGTTACTTTGCAGGCAAGCTTTGGGGACCTGCAACAAGTGGGTAGGAAAGAGTGAGTAGGACTTCCCCAAATCAGTTGAGTGTTGGCCTTCTGTTCTCCCCAGTACTAGGTTGCTGGCTCTAGGTTGTATCAGACAGAGCCTGGGGTTCCTCAGGTAGGCCTCAAGGGACAGCAGAAAGGATCCCAGATGCTCAGGAGTGACTTCTATTGGGAAGCCAGCTCCTCCCTTGTCACTTAGAATCTTTGTTTTTTGTTTTTGTTTGCTTTTTTTTCAAGATTGAAACAAACTCTGAGATCTGTGTACCTTTGCTTCTCAGGTGCTGGAATTAAAGGTATGCATCATCACTGCTAGACCTATTGCTTAGAATCTTGTATAGCTCAGGTTAGCCTTAAACTTCTGATTTACCTGCCTTCACCTTCTGAGTGTTGGGGCTAAAGACATACATCATTATGCCTGCTTATATAGTGCTGTAAAATGGAACCCAGGGCTTTGTGCATGCTAGGCAAGCACTCTACCAACTAGCCATGGGATTTCCAGTGCCTGTCACCTCCAGTAGAGACAGTTTCATCTTCCCAGCCATCCTGACCCACCTGGGACATGCCCTCCATGTCCAGTTGCATCAACTCTGTCTGGTTCACTTGCAGCAGGGCAAGGCCTACTCGGAACACAATCTCCAGTCCCTGCAAAAGCAACCATAGTCCCATGAGCTTGCTGTCCTCCCATTAATAAGTCCTCACCAATGAGCTTCCTGTCTCCCACCAGGAGGCTCAGACCCTCCTTGCATTCTAGCCCCTCCTTTGTCCTGTTAGCCAGGATTCCTTTTGGGAGTGGGATGTGATTCTCTCCACGTGCAGAGTGGAATGGGCAAGGGTGTTCTGTGGGGCACTCACCTCATACATAAAGATATCAAAGACCCGGGTGGCAACAGGCAGGGGGAAGGTGGTAAGGAAAAGCGTAAGGAACCAGGACGATGCATACATGGATGTGTGGAAGCTCTGTGAGCGGAAGTGGGTATTCAGGTCCGGAAGCTGCTCCTGTGTGGGGAGGGGGAGGCTGGTGGGCACGGAGAGGGAAGCATTGGGCCTCAGTGCCCCTCACCTCCAAGGAGTATTTGCTGACCTACCCTGGGCAGCCCAGGTCCCTCCTAGGTCCTCTTTTAGCTACTGTGTTTGGGGATAAGCTGAGGCATACTGGGGGCTACAAGGAGGGCCTGGGAAAATACATGTCAAAATGCGATGACCTCAACTTCAGGCTATTAGATAGCAGCAGACCACTGGGGAAGGTGAGGCTGGAGAAGGCATCAGAACTCTGGGCTTCCTCCTTTAGCCAGCATCTCTGTGCTTTTGGTTACACATCTGCTTGGGTGTGTAAATCATAGCCCGTGAAAGTCTTCGGTCTTCTGGCTTAGCCTTGTAATTCCTTTTAACTTTGAGGGGGCAAATGCTAGGGATCAACTTATTTTTTATCTGTAGGTATGTATAGGAGGTCTGTATGTGTTCATATATGTATGCATATGTAAGGGGGCTGTGCGGAGGTTGATGCTGCTGTCTCCTTCAATCTCAACCTTTGTTTATGAGGCAGCATCTCACTCTGTGGCACTGGATGGCTTGGAACTTGTTATGGAGATCAGGCTGGCTTATGAACTCACAGTGATCTGGCTGCCTCTGCCTCCCAAGTGCTGGGATTAAAAGTGTTGTCTTTTACCTATTTGTTAAAACAATGCCTCTCATGGAACCTGTAGTTCATTGATTTGGCTGGCCCGGAAACTCCAGGAATTTACTTAACTCTGCCCTCTTACTGCCCCTGCCTCCCCGTGTGAGGGTAGCAGGAATATCGTCCTATGAGCCTATGAGGCTTTTACATGGATACAGAGGGTTCAAATGGAATTCCTTACATTTGTGCAGCAAGCACTTTACTGACTGAGCCATCTTCTCAAACCATAGTTTATTTTTTGGAAGAGGGTCTCATATATCATAAGGTAGCATTCAACTTGTTATGGAGCTGAGCTGACCTTGAACTCCTGATCCTCCTCCTGCCTCTACTTGTAAAGTGCCAACTACCACAGGAGGGAATTGAAGCAGGCCTTTGTTCATGCTTGGCAGGCACTCAAATGACTGAGCTATGTTCCCACCCTATTCTTTCTTTTAAAATAAGGTCTTACTCTGTAGTCTGTCAGAATTAAAGGTGCTCATCATTATGTCCAGCTGTGAAATTTCTTTTCTTTTTTTTTCTTTTTTTGAGACAGGGTTTCTCTGTATAGCTCTGGCTGTCCTGGAACTCGCTCTGTAGACCAGGCTGGCCTCGAACTCAGAAATCCACCTGCCTCTGCCTCCCAAGTGCTGGGATTAAAGGTGTAGACACACACACACACACACACACACATACACAGCATAAACACTTATGTTCTGCCTGCCAGCCTGCCAGCCAGGAGTGAGCACTGTGGGGGTTGCTATTATAAATGGCGATGTCTGTAGCTCCTCGGTAATCAGCAGAGGCAGGCAGACAACACTGTCTCCTCCTCCCACCACACCCTTAGCACTTGGAGCCAGCCCTCCTCCTCCCTTTCTGCCTTAGTGGCTCTGAGAGCCCCCTTGGGAGCTGAGAGGCCCCTGTCCTGGCTAGCCTTGTCCCTCCCAGCATGCTCCACAGTTGTGTGCTTTCATCTCACAGGAAAGGACAGGAATGGGCCCTTTCTAGGACTCCTTCTATCCTTCCTCTCTCCCTTTCTCCTTCCCTTTGTCCCTCTCTCACTCCTTTCTTCCTTCTCTTTCTTCTGCTCTTCATCCTTTCTCCTTCCATTTCCCCTCACTTCCTACTCTTCCTTCTCCATAGAACTTCACATTGAACCCAGGACTCTTATTTGCCAAGTAAGCCCTCTACCACTGACCTATACTGTAACCTTCCTGCCCCCCAGTTCTTAGATATTGAGACAGGCCTTACTAAGTAGCCCTAGGGTGGGCTTGAACTTGTTATCTTCCTGTCTCATGCATTGTGATCATGAATGTGTACCACCTTGCCAGGCTCCAGGCATGTTATACCACTACTTTTTTCCAGAGAGGGTTTCATGTAACTCAGACTTCCTATGTAGCTGAGACTGACCTTGAATTTCTGACCCTTCTACATCTACCTCCTAAGTCGTACGATGACAGATGTGTACTGCCAAGCCAGTTTATGAAGGTCTAGGGATGGTATTCAGGGCTTTGTGCATGATGGGCAAGGATCCTCCTAACTGAGCCACATCCTCAGCTCCCAAGGGTCATTTCTCAGGCCTAGAATTTCCAGTTCAGGGGCTTTCTGGAGATAACCTCAGGGAGGTCACCCCTAGTCTTCTTACCTGTAGCATGTATTCAAATTGGTAGATACAGAGTCCCAGCTCGGCCATGCTGGGCTTGAAGAGCTCCCGTAGCCGGTACTCCTGCATCAGCCGCACGAATACACAGAAGGCCTCTTCCTCAGGCATCTGGAGGGACCAGCAATGTGTGTGTGTGTATGTGTGACAGAAAGAGTGGGAAGGCCATGTGTGGGCTCTGGGCAATGTCATGGTACACAGGGGCATGTTTCTGTCCCCTTTTTATTTATTGTAACTGTACTTGGCTACTGTGACTCATCCAACAAACTATAAATATGGTCAGTACTATTTATTAATGGAAGATCTGTGGCTGAAGTTATTTGCTAAGAGCCACTAACAGGAAACAATGGAGCTGTACTTAAACCTTGATAGCACCCCAATCTCATCTACCTGGTTAAGACATCCCTGTTGACACCCAGCTATCTCCTTTCTCCCTGTTCTAAGCCTTCTGGTTTCTCTGGAGGAACATCCCAGTAAACCCCTGTAAACACCTAAATTGTTGACCTGTGGTTCTTCACTGTCCCACTGCTCCTTAAGCCCTGTTCCTGTCCTGCATGGTATAATATCTGGACCTAGGCAGCATAAATGCCAACCTAGCTCTTCCGTATCCATCCATTGAGAGCTTAGTCTGGCCTCTGTCAGAGGATGCAGTGAGCTGGCTGCTGAGTAAGGCTCTGGCCCTAGGGGGTCACTAGATTCAGGGAATGTTCCCATGTTCACCTCTTGGGGATGGAGCCCAGGGTAGCCACTTACCTGCATGAGGAGTAAGCCCACAATGAAGGCACTGCCCTGGCAGTAGCCTACCTCCCGATCAACCAGGGAGTATGCCTAGAAAGGAAGGAGGCTGGGTGAACACAGGATTCCCACCAGCCCCTATGGAGCTATCTCCAATGGGGATTGTTGCTAAGGTGGCTGGAGCCAATACTGGAGGGCCTTACCTTCATGACATTGAAGAGGACTTCCTGGCCCAGGCTGTCCTGGCCTTTGAAGAATTCATGCTCTGGGTAGGTGCGGGCAATATCCCTCCTGATGAGTTTCTCACACGGGGAGGACATCTTGAGGAGCTCAGAGTACTGGTTTTTGACGGGCATATCTGTGGCACTGCACAGGAGCTGCCAGACGATGGCCCGAAAGTGGTGTGGGATGCCCTTTCGGATCAGCTCCTGCATGGGGAGGGGTGAGGTTGGGGAAGGGAAGCTAGGGCTGGAGTCTGCCCCAGGCACTGCAGCCATCCCAAGGCCAATCCAGTTCAGCACTTCAGATATGGCTTACACATGGTAACACACAGTCCACATGGTTACACATGGTACAGAGGACATCTGTGTCCCCTATTCTGCAGTGACTCCTCTACCACTAAGCTATAATCCCAATTCTCATGCTCTGTGTTTGTGTACATATCCATGTGTGCACACATATGCACATATATGCACAGATATGTGTGTATATATGGAGGTCAGAGGTCAGCCTTGGTTGTTATTCCTCAGAGGGTTCCACCTTGGATTTTGTTGTTGCTTGTTTTTGTTTTGCTGTTATATTTTAAATTGCAGTTAAATTATTTATTGTGTGTGTATTTGTGTTTGTGTGTGTGTATGTATGTATGTACCAGATGATAACTTGCACCTGCATTTGAAAGAGTTGAATCTCTCCTACTATGTGGGACTTGAGGACAAAAGTCAGGTTGTTAGTCTTTACAGCGAGTGCCTTTATTTGCTGAGCTATCTTGCTGGCCTATCCACTTGTATTTTGAGACAGGATCTCTTTACTAGGCTGTGGCTTACCCACAGGGCTAAGCTGACTGGCTAGGTGCTCCAGGGATTTGTCCGTCTCTGCCTCCATAGTGCTGGGATTATAAGCATGTGCCAGCATGCTCAGCTTTATATATATAGGTACTGGGGATGGACCTTAGGTCTTCAAGTTTGTGCAGTAAGCACTGCACAGGGAGGTGTTTTCCCAGCCCCCACATTCTTTGTAAGCAAGCTTTTTGACACAAAGTTTCATTATGCAGTCCAAACTGGTCCTTATCTTGCAAGTCTCTTGCCTCATGTCCTGATTATAGGGGTCATAGGTATACACACCGTTACATCAGAGCTCAAAGCAAACAGGCACAAAGACCTCTCATCCCCCTGCCCTCCATTCCCATGTCCTATCTGTACTTTTTCACTTTGGCCCTTCTGCCTAGAGTGGGCTACCTGGCCCTGGCTGGTGGATGAATGACCAGGCTGGCCAGATTCATGGCCATCCCACATTTGCCTCAGGTCACCTTGAGTAGTTTTTCCTTCCTGCGCCGCCACTCCTCCCACTCGTTGGCAATTCGGCCCCAGAGAATCCACGTGTCCTCCTCCAGGTGGCTCAGGTTGGAGGAGGCGGAGGAGCTGGATACCAGTGAGGAGCCGCTGTTCCTTCGGGAGCCATTCATGGAGCGCATGGACTTGGAGTCGGCTTCCAGGAGCCTAGGCAAGAAGAGTAGTGAGTGTACCAGCTTATTCTCAGACCAACTCTGCACAACACATTTAGGGATGGTCTATACAGAGGGGCTCAGAATGCAAGTTCTGGCTGAGGGCACTTACAGAGTACCAAGGACACTGTGGGGTCATATTAACCATGTCCTTCCTTTATCTTCCTCCCTCCTCTCTTCTTCCTTCCATTTTTCCTTCTCTTTCTTTGTATGCATATGTATGTGTTTGTACATGCATGTGGAGGTTAGTGGTCAACCTTGGATACTGTTAAGGACTCCATTTTATTTTTGAGACAGGGCATCTCATGAACTTGCATCTCCCCAATTAAGCAAGGATGGCTGGTCAGTGAGTCTTGGGGATCTGCCTGTCCCTACCTCTCTGTTGCTGGAATTACTTGACTAGTGTTTTATTTTGTTGTTGTTGTTTTTTGGGAGGGGGTTTGTTTGTTTTTGTTTTAGACATCATCTCACTATGTAGCCCTGGCTGTTCTGGAACTCACTCTGTAGACCAGGCTAGCTTCAAACTCAGAGATCTGCCTGCCTCTGCTTCCTAAGAGCTGAGATTAAAGACATGTACCACCATTGCCTGACATTTATATTTTTGAATATTTTATTTTGTTTGTATTCTAATTGTTGTCTGTATTAATGTCTGAGTACCAGTATGTGCCTGGTGCCCCAAAGACAGAACAGGGCATCAAATCCCCTGGCACTGGAGTTACAAATGGCCATGAGACACCATGTGAGTATTGGGAATTGAATCCAGGTCTTCTGGAAGAGCAATTAGCTAGGGCTTTTAACCACTAAGACATCTTTCCAGCATCCTTCCCTTTAATTATTTTTTGAAATGGGGATTGAATTTAGGGACCAGTACATTCTTGGTGAGTGTTCTACCGCTGATAACTCCAGTTCTTTATTCTAAAACAGGATCTTGCTACAAAGCTCAGGCTGGCCTCACCCTCTTTATCCTCCTGCTGTAGCCTTCCACATGCTGAGATGCTTTCAGATACTTCTGACAGCTTTATATCCTCTGGAGAGATGGAGGGACTGGGATGGTTCTTCCTAGGGCTAGGCAGTTATTAAAGATAGGAATGGGCTGTCTGCCTGTGAGTGAACTTTCCCATATGCAAATCAACCAATCCAGAGCCCACACCCTGACCACTTCCTCCATCAAGCTTTTACGCGATGCTTACTATCCTTCTGCTCATATCACCTCAGGGCTGAGTACCCAGCATCTGCGGCCAGACTGAAATGCTTCAAGTCAGTGACTTGAATGCTTGCTTGCCCTGTTTCATCCACTGCTGCCCATGGAAACCAATATAAAGGTTCTTGCCAGCGTTTTTCCCTCAGGCTCTTGTCTGCCTCTTGACTGACAGGTCTGCCTCTTCTCCTTTTGGGAATGGTAAGTAATAAAGTACCTTTTTTCTTAGTGGCCAGTGTCTCCTGATCTGTTGGATTAGTAGAGACCCTGCCTCGAGTACCTCATTGAGGGGCTGAGAGCATGACTCTGTGGTATAGCATCCCCTAGAATCCCACAGTGAGGGGCTGGAAGTGTGGTTTGGCAGTAGAGGTTCTGCCTAGAATTTCCAGTAAGGAGATTCTACAGGTAGAAAACTCAAAGACCTCCCCACCCTCCAAAATCCAATACCTATAAGATAGGGGCAGGTGGGAGCTTTAATAACTTCCTTCAAAAAATGGCCTTGTAAAGGAAAGCTAGATTTATTTGACCTTTTGAAATGAAGATTTCCTCTTCTGAATGAAGAAATCAACTTATCCAGCCCACATGGGGAGGATCAAAGAGAAACCATTCTTTTTTTTTTTTTTTTTTTTGGTTTTTCAAGACAGGATTTCTCTGTATAGCCCTGGTTGTCCTGGAACTCACTATGTAGACCAGGCTGGCCTCGAACACAGAAATCCACCTGCTTCTGCCTCCTAAGTGCTGGGATTAAAGGCATGCACCACCACTGCCCGGCAAGAAACCATTCTTTAAACATCTTGTGGTAGCTGTTATTCTGTGTAGCCCAGGTCTAGCTTTGAGTGTTAATGGTCCCAGGAAGCCAGGAATCAGCCCTTCCCCCACCCCCACTCACCGGTTCTGCTCCTCGAGCTTGGCCAGTAGTTCTAGCTCATCTGGGCTGAGATTCTCAGAGTCAGAGGTTGGGGAGCAGGTGGGTGCTGATAGGGCCTCTTGAGATGAGGAGTCCGGGCTCAGAGTGGGGCTTGCCATGGTGGGCAGGCTCATCAGCCAGGGGGATGCCAGGTTACAGCTCTGTCTAGGGAGATACATATTGTTAGCACTAGGTAGATGTCTACCTTGAACTGTCAGCTCTGAGCCAGCAAAGTCTGTCTGCTTACCCTGAGAATACTCCATCATTCCAGATTTTCCACTCCTGGTCCACCCCTACTTGTACTATAAATTCTATGTGCTACAACCAACAACCAAGGCTCAAATCCAGCAGCAAGGCCTGTGCCAGAGGTTTCCTGTCACTGGAGGTCCTAAGAATCTAATGTGAAACTTCAGGGGGGCACAGAAACCCCTGTTCTGGTCACCTCTTTTGGACAGTGTTCTGTCCTCTGCTGTGGCTTGCCCTAGGTGCCTCATGGTAGCATTTGACTTGCCCTGTGTCAAGAACAGTATGTTGCTGGCACAGACCAAGCAGTTATTCTCCAGTTGTCTGGTGCTGTCAAAGGCTGGAGCAGTAATGTCTCCTTGGGCTGTAAAGCCAAGGCCACATCAAAGTGCCAGAAATTGGTACCCTAGGGAATGCATGGGGGGTGGGGGTGGGCTGAGGGTTCAGAGGGGGCATCCTGGTCCCAATATTCACATGCCAAACCTTCTTTACTACTTTTCCTGGGGTCATCTGCCTAGCCTTCTAGGGACTTTTGAAGACACTGACCTCTTGATTTTTGCCTGTCTGGTGACAAAAACAAAGGCTGAAGGCTGGGAGATGGCTCAGTCTGTAAAGTATTTGCCATATAAGCATGAGGACCCAAGTTCAATCTCGAAAACTCATGTAAAAATGCTGGTGTGGTAGTGTGTGCTTTATCTCAATGCTGGGGAGGTAAAGACAGAAGGGTCCTTGAGTGTACTGACCAATCAGCCTAGCTAAATTGGTAAATTTCAGACCATTGAGAGGCCCTGTCTTAAATAGACAACAACAATAATACCCCCCAACAACAATAACATAAAAAAACCAAAACAATTAAAAACCAAGGTGATAACCTCAGCTATGGCTCAGTGGTTAAGAGCACTTAGTGCTCCTTTCCAAGTTTGGTTTCCAGCATCCACATTAGGTGGCTCACAACAGCCTGTAACTTCAGCTCCAGGGGATTAGACTCCTCTTTCAGGCAAGCACATGCCATACATTCACACAGACACACATATAAAATAAAGATATAAAACAGATACAAAGCAAAGTGAACAGCAACTGAAGAACAGCAGCTGTGGCTATCCTCCCATCTCCACAAGAACACTTACTCACATATGTGCAACTCTGCACACATACAGAAATAAAGCAAATCAAAAGGTGTGTGTTAGCCGGACGGTGGTGGCACACGCCTTTAATTCCAGCACTTGAGAGGCAGAGGCAGGTGGATTTCTGAGTTCGAGGCCAGCCTGGTCTACAGAGTGAGTTCCAGGATAGCCAGGGCTATATAGAGAAACCCTGTCTCGAAAAACCAAGGGGGGGTGGTGTGGGAAAAAAAAGGTGTGTGTTGATGTAGAATGATGTGTTTAAAGCCTGGCTCTCTGTCAATGAGTTGTGTGAATTTTAGGGTAGTCACTGAACTTCTCTGGTCTCTAGAGACTAGGGTCCTTCAAAGGGAAGGTTGTGAACCAAGCATATTACATATAGCATATGACATGTTTGTCCACCAATGTAGGCCATTTTGATCTATCCTGGGGCTAGAGCTGTAGGTCTTGCTGAGAGTTGAGGTTCTTAGGGTCTGTCAAGGCATGTAGGGGATTGGAGGCAGAATTGGCATTTTCCTGGTAGGGAGCATTTCTAGGATCATAAAATGCTTTGGAATGGGCTGAAAAAAATGGCTTAGTGGATAAAACACATGTCAATGAAGGTATGAGCTTGGATTCTGACAGTCTACCTAAGCTGGACAAAGTAGCACACACACTTTTGTAATCTCACCCCTCCTTCAGTGAGATGGGAGATAGACACAGGAGAATCCCTAGAAACTTGTAGGCCAATTAGCTTGGTGTACAGAGTGGCTACCAACAGGAGACTCTGACACCCAAGGTTATTCTTTTTTTTTTTTTTTAAAGATTTATTTATTTATTATATGTAAGTACACTGTAGCTGTCCTCGGACACTCCAGAAGAGGGCGCCAGATCTCGTTGCGGATGGTTGTGAGCCACCATGTGGTTGCTGGGATTTGAACTCTCAACCTTTGGAAGAGCAGTCGGGTGCTCTTACCCACTGAGCCATCTCACCAGCCCCCCAAGGTTATTCTTAAGACCTCCATATGCACAGCATGGTACACACATACTTGTACTCACACACATGAACATGCACATACCCACAGAAACACATTAAAAATAGAAAAAGGAAAAGGCTCTGGAGGGGAAGGTGGCGACTGGGGAGCATGTTCCTTTTGTCTAGCTATATTTCCTCTTGGTGAATCTAGGCCATATGCAGGGTTTGAGGACCTAAGGCTGTAGAGGCAGAAAGAAATCTCTGCTCCTGATTTCTGATTACATAGCATGGTACCTTCACACTTGCCCACCTCCTTCTGTGCTCTATTCCAGAAGTCTGTTCTGTGTGCCTGAACCCAACTTGACCCAGTTCTGACTCATGGCCACAGAAAGGGCCTCACATGGCTCCTGCAAAGGGAACAACTGATTCCTTAGGTAGTGGGGAACAGACACAATATGAGAGAACACTGTTTACCTGTCTGCAGTAAGCACCTTTTTATAGTGTCCAATCAATTCCAGGATTCCCAGGTAAACTGGATTTCACCTTAGTCCTGAGCTTAGTTCTGGGCCTCTCTCCACTGATGCCTTATTGCAGGTGGATCTTGGGCTTCACAGCTCTCATTTCAGCTTTTGAGAATCTCAGAATTCTTGCTCCTCAGGAACCTCTATCCTTTTAGGACAAGGACAGCTCTGAGGGCTCCCCCAACTCTATTTGGGAGCAGAAAACTCTGGATTTTGGTTTTCATGTGCATGTGCGTGTGTGTGTGTGTGTTTACTTGCATGTGGAGTCCTGAGGTTGAATTAGCCTTGTCAGGAATCATTCTTGACTACCCTTCCACCTTATTCATTGAAGTGGGGTCTGTCAAAGCAAGACCCAGAGCTTGTGAGCTAGAAGTCCAGGCAGACTGCCACCACCTGATATTTATGTGGGTTCTAAGGATTAGAGCACTAGTCCTATAATCCCACCCCAGCCCAGGGTTATAGATTTTGGTGAGTGCCAGACTGGCTGAAGATGACCAGCTCCAAAGGTTTCTCAGCAGTTATAAACTGCTGAACTAGGAGGTAATCATGGGGGGGGGGGAAGGGGTGGGAAGGGAGGGAGGGAGAGTCAGAGAGACAGAGAGAGACAGAGAGTGGGGCTGCTACAGGATCTCCTGCAGTGTCAATCTGTGGCTAGACAGGGCTGTGGTCACAAAGTGCTAAAGCAGAATGATCTTTCTAGGCAAAGCTAGTCTCCAGAACTGGGAGAACATGGAAAGAAAAGATAGTAGAGGCAGGATGAGGGCTCCAGAACTACTGCTGAATTTGGAGAGCATTGAGAGCTCAGGGCAAAGGCACTTATGGATAATGAGGTAGCCTGGGACTACCTAGTACCTGATAAGCAGAGAGAACCCAGCCTAAGGATGGGCTCCACCTACCTCTCCTTATTCATACACTTTCATACGCATACATACTCTGATATATACACATTCACACACATTCATGCACATACAGTTTCACCTACACCTACTTGGGCATATATTCATATATTCTGAAACACATATACAACACATACACACATTGTCAGATTTATGCTCTTGGGGGTACATATGTACTCCTTCACATTCAGACATACCACATCCATACAGGCTACTAGTCACCCACACATATTCTCTTGAGGTTCATCGATATTCACATTCTAACTCATCAGCATTGTGGGCCTGTGGCATGGCTGGTAGGATTCTCTTGACTAGTTTAATAGAGGTGGGAAGACTCACTGTGGGACTAAAAGAAAAATGAAGTCTATTGCTCTCTGCTTCCAGATTGTGAACTCAATGTGTCCCCACAATTTCTGCTGCTGTGAGCACCCTGACATGATGGAATGACACAAAATTGTGAGCCAAAATAAACCCTTTTCCCTGAAGGTGCTTTTGTCAGGATACTGTACACAACAGCAGAAAAGAAACTAAGACAGTCACCTAGGTTAGTCTCAAGCTTGTGATCCTCCTTCAGCATCCTGAGAGCTGGGATTCACAATTATGAATCTGTCTGGCTCACGGCTGAGCAAAGATGGTGCTGGTGTCCAACGATTGTGAGGGATAGAAAAGCCAACGTTAAGCGTCTCTGAATTCTCTTCCTTTTCCCTCTCTGGGATTTGGGCACTGCTGGCCATTGTTTCTTTTTCTTGAAGCCCTCTCCTATATAGTTAATAAGGAGAGCCTCCTGCTTCTCTTCCTACCTCTTTGGGCAGGGCATCTTAGTCACCTGTGTGTCATCTCTCCCTCTAAAACCTTGCACGGGTGTCTTGTAGCCTGGGCTGGCCTCAGACTCACTAAGTAGCCAAGAATGCCTTTGAACTCCTGATCCCTCTGCCTCCATTTTCTAAATGCTGTGATAACAGGCCTCTGTAATCTTGCCCAGTTTATACAGAGGCAGAATCCAAGATTGTGTGCATGCCAGACTGATAAATCCTCAGTGCATTTTTAGGGTTTAGTTTAATTTTATTTTAAAATTTTTTTTCTGTATATGAATGCTCACTGCTTGTACGTAAGTATACCATATGTGTGCCTGGTGCCCATGAGGGCCAAAAGAAGCTACTGGATCTTTAGAACTGGAGTTAAGGATGGCTGTAAGCTACCATGTGGGTGCTGGGAATAGAACCTGAGTCCTCTGCAAGAGGATCCAAAGGAGCATTCCTTCAGCCCTATTATCAGTCTAAACAAGCTAATGTAGATGAAACTTTCATCTCTTGCCTTTTCTTTCTACCAGTGGTTAGCCAAGATTGCCAGCTGGCCCTTAGCAGCTCCTTCATTCCCCAGCTCCTTCACAAGACTTGATGACCTCTCACTTTAAGGCAGGAATCACTCTTGATCTTCCTGGTAAGAAACAATCACCCAGAATGTATATGATAGATCCAGATGAATGCTCAGAATGGAACAGTCAGAGAGTTTCTGGAAGTAATAAGTTACAGTAGGATCTAGCAGTTTCTCACTAGAGGTTTACCCGAGACAACTGAAGTATTCACCCACGTAAATGTACATGTTAGTGTTCATAACTCACAGTGTATACAAAGTACAAATGATGCAAGTGTTCTATACTCAAAAGTAAAATTCCCAGTACTGAGAAAAAAACCAAACCAAACCAAACAAAGTTGGGAGAGGGACGGAACCCCAAAGGAAGTCAAAACAATACTGCAGTAATCAAAGCCTTCTCTTTGAGGGCTTGTGAACGATGGTGAGATTTTGGAAAGGCCCCTTTGGCCTAATGTATGCAGTTGAATCCAACACACGCTTTCTTCCTCCTTCCGTTTCTATTCTTTGTGCTTTGTTTACAGGTATCATCACCATGTTCAATTTTGTATGGTACTGAGGATAGAACTCAGGGCTTGGAGCATTCTGGGTGAGCATTCTGCCAGTCAAGCTGCAGTCCTGGTCTAGCTGAGAATCCCTTTTTTTTTTCAATGAAAGTATAATTAATTAATTAATTAATTAGTAGTGGTTTGGATGTGTGTGCCCCACAGCATGCATGTGAAGGTATGAGAACCATTCATGAGATCAGTTCTGTGCTCCATCATGTACACTCCTAGGATTGAACTAAGGCTGTCTGTCACATTTGCTGGTAAGTGCTTTTACCTCCTGAGTCATCCTCCAGCTTTGAACGTTCTTTTTTCATTTCTTAGATTCATTTTATGTGTATGAGTGCTTGGTCTGAATGTATGTATGTGTACCTGGTGTCCTCAGATCTTAGAAGAGGGTGTTGTATTCTCTGGAGCTGGTGTTAAGGATGATTGTAAGCCATCACATGAGTGCTGGAAACTGAACTTGGAAAGAGTGATAAATGCTCTTAGTCACTGAAACATCTCTCTAGCCCCACTGCAAGCATGATTACCATGAAGTCTTTCTTTCAATCTTGTTCTTCTATCCTGAATTTTCCCCCTGAAAATCCATACCTTAGCCCAATATACATGCTTCCCCCTACATATTTGTGTGTGTTTGCACATGGGGAGGAGGATAAACATATATGTACTAGGATTCATTCAGAGAGCAGAGGTTGATATCCAGCATCTTCTTCAATTGCTGACATTATAGATGGAGGCAGGAACTCTCATTTGGACTCAGAGTTCATTTACATTGCTAGCATACCTAGGCAGAAGGTGGGCCCTAACATCCATCAGACACTAAGCGGGTACCAAGGATCTGACCTCCAGTCCTCACACATGGCACATGTCTTAACCACCAAGCTGTTTCCCCAGCCCCCTACATAAATTTTGTACCAATGGCTTCTGTCCTTGCTTGCTTCATTATGATTTGAGGACAAAGCAGTATCTTAATTTTATGCTCTAATCCCTTAATGCACTATTAAAATTTGGCAGGTGCTCAATAAACATTTGTTGAGTGAATCAAGACAAAAATTCCCATGCGATTCAAAGAGGTAATCAGGGTCAGCAGCAACAGTAACCTCATAAGGGTATCATATGCCCTTGACAGGAGGTGATGGGGAAGGGTGCTTTAATTCTGTGGTTTTTCTCCATTGAAGTCATTGTCTTACTCTATGAGAAGAATGCCAGAGAGGTTCTGATGAAGGGGTACTGCATGAAATATCTTGTCTGTGAAGGTCATCAGAAAAAAGAGCATTACAAGGAAGTGCCATAGTCCATGGGAGCTGGAGGACATGTAATAACTAAATATCATAGGGGCAAAAATAGACACTAGAGGTTGGGGAGATGGATCAATGGGTAAAGTCCTTACTGTATATATTTGAGGACCTGGGTTTGAGTCCCCTGAACCCTTATAAAGCTGGAGAAGTAGTGCATGTCTGTAATCCCAGCATTCCAGTGGCAAGACAGGAGGTGGAAAGATGAGAATCCATGGGAGCTCTCAGGCTCAGCCAGCCTAACAAGAGACCATGTCTCAAACAACATGGACGGTGTGGTCAGATGCTGCAGGCTGTCTTTTGACTTCCACATGCACAAAGTGATATGCACCTGTATGCTTAGACACAAATGTAATACAGACATATACATACATTGATCCAATAAAAATGTGTATTAAAAATTTAGGGTGTTGAACTGGGGAGTTTGCTCAGCAGTTAAGAACCCTTGCTACTCTTGCAGAGGACATGAGTTAGGTTCCTAGAACCCAGGTCAGTCACCTCTCAACAGCTTACAACTCCAGCTCTATGGGACCTGATGTCCTCTTTTGGCCTCTTTAGTATCCATATGAACATGCTCATGCACACAATTTAAACAGACTCACATACACATGAATAAAAAATAAAAATCTTTAGGGACTGGAGAGATGGTTCAGTAGTTAATAACATGTACTGCTCTTACATTCATATTCAACACTTGCACACAAAAAATAAAACTGTAAAAAAAAATAAAAATGTAATAAGGCCATCTTTGGTCACATAATGAATCCAAATCTATCCTGGACTATAAGAGTTCCTATCTCAAAAAAGACCCCTACCCCATATTATAAAAATAAATTATACACATAATACATACACATATATATATGTGTGTGTGTGCGCGTGCACATGCGGTAATATACTTTTATTTGTGGTACTCATGATCAAATCAAGGACTTCATGCTAAACAAGTTATCTACTACTGAACTACATCCCCAACCCTCACAGAATATTGTTCAAAAATATTGTGTACAAGGGTAGTTAGGAAAATAAAGAACAGAATAAAGAATATTAGAAAATAAAGAAGCACCACACTGGTAGGGAGAGGGTCACTGGTTGGTACCGCAATTCTGACATCAGAAGAGGAATCGAACTTGGTTTCCTCTCTCCACCCTGTCCTAAGTTTACCCATGATGCTTCTGCCTTTTCTACACTTTTATTTAAAAACAACATGTAGTTAAAAATATATATTATACTTAATATATAACATGTTATTATATATGTGTATGGGCCAGGGATGGGCTCAGTTGGCAACATGCTTGCTTAGCATATATGAAGCCCTGGGTTCCATCCCCAACACCATATAAAACCAGGTGAGTGGGCTAGAAAGATGGCTTGGTGGTTAAGAGTACTTGCTGCTTAACCATGAGGACCTGCATTCTGATCCTAGCACCCATATAATAAACCAGAGTGGTGCTGCAGTAACCCCAGTGTTGTAAGGGCCAGAAATAAGATTATTGCTGGGTTTGCTAGTTGTTAGTCTAGTCTAAAATTATGAGATCCAAGTTCAGGGACAGACCCTGCCTCAAAGGAATAAGTCAGAGAGTGATAGAGGAAGATTCCTTTCTCTGGCCTCTGTAAACATGTATAGGTGTGTGAACTTGCATAAATGTCCCCCTTCCACAAAATCAGACATAGTGGTTTATGTCTGTCATTTCAATACTCAGGAATTAGAGACAGGAAGACCAGGAGTTCAAGGCCAGTTTCAGCTATATAGGGAGACTGATGGTAACATAAGACCCTCTCCTATCTCAAAAACAGCAAAAAGCAAAACAAAAACAAAAACAAAAACAACAAAACAAAAACAAAAAAACCCCCAAAAACAAAATACAAAACAAAACAAAAAACCCAAACAAAAACCCAACCAAACTCAATCCAAAAACAAAGTTGGGCATGGTGATGCACACCTTTAATCCCAGCACTCAGGAGGCAGTGCCAGGAGAATCTCTGAGTTTGAGGCCAGCACGTGTGGGTCCATGTTCTACCTGGCAGCTGGGGTATGGCTGATGCCATAGGGTACCAGGCTTTAGCAAAGCGCTGAGATATGGCTCAGGGGGTGAGAAAATACAGTCTAAAATGGGGGAGGCTGAAGCTGGGGTTCCCTGACTCCTGAGCATCTAGTTGCCACTGGGGTGCTACACAGAAGAGTTGGGAATGAAGGATTGGAGTCCATGGACCCATGATGAGGTTGGGACTGGGTGCTCCAAACATTTGGACATCCAGGTCCTCTGAGTTTTGAGGAATTGAGAGCAGAGTCAGGGGCCCACAGGCTGAGGACTAGCCTGGGGCTGGGGGGATAATGGGAATTTAGGCTTAGCTTGGTGGTGGTTTTCTGGAAGTGCAGAGAGGCCTTCTACAGGAGACTTAGGCTGCAGCTCTGTAGGAGTAGGCTTTATTGACTCTTCATTGTGGAAAATGGATGCATACCAATTCCTCAGGGTGGACCAGAGATTAAATACATTTTACAGGGAGGAATGTCTGAGAAGGGAAGCTTACTGGTTAAACCCTCAGGGTCTCTAGATACCTCATTAGCATGGAGAGCTCTGTTCTGGGCTGTGTGACTACTGTGGCAAGTATGGACAGGTGTTCCAGGACAGGAATCTGGCAGGGAACAGCCGCCTACTGTCTCAGGTGGGTGCCTGGGAGCCAGGGACTCTGAACCTGCTCAACCTACCAAGTTTCCTGGCACGGCCCACTGTCCCACAAGCATGGTCTAGAATGGCCAGGGCTACACAAAGAAACTGTCTCAAAACCCAAAAAACAAAACAAAACAATCCAGCCAGAAATGATATATGTAAAACACTGAGTGCAGCTGGTAAATCTTAGTGAGCACTTGATAATTCACATTCATCGTTTTCCAGCACAGTGAACCAGCCAGCCTATATGGGCAACTTCTATGGAGGGCATGACATTATGAAGAGGAATAAAGACTCCAAATTCTTTTTGAAAAATTTGAATTGAATTGAATTGAATTGAATTGAAAATTGAAAAGAGTCACATTTCAGATCTCCTCCTTCCTATGATTACCACAAACATAGATTCAGTTCAGGATCTGAAGGTTGGAATGGTGCTACTTGTCCCCAATGTCCCCAAACTGGTCAGCAGACCATCATTGCTGTGGCTGTCCCCAAGTCCTGGGGCAATAGTATGGCTGGGTTCTAGGTTCTTTTGTTTGGCAAAGGGTATATAGTTCCTGGGCTAACAAGGAAAACACTGAGGATTGCTTTCTTCTCCCTTGCATTTTTATTTATTTTAAATTTCTTCTTCTCATCTCCCTCTTCCTTCTCCTCCTCTTCTTTTTGAGATAGAAATCATATGTAGCCCTGGCTGGTTTCAAACCTGATAGGTAAATGAGGATGACCTTGAACTCCTGATCCTCCTGCTTCCATTTACTGAGTGCTGAGAAGACAGATATAGACTACCAAGCAGGTTAGTTTTAAATGTCAGTTTGCTGTAACCTAGAATCATCAGGGAGGAGGGTCTCAATTGCAAAACTGTCTAAATCAAGTCAGCCTGTGGGCATATCTGTTGGGGACTGTCTTTACTGTTAAATGACAGAGCCCATTGTGGGTGACACCATTCTCTATGCTAGGTTCTGGAATGTATGAGAGTAAAGAAATCTTGCTGAGCAAAAGTTAATTAAGCAAGTAGGCAGCAATGGATACTCTTTGCTCTTGATAGTCATCTAAGTTCCTGCTTCAATGTCCCCAAAATGATGGGCTGTAGCCTGGAATGGTAAGCCAATAAACCCTTCCTCCCTCAGGATATTTTTGATTGGGATATTTTTCAAAGTTTCATTTTATTGCCAGGTGGTGGTGGTACAGCCTTTAATCCCAGTCCTTGAGAGGCAGAAGTATCTCTGAGTTCAAGACCAGTCTGGTCTACAGAGTTGCAGAATGACCAGAGCTACACAGAGAAATCCTTTCTTAAAAAAAAAAAAAAACCAAAAAACTTTTAAAATTTATTTTTGGGTCTTAAGGTGTTCAGATTAAAGGCGTGTGCTACCATGCCCAGTGACATTTTATTTTTAATTACATGTACTTGTGTCTCTGTGTGGGTGTATGTATGTGACTCCTGGAGGGTACCAGAAGAGGGCGTCAGATCCCAGAGTTGATGAGTTGTGAGTCCCCCAACATGGATGCTGGGAAGTGAACTCTGTTCCTGTGCAGAGCAGAAGGTAGTGTAATTGCTGAACTATCTTTCAAACTTCTGGCCAGGGTACTTTATCCCAGCAATAGAAAATGGAGCTAGAACAGCTACTAAGTCTGGTTTTTATAGTGATGGGGATTGAACCCAGGGCTTTGTGCATGCCAAGCAAACATTCTACCAATGGTGCTACATACATACGCTGTCAGTTTTACCCATTTCTTCAAGATGTTCTGGAATTTTCCATATTCTTGCAGTGTGGACAGTTATTCTAAATCTTTTGGTTTAAAGTTGAGACCTCCTCTATACTCTCCTCTTGTGATCCAGGGTATCATGACATTTCAATCTGTAAACAGGGCTAATGATAATACCCGACCAACACTCTTTCTCCCCCCCCAACCCCCCCTCCCTCATCCCCACTCTGTATTATTACCACTCAGACTTTTGTCCTGTGTTTAGAATCAGCAGTAGGCTGTATTTATTCCCTGCTGGATGGACAGTTCCCTGAAGGTAAGGGCTGTCAAGGCCACTGTGTAGACCCTACAGTCCAGTGCAAATTGCCCCTTAATGGTGATGATCTTTAAGGACTAAACACTATAAAACTATAATCACCCTTATTGGTAGTAGCAGGAGCAGTAACAGCACCACACCTTCAGGTGAAAACCTAAGGGTGGACCATTATGACCTACAAATTCTCATCTGACCCAAAAATAAGCTTATGCTGTGTGTCCTTACCAGCTTATTTTCTGCCACTGTAACAGGTTCACTTGGGGGCAAATTTCTTCATTTTCTCTATTAAATGTCCTTGAAAATGACAGAGGAAGAACATCAAAGCCCTTTTACAAGGGCTTCCTGTGGCAGGTGCACAAGTGGAGATGTTTCTCTGTCATCTGCGCCAGCTTTCTGGGCTTGTTGAGCTGGATTGGACAGTGGACACAAGTGAGGCAGATTGGCCTTACAAAGCATTACCTCTGTCTAAGGCAGACAGATCTGACCTCTTTCTGTTTCAGAAATGGCTGAGGGAGGGAAGCCCATTAGCTTGTAAAATCAAACACATTTTACTGAGAAACTGCTATGTGAATCTGGGATTCACCTGTGAATAGATACAGATACTTGAGAATAGATAGGCACCCTCCTTTCATGAGACTTGCTTACAGGTTGTGTGGGAGACAGGTACCAGTGAAAAGATTTCATTGGGAGGGGATCTGTGGAGATGCTCCATAGATAAAGTGTTTGTTGTAAAAGTAGTGTTTGGACTCACAGAAGCCACGTCAAAGATGAGCAGGAGGGGCTGCAGAAATGGTTCAGTAGTTAAGATCACAGGTGCTCTTGCACAGATCTCAGGTTCAATTCCCAGCAGCCACACTGAGACTCACAACTGTCTGTAACTCTAATTTCAGAGGGTCTAATGTCCTCTTTTAGCTGTGGGCATTGCACAAAATGCATAGACATACATGTAGGTCAAACAGGGATACACATAAAAATTATTAAAAATAAAAAAGCAGAGAAGGGATGGTAGTCATCTGTAATTCAATATTGGGGAGACAGAGACTGGAGATCTCTAGGCAAGCTGGCTAACTAGACAAACTGGAGAGCTGCAGGATCAGCAAGAGATCCTGTGCTAGTAGATAAAAGTGGAGATCAATAGAAGAAGACACTCTGCCCTCCACAGGGAAGTGCATCTTCACAGACACTTGTGCACATGTACAGAACATACAAGTACATCATACATACACACAGGCAAAAACCAACTACTTAATATTATTTCATAGGGCCAGGGAGGTAGGCCAGTACTTTCCATGAAAGCATGAGGACTTGAGTTCGAGGCCTAGCATCCATGTAAAAAGTCATGCACAGTGGTATATGCTTGTAATACCAGTGCCAGGGAAGCAGGGGCAAGAGGGTCCCTGGGGCCTAGTGAGAGACTCATTTCTTTTTTTAAACCCCCCCTTGCCCCAGCCAAGAGAGGGTTTCTCTATGTAGCCCTGGGTGTCCTTAAACTGGCTCTGTAGAACAGGCTGGCGTTGAACTCCTGCCTCTGCTTCCTGAGTTCTGGGACAAACCAGCATGCACCAACCACCACCCAGCTGAGAGACCTCTTTCAAAAAACAAGTGGACAGTGTCTGGAGAGATGGCTCAGTAGTTAAAAGCACTGGCAGCTCTTGCAGAGAACCAGGGCTCGATTCCCAATATCTACATGACAGCTTAAAACACATTCACGGCTGACCCCTGGACTCCAATGTACACGCACACACTTCCGTTCACTCATATGTGAAACATTTACACGTACACCCACCATGTCACCTACAAACAAAATGTTTCACAAGCATATGGATACATGTTAAGAACAGACATTAAAGTGCAGGCAAAATACGCCAAAGGGGCATTGGAAACGTTCCTCTAAGGGATGGGTATCTTCTCCAACTGGGGTGTGGACACAGGGAGCATGTTAGCTCTCAACAACTTCCTTCTTTCTAGAGCTTGACTTTGGCTTTCCTGGAGATGGTATGGTTTGTACCTTCTCCCAATTTTCCCAATCTCAGATCCCTTTTTGACCATGAGTGCCTGATGGTGTGTACTGTCATATGGATCACATTTGGTATACTCTGGCCTGAAGGGTAAAGCTCATCTATCCATCTGTCCATCCCCAGAAGTCACTCATGCATCCCATGAAAGAACTATGCTGGTGCCCAGCCCCTGTCCAAGTACTTCTGGGACACCCTAACCTGCCACGCCTGCCTGGTGACTGCATCCATAAGTCATCCCTGTCACACCTTCCTGGACGTCCTTTCTCAGAGCTCTTACAGCAGCGCAGTGTAAGTAACTCTGTCTCCTGCATTCCTACTGCAGCAGCAGCAGCAGCAGCAGCATGTGATAGCAAAGGCACACACTGGAACACTGGCTCCTTTCAGTCTGTCGCTCAGAGGATTAAATGAGATGATATGCAAATGATGTTTGGCACAGTGAACACAAGACAAGAGCTCAATCAATGTGTGCTTCTGGGTCTAACTCTTCCTCAAGCTGGCTGTGCAGGCTTTAGATACAGGCCATCTGAGTCAATTCCTTGGGCACAGTGGGGTTATCACCCATAAACACTGACTTGACATTCTACAAGACTTGTTTCTGATCTACTAGTACCTATCAAAGCATAGACACAAAAGACAATGTATCTATATCCCCAGGCTACAGCAAAGCTGTGTTGGCTCTACTCAAAGACTTAAAGCCTTTTTGTACTTTCTACAGAGTTCACAGTCTATCCCAGGGGCCCTTTCTAACCCGCTGTGTCCATCTGTGCAAAGTCCCCTGGAGAGTGGGGGGAGGTCTTGCAGCTTCTCATGTGCCACATGACCTTCAAGTCTTTTCATGCACTCTTGCTTTCAAATGGACATGATAAACTTCTATCTCATGTCCATCAGGAGGGCTGCCAGTAGTTAGTTCCCCAAGTCCTCAGTCCTTCCAGAAGATGCCTGCATGACTACAAGTCCCACAACAGATCATCTTTTTTCTTCATTCTTTCAGCCCTGATTTAAGCCAGCTTCCTGCAAGATGGCTAAGTCCTTCAGATATGGCTACTATGCACTGAAGACAGGGATCATCAGGGCCAGTGACAATACCAACTTTGCTAGGTGTGTGTGGGGTCTATTCTGCTAAACCCCACTGTTCTGCTAAACCTCACTGCTCCCAGGAAACACGTTAGGCCACACCCTAATCTAACTGGCTTGACTGCAGCAGAATACTACTATTCTAAGGGTTTTTTTTCCCCCAACCCCCATTTTCCAGATGGAGAAGTTGAAGTTCTAAGCCAAGATGAGTTTTTTTTTTTTTAATTCAAATCTGTCCAGAATTTGTTTGTAAATATTCTACAAGGAAACCTAGGCTTTTTATCTGGGTCTTTCCAGGCATAACCAAATGCTTGTTAGGAGCTGGTTTGTTCTGGATTCTCCTTTACACTCCCTAGTTCTACAAACTACAGCCAGTTCTGCAATCTCTTCTTTCCTCTCTGTCTTATGCCTTAGTTCTTGTGCTGGAGCCAAGCTACCTGTGATCCCTTCCAAACCACCACAGCCAACCGCAGGAATCCAGAGGGAACCCACAGGTGGGACCCTAGGATGGGAGCTGTGGGGCAGAATTGGTGGGGAGAACCAATATAATACAACCATGAAGAGTGAGGGATGTGGGGAGTCTGGCTCAATGACAGACTGGCTGGGAGTGGTGTATGTGGGAGTGGGAGTGTCAAGCAGAGGGGGTTGTCAATCAAAGCACTCATCCTTTCAACCCCCCCCCCGCCCCCCCCCCCCCGAGTCTTCTTCACATTTTACCCCTTCTGAAAATATTCCTTAAAGAGGTGCTTGCTTTTGGCAGGTCTGACCCAGTCTGAGCAGATCCCACATGCTAGGAGGAAGCTGTTTTATTTTGACCAAACATTGGTGGTGGGTAAAAGAACTCACAGGGCTCTCAGAAACTGGCCTTGATGAGCACCTTAGATGGTAGCACTGTCTATATCATCTGAGGCCAACAGATGCCATAGGCTCAGGGATGCTGGTCCTACCAGTCTGGTCAGACTTTAGGATTGGGGCCAGGAGCGGCTGGAAGATCTCACTCCCCATGGTATGTATAGGGGGGTGCCATTGATTTGGAGATGGGCACTGGTTCCTTTTGAGACACTGGTGTAGGAAAGAATGTCCTTCCTATTAAAAAGGATAAGAAAGAGAGAGACAGAGAGGGGGAAAGATTTGTGGTAGGTAGATCCTAGGCCCTGACACGCCCTGGAGTCCCAATGTAGTCCCATCTCAAAGAGAATGGGGTGGAAGGGATAGGCTAGGTGCTGGGGACAGAGCTTGCCACCTCACAATCTTCTGTCTTTTGTCGGAGTTAGGAGGTCTGTTGAGGATACTGGGCTCAAGAAGGTGTATAGAAGTTCTTGTGTGTGTGTGTGTGTGAGAGAGAGAGAGAGAGAGCGCACTCATGGGCCTGGGTCTGGGTTGGGCCCCTAGGTTCCTGTATATTTAGGGGTATCTAAATGACCCCACTCTGTATCAGAAAGATGGATGGGGAGGGTGTGTCAATGGGGGATGGGATTCAGCACGATCTTTTGGTCTTTTGGGAAGTCCTGAGTGTTCATTTCTTCAGGAAGATGCCATCTAGATGGCTCAAGATCAGCAACAGTGTATAGTCTTCTCAGAAGACTAGAAGTGATTTTTTTTTATTGGAGCCCTTGAACAGGAGGGGTGCCAAGTGAGCAGGCTGAGCTGATGTCTCTGGATTAAGTTGGGAATCTTTCCATTTAAGAGGTGAGGCATGGGTTTCTGTGGAGTCAGAAAGAAAGAGTATAGGGCTCTGATCTTGGTCTCCTTGGAGAGGATGAGGGTGTAGGCCAGACACAGAAGACAGGAAGCCAAGTGGGATGTTTAGGGGGATGTAAAGGCAAGAGATGTGCAGATGGGAGGGGTCCTGGGACTCGGGGGGGGGTGTTGTGGACTGGAAGGGGGACGCTCACGGTGTGTGTGTGTGGGGGGGGCAGGTCTGCACTCTGGGGGATGGGAAAGCCCTGGACAAATTCTTACAGAGGAGTCTTGGGAAAGATGTACAGAGGTCCTGAGCCTGTGGGGGACGTCGCGAAGACACACTGGCTCTTAGGAGCCCTGGGAGGGATCCTGAGGGGATCGGGAAGGAGGGTGGGCGGAGGCCGGAGTTCCAGGGTCCGAGGCTGGGAATGCCAAGGCTCCCAGCGTGGATTCTGGAGGCGAGGCGACCCCAGGTCACGCTCCTGGTTTGGCTTCACCGCGGGGCCCCGCAGCACTGACGCCCCCAGGAGAAGAGGCCCGATTCGGGCCGCCCTACCTGCGCCGAGAGCGCCGCCATCGCCGCGCCGAGCCTCGCTGTCCCTGCGCTGCGTCGTCCGATGCCCCGACCCACGGTCACGTCTGCTCGAGGGTCCCGCAAACCCCGCGGCCCGGCCCCTTTCAATCAGCCACCCCCGGGGACCGCGGCCGTCGCTGGCTCCGCCACTGCCATTTCACCCGCTGACAGGAGCCGCTGCCCCGCCCCCCGCCCCCCAGCCCAGTCAACCAATTCACCGCCCCCTTAGGCCCTTGGCTCCGCCCACTGTAGAAGAATGACATAAGACCTGACCAATCCATAGCCACCCCGTGAGGCGGACCCTGGCTACGGTTCTCTGAGGAGAGGAGCGAATTGAAATGAGAGAATCTGTGATGGACGTCTAATTTTACCTATCAAAATAAATAATAATATTGATCGACACCTAAGCTACTAATAGTGATGGGCGAGAGGTGTGCCTCGGAAGGAAAGCTGAGGCCTTGAGCAACCCTTAGCTGAGGCACTAAGCCCCGCCCAGAGCTGGAATTCTACCCAATCATGAGAGGTTCTGAGCCGTCCATTACTATCTGCTCTTCAAACCTCGTCCCTGGTAACTGTTGAGATGGGAGGGGTGTGCTGTGAAAGAGATTGACTTCTAAGCCGTCAGCGACACTGATGGAAGGCGGGCTCTTGTATTTGACCAATGGAGTCGTGAGACTGGGAATGAGGTTGGCGTCCTGGGCGGTAGGACTTAAGACCATGGGCTGAATGAAATGGAGGAGTTAATGAGGAGGCGTGTCTCGGTGCAAGGATAGGCGGGACCAGACAAGGGCCGGGCTCCTGGCTTGGGTTTTAGAACCGGCGTATGCAGAAGGCCTCTCTTCAGAGCCAGCATCTCTGTGGTGGCCCGGTGGTTAGGTCAGGTCCTACCCTTGCTGGGTGAATCTGGCTTCAAAACGCCGATTGCATCCTTCACCTGCCCCAACCATCATCTCTCCTGGGGCGGGGCGGGGCGGGGCGGGGATGGGGTATAGAGTGGCGGAGGGGGTGTCAGGTCTCCTTTGGGTCCAGAGCCGCGCACGTGAGAGCTGCTTTAAATGCTTGAAGAATGAATGAATGAATGAATGGGACCGTGGCTCTTTTGCCGACTCCCCCTCGTCCTCGTTTTTCTCCTCCCCTTTCTCCTTCCACTTTGTGCTTTTTTTATTTTTTATTTTTTATTTTAATTTTTGAGACAGAGTCTTTTGTAGACTTACGATGGCCTCAAAATTTTCTGTGTAGCAGAGGGTGACTTTGAACTCCAGACCCTCCCACTTTTCACCTTCCACTCACCACCTTGGCCGGATCCTAGATTCTTTTAATAAGTAAGTGAGGGCAGAGAGCATGTATGACCCATCATTGACAGCTAGCAAGACTTGAGAAGTGGATTACTCCAGGATGTGGGTATGGGCCTTGGACAGGGTGGGGCAGGGAAGGATGTGTCATAGAAGGAAAGTGAGATCATAGGTTCAGCAGGGGTAGTGGTTCCCCTCTGGAGGAGACGATGAGTACTGGAGTACAGCCTGATTCACAAAAGGCTACAAAAAAATTCAGCATGATGGCTGACGATTGGGGGACATGAGGGGAAACAGAGGAGTCTATTCAGAATAGGGACTGTCAGGATTTCTAAGGTTTGAGATCTTAACCTTTTGTATAGTCAGGGCTTCTATTTGATACTAACAGTTGACATTCACATGGATTTTAAATTTTTAAAAATTTCTTTATTTTTGAGATAGGGTCTCACCACAGCTCAAGCTGGCTTCCAACTCGCAGCGCATTTTAGACTGGTGTCAAACTCAGAATTTTCCTACCTTAGTTTCCAGAGTGCATGGATGTGTATTATGGTGCTGATCTCATACACTCTCCCTCTTTTATCTATATTGCCCCATTAAAATTCTGAAGCTGTTAAGAAAAACTAGACTATTACTAAATACTCAGGTGATTGAAAACCTCATTCCATCCACATTTCTGTACTTCTTTCCCTCATCTAAAAAAAAAGTTCTTCTACAGCCCGTTTGTGTGCTGTGCTATTTAACAGCATCAAGTTGAAATCACCTCCTGCGGAGGATGCAGCTCAGTTGGTAGAGTGCCTACCTAACATGCACGAAGCCCCAGGTTTGATCCTAGCACTTTGGTAAAAAAAGATATAGTAGTAAACACCTGTAGTCCCCAACTCAGGGAGGTGAAGGCAGGAAGACAAATTTGAGGCCGTTCTCAGCTACACAGTGACTCTGAGGCCAGCCTAGGTTACATGGAAGCATGTCTCAAAAGAGGAGGGATAGGCACCTGAACAGTTCAGTCAGGAGTTAAGATTGATAATTGCTCTTACAGAGGACCTGAGTTCACTTTACAGCACCCACATCTGGTGGCTTACAGCTACCTGTAACTCCAGTTCTAGGATGTCTTATGCCTCTTTTGGCCTCTTAGTACAGTGAAATTATTTTGAAAAAATTTAAAAATTTCTTATCTATCTGTTTGTATCTATCTATCTATCTATCTATCTATCTATTTTTTTTTTTTTTTGAGACAGGGTCTCACTATGTAGCCCAGGCTGTCCTGAAGCTTTTTCTATATACCAGGCTGGGCTTGAACTCACAGAGATCTGCCTGACTCTGCCTCCCAAGTGATGTGATTAAACAAATGCATCACCACAATCCAGCTTTTACTTTTTAAAAAAAAATTTAAAAATGAGTTCAGTTTGTCTTCATGTCACCTGAAGAGGCCAGAAGAAGTAATTGGCTCCTCTGCAGTTGGACAAGCTGCTGTGAGCTACCCTACCTGAAGGCTGTGAAGCAAACAGGGTCTGTGGAATAACAGCAAGGACTCTTAATCACTGAGACACCTCTTTAATTGCTAAAAAGAAATTTTGGGAAATCTGAGGATGTAGCTCAATAGTTGAAAACTTGCTAAGCATATATGAGACCAAAACTTTCATCCCCAGTGCCACAAAAAAGTTTTTTTTCCCCCTTTTGGGACAAGACCTCATTTAGCTCAGGGTGGTCATACACTCAGTAGCCAAGGATACCTTTGAACTTCTGATTCTCCCACGTCTACCTCTTAAGAGCTTTAAATACAGGCAGTGCCACCAGTTAGGTTTTATATGGTGCTGGGCTTGAACTCACAGCTTCATGCATGCTAGGCAAGCACTATACCAACTAAACCACACCCCCAGCCCAATTAATTTTTATTGTTTTGAGATGGGGGGGCGGGTGTCTATGTTCCTCAGGCTGGCCTGAAACTCCAGGGCTCAGGAAATCCTTTGGGTTCAGCCTTCCAAACAGCAGGAGCTTTAGGCATGTGTCATGGTGCTCTCCATGTACATAGTCACTTGTATCAGGAACACTGTTTTCTCCTAGCAGATCTTTGCATCCACACTGAGGCCTTTCCTGACTTGACTCACCCCAAATAGGGAATCCACAACAGACCAAAGTAACAATTTGACTCAAGTCAGCTTGGTGAACCATTGAGGTTTTATTGGGGTTACTTACAGGAGCCAGGACGACTCAGAGGCAGCTGTGTCACCAGAGCAACACCCCAGTATGGCTGAGGACTCTAGGAAGCTGCCACCTGAGAGCTCTCTGCAGGACTTGTAGGCAGTGCTATAAGTGGGTCAGAGCACTATTCTCCCTCTGCAGCAGCAGGTATTATAGTGACCTTGGAGGAGGGACCCTGGTGAAACTTGTTCGATTTCACCTTTCCCAGACTTTCTTACTTCCTGAGTCTCGAAAACCTCCTTCCTCTTTCCTGGAGGGTGGAAATGGCTGTGTAACAAGGGGATTATTTCTATACTCTCAGGCCCTGTACCATCTTCGTACCATTCACTCACTAAGATCCCCATGCTCTTTGTTGTTTGGTTTTTATTTTTATTTCATGTGTATGGGTGTTTTGTCTGCATGTATATGCACCTTGTGTGTACCTGGTACCCAGAGCGGCCACAAGAAAGCACTGGATTCTTTGGAACTGGGTGTACAGATGAGCTGACCTGTGAGTGTTGGGAAATAAATTTGGGTCTTCTGGAAAAGCAGAATGTCTCTGTGTGCAGTGTGTGTGTGTGTGTGTGTGTGTGTGTGTGTGTGTGTGTGTTTAGGTTGTAGGACACCTTTTAGTAGTTTTCTATTTCTAGCATGTGGATTGTGGGATTGAACTCAGGTCCCCAGACTTAGTAGTAAGCACCTTTACTCACTAAGGCATTGTGGTGAACCCTACTAAAAATTTTTTTTTAGTTAAAAAAAAATTTTTTTTGTGACAGGTTTGTAACTTTAATTTTGAAATTTTTTTTTTTTTTAAGATTTATTTATTGATTATATGTAAGTACACTGTAGCTGTCTTCAGACACTCCAGAAGAGGGCGCCAGATCTCGTTGCGGATGGTTGTGAGCCACCATGTGGTTGCTGGGATTTGAACTCTGGACCTTCAGAAGAGCAGTCGGGTGCTCTTACCCACTGAGCCATCTCACCAGCCCTTGAAAAATTTTTAACGTCTATTTTTAATGATGGTTCTTAAATGCTTTAACCTCCTTTTTTAGCCCACCACCCAGCAGAGGTGGTGGGAAAGAAAGGATAAGGAGAAAGTGTACCTGTTTAGAAAGGTTGTTTGGAGCACCTCTGAGTTGTCTGAAAACACTTCACAGATACATCAGCAGTCCAGTTCAGTAGAGTCAAGTTAGCAACAGCAGTGACATGACCTAGCAGAGTCAGCCAGGCCTCAGCCTTGCTGCAAGTCAGCAGGTGGGACCAGAGGGATGCCAGGAGAAATTCTTGGCTATGCCTCTCTCAGGGAAGCAAAGATGTGTGAAGAGACCCACAAGTGTTGCACAGCAAATTCTACAAGCAAGCCTAGTTTAGCCTCTGTCACTTATCCGGAGAGTCCTATTTATACTCTCCAAACAGCACATGTCCTCCACAGGTCTTGTCTCAACATATGTCTTGCCTCAGCTGACATCACTCTGCCAATCAGCCCAAGTCTGTGGAAGCAGCAAGAGACTGTAGCACACCACCAGAAGTTTTTTGGTGTTTCTTTCTATGGAACTGAACTCTTCAATGTAAGGTGTACCAATACATGCATATCATTAGCAAAGAATCCATCATCGCATGTCCTTTCACGAGCTTGCTTTAACAGAACATCCTCTCTTCTGTGTCTGCTTCAGTGAAACGTTCCTTCATGAGTCTGCCTTAGTCTTTCACTGTACCCACTTCAGCTAACCTGTCCTTCACATGTTTGCCCCAGCAAAACATCATCCAACTTATTTTCCAAAGAACCCTCAAGTTTCCACCTCACAGGGTCTTTTTATTATTATTATTATATCTAAGTACACTGTAGCTGTCTTCAGATGGTGTCAGATCTCATTATGGATGGTTGTAAGCCACCATGTGGTTGCTAGGATTTGAACTCAGGATCTTTGGAAGAGCAATCAGTGCTCTTAACCACTGAACCATCTCTCCAGCCCAACCTTACAGGATCTTACTGTGTAGCCCTGCCTGGGCTGGAATTCTCTATCTAGACATGGCTGGCCTCAAATTCAAAAGAGATCTGCTTGCCAAAGCCTCTAGATGTGAGCAACCCTGCCCACCTGCTTTTAGTATTTTGTAGTTTGTTTGTTTGCTTGTTTGTTTGTTTGTTTCTGGTGTATATTCTGTTCTAGGTTTTACAAGGACATTTTTCATGCTGGCATATGCTCAAACCTCTATGAAAAGCTCATACCCTATCCCTCACCTTGCATACCCAATACCCTTCCAGTTAGGCCCCTTTGCAGCCTAAGCAGCTTTTCTTCTGTTTTCATGTTGTATAGACTATGCTAGTTGGTCTTGGTGGTCACTATGACTAGATCTGGAATCAACTAAAGGGAAGCCAATAGAATTTTTGTGAGGATTTTTATTGATCAGATTGTTTTAAGTGGGAAGATCCACAGTAAATGTGGGTGGGAAAGTTTGGTTGTAGCCTAGAGAGAGGTCCCAGAAGGAGAAAGTTTTTGCTTCTTTGTTGCGCCCCGCCCGCGGTCCACAACACTAACGGTTCAACTGAAAATGGCAGTTCAGGCTGAAAGAGAGGAAACTAGACGGGGCGGAAGAAACAATGGAGTCAAGACAACAAACATTCTGATCAAGACTCAATTTTACTAATTCCAGACACTCAGTTTATAAAGGAAGGGGGAGGGAACCCAATTTCCCGCCAAGTAACTCAGGGTCCAGTAGCAGGACGAACACGTGTGTGACTCCAGGCAGCAAGGGCAGGTTCCAGCAGTGGGCGTGGCAGGACGAATGAGCCGGTAGCTCCACCCTTGAGCAGGCAGGTTCCAGGCTGGGGGGAAGGGAGGCCACACTTCTTCTTGCCCTTCATGCCTTACTTTTGTTGGTAAGTTCGTTTATCCTGTTTTTGCCTCTTAAAATATTTTACTGATGTTAAGACCCAGTTTTGGGCTTCCAACATGAACTGAAGACAGAGGCTCTACAGGAATCCTCCTGCCTTCAGCACCAGGCTGAGATGGATGAAGCACTCAGCCTGGCATAGTGAGTCTTTTCAGTGTAATATAGTTATTATTGAGCTACCCAGACTATCTCATGTAAGCTAACCTAAAAGACCTTCTCATTGAATTATTTATATTTTTACTTTTTACTCATGTGTATATGTTTATGTAACTGTAGGCAAGTGCACGCCTAGTGCCCATAGAGGTTCAGATCCCCTGGAGCTAGAGGTATAGGTGGTTGTGAGCTGGGAAACAAACTTGAGTCCTCAGTAAGAATAGCAAGCACTCTTAACTTTTGAGACATTTCTCTAGCTCCAGAGCCCTTTTACTATATATTCATTCTATCAGTTCTGTTTCTGTAAAGACCCCTGACTAATACATTCCATACATAATTTTATGTACCTATACCTATACCTATATTTAGCCCTGACTGGCCTGGAACTCACTCTGTAGACCAGGCTGGGCTCAAATTTGGAGATCTGTTTGATTCTGCTTCCTGAGTGCTGGGATTAATGGTGTGTGCCACCACCACTCAGTTATTATTATTTTTTTTAATTTTATGTGTGCATGTGCCCATATGCGTGCAGTGCTCATAGAGGCAAGAAGAGGGAGTCAGATCCCCTGGAACTAGAGTTAGACAGTTGTGAGCCACAGTGTAGGTTCTGGGAATCAAACTTGTCCTCTGTGAGAACAGGAATTGTTCTTACTTACTGAACCATATCTCCACTCCTCATTTTTAAAAAAATTAAACATTGTATTTCTGTTTTTGAGAATTATCTGCTCATTTTATTAGCTCACTTAAAAGTAACTAAATTTGCCATTTGACAATCTCAAGTATGTACACAATACATTCTGATTATTCTCACCCCCACTCTGTTTAAACTCTTGCCACCTCCATCCCCCACCCCTACAGATACATTTCCCATGTTCACTTTGTGTGTGTGTGTGACTGTAGAGCTTATCCAGGGCAGTCTGAATGAGCTCCCCATGAGTGTATAACTGAACCAGTTCTCCCAGAATCTGTGAACAGCACAAAGGTCAACAGGGATAGGCAGGACCCTCTCAGGGTCCTCTCCCATCAGTGACTGACTATTGGCAAGTCAGACTTATACCTGCTGTGAGATGATGACTGACATGTCAGCACTTCCTCTGCTTCTTTTCAGACAGGGCCTCACCATCTAGCTCTGGCTGACCTGAAACGAATGGAGAGCTGCCTCCCAAGTACTAGGGTTAAAGGCATATACTACCAAAAGCCCATGTTTCTTGACTGAGCTGTTAAATTTCTTGTTATCTAGAGGTTTTGTTTTGTTCATTTATTTGTTCTTCTTTGTTTCTTTTTTGAGGAAGGGTTTCTCTGTGTAGACCAGGCTGGCCACAAACTCAAAAGATCCACCTGCCTCAACCTCCTGAGTGCTGATATTAAAGATGTATGGCGCTACTGCCTGGCTCTAGTTTTTTGAGTTCTTTATATGTTCAAGATCTTAATCCTTTGTTAGATGGACAATGATTAAAGGGTTTCTCCTACTAAATAACTATGTCTTCACTTTTTTTTTTCTGTTTAAGAACTCTTCAATTGCATGATGTCTTATTTGTCAATTTTCCCGAGCAACTGGAGTTCTGTTCATAAAGTCTTTCCTGTGCCCATATCTGGAAGTGTGTTGCTTACTTTCCCTTGAATAATTCAGAGTTTATGATCTTACGTTAAAATCTTTGATGTATTGAGGATGGAGAGATAGTTCAGAAGCTGAGAACACCTGCAGAGGACCCAGGTTCAGTTCCCAGCATCCACATGGTAGCTCATGACTATAACTCCAGTTTCAGGGGATCCAATGCCTTCTTCTGACCTCTGTGGCCACCAGACAAGCATGTGGTGCACATTCATACCCATAGGCAGAATACTCATACTCACAAAATAAATAGAATAATTATTTAAAAAATCTGTCGACCATGTAAAGTTGATTTTTGTACAGAAAGGAAAAGAGATAGGGTTCACTTTTCAGTTTTCTATGTGAAGTCATCTAGTTTTCCAAGTATTGTTTGTTGAAAATGTCTCTTCTTCAATACATGATTTTGGTATCTTGGTAAATAAAAAAACCAGGTACCTGTAGCTGTGTACATTTAAATTTAGGCCCTCTTAAAATTGTTTTATTAGATTTATTTTGTGTTTATGTGTATGGGCAGGCACTAAAACATGTGTGGAGGCCACAGAACATCTTGTAGAAATTGATTCTCTCCTGATCTCTGGATAGGACCACCATGTAGGTCCCAGAGATTAAACTTGGGTCATTAGGCTTGACAGTAACGGCCTTTACCTACTGCCCACCGAGTCCTCTTTTCTATTCCATTGATCTATGTGTCTTATGTTGGTGCCAGCACCATGATTTTGCTACTATAACTAATTGCTTGAAATCAGGAATGGTGATAACTCTAGCATTATTCTTTTCATTCAGAAATGCCTGGGTATCTGCTCTCTGTTTTGCTTTCATATTCATATTAGCACTATTTAAAATATTTTCACGAAGAATGCCTTTGACGTTTTAATGAGACGAACACTGAATCTATAGATTGCTTTGGTACAGCTGTTTTCACAGGAGTAGTTCTACAGAGCCATGAGATGAAAAGGTCCTTCTGCCTGCTTCAGTTTCTTTCTTCCCTGTTTTAGAGTTCATTATAGAGGCATTTCATTTCCTTGGTTAGATTTATTCCAAGTTTTTTGGCTTCATTTTTTGAGGCAATTGTGATTGGGTTTATTTTCCTGATTTATTTCTAAGCATGGTTTTTATAGGCAATAAAGAAAGGTAACTGATTTTTGTATGTTAGGTTTGTATTCTGTCACTTTGAAGAGCATGATCATTCCAAGAGTTTTCTTATGAAGTCCTTTAGGAGTATGTAATAAGAATTTTTTGAGTTCTTTCTTTCCTATTTGTGAACCTTTTCTTTTCTTCTCCTATTGTTTTGGCTGAGATTTAAAGCACTGTTTTGAGTAAGAGTAAAAAGAGTGGAAAGCTGCTCCTGGTTTTAGGGACTATGTTTCCAATTTCCCCTCATCTAGTATAATTTGGCCATAGGTTTGTCATATGAAGCCTTGCAATGTTGAGATAGAATCCAGCCAACCTATCTTAGCTCTCTCCTGTGGACCCTTTCCTTCTATCTCATCGCCATTGCTTTGTGTCAGCCACAAAGAAACACTTTCTAAGGGTCCCTCCACACAGGGCTAGAACTCAGGGAGAGGATCCTGAGAGGATCCTCCATTTATGAGTTCTCCTGTTTCATGCCCAGCCCTGCTTACAATTGCCACCACTACCATCCCAACTCCATCCACAGGAGACTCCACTCTTTCATACAGATCCAGGGTCCTCCTAGCCTTTCATCCCTGTCTCTCCAGTCCTCCTGCAGCCTACCAACTCCTTAACTCCCTAGGGAGCTTGCCACTTGGTGTAGATTGGATCTCCCCTACCTCTCTCCCTAAGCTCCTCTCAGACTTTTCTCATAGCCTATCTCTGTTCCTTTCTACCATCCACCAGTGCTCAGAAACAATCTCTCTCTCTAGCTCGCCCTCCCTCCCTCCCTCCCTCCCTCCCTCCCTCCCTCCCTCTCTCTCCCTTCTTCCTTTTGTCCTTCTTCCTTTTCCTCCTCCTCCTCCTGCTGGGGCCAGCCCAAGCTGATCTTCTTTCTGGTTCTCTCTTGAAGGTCACTGATGGGGAGAGTATCAGTGGGGGCAAGACTTGGTCTTGTGAGATAAATTTAGGGTTGCTGTTTAATAATAAAATGTTTACCTGTCTTAAGTCTAAGTTATTTGGCCACAGTAGCTGATCTGTTTCTCTGAGTTCCTCTGAGGCCAGAAAACTGCATTCTCTTGTGTTTAGCACCTCATATTAAAACAGCGAAGGCTTGAGTAAAGTAGTCTTTGCTCTATCTATCTCTGCAGGAACTGTGAAGTTCTGACTTCCAGCCTGCTAGTTAACGTCACAGGAAGAAAAAGGGACACTTCGAAAAGCGATTTTATTGTTTTTTCTTCCTATTGGGTTGCAAACCCCTTTAGCTTCTCCAGTCCTTACCCTCACTCCTCCATTAGGGACACCATGCTCTGTCTGATTGAGGTTGTCTGCAAGCATCTGCATCTGGTATGGCTCTGATAGAGCAACCCCATAGGAAGAACAATAATATCAACCAGCCAGATCCTCCAGAGCTCCCAGGGACTAAACTGAAAGAGGAAAATTACTGACCACCAGAACTTCTCACCCCAGAGTACATTCTGAACTCTCACACCAGAGTCAGACCCCCTCTCAAATGAAAACTGTTCCAGGGACATTTCTGAGATAAGGGTTTCCTGGAACGAACCCAGTCCTACCCCTCCCAACTAAGGACTGTGCCAGGGACATTTTTGAGATAAAGGGTGTGAGTAAAAACCACAGTTCCAATGAATCAAGTACATGACCAAAGTGTGGGACGCAGTTGCAAAAGCACTTTGGAAAAACCCTTGTTTGAATCACTTAGTGACGTAAAAACTGTATTTTCCCTGCCCTCCTCCCCCCTTGCCCTTTTCTTATAAAAACCTGTGAAAAGTTTGGGCTAATCGCCGGATCTCCTCTGCACCTTGTAGGCTGCATGAGGTCCGGCCCCAGATATCTGGTATATATGTGCTTTTTGTTTGTTTTGTCTGCTTTCTTGTCGTTGCTGTATTAAATCTTGCTATCTATACATCTTAAGTACCGGTCTCAGTGTCTTCTTGGGTGCGCGGCTGACCCGAGGCTTGAGTAAGTGCCTCCCTTTGGGAGTTTTGGAGTCTTTCATTTGGTGCATTGGCCGGGAATCAGCGCGTTTACCCAGAAGTCCTGGACCCACTCAGAAGTAAGATTTACTATTCTGCTGTTCTGTTTTGGTCTGGTGTCTGTGTTTTGTTTGTCTCTGAGAGGCCAGATAGGCTGTTCTGTATCTGGTGCGATCGCAGTTTCGGTTTTGCAGACGCTCAGTGTGCAATGTGCACAGTGAGACCGCGCTCCAGGTAGGAGCGTAGGGTGTGGACAGACAGACGTGTCCAGGTGTCCACCGTCTGTGCGCCCTGGGAGACGTCCCAGGAGGACAAGGGGAGGACTAAGGACGCTTAGTGGACCCCTCTGTGCGAGATCGTGGGTTCGAGTCCCACCTCGTGCTTCTGGTTGCGAGATCGTGGGTTCGAGTCCCACCTCGTGCTTCTGGTTGCGAGATCGTGGGTTCGAGTCCCACCTCGTGCTTCAGGGTGCGAGATCGTGGGTTCGAGTCCCACCTCGTGCTTCTGGTTGCGAGATCGTGGGTTCGAGTCCCACCTCGTGCTTTGGTTTTTTTCTTTTTATCTCAGTCTCGTGTCTGCTTTTGTCGTGTCTGCTATTATTCTAGAAATGGGACAATCTGCTGGGTGTGTAGGTGTGGAACTGCTGCATTTGTGTATTCTGAGATTGTGGGTTTATTCTGGCAGTGGCTGTGAGAGGACGACTGTCTATGGCCTCACCCCAAAGGGATGTTCCAAGGGAGACCCTGGAAGGAGTGCCCAGGGTACAGAACAGTTAAAAAGACCTGGCTGTTGCCTGGCAGAGTGAAGGAGAGAGAGAGTGTACTCTCTGCCAGGGCGGGAGTGGATGTGGAATCCCACCCCTATCAGGAAAAGGAGTCAATGTGGAATCCGACCCCGTCAGAAAATAGTGTTTGGCTGGTTGTGTAAGTCCAGGCGTGGACGAGTGTGCTTGTTTGTGGCCACATGACAGACTGTGTGTGTGTGTGTGTGTTAACCCTTTGTCGACTGTAGACTTGGACTGGCGTCAGGACAAAATTTGTCAGCAATAGTTTTAAAAAAGAAAAAAAAAAAAAAGGGAAAAAAACTCAGTGCTGGTGAGTCCCAGGCTGCTCAAAAGAGCTCTGAAATGCAGAGCTGGGCTAAAGATTTCCGGCTTTGGTGGCGCAGTTAGGGCTTTGATAGCAGCAGTGGCGCTGAGGTTCTGGCTTCTGCAGGCACGGCAGAAGCAGAGGCTGTCTGTGCCCTGAGTTGTAAAATGCTGATAGTGAGTGCAGCGGCCTGCCGGCCCCCGCCTGCCAGTCCCGGAGTGGCCGTGAAGCTTGCCACAGCTGGGGAGGGGCCGACTACAGCGTCCCTCTTTTGGTCCCCCCCCCCCCAGAGTCTACCCGCACTCCCTTGTGCCGGCCGGCTGCGTGCTCCCTCCCCAAAGACAGTGCAGAGAGCACCAGGAATCTATCAGGTAGTTAAATAGTTAAATTGGAGGGGGCACCTCTGCCTGCCAGCGTTTGTTTGCCACTCCCAGAAGTTTACGCCGCATTCCGCATTCCGGTGCGCAGCGGAGACTCGGGCGCTGGGCTCTTCACGTCAAAGGATTTGTTTTCAGCCTTTGCCTGCCTCCTGGGTGGGAGAAAGGCTCATTCTCCTGCCCCCTGTATCCTGTCTCTTGTAAACAGAAAAAATTGTGTTCATTTTGAAATATCAGTGGTCTGATGTGAGAACTGCACTCCCTTCTCTGCCCCATGTGTTTTCTCTTCTCAGGCACTGCCCTGAGTTGTTGGCAGTGAGTCTGTTCTGGGCTCCGGTGAGGGAGATATACAAGGTAAGGAGCACCAACGGGTCTAACTGCCAGGCTCTGATGAAGGATAGAGGTCTGCAAAAAGAGCTGAGAGCAAAGCTTCAGCAGACTCAGAAGAGATAGGTTAACAGTGAAAAGAGGTAAAAATAGAGATAAAGAAAATTAGGTCTGAAATGAGAAAGATACTCTAAATGAGAAATATTTAAAAGAGGAACCAGTAAAATGAGGCTGGCAAGTACAGAGACCAGAGTCAGAATCAGAAATGTGCTGTAAGACAGAAAAATAAACCAGGGTAGTCGAACTATGAAAAAGTTAAGAGACAGAATATAGATGTAATAATTAGATAACATTCAAAGTAAGCAAGGACAGGGAAGAGACACAAAGATATATATAGATAGATAGAAAGAGAGACATTATATGAGATCTCCATTGCAGTTAAGAAACAGGAGTAAAGAGAGATAACTGACAAAGACTAGAACCTAGCAAAGTGACACTTGCTAATAATACTAGCACTTAGAGATGATCTGTAAAAAATGCTGGTCACAAAAGTCAGGGAGACTAGAAAACTTAGTACCTGGCAACAAAAAAAAAGAAAGCTTTTGGCTAAAGATCAGAGTGTTTGCTGTTGAAAAAGAAGAGCACTGAGTGAGAGACTGTCCTAACAAAAAGAAGAGGAGCCCCCCCCCATGACCAAACCCTTCACCTGCTCGTGGCTAAAAGTAAGAAAATAGCAGAAGGGGTGCTAACACAGAAGCTGAGTCCTTAAAAGAGACTGGTGGTCTACCTGTTAAAAGCAGCTAAAAAGAGACTGTGTTTCATATTCCTCCACTGACCAGTGCAAAGCAAGTTTAAAAGGTTCCTGGATACTGCAGGCCTTTGCAGACTGTGGATTCCAGGTTTTGCTGAATTAAAAAGATAAACAGCCCTTCGTATAAAAAATAAAAAGAACAACCTTGGATGGCCTTAGATGCTATTGAGACTGCCCTAATGTTGTCCCCAACTTTGGGACTCCTAGATGTGACTGAGAATAAAAGTATTGCCAAAGAGGTTCTTACTCAGAGATTGGGACCCTGAAAAAGACCGGTGGCATACTTGTAAAAATTAGACCTGGTGACTGTAAGATGACCTGCTTGTCTGCACATAAGTGGTTTCTGGTCAAGGACGCAGATAAACTGACTCTGAGACAAAACTTGGCACATGCCCTAAAAGTGTGGATCAGCCCCCTGACCGATGGCTGACTAATGCTCTGGAAAACATGAACTCTTGGCGCTAACCCAAGCCCTGCGGTTGGCTAAAGGCAGAGACCGAGGTGCCGAGACGACGAAAAGCGGTGGCTCACCGAGGCCAGAAAAAAGACTGTGATGCTGATCCCAACCCCCACCACCCCGCGCCAAGTACGTGAGTTTCTGGGGACGGCGGGCTTTTGCAGAAAGAAAAAGTCCCATTCACCTGGACTGAGGAACACCAAAAAGCCTTTGACAGCATAAAGGCAGCCCTGCTTGTTAAAGACGCTGACAAGCTTACTCTGGGTCAGCATGTGACTATACCCACTACCAGAGTTTACTGCTCCTTGGCGGATGACTCCACTCCTGTACATCAATGTGCTGATGTCCTGGCTGAGGAAACTGGAACAAGGAGAGATCTGACTGATCAGCCTTGGCCAGGTGTGCCTGCCTGGTACACAGATGGCAGCAGCTTTGTCACAGGAGCAGCAGTAGTTGATGAAAAGCAGCTCATATCCATGGGGCCATCTACCAACAGAGGGGGCTACTTACCTCGGCAAGTAAAGATCAGATCAGCCTTGGCCTGAGAGTTTGAGCTGGTACACGGACAGCAGTAGCCTCATGATTGAAGGTAAGAAAATTTTTCCAAGGTTCAGAGTGCCAAAAGCAATAGTGTCAGATAATAGCCCTGCTTTGTTGCCCAGGTAAGTCAGGGTGTGGCCAAGCATTTAGAGGTCAAATAAAAATTACATTGTGTGTATAGACCTCAGAGCTCAGGACAGATAAAATAAATTAGTTTAAAACTCTATGACAGACCTTGACTAAATTAATCGTGGAGACTGGCATAGACTTGGTGTTCCTTCCCTATGCCCTATCTCTTGATTCAGTTTTACTCTGTTTAAAATCCTTTATGAAACTCCTATGCCCATCATAGTCTCAAATGATGTGTTTAAACCTATGTTGTTATAATAATGATCTGTATGCTAAGTTAAAAGGCTTGCAGGTGGTCTGGTCACAACTGGGAAAAATTGGACTGAGTACGCGGACGACATTGCTCCAGGGATCCCAACAGCTGAGACAGTGAACGAGCTGGGTATCCCAAGGACATCTCACCAGTTCCAGCCAGAGATCTGATCTACGTGCACCTACATCGTGCCCAGACCCTCAAGCCTCGCTAAAAGGGCCCCTGCCTAGTTCTGTTTACTAATGCTTCTTGTTCTGTTTTTGTTCCCATGTTAAAATAGAGTCTTTCATTTGGTGCATTATGCAGTATCTGAAATTCTAAGATTAGAATTATTTACTAAAAGAAGGGGGGAATGAAAGAGGAAAATTACTGACCACCAGAACTTCTCACCCCAGAGTACATTCTGAACTCTCACACCAGAGTCAGACCCCCTCTCAAATGAAAACTGTTCCAGGGACATTTCTGAGATAAGGGTTTCCTGGAACGAACCCAGTCCTACCCCTCCCAACTAAGGACTGTGCCAGGGACATTTTTGAGATAATGGTGTGAGTAAAAACCACAGTTCCAATGAATCAAGTACATGACCAAAGTGTGGGACGCAGTTGCAAAAGCACTTTGGAAAAACCCTTGTTTGAATCACTTAGTGACGTAAAAACTGTATTTTCCCTGCCCTCCTCCCCCCTTGCCCTTTTCTTATAAAAACCTGTGAAAAGTTTGGGCTAATCGCCGGATCTCCTCTGCACCTTGTAGGCTGCATGAGGTCCGGCCCCAGATATCTGGTATATATGTGCTTTTTGTTTGTTTTGTCTGCTTTCTTGTCGTTGCTGTATTAAATCTTGCTATCTATACATCTTAAATACCGGTCTCAGTGTCTTCTTGGGTGCGCGGCTGACCCGAGGCTTGAGTAAGTGCCTCCCTTTGGGAGTTTGGAGTCTTTCAAAACCACCAAACAAAGAGTACACATGGAGGGACCCATGGCTCCAGCTGCAAATGTAGTAGAGGATGGCCTTATCTGGCATCAATGGGAGGGGAGGCCCTTGGTACATTCCCATAGGGGAATGCTAGGGTGGTGAGGTGGGAGTGGGTGGGTGGGTGAGGGTGCACCCTCATAGAAGCAGCAGAGGGGGTAGATGGGTGGGTTAGGAGGTTTATGGAGGGGAAATGGAGACGGGGGATAACAGTTGAAATGTAAATAAATAAAATAACCAATAAAAAATTTAAAAAGTGATTTTAGCCTTTATTTCTAAGTTCTTCCTAAAAAGTCCTCTCTAAAAAGTTTTCTATGAAAGTTCTCTAAGAAAGTTCTCTAAAAAGTTCTGTCTAAAGATTCTCTAAAAAAGCTCTCTTAAAAGTTCTACTCTGAAAAAAAAAAAAAAGTTCTACTCTGCCAGGTGTGGTGGCACACGCCTTTAATCCCAGCACTCAGGAGGAGGCAGAGGCAGAGGCAGAGGCAGGTGGATTTCTGAGTTTGAGGTCAGCCTGGTCTACAAAGTGAGTTCCAGGACAGCCGGGGCTACACAGAAAAACCCTGTCTCGAAAAACAAACAAACAAACAAACAAACAAACAAACAAACAAAGTTCTACTCTACTCTCTTCTAATCTTGCTCTCTCCTCCTGCTCTGATGTAACATAATGCTTTTGCTCCCAATGCCATGCAATGCAATCTTTTCTAGTTTTTCATATCTTTTTTAGGAGAATAGATCACATGGGTTTTTCCAAGAATTCCCCCCCTTTTTTTAAAAAGTTCACTAAAAGTTCAAACATAAATTCAAATCATAAATTGAATAAGACGTATACAACAGAATGTTTACATGCGTATCCATTAAGAGTAATTATCTGGCTAAATATTCATTATCTGCCACTAGCTTTACAGGTTCATGGAGAGTTAAGACTATAACTAAGTTATCATTGAAGTTTTGTATAGATAAACTCAGTCAATATTTTATCTTCTATCTTTGCACCTACAATAAATCATTAGTTCCCTTTTTATGACCTCTGGTTAATTGTTTTACAAACTCTTGAAATGTGCTCTAAATTGTAAATGCCTTCTTTCTATCTCAGAAGCAATTAGCTGGTGACACTTGAGGACTAACAGAATTCTCTTTGCAGTTTTGACATCAGAAAGGACTTAATAGCAGTTCTATTTTACCAGGGATGAAACAGCTAATACACTTGCCTAAGATCCTAAAGAGGGCAACAGTCACCAAAGACTGGAACATACACCCAACAAAGATAAGAGCAGATATCAACACCTAGAAATATCTCAGTCATCACAACTCCAGATGTCTAGACCTCAACACAAAATACAGTATTGAATAACCAAGACAATATGCCTCTACCAGAACACAGTAACCCTACTACAGTAGACCCCACTAAATCCAATATAGACAAGAACTTTTTTTTTTTTTTTGAGACAGGGTTTCTCTGTGTAGCCCTAGCTGTCCTGGAACTCACTTTGTAGACCAGGCTGGCCTCAAATTCAGAAATCTGCCTGCTTCTGCCTCCCAAGTGCTGGGATTAAAGGCAATACAAGAACTTTAAAATTACAATTATAAATATGTTCAAGGACCTTAAGGAGGAAATTAATAGATCCTTTAATAAAGGTCATGAATCAAAAACTCCAGTTGAATGAAATAATAAAAATAATTCTTAACATGAAAATAGAATTTATCAACAACAACAACAACAAAACATAAAATAGAATCACTAAAAAAAACCCAAGCAAGACTGGAAATAAAAAAATGTAGGATGATATCTTTCCAGGAAAACGTTCAGGAAATCTGGAGCACAATGACAAGACCAAATCTAAGAATAATAGGAATACAAGAAGGAGCAGAAACCCTGGTCTAAGACACTGAAAATATTTTCAATAAAATCATAGACTAAAATGTCCCCAACCTAAAGAAGGAGATGCCTATCAAAGTACAAGAAAGCTATAGAGCACCAGACAGACAGAACCAGAAAAGAAAGTCTCCTCAGCATGTAATAATCAAAATTAAAAATATAAAGAACAAAGAAAGGATATTAAAGATACAAAGGAAAAAGACCAAGTAACATATAAAGGCCGAACTACTAAGATAATATCTGACTTTTTAACAAAGACTCAAAGCCAGAGGGCCTGAATAGATGTTCTACAAATCTTAGGACATACAGATGCCAGCCCAGACTAATATACCTGGCAAAAAACACCAATCACAATAGGTGAAGAAAAAAAATTATTCTATGATTAAGAAAAAAACATTTAATCAAGATCTAGCTCTATAGAAGGCACCTAAAGGAAAACTTCAGTCTGCAAAGGTTAACCACATTCAAGAAGAGACAAAGAATAAATAATTCCAGAAGAGTAAACCAAAAGAGAGGTAAAAACTCATACTGTAACCACAAAAGATCAGGAATCAATAAACATTGCTCATTGATAATTCTCAGTATTAATGGCCTCAATTATACAATAAGACACATTAACAGAATGAACTAGAAAACAGGGTCCATCTTCCAGATGCATTCAAGAAACACATCTTACCATCAAGGATAAACATCACCTCAGGTAAAAGGATAGAAAAAGGTAATCCAAGCAAATGAACCGAAAAAGCAAGCCTGTGTAGTTATTTTAGTGTCTGATAAAATCGGCTTCAAACCAAAACTAATCAGAAGATATAGAGAAGGACTCCATACTCATAAAAGAAAAAAAAATTGCCAAAGGAGATATTGTATGTACTGGCTATTTTTGTGTCAACTTGACACAGGCTGGAGTTATCACAGAGAAAGGAGCTTCAGTTGAGGAAATGCCTCATGAGATCCAACTGTAAGGCATTTTCTCAATTAGTGATCAAGGGGGAAAGGCCCCTTGTGGGTGGGACCATCCCTGGGCTGGTAGTCTTGGGTTCTATAAGAGAGTAGGCTGAGCAAGCCAGGGGAGGCAAGCCAGTAAAGAACATCCCTCCATGGCCTCTGCATCAGCTCCTGCTTCCTGACCTGCTTGAGTTCCAGTCCAGACTTCCTTTGGTGATGAACAGCAATATGGAAGTCTAAGCCGAATAAACCCTTTCCTCCCCAACGTGCTTCTTGGTCATGATGTTTGTGCAGGAATAGAAACCCTGACTAAGACATTGTAATTCTATACATTTATGCACTAAACACAAGAACACCCAAGTTCAGAAAAGAAACAGCACTACAGCTAAATGTACGTATTGACCCTTACACAGTAATGGTGGGTAACTTCAATCCCCATTCTTGCCAAGAGCTAGGTCATCCAGACAAAAACTAAAGTGAGAAATGCTGGAGCCAAATGATATCCTAAATCAAATGGACCTAGCATATGTTTATAGAACATTTCTAACCAAATACAAAAAAATATATTTTCCTCTCAGCACCTCATGGAACTTTCTCCAAAACTGACCACATAGTTGGACAAAAAGTAAATCTCAATAGACATATAAGACAATTGAAATAACACCTTGTATCCTATCATACTACCATGGATTGAAGTTGGATATCAACAACAGAAACAGGAGAAAGCTTTCAAAGTCATGGAAACTGAACAAATCACTACTGAGTGAATAATTAGTCAAGACAGAAAAAAAATGAAAAGACTTTTATAATTGAATGAAAATGATAGCAATATACTCAAATCTATAAGATAACAATAAAAGCAGTACTAAGAGGCAAGTTCATACCACTAAATGCCTATATTAAAATATGGAGATCATTTCCAGTTTCTGCCTATTACAAATAAAGCTGCTATGAACATAATTGAGCAAGTGTCCTTGTGGAATGGTGAAATATCTTTTGGGTGTATGCCCAGGAATGGTATATACTCTCATATAGCTGGGTCTTGAGGTAGAACTAGTCCCAATTTCCCAAGAAACTGCCAGATTAATTTCCAATTGTTTGTCCAGGTTTGCACTCCCTAGTGGGAAGAATGTTCCTTTTGCTCCATATCCTCACTAGTATGTGTCGTCACTTGAGTTTTTTATCTTAGCCATTCTGATGGGTACTAGATGGACTCTTAGTCATTTTACTTTGCATTTCCCTGATGACTAGGAATGTTGATCATTCTTTAAGTGTTTCTCAGCCATTAGAGATTCCTCTGTTGTCAATTCTCTGTTTAGCTCTATACGCCGATTTTTAAAATTGGGCTATTTGGTTTGTTGGTGTCTAGTTTCTTGAGATCATTATATATTTTGGGTATCACCCCTCTGTCAGATGTAGCCCATTCTGTAAGTTGCCCTTTTGTCCTATTGACAGTTTTTGAGTTTCATGAGGTGCCATTTATTAATTGTTGATCTTAGTGTCTGAGCTGTTGGCGTTTTGTTAAAAAAATTGTCTTACTGAGTCCTGCAAGACTGCAGAAGGGACAGTGTGACACAGTTCCTGCCCCTAGAGCAGAGCCAGCAGGGCACCGGCCTTCACAAGTGTTGCTGCACATAGGGCTTATTTGTATAATAATGTACGTATTGTCATGTTCCTCCTTTGGGGAATGTGCTCCCTGTTAAGGTTAATGACTCCATTGTAATTAAAAACAACATGAGTCTAGGGCAAGAACGCGTTCCTCAGCAAAAGGGTAAACGCTGTGACCTTCAGGACAGCCATTAAGACTGTGGCAAAGAACTCTGAAAACATGAATTCAAGAATATATAATTACTGAACTATGAAAAGTATAAGAATGCAATATGAATTGTAGGAGGGACTTTATGGACCTAAAAGAACAGAGACAGATGCACTAATGAGCCAGCTTGTCAGAACTATATTAAGGAAAGAGATAAAGAGATTTAGAGAGTGGTGATCTCAGAGTTGGATCCCACCCAGCTAGCTTATTGTCTGTGCTTACAAAGGCAGATCTCTGGATTTATTTGCTTTGTGAAGAAAATGTACTTGATGTCTTTTTCTAAGAATCAAGGGGCTAAGGTCATATAATGCTGACTTGTGGCATAATCAAAAGGGAACTTGAGGTAATGATTGAATTGATATCTAAATAAAATTGGGCCTTTGGTCTTCAAGAGCTGAGCTATCTAGATGAGTTTTCTAGAAAGCCAGATCCAGCAGAAGACAGAGCTGTCAGCTTGTACTCATCCTTGACTTTGAGTCATTTCTTCTGCTGCTCTCAAACATCCTTTCCTCGGGACTCCCTCTCCAAGCTGAGGCTGGCCCTTAGCATTGTCACCTGAACCAATGTGTTCAAGGCAGTTCCCCACTTTCTCTTCTATTGGAATTAATGAGTCTAGTTTTATGTTGAGGTCTTTGATCCACTTGGACTTGAGTTTTGTGGAGGGTGATAAATATGGGATCTGTTTGCATTCTTCTACATGTAGACATCCACTTATACCAGCAGCATTTGTTGATTATCCTCTTTTCCCCCTCATTAAATTGTTTTATCTTCTTTGTCAAAAATTAAGTGTCTATAACTCTGTGGATTTATTTCTGGGTCTTTGATTCAATTCCATTGATCAACCTGTTTTTATGCCAGTATCATGTAGTTTCTATTAGTATTGTTTTGTAGTACAGCTTGAAATCAAGGTTGGTGATACCTCCAGAAGTTCTCTTATTATATAGGATTATAGAATGGAACTCAAACATATCATTCTGAGTGAGGTAACCCAGACCCAGGAAGATACCATGATATGTACTCACTTACAAGTGAATATTAGTCATAAAGTACAGGATAACCATGCTACAATCCACAGACTCAAAGAAGCTAAGTAACAAAAAGGGTCCGAGGGAGGATGCTTGACTCCTACTCAGAAGGAAAATAAAATAGACATCAGAGGTGGATGGATGGAGGGAACTGGATGGAAGAAGGGGTGGGGATCAAGTGTGGGGTAAGGTGGGGAGAGGGCAGTGAGAAGATAGAAATTAGTAGGGGGCATCTCTGGAATGAGCCAGAGACCTGGCATGGAGGAGGTTCCAGGGAGTCTATGGAGATGAACATAGCTGAGACTCCTAGCATTGGTGTGTTGGAGAGGAGGGGTGTATATGGAGCCTGAAGTGGCCACCTCCTGAAGTTAGACAGGACTTCCAGTGGAGGAAAAGGGACACCAACTCACTTATAAAACTTTCAACCCAAATTTGTCTGCCTACAGCCGGTGTGGAGATAAAGATGGAACAGAGATTGAAGGAATGGCCAACCAATGACTGGCCCAAGTTGAGACCCATCCCATAGGAAAAAGCCAACACCCTGACACTATAAATGATGCTCTGATATGCTTGCAGACAGGAACCTAGCACAACTGTCTTCTGAGAGTCTTCATCCAGCCACTGATGGAAACAGATGCAGAGACCCACAGCCAAACATTAGGCAGAGTTTGTGGAGTCTAGTGGAAGAATTCAGGGAAGGATTGAGGGAGCCAGAGGGGTCAACACCATAAGACCTACAAAGTCAACTAACATGGGCCAATAGGGGCTCACAGAGACTGAACCAAAGAGCATGCATAGACTGGACTTAGGCCCCCTACACATTTGTAGCAGATATGCAGCTTGATCTTCATATGGGTCCCATAACAATTGGAGCTGGGGCTATCTCTGACTCTGTTGCCTGCCTTTGGATCCGTTTCCCCTAGCTGGGCTGCCTTGTTTGGCCTCAGTAGGAGAGAATGCACCTAGTTCTGCTGCAACTTGATGTACTAGGATGGGTTGGTACCCATGGAAGTGGGGGCTTCACTTCTCTAAGAAGAATGGGAGGAGGGAATGGGGGAATGATGAGTGCAAGGGTGAGACTGGGAGGAGAGGAGGGTGCAGGGCTATGATCAGTATATAAAGTGAATAAATAAATAAATGAAAAAAACCTGGAGAGACCTTGTACTAGTAACTTAACAGCACATCTGAAAGATCTAGGAAAACAAGAAGTAATAAAGAAGACATAATACCCCAAAAGGAATAGATGACAAGAAATAAATTAATGGCTCAAATAAATAGAAACAACAACAAAAACAACACAAAGAATTGGTAAAGAGTTCATTCTTTGAGAAAATCACTATGATCGTCAAACTCTTAGCCAAATTAACTAAAAGACACAGACAGAAATCCAAATTAATAAAATTAGAACATAACTAATAAAATTAGAAGAGCAGGGTGGTGGTGGTGCACACCTTTAATATCAGCACTTGGGAGGCAGAGGCTGAGGTAGAGGTAGAGGCAGAGGCAGGCAAATCTCTGTGAGTTTGAGGTCAGCCTGCTCTACAGAGTGAATTCCAGGACAGCCAAAGCTACACAGTGAAAACTATCTGGAAAAACAAAAACAAACAAAACAACCTCAAATTTGTCCTGCCTACAGGATGTACAGGGATAAAGATGGAACAGAGATTGAGGGAATGGCCAACTAATGACTGGCCCAAGTTGAGACCCATCCCATAGGAGATAGCCAACCCTCTGATACTATAAATGATACTTTGGTATGCTTAGAGGAGACATAATAATAGACACTGAGGAAATTCAGAGAATCATGAAGACATACTTAAAAAAAAAAAAACTTGTATTCCACCAAACTGGAAAACCTAAAACAAATAGATGAGATTTTGATATATATGACTCACCAAATTAAATTATTAGCAGATAAGAAATTTAAACAGATCCATAAGCCCCAGTGAAATAGAAGCAGTAATTAAAAGTCTTGCAACCAAAAAGAAAGAGAGAAAAAAGCCCAGGGTCAGATGGTTTTAGCACAGAATTCTATCAGACCTTCAAAAAAGAATTAATGCCAATACTCCCAAATTATTCTTAAAAATAAAACCCAAGGAACATTGCCTATTTTTCTTTTGAGGCCACAGCTACTCTCATACCTAAATCACATAGAGACCCAACAAAGAAGGAGAATCATATTCCAATTTCTTTTATGAATGTAGATGCAAAAATCTCAAAATACTTGCAAACCAAATCCAAGAGTACATAAAAAAGATCACCCACTATGATCAAGTTGGCTTCATTCCAGAGGTACAAGGGTGGTTCAACTTACATAAGTTAATAAACAATATACATATACATAATGTACATAAATAAAGCAAAAGTAAAAACACACACACACGATCGTCTCACTAGACGCAAACACCTTTATAAAATTCAACATCTCCTCCTGACCAAAGTCCGGAGAAACTAGGGATACAAGAGACATATTTCAACACAATAAAGGTGATTTACAGCAACCCACAGCCAGTATCAACCATACCATAGTTAACTGTTTCCACTAAAATCAGGAACAAGACAAGATTGTCCACTCTTGCTATGTAAATTCAGTATAGCACTAAACTCTTAGCTAGAGCAGTAAGACAACTGAAGGGCATCAAAGGGACAAACAGGACAGGAAGAAGTTAAAGTGTCTTTATTTACAGATGATATGATTTTTTTTACATAAAACTAAAACTGCACTAGGAAACTTCTACAGCTGATAAACACTTCCAGTTATTATCGAGATACAAAATTAACATATAAAATCAGTAGGTTTCCTATATATTAAATGACAGACAGAGAAATAAATCAGGAATGTATACCTTTCATTTCATAATAACCTCAGAAATATCTTGGAATCACTCTAAGCAAGTGAAAAACTTGTATAATAAAAACTTCAAGACACCAAAGGAGGATATTGAAGAAAATATTAGAAGAGGTTAAGGTATCATATACTTATAGGATATGTAGGATTAATATAGTAAAAATGTCCATCCTAACAAAAGCAGTCTACAAATTCAATGTAATACCACCAAAATTCCAACATGATTCTTCACAGAAATTGAAAGGATAATTTATAGCTTCATGGGAACACACACACACAGACACAGACACAGACACACAGACACACAGACACACAGACACACACACACACACACAGACACACACACAGACACACACACAGACACACACACACACACACAGACGCATTCCTCCCCCCAAGAGTCCTAAGTAGAACTGTAGCCGCCTGCGGCCACACTAACTGGGTTCCTGAGTGGGAGGCCGGAGCTGTATGGAAGAGAATGATGAGAGAAATAATGGAGGCCAAGACATGTTTCTGTTCAAGGCCCCCAAGTTTACTAAAAGTCTGTGCTTATAAAGGGGGGAGGCCCATCCCCCACCAATCCATTCTTGATGCCTGTTGCCAGCCTGTAGGTGATCTGCTAGATCCTGTCTCCTAAATATCTCAAGGGCCTCTCAGCAGGTAGCAGTGTCTTGGAGAAGAGCAGCAGCAGGTGACAGAACAATAGAGCTACCTAAGTTGGAAGGCTCCACCCCAGATGGTCTCATACTCAATGGCAGCAAGGTCAAAGCCAGCCTACTCAAGGCTGGGGGAGACTACATAGAACAATCCTGAAAAAAAAAAAAAAAAAAAAAACATCTAGAGGTCTCACCACCCCAGATTTCAAGTTGTACAGCAGAGCTATAGTAATAAAAACAGTATTGTATTGGCATAAAACCAGACACATGGACAACAGAATCAAATCAAAGACCCAGACATAAGTATGTATACCTATGAACACTTGAGTTTTGACAAGGAAGTCAAATATACACTTTGGAGAAAAGATAACATTTTCAATAAATGGTGCTGGTCAAACTGGATGGCTACATATAGAGAAATTAAATTAGATCTGTATTTTTCACCTTACACAAAGCAACTCAGAAATGGATCAAGGACCTCACCATAAGTCCAGACTGAATGGGATGAAGAGAAAGTGAATACTAGTCTAGAGCTCATTGGCACAGGAAAAGACTCTCTGAACAGAACACCAATAGCAGGCTCTACCAACGACAAAAAATAGGACCTCATGAAGCTGAGAAACTCCTGTTTGGCAAAGGACACTGTCTCTCAGAGAAAGGGGCAGCCTGAAGAACGAACGGTAATGGATTTTTACCAATCACACATCTATTATAGGGTTAATATCCATATAAGAAACTCAAAATATATAGAGTAAAAAAAACCTGCACATCAAGAAAACAAATGACTCAAAACATGAAATGCAGAACTAACGTTCTCAAAAGTTTAAACACAAACTGAGAAACACTTAAACGAATAGATAGGATCCTTAGTCAACAGGGAAATGCAAATTAAAACTACTTTGAGATTTCATCTTATACCTGTCAGAATGGCAAAGATCAATAAAATGACTGACAGTTCATGCTGGCAAGAATTGGAGGGGGGAGGGAGTAAGAGAAACACTCATCCAGTGCTGGTGGGACTGCAAATCTGTGTACTTACTATGTACATTAGCATGGAGTTTCCTCAGGAATGGGTGGTCCTCCTCAAGAAGCTGGGAATAGATCTACCTAGAGATCTAGTTATACCACTCTTGGACATATACCCAAAGAACTTCATCACACTACAGAGACACTTTCTCATTCATGTTCATTATGAGTATGATGAGATTCATGATACCCCAAACTTGGAAACAACTGGGACAGCCATCAGCAGGTGAGTGTATAAAGAAAGTGTGGCACATCCACACAACAGAATATTACCCGAAATTCTCAGGTAGATGGAGCTAAAAAAATCATCCTGAATGGGATAACCAAACCCCAAAGACAAGTATCGTAGGTATTCACTCATGTATGGATGCTATCTGTCAAATAAATCTTTACTAAGCAGGCTATAATCTGTATAAGTAAAGAGGCTAATATAGATTAAGGAGGAGAGGGAAGGATGTTCTGAGGAGAGGTAAAAAGAATATAGTTAGGAAAGACATGTATGAGATGGAACTGGAGGAGTTAATGTCAGGGAGAGCGAGGGAGGGGTATATGGAGAGGTAACTGTCACTAAGAGCCATTTGAGGAGTCATATGGGAACCTATCTCTGGAAGCCACTTAAAATATATACATTTGTGAAAGAAATCTTAATGGAGCCACCAAATAATGAGAGAGACAATGTCCAAACTAGATATCTTATGTCACCATGTGAAACCTCTAGTACCAGAATGGTAATCCAACTAGATAGGCTACACCTAGTTGAGTTGTTGGCCAAGGGGGCCTCGTGGAAATTCCTGTACACCTCATGCTACTGTTAAGGGTATTGATACACCTCGTGTTAAGGGTATTGACTACTTTCCATGAACTGATGGCAATACGGCCCTAGTGCTAAAGACAACACTTATCGAACATGAACTGGTACTTAACAAAAGCCTTCACCCCTACTGACTAGTATTCACGGCTACCAGGTACGCTGCATTGTTCCAGAGGAGAAAGGTAAACACAAGGCAGCTACCAACCGTGTGACCTACAATGGCGACCTGCCTGCATGCTATGTTGGTGCAATAGTGGTACAAATATTGTGGGAACAACTAACTACTCTCTGACTGGATTCAAGGCCCACTCCATGAGCTGGAACCAATTACTGAAATTACTCAGCTGGTTAAGAGCCTAAGACTGTATAGAATTTCTAACCAAGGGAAATCAACACAGAGATTCACAACAGGACAGGATGCAGAGAATGAGAGATTTGGGATCATTCATTCCTAAATGGAGGCCTTCATCAAACCCCTCCCCTCAGGGCTCGGGGCTATATGAAGGAGGAGGCAGAATGATTTTAAAAGTCAGAGGGGATGGATGACTCCAAGGAAACAATATCCCCCAGACATAGCACAACTAATGTGCATATGAATCCACACAGTGAAGTCCCTCATTATCTGGTGTGGCATCACACACAGGGCCTGCACAGAGTCAAGCCACACAGGATTACAACGATGAGAAGGGGAAGGGGACCAGGAAGCTTTCTGAAATTGACATCACAAGGAGAAGAAAGCGTTTTCTCCAGTGGCATTGCATTGGATATATTAACCATAGTTTACGTTAGGTTCCATGCCTAGCAATAAATGGCCATAACAAAATGAACTCCATGATATTTTTGTAGATGTATTGCTTCAAATTGCTTTGTCTGTATGATTTTTGCCTGGTTGTTTTTGTTTTGTTTTTGTATTTGTGTGTGTCTTTTTAAATTTTTTTCTTTTTTTAAGAGAAAGGGTATAGAGCTAGGTGCATGGGGGAGGTGAGGGGAAGCTGAGAGATGTTGGGGAGGCCAAGTGTAACCAGAAAATATTGATTGAAATCAATTGAAAACATGATCCCCCGTTTTCCTGGTATTCAGAGCTTTTATAATAATTGGATACTGGATTTTGTCAAAATCTGCATTTATTAAAACAATCATGATTGCTGTTCTTGGGTCCATTTATGTTATTTTAATTACAGTTATTGTTTTATATATGTTGAACCACTAAACCACCTCTGTAGACTTAAATTTCTCAAAACCTACTTTAATTATGGTTCTTTAATGCTTCAACTGCCCTTCTAGCCCACCACCCACTAGAGGTAGGGGAAAAGAAAGGTTAACAGGAAATGGAGTTGTGGACATGTTTAGAAATAGTTGTTTGGGGCAATTTCAGTCTTTGTTGTCAGCAGTCTGGTCCACTAGCAAAACACCAATGCAAATCAGTAGCAGCAGCCAGATCCAGAAGAAGCAGAGAGGCTCCAATGAAGTGGCAAGGAGCAGCCAAAATACCACCAGCAGTTCTTTGGTGTGTTTCTCTCTATAAAGTCATGGCAAGCAAAGATCAGCAAAGAAAGCAAGGCGAACCAATGCAAAAGTGTGTCAGCAAAGACCAGCGTCAGTGAAGCCCAGTGATGGCCAAGAGAGTTGCAAGGTTGTTGTTCACTGTCAGTCAGGTTATCCTTATACTCTTTCCAGACATCATGTGCCTCTCAATCATCTGCTCCAGCAAAGCATCACATGCCCTTTCACCAAGCAACTTCCGGAAAAACACCACCTGTCTTCTCTCAGCAAAGCATACTCTCATAAGACAGTTTCTAGAAAAACATCACATGACACAACGGTGTCTCCAATGAAACCAGAAATTCCCACTTCACATCCCTGCACCTCTGGATTAGTCAACTTGAACATGATGAGTGATGTCTGTTTTTTTTTTTTTTTTTGACAGAGAACTCACTATATAGTACTGGCTATCCTGAAATTTAATTACCTAAAGCAGGCTGCCTTTAGAGACCCATTTGCTTCAAGGGTCAGGATTATAAGCCTGCATCACCACACCCAGCCTATATGACTTTGGTTTATAAGTATCTTGCTAAGATTTGTGTGTGTGTGTGTGTGTGTGTGTGTCTATGTTTGTCAGAGAGCTTGATTTATGATTGTTGTTGTGTTCTTATTTTTGGTACCAGGATAAAACTTAAAGCTTCTTATTTGAGGAGTACGGTTATTTCTTTAAAGATCTAGTAGAATCAGCAGTGCGCCCACTTGTGTACCAGGAGTATTTTCTCCATGTAATGTGTGCACAGTGGGTGCTCACATATTGTGGAGAACAGAGGAAAACTTTCAGGAGTCAGATTTCTTTTTCCTCCATGTGGGCTAAGGGGACCAAACTTAAATCTTAAGGCTTATCAGCAAGTGTCCTTCCCAGCTGAGCCACGTCACTGGCCCTACAGTAAGCATTTCATCCATCAATGGAACTTAAATACTTGATGTTTTATTTAGCTCTTATCTTACCAATGTACTTTTAAATATGTGTTTAAAGAACATGGATTTAGAGTCTTCCAACATTTGCCTATAAAACCAAGACTAGCTTGGGCTACAGGAAAACTTGTCTCAAACAAAACACAAACAGAACAAACACCCCTTCTAAAAGAAGTCCACCTAAACCACAAAACACAAACAGAACAAACACCCCTTCTAAAAGAAGTCCACCTAAACCAAACCACACCTACAGCACTAAACAGTGATATGTAAGAAAAAAGTGAAATGGGTGGATGTTTATCCTTTTGCAAGACAAATAATTCTTTCCTTCTATAGATTGCCTTGGTAATAGTGTTTTATTGCAGTCACAGAAAAGTAACCAATAAAACTCCTAACTCAAATAAGCAAAAAATGTAAAACCAGAAATGCTAACTTGTTTGGTTTTGATCATTACAAACTGGGGATATATAATAAAAGATCCATTTATATACATGTGTATATATGCCAGCCATTTTATATTTATACACCTATTTATTATTTATTTGGGATGTGGGTAGATGGGCATGCACATGGGGACAGAGCATGTGTGGAGATCAGAGGGCAATTTGTAGATATGAGTTCCCTTCTTCCATCATGTGTTTACAAGGATCAGGTTCAAGTCGTCAGTCTCCTTACTTGCTGAGCGGTCTCATCAGCCTCAAGTTGTGGTCACAGAATTTTCTACAAATAGTTTGGGCTGTTCACATCTGGCTTATTGGACCCTGGCTGATATGATGGTTAATTTTCATTGTCAACTTGGTTTGTGATCACCTAGAAGACAAGTCTGGCAGTGTCTTTATATTTACTAGTCAGGGTTCTCAATAGAATAAATCTCTCTCTGAAACTATATATATTAATATATATATATATAATTGTTATATATTAATAGCTATGTGTGATCCAGCTAATCCAACAATTGCTAGCGATGAATAGAAAGTTCAAGAATCCAGTAGTTGCTTAGTGTACAAGGCTGAATGTCTCAGCTGGTCTTCTGTAGAGGATCTCAGAGGAGCAGGTTTTAATGCCAGTGAAGACTTGCTAGCAAGGTAAGGAGTAGGCAGACAAAGAGCAAAAGCTTCTTTTTCCACGTCCTTACAAAGGCTTCCAGCAGAAGATGTGCCCCAGATTAAAGGTGTGTCTTCCTGTCTCAAGATACATATCAAAGGCATGTGATCAAAACCTCAAAAGATTCAGACTAGAAGTGGATTTACCCACTTCTAACCAAGCAAAGACTCTCACAGTGTGCTCTCCATTTCTGGAGTATAGCTCATCACAATGCAGCCAAGTTGGCAATCACGAATAGCCATCACAGTGTCTGAGGGTGATTTCAGAGAAGCTTAATTATGGGGAGTCGGGGGAGGACGATTTAAAAAAAAGATTTACTTATTTATTATCTATAAGTATATTATAGATGTCTTTAGACACCAGTAGAGGGTGTCAGATCTCATTACAGATGGTTGTGAGCCATCATGTGGTTGCTGGGATTTGAACTCAGAACCTTCAGAAGAGCAGGCAGTGCTCTTAACTGCTGAGCCATCTCTCCAGCTCCAGGAAGGGTCATTCTTAAGAGGGGTGGCACCATCTGAAGGGCTGTACTCCAGTCCTGAATTTTAAAAAATGCAAGAAAAGGTGTTCAATTCTGTCTGCTTCCTAAGTCCAAATGCAATGTGAGCAGCTACTGCCCATTCTGGGTACCACAGTGGGTTGCACCCTCAAATGAAGAACCAAAATAAATCCTTCCTTTGCTTTTGTCAGATGATATACTACAGCACTGAGAAAGACAGCACAGTAGGTGGATATCCTAGGGTTCCACCACTGTGATAAAACAGCACTGTCAAGAGCAACTCAGGGAAGAAAGTTTATTTTATCTACACATCTATCTCATAGTCTCTCCTCAAAGAAAGTCAGGGTAGGAACTCAAGGCATAACTGAAGCGGAAGCCATGGAAGAGCATTGTCTCCTGGGTTACCCAGTCTGCTTTCTTATACACTCCAGGCCCATCTTCCCAGCAGCAGCACCAATCACTGATTAAGAAAATACCCTACAGGCTTGCCTATAGGCCAGTCTTGTGGCGGGATTTTCTTTCTTTTTTCATTAATTAATTAATTAGTTAATTGATATCCTGATCACAGCTTCCCCTTCGTCCTCTCCTCTCGGTCCTTCTCTTTCTCATCTCCTCCCCAGACATCCTTCCTTTCCCCTCAGAGAAAGGGAGCCATGTAGACATTTTCTAATCAGGGTTCTTTCTTCTCAGATAACCCTAGCTTGTTCAAGCTGATAAAAATACCAATCAGGGCAATTGAACCTTTGTCAAATTGTCACATAAACAGAGTCATCGCTAAACCATAACACTATCTTTCTTGTTTATCCTCAAGATCTCATGTCAATATTAATGTTATAACATAAAATAGTTCAACTTTTAAAATCCCAGGTTTCTTTCTTTCTTTCTTTCTTTCTTTCTTTCTTTCTTTCTTTCTTTCTTTCTTTCTTTCTTTCTTTCTTTCTTTCTTTCTTTCTTTCTTTCTTTCTTTCTTCCTTCCTTCCTTCCTTCCTTCCTTCCTTCCTTCCTTCCTTTCTTTCTTTCTTTCTTTCTTTTCAAGCACTTTGGAAATTCAGCCTCTTGCCTAGATGGTGGTGGTGGTAGTGGTGGTGGCCTATGCCTTTAATCCCAGTACTCAGAAGGAAGAGGCAGGTGGATAACTGAGTTCGGGGCCAGTTTAGTCTTCAGAGTGAGTTTCAGGACAGTCATGGCTACCTTGCCTTGAAAAACAAAAGAAAACAAAAAATTCCAGTCTCTTTAAGACATCCAAAGTCTCTTTCAAAATTCAAGGCCTCTCTAATACTCCAAAGTCTCTTTAAAAATCGCTGTTTGCCTAAAATATTCAAGGACTCTAAAGTTGCAGTTTTTCTAAGATGTATCCAAAGCTTTGTAACTGTAGGCTTCTGTATAATAAAAAAATTAAATTCTTTGAACTCCACACGAAGCAGTAGCGAGCGAGGTGGGAGGTACTCGTCAGGCAAGGCAGAGAGAGGGAGTGGTTCCTGATCAAGGAGCTGATTTTCCCTGGGACAGGCTCTCTCTTTGGTCCTGAGGTCAGCGAGTGAAGCAAGGTAACCATGAAGGCAGAGGCAGAAAAGCAAACAGAGCAACGCTTTCCGTGATGTCTGGCGCCACCCAGAGGATCGAGAGGGAATTTCCCTCTAAGAATCTAAAAGCTCCCTGAGGTCTAGCTCTCTCTTTCTCCCTCTCCCTCTCCCCCCTCTTTCTCCATTCCTTTCCTCCCTCCCTCTCTTCTTTTCTTTCCTTCCTTCTTTCTCTCTTTCTTTTTCTTCTTTTCTCTCTCTTTTTCAATAATTTTTTATTCACTTTAAATCCCGATCACAGCCCCCCTCCTTCCTCTTCTCCAAGTCCCTCCTCCCACTTCTCCCTCCCTTTCTCTTCAGAGAATGGCAGCCCCTCCCCCTTGGGTACTGTCCCACCCTGGGACATCTAGTCCCAGTCGGACTAGGCCTAGCCACATAGTCCAGGTAGGGTGAAGGGGATCCAATGGCAGGAAACAGAGACCAAGATAATCTGTGTTTTGCTTGATAGGGGACCTACATGAAGACCAAGCTGCACACTTGCTACAGTGTGTAGGGCATCTAGGTCTAGCTCCTGCATGCTCCCTGGTCCAGTCTCTGTGAGCCCCCATTGTCCCAGGTTAGTTGACTCTGTAGTTCCTCTTGTAGTGTCCTTGACTCCCCAGGCTTGCTCAAATCTATCTTCCACTCTTCCATAGGACTTCCCAAGCTCTGCCTGATGTTTGGCTGTGGGTCTCTGCATGTGCCTCCATCCACTGCTGGATGAAGCCTCTCAGGAGACAGTTATGCTAGGCTCCTGTCTGCAAGCATAGCATCATTAATAGTATCAGTGGTTGGTTCTTTCACAGGGGATGGGTCTCAAGTTGGGGCAGTCATTGGTTGGCTGTTCCCTCAATCTGTGCTCCATCTTTACTCCTGCACAACTTGTGTAGGACACATTTTGAGCTGGAGGTTTTATGGGTGGATTGACACCCCCTCCCTCCTCTGGAAGTCCTGCCTGGCTACAGGAGGTGGCCACTTTAGTCTCTATATCCCGCTATACCACTCCTGGGCATATACCCAAAAGATGTTCTACTACACCACAGGGACATTTGCTCAACTATGTTCATAGTAGCTTTATTCATAATAGCCAGGAACTGGAAACAACCTGGATGTCCCTCACCTGAAGAATGGATAAAGAAAATGTGGTGTATTTACATAATGCAATAGTATCCAGCTATTAAAAGCAAAGGCATCATAAATTTTGCAGGCAAATGGATGGAACTTGAGAATTTCATCCCAAGTGAGGTAACCCAGAGCAAGAAAGACACTTATAAGTTGCTATTAGCCATAAAGTACAGGACAATCATGCTATAATCCACAGACCCAAAGCAACTGCATAATAAGAAGCTCCCAAGGGAGAGTGCACAGATCTCACTCAGAAGGGGAAACTAAATAGTTATTTGATGGATAGAGAGAGGGACCTACGAGTGTGTGGAGGGAAGGGGAATGGGGATGGTGATCAGGCATGGGGAGGAGGTGGGCAGGAGAGGGCTGGGAGTGAAATGGAAATCGGTGGAGGGGGGACGCGGGGGGGCATCTCTGGTGACTAGCTATAGGCCTGGTAGTGGGGATGATACCGGGAGTCTATTGGGATGACCCTAGCTGAGATTCCTTAGGTTTCTAGATACTAGGGGAGGCTGAGCCTTTGGCATCACCAGCAAAAAGGGCCTTCCTGGCTGGGAGACAGTAGGTTCTGGAGACAGCTTCCCTGAGGGAGAGATGCTGGGAGGGGCTCTTTATCCTTTCCCTGGCCTTAGGTGCCAGGAGAAACTGAGGCTCACGGTAAGGGGAACACCAGGATGACACTGGTTTGCTCCTTGAGGACATGGAACCTACTGGGGAGGTGGAAGAAGCACATGACGCCAGGCAGAAGGTCGAGCCAAGACAAGGGGGAGGGGCAGGAAGTGTGGTCTGGGTTTCTACAGCCTGTGGCTGAAAGCACCTTGAGGTTTGAGTGGCTCTTTGTAGCCTTGGGAAGCCCCAGAGGGCTGGTCATTCCTCCACTAGTTCTGTGGAAGTTTGTTTTGAGAGCAAAGGATGTGCTAAGCTCTAGAACCACCAGATGATGACTGTGGCATTTTATTTGAACTCTGGGTACAGAAATCTGGAAGAAATGCTTGGGGGTCTGTGAATAAATGAATGAATGAACTAATGAATGAAGAGAGAAATAGAGGCATGTGGAGATGGGAGAGGCAGACAGACAGACAGACAGACAAAGAGAGAGAATGTGAAAACATGAATGTGAATGAGAATGCACTCAGTGAGTGTTCAGGTACCAAATCAGTGTTTTTAAAAATATTCACCCAGGTGTAGTGCTGCATGCCTTTAATTCCAGCACTCAAGAGGCAGAAGCAGGTAGGTCTCTGTGAGTTAAAGGCCAGCCAGGAATACATAGTGAGACTCAAACAAACCATAAAACAAATTGCTCACAACCCAAAGATGTTGTAGACACTAATATACTAGTTAACATGAAACATTTTTAAGTTTTACCAATGAAGACAGAGTCAGAAATAGAGAATCCACTAAATACAACACATCAAACCATGTATACATTTAATAGTTTATTATTTTATTTGGGTGCTGGGGATGGGACTCAGAGAGCCACCCATGCTAGGCAAACTGGGGTGTATCATTGAGCTATACCCCAGCCCCAAGCGGGTGTGACTCTACTGAGGGGACTCCTGGGCTCAGGATTTGTGGAACTGAAATCACCCACAGAGGAAGAGGGAAGCGCTGCAGGGTAGAGTGCCTCAGGGACTCTCTCAGGATCTCAAAGGTCTCAGAACAGGGGCACTGGGATGAACAAGGCAGCTGGAAGGGGAGCAGAGTGCCCCCAAGTTGCCTGTGTGGCTGGGGGAGCACAAGACCCTCAGTGGCGAGGGCAGGGAGCCGAGGGCTGCCTGTGTGGCTGGGGGAGCACAAGACCCTCAGTGGTGAGGGCAGGGAGCCGAGGGCTGCCTGTGTGGCTGGGGGAGCACAAGACCCTCAGTGGTGAGGGCAGGGAGCCGAGGGCTGCCTGTGTGGCTGGGGGAGCACAAGACCCTCAGTGGCGAGGGCAGGAAGCCGAGGGCTGCCTGTGTGGCTAGGGGAGGACAGACCCTCAGTGGCGAGGGCAGGGAGCCGAGGGCTGCTCACAGACCCAGAAGTTGTTTGCAGTACAACGGCTGTCGTTCCATTTGTCTTCTGCCATTACCACGCAGTCCTCGTCGCCTTCGTTATTGGGTTCCCCTTCTTTCCAGAAGCTGTAACATTACCAGTTATCAGAGACAGCCATCCTGCCCAGAACCACCCTCTCCTCATTCACGGCAGAAGTCCTGGGGCTTGGGCTTTCATGGACAAAGTCTGAGGACCAAGCCAGTGGACAGGAGTCCAGGTCAGGGCTTAGCAAAATGTGGGTTCTCATTTTGGTCACCACATCATCTCCATGCGAACCATGCCAGCAAAGTGAAAATGCAGATTCTGGGGACTCAAACTTAGGCTCAAAGGACAGAAAGTCCAGGGATGTAGGGTCCTGGATTTGAAATGTGCCTGGTGCTTTCCAACACTGAAGACTGTTTAGAGTGAGAGCCATCTCCCTGCCCCATGCCTCTGAGGGTTCACCTGAGTTTGAGTGGGGTGTCATCTACCCACTGCCAGGAACCTTCACTTCTGTGATCGCTGAGGCCGATCCAGGTGAGCTGATTCTTTCTGATGTCCCAGTATTTGAGGAATTGCTGAATGGAGGTGGGAGTCAGGAGGATGGACAGGAGGATACCTCCACCCCTCCAAAATCCCACTCTTTCCTGCCTTCAGGCATGTTCTTTCTGAACTCAAGCCTATCGCTGTTAATCTGGTTTTCTGGCATAAAATTGCATCCATGGGTGGGGGTTAAAGGGCACACAGGAGGAAATAATTTATATCTCAGTTCACAGGTGTATCTCTGGAAGGATACACAATGTCTCAGACTTTCTCCACTCCCTGCAGGTCTAACTGCTTTCCCTCTGTTCTTCCCCCAGAGGACCTCCTCACTCCATTGTGCTGCCTCCTACAGGAAGCCCTCCCAGACAGCATCTCCTTCACATCCCACAGATTCCTATCATCTAGAGTCCAATGCCCAGGACAGATGGACCCACTCACCTGCTCTGAAACACTGTTGACAATCACCAGGTGGGCCCCGAGATCCTTGCAGGAGGAGGCAGAGGTTTCCCAGCTGCCCAGGGTTCTGGAGAAGAGGTAGCAGCTTCCCTGGAAGAGCTCCCAGTCCCAGGGACAGGGCCGGCACAGGCCAGCTACGGAGCAGACACTGAGTTCAGTGGCTGGCTTCTCTTCTCCCTTCTGCCTTGGACCTTAGAGCCCAGGGCTGGTCTCTTATTTCAGTTATCAACTCAGAGCTCCCCAAACCCAGACCTCAATGCATGTGCTCTGTCCTGCCTGCCTCAGTGGAAGCCCCAGAAGGTGGATGCCAACCCATCTGATGACCCCTCTGCTCTGCCCTTTGTCCTAACTCAGGCATTGGAGTCTCACCCAGCGAGGCGTTGAACTGAGTCAGCTGCTGCTGGATCTGCTGGATCTGCTCCAAGCTGGAGTGTGTCTGCTCCCAAGGAACAGCAACTACAAGGAGAGGTTGGCAACAATTAAGCATCACTGCGTGCCTGGTCCAGAGCTGGACCCATGAAATCACACTGGTGGTCATATTGACCGCAGGACCCCATTTCACAGACCACAGCACTGAGTCTCAGACTCTGTTAGGCCCAACAGGTCTCTGGCCTCCCCCATCATGCCATGCATCCAGCATGCCTGTGCCCATGGTTACCCGCCTCATACAACCTCAGAGTCCTCTCCCACCTAGAGCCCCAGTTACCCTTGTCCAAGCTGGAGCTACCCTGTTGATCCTGGGTCTGTCCCTGTGAGTATGCACGAATCCTGGAGACTGCAAGAGAGAAGAGCACACCCATGCCCTCTTATGAACACTGACAGTACCTGGCTGTGCCAAGTTCAGTTGCAAGGGAAAGATGATCCCCATTTCAGAGAAGGACAGTAAGCTGCTGGTGGTCACAGATGAAAGGAAGGATGTGGACTTTAGATGTCCCAGCTGTGGTGAATTTGGGTCTAGGCAATGATCACCACAGAGGGAAAATCTAAGAGCTCAGCTACTGTCCCATGCTGGAGTTCTTGCTTAACAAGTGCAAAAATAAAATAATAAATAAAATAAAAACAGACCTCCCCCCCCCCAAAAAAAAAGCAAACAAGTCAACCTAAAAGAATTCTGTACTCCTGTCACCCTCTCCCAGCCCTGCTCTGACTTACCTTGAGCCAGGGTGGCCAACATAAGCAAAAAGAGGCCCAAAGAGATGAGAAGCAGCAGAAGCCAGGGGACTTGGGTCAGATGCCCTGCAGAACCGGCAGAGGGGCAGAGCTGAGCTCCCAGGGAGCAGATCCTGCTCTGCTGTGTTCCTTCTGCAGAGAGTCCCTGACACCTCTGCCCCTGAGTCATCCTGGTACCTTGTAAACTCTTGGAGCTGCAAATGAGACCCTCGGGGTCATGCTCAGCAAATCCCTGGTCTCCAGATGTGACCTCCTCCTCCTCTGAATGGGGCAGAAGATAAGCAGCTGACCTTCAAAGCTCAGCCACCTCCCTCATCACCACCTCTCCCAGGCTGGAGGCCAGGACCAGATCACCCTGGATCCTGGATCCTGGGTCCTGGATCCTGGATCCTGGGTCCTGGACCCTGGATCCTGGGTCCTGGACCCTGCTTCCCCTAGTCGGTACCCAGCCTCACCATGGTTCTTTGGCTGATGGAACTCTGGCTCTCCTGCCATCCTCTGCTTCTCTTGACTCCCTCCTCTCCACCTTCCCTCTGCCCTGGGATTTATATAACCCCATGGCTCTGTGCAGCACCCTCTGTGAGGTCGATTCTTCTCTGACTCAGGGGAAAAAAAGGGAACAGGATGGGGACACCCTCACCCCGGAAAAGAGACATGGGGAGAGAGACATTGCTTGGCACAGCTAGAAGAGTAGGTAGTAGAGCAGAGACAGGAGCTATGGTGTATATTTTAGTAGCATTAGCTTGAAGAAGCCAGTTACAGTACACGTGCAGGCAGAAGAGAGCAAGCAGTGGATTGATGCATGCCAGAGCTCTGCTTGCTTTCTCTTTCTCATCCCGGGATTTCTTGCCCGATGAGTGGCGCCACCCACAGCACTTTCCTACCTCAACTAAGCAAGGTAATCCCCCTCAGACTTGCCCAGAGGCCTGTTCTACAGGTGATTCTAACTTCTAGCAAGCGATTCCTCTATAAACCACACTCCATACAGCTACTGGCACCATCACCATATGTGAGTTTTTATCTCTCTCCTGTGAAATGGAACTGTCTTCCAATGTAAGGCTGAAGTTCAGTGGAGTGCAGAGGAAATGTGTGCAAATAACGTATGCTGCAACGGAGCCTCAGATACTGTGCTATATGGTCCTTGTGGCATCGCTAACTCAGCTCTCAGGGTTCAGTTAGGGGTTCAGTTGCTCATAGCTGAGTTTTACTTTGTAGGTGTTGAAACGAATATTCCATCTTTGAGGGAAGCTTCTTAAGACTTGGGATGTTCCGAGCCGGGCGTGGTGGCGCACGCCTTTAATCCCAGCACGTGGGAGGCAGAGGCAGGCAATTTCTGAGTTGGAGGCCAGCCTGGTCCACAAAGTGAGTTCCAGGGCAGCCAGGGCTATACAGAGAAACCCTGTCTCGAAAAAAACCAAAACCAAAACAAACAAACAAAAAAAAAATAAAAAAATAAAAAGAAAACAAAAGAAAAGCTCCAGAAATAACGAAATCAAAAGCTTCAGGAAGTCCTTGAAGCTCAGCAGATGTACTAAGTTTCTCCCCAAGCATAGCAGGAAGGAAGACTCTGAGAGACACTTTCAGACCAGTTGAGCTCTGGGAAGAGGCTCAGGCCAATTGAACTAGCTACAAGAGACATTCTGTGGCCTGGATTGTGCTGTGTGCTCTTGGATTCTGGTTGTCAAGAACTTTCATCCATGCTGGCGTGAGCTTACCACACTGCAGCTGTCTTTGAATCATTTCTGCTCCTGTGAGTAAGCTCTCCCACACACTCTTGTAAGTAACCACAATAAATTCACCAACTTGGTCTTTGGTGGTATCCTTACTTCAGTCTGACATTAATTCCCTATCTCAGATGCATAGATATCTGGTCACCTTTCCCTAGGAACCGTGTTCTACAACAGTAGATGCCACTCTGGCCTTTTCAGGTGACCTTTAACCTGATGTCCTTTCTGTCCCTCCCAGGTGACAAACTCAGTGCTCCCAGTTAGGCTGTGTTGCTTGCCTGTTTTAAGGGAAGAATTACAAGATGTCAGCCCAAATGAGGCTCCTCTGTAACAGTTGGTGGAACACGACAGCAGTCACCCCACTGTTACATGTGTGGGATAACAGAACACATGTAACTCCAAGGACTCACACAACCAAACATTCCCATATCTGAGGCTGGGACTGCAGCTGGCATCTGGGGACTTAGACTATTTCCTGTGCCTTCAGTGGCTGGAAAAGTTTAGGGAGCTCTCTAGGGCCTCTTTTTAAAAATAGACTCTAGAACAAGATAGAAGACCCAAACGTAACTACTTATAACTACACTCATCTGGTATTTGGCAAAGAGGCCGATGACAGCAGAGCAAAGTCAATGTCTTCAATAAACGGTGCTGGGGAAACTGGTTGTCCACGTGCAGGAGGATTAAATTAGACCTGTATCGATGGCCTCATACAAAAACCAGCTCCAAGTGGATCAAAGATTTTAATTTGAAAACTGCCAGAAGGAAACAAAGGCAGTGAGTGCCCTACAAGATATAGCTGTCGGAAAGGACTTTCTGAACAGGATTCCATTTGCCGAGGAATGAAAACCAACCATTGACAACTGGGGCCTCATAAAACAAAACAAAACAAAACAAAACAAACAAAACAAAACAAAACAAAACAAAACAAAACAAAACAGCTTTAGCACAGCCAAGGAAACAATGAATGTAGTGACGAGGAAGCCCACAGAATGGGAGGCAATCTTTGCCAACTAGAAATCTAACAGGAGACAAATATCTAGAATCTATGAAGAACTAAAATAAAAAATAAAAACGGCAATGAAACAGTTAAACCTTAATAAATGGGCCAGGAATCTAAATAGAGAGTTCTCAATAGGAGAAATAAAAAGGCTGAGAAAAAACTTTAAAAGTGTTTATCATCCTTAGAAATCAGGGAAATGCAAATTAAAGCAATTTTGAGATTTTTATCTTACTCCAGTCAGAATGGCTAAGACCAGCAAAACAAGGGACAGTAAATGCTGGCAAGGTTGTGGGGAAAAGAGAACCCTCAGCCACTGCCAGATACAGCCACTATGGAAATTCCCCTAAAGTTAAAAAAATCTAGCCAGCTATACCACTCTCAGCATCAGCCCAGAGGACTCACCATCCCATTCCACAGACACTTGCTCAGCCATTCTAATTGCTGTTCTACTCACAGTAGCTAGGAACTGAGAACAACCTAAGTGCCCTTCAATAGACAAAAAAATGTGAGACATACATACATACATTCGATGAAATGCTATTCAAGCATAAGTAAAAAAATAAAATCCTAAAATGGAAAATTAATGGAACTAGAAAAAAAATATTGAGTGGGGTAGTCCAGACAGCAAAAGACAAAGGTCACATGGTCTCTTTCATCTGTGGTTCCCAGCCCCAGCTTTCAGATACAAGTGTAGCTATCACCCATCAGCAAGAGAGCCTCTCTTTACAGCTTGATAGATCATCACAGAAAACCAGACTTGGACAACAGAGATCCCGGTCTCAGCAGGTCCATGTACATTCCAGTTCCTGAACCTATGGCTCAGGGAACATTGCCAAAGGAGGAGTGGAAAGATTGTAATATCCAGAATACCAGGAAGTGTGCTGTGAAACCATCTCTTCTCCTAGAAATGGCTGCATACACAAGACTGGAACACTGGCAATATCAATGGACATATTATCGTAAGGGTGAAATTCCCATGGGATTGCACCTCTAGACAAAGAACTACAGGCAGATAACGACTGCAGGGAGAAGGAGGATTAGCCTCTCTGAGGGCTGAGCTCCTGTAGTGGTTGTCCATTGTAGAGTAGTAAGCCCTGAAACATACACACATACACACAAACAACAAAATGGACTCAGCAGGTTGTATTTATATATTTGTACACACACACACACACACACACACACACACAATAATAAAGAAAAAGCTATCCATTTGAGGGGAACATGGAAGGGGTTGGGTGAAGAAAATGGAGGGTAAATTTCTAATGTCATTATGCAACCAATCATTTTCTATGAATACGCATGAAAATTTAAAACAATGTTAATTTTCGATTAAATGTCTATGCTGGTAAACATGATTATTTTAAACTATGTGCATATGTACATGGGTTGAGTGAAGTGCCTGCAGATGCCAGAAGAGGGAGTTACATTCCCTGGACCTGAAGTTATAGGCAGTTGTGAGCCACTTGATGTAGGTGCTGGGTATTGAATTCAGACCCTCTGAAAGTGCAGTATGGTTTTTTTTGTTTGTTTGTTTTTGTTTTTTGTTTTGTTTTTGCCAGGTTCCTGCAAGCATCATTACAGTCAAGGAAATGAACCACAAAGGTAAGAGTGAAAATTTTCTTCAGCCTGACTTAGACAGTCTGGATCGACCTTCTGGAGAGTTGGTGGTTTATTACAAGCATATTTAAACACAGTACAATTTGAGAGAAAGTTTCCAGGCAAAAATCACTCCAATTCCATGTGCAAAATAAAGCTGAAGGTGTGATTACATAGAAACTCCTTTGCAAAGTACATGTGACCACAAGGATGGGTTCTATAGCTAAAGGGCCTAGAATCTGGTGGGGTTTCTATAAAATACATGTGGTATCTTCCCTAAGGATGGCTTACATTAACTTGGAGTTAAGTATAAAGGCCTAGGGAGGGAAGAGTCTGGGATAAATATCCCCAGGGGGATTTGGGTGAAGTCTGACTTCACAGATAGCAAAAGGTCTCCAGGTATTGAACATATACTTCCAAATTTCTGGTGGGGGGACAGCAGGTATTTTACTTTGTCCATTGAGGAGACACCCCCATACATGTTTAACATTCCTGGTTTCTCTAGAGTTTATCTGTGAGTATAGGGACCTCATGCCTTCTACACTTTTTAATTTCACAAATTTTTATTAATTATTTTATTTATTTATTTTCCAGATGTTACTCCCCCTCCCCAGTCCCCTCCCAGAATTCTTTATCTCATTGTGTCTCCCCTTTGCCTCTGAGAGGGTATACCCCCCCACACACACATCCCCCTTCCATGGGGCATTGAGGCCAGACTAGGCAGTCCTCTGCTACATATATACGGGGAGTGGGGGAGGTTCGGACCAGCTAATGTATGCTCATGTATGGTTGATGGCTTAGTCTTTGGGAGTTCCCAGGGATCCAGGTTAGTTGACACCATTTTGATCTTCCTATGGGGTTGCTATCCCCTTCAGTTCCTTCATTCCTTCCCCTAATTCTTCCATAGGAGTCCCTGACCTCAGTCCAATGGTTGGCTGTAAGTATCTGCATCTGTTTCAGTCACCTGCTGGTAGAGGCTTTTAGAGGACAGACATGCTAGATTCCAATCTGCAAGCACAACGTGGCATCAGTAAGTGTTAAGGTTTGGTGCCTGCCCATGGGATGGATCCCAAGTTGGGTCAGTCACTGGACAACCTTTCTTTCAGTCTCTTCTCCATTTTTGTCCCCAAATTTCCTTTAGACAGAAACAGTTCTGGGCCCAAAATTTTGAAGGTAGGTGGATGGTGGTGCCATCACTCTACTTGGGGGGCCTGTCTATCTACTAGAGGTGATCTCTTCAGGTTCTCTCTCCCCACTGTTGGGCATTTTGGCTAAGGTCATTCCCATTGAGTCCTGGGAGCCTCTCACACCCCAGGTCTCTGGGAATTTCTAGAGACTGTCCCCAACACCCCGAAGCTGCATATTTATATTCATTCTTTTGGCCTTCTGGGCTTCTCTTCTGTTTCCCCTCATACCTGATCCTGCTCCTTTCCCCTCTCACCCAGTTCCCTCCTTCCCCCTGCCTATCATGATTGTTTATTTTGTTTCCCCTTATAAACGAGATTGAAGCATCCTCACTTGGACCTTCCTTCTTGTTAAACTTCTTATGGTCTGTGGGTTGTATCATAGGTATGCTGTACGTTTTGGTTAGTATCCAGTTATTAGTGAGTGCATACTACACATGTCCTTTTGGGTCTGGGTTACCTCACTCAGGATATTTTCTAGTTCCATCTACTCACCTGCAAAATTCTTGATGTCCTCATCTTTAATAGCAGAATGGTATTCCATTGTGTAAATGAACCACATTTTCTGCATCCGTTCTTTGAATGAGGGACATCTGGGTTGCTTCCAGTTTCTGGCTATTATGAATAAGGTGGCTGTGACCATAATGGAGCATGTGTCTTTGTGATGTGGGGGAGCATCCTTTGGGTATATGCTCAGGAGCAGAATAGCTGGATCTGCAGGTAGAACTATTTCTAATCTCCTAAGGAAGCACCAGATTGATTACCAGAGTGGTTGCATCAGTTTGCAATCCCACCAGTAATGGAGGAGTGCTCCTCTTTCTCCACATCTTCATCAGCATGTGCTGTCACTTGAATTTTTGGTCTTAGCCATTCTGATTGATATAAGGCGAAATCTCTGGTTCATTTTAATTTGCATTTTCCTGATAGTTAAGGATGTTGAACATTTCTGTAAGTGCATCTCTGCCATAGGAGATTCCTCTATTGAGAATTCTGTTTAGCTTTGTACCCATTTTTAAATTGGTTAATTATTTTTGAGTTTAACTTCTTGAGTTCCTTATATATTTTGGATATTAGCCCTCTATTGGCTTTATGGTTAGTGAAGATCTTTTCTTAATTTGTAGGTTGTTTTGTCCTATTGAGAGTGGCCTTTGTCTTACAGAAACTTTTCAGTTTCATCAGGTCCCATTTATTAACTGTTGATCTTAGAGCCTGAGCCATTGGTGTTCTGTTCAGGAAACTTTCCCCTGTGCCAATGCATTTGATTATAAGATTCAGTGTATCTGGCTTTATGTGGAGGTCCTTGATCCACTTGGGCTTTATGCAAGGTGATAAATATGGTTCTATTTTCATTCTTCTACATACAAATCACCAGTTAGATGAGCACCATTTTTGAAAATGCTTTCTTTTTTTTTTTCAATGTATGGTTTTGGCTTCTTTGTCAAGGATCAAGTGTCCATATGTGTATGGGTTTATTTCTGAGTCTTTGATTTATTCAATCTATTTCATTGATTCACCTGCCTGTCTCTGTACCAATACCATGCAGTTTTTAAACCACTATTGCTCTGTAGTACACATTTAGGTCAGGGATGGTGATTCCCTCAGAAGTTCTTTTACTGTTGAGAATTCTTCTGGCTATTCTGGGTTTTTGTTTTTCCATATGAAATTTAGAATTGTTCTTTCCATGTCTGTGAAGGGTTATATTGGAATTTTCATGGGGTTTGCATTAAATATGTAGATTGCTTTTTTGATAAGATGGCCATTTTCACCATGTTAATTCTACCAATCCATGAACATGGGAGATCTATCTTGAGATGGCCTTTGATTTCTTTCTTCAGGGAATTGAAGTTCTTGTCATACAGATCTTTCACTTGCTTGGTTAGAGTTACACCAAGATATTTTATATTATTCGTGGCTACTGTGAAGTGTATTGTTTCCCTAATTTCTTTCTCAGCCCATTTATCATTTGTATAAAGGAGGTTACTGATTTGTTCGAGTTAATTTTATATGCAGCCACTTTGCTGAAGTTGTTTGTCAGCTGTAGGAGTTCTCTGGTGGAATTTTTGGGGTTTCTTATGTATATTATCATATCCTCTGTGAATAGTGATACTTTGGTTTCTGCTTTTCCAATTTGTATTCCCTTGATCTTTTTTTTTTTGTTGTCTTATTGCTGTATCTAGAACTTCAAGTACTATATTGAATAGATAGGGAGAGAGTGGGAAGCCTTGTCTTGTCTCTGATTTTAGTGCACTTGCTTCAAGTGTCTCTCAACTTAATTTGATGTTGGCAGTTAGTTTGCTGTGTATTGCTTTTATTATGTTTAGGTGTGTGCCATAAATTTCTGATCTAAGACTTTTTAAAATGAAGGGTGTTGTATTTTGTCAAAGGTTTTTTTCAGCATCTAATGAGATGATCATGTAAATTTTTTGGGTTTGTTTATATAGTAGATTATGTTGATGGATTTTTGTATATTGAATCATCCCTGTATCCCTGGGATGAAGCCTACTTGATCATGATGAATAATGGTTTTGATGTGTTCTTGGATTCAGTTTGGGAGAATTTTATGGAGTATTTTGCATTGATATTCATAAGTGAAATTGTCCTGAAGTTCTCTTTCTTTGCTGGGTCTTTGTGTGGTTTAGGTATCAGAGTAACTTAGTACAATGAGTTAGGTAGTGTTCCTTTTGTTTCTGTTTTGGAGAATAGTTTGAAGCATATTAATATTAGTTCTTCTTTGAAGGTCTGGTAGAATTATGCACTAAACCCATGTGGTCCTGTGCCTTTTTTGGTTGGGATGTTTGTAATGATTGCCCCTATTTCCTTAGGGGTTAGGGACTGTTTAGATAGTTTACCTGATCTCGATTTAACTTTGGTATGTGGTATCTCTCTAGAAAATCATCCATTTCATCTAGGTTTTCCAGTTTTGTTGAGTATAGGCTTATGTAGTAATATATGATGATATTTTGAATTTCCTCAGTTGCTGTTGTTATGTCTCCTTTTTTCATTTTGGATTTGGTGAATTTGGATACTGTCTCTTTGCCCTTTAGTTTGACTAAGGGCTTATATATCTTGTTGATTTTCTCAAAGAACCAGCTCTTGGTTTCGTTGATTCTTTGTATTGTTCTTTTATTTCTAACTGGTTGATTTCAGCTCTGAATTTGACTATTTCCTCCCTTCTACTCCTTTTGGGTATGTTTGCTCCTTTTTTGTTCTAGAGCTTTCGGGTATGTTGTTAGGTTACTAATATGGGGTCTCTCCAACTTCTTTATGAAGGCACTTAATGCTTCCTCTTAGCACTGCTTTCCTTGTGTCCCATTAGTTGGACATGCTGTGTCATCATTTTCGCTGAATTCCAGAAAGTCTTTAATTTCTTTCTTTACCTCTTCCCTGAACAAGTTATCATTGAGCAAAGAGTTGTTCAGTTTCTATAAGTATGTGAGCTTTCTTTTGTTTTGTTATTATTGAAGTCAAGCCTTAGTCCATGGTGATTTGATAGAATGCACGGTATTATTTCAATCTTCTTGTATCTTTTTTTTTTTGTAGAACATAACTTTAATATTTTCAACTGTTAATATTCAACACACAGAATAATTATTTCAAGATATATTTCATTGTTATATCTCCCTTTTCAATTCTGATTTTATTAATTTGGATACTGTCTCTGTGCCCTTTGGTTAGTCTGGCAAAGGGTTTATCTATCCTGTTGATTTTCTCAAAGAACCAGCTCCTGGTTTTGTTGATTCTTCATATAGTTCTTTTTTTTTTTTTCTATTTGGTTGATTTCAGCCTTGAGTTTGGTTATTTCCTGCCATCTTGGGTGTATTTGCTTCTTTTTGTTCTAGAGCTTTCAGGTGAGCTGTCAAGCTGCTAGTGTAAGTTCTCTCTAGTTTCTTTTTGGAGGCACTCAGCGCTATGAGTGTTCCTCTTGCCTCATTGTGTCCCGTAAGTTTTGGTATGATGTGTTTTTATTTTCATTGAATTCTAAAAAGCCTTTAATTTCTTTCTTTATTTCTTCCTTGACCAAGTTATCATTGAGTAGAGCATTGTTCAGTTTCCATGTGTATGTGGGCTTTCCATTGTTTTTCTTGGTATTTAAGGCCAGCCTTAGTCCATGGTGATTTGATAGGGTGCACTGGATTATTTCAATCTTCTTGTATCTGTTGAGGCCTACTTTGTTATATGGTCAGTTTTGGAGAAGGTACCATAAGGTGCTGAGAAGAAGGTATATTCTTTTGCTTTAGAATGAAATGCTTTATAAATATCTGTTAGATCCACTTGGTTCATAACTTCTTTTAGTTTCACTGTGTCTCTGTTTATTTTCTGTTTCCAGGATCTGTCCATTGCTGAAAGTGGGATGTTGAAGTCTCCCACTATTATTGGGTGGGGTGCAATGTGTGCTTTGAGCTTTAGTTAAGATTCTTTTATGAATGTGTGTGCCTTTACATTTGGAACGTAGATGTTCAGAACTGAGAGTTCATCCTGGTAGATTTTTCCTTTGATCAGTATGAAGTGTCCTTCCTTATCTTTTTTGATAACTTTTGGTTGAAAGTTGATTTTATTCGATATTAGAATGGCTACCCAGGCTTGTTTCTTGAGACCATTTACTTGGAAAATTGTTTTCCAACCTTTCACTCTGAGGTAGTGTCTGTCTTTGTTACTGAGGTGCATTTCCTGTATGCAGCAAAATGCTGGGTCCTGTTTACGTATCCAGTTTGCTAGCATTAATCTTCTTGACTGTGGATAAAATATAACCAGTTGCCCTAAGCTCCTGCCTTTCATGTCTTCTCTACCACAATGATCTGTACCCTCAAATGCTAAGCCAAAAATACCTCTTTCTGCCTTAAGTTGCCTTTGGCTGAATATTTTATCACAGTAACAGGAAACTAACCAAGACAAAGAGGCTCTCCTTGGATGCTCAATTGAGTATATCTGAAGTCTATTAAGTCCAGGGAGATATGTGGACTAGAATCATATGAGAAATATACCAGAGGGTCAGGAGCTTTTCCAGTGGCTCTGAAGGCAACCTATGTAGCCTCAGATAGCACCTCTCAAAGCGATATGGCTTGCTACTATGGCATCCTAAGTAGACTACAAATAGAATGGTCAACAAGCAGCAGATCCCACAGGCTGACAGGAATCTCTATAGCATTGGCCCAGCAAAGTGAATACCTCATCTGTCCAGGCCAGATGGTGAACAGAAAGAGCATGCTCAGCTGATTCATTATCATGATGCTTTGAGGATTCTCTGAAAGCAGTAGGAGACAGTATTCTTTCATGTACCTTTGCTGAAATTCCTTCCCACCACAAGACACAAGCAGTATCTATGCTTCCCCCCAAGATCCCAGTGACACTATGGGTGTGGGCATTCCCCCCACCCCCAACAGACTTCACTCCAAAAACCTTTATTTAGCATAGTTGAGGGCTTCCCTATAGTAGTGTAGATAGATAGAGCCTTTTGCATTCTTCTCTAGCCTATATATCCTAGCCTCTCCTTCAAGTGACTTGCAATTAAGGCAGAGGTGCATATTGCAGGAAGTAGGGAGCAGCTGGGCACTCAGGTGAGGGTCTATGACCCTTTCTATGCCTCCATAGGGGGATGTAAATAGTCAACGAGCCCTGCTGGGATGATCTTTTTTCAAGAAGGTAATGCTGAACTCCTCAAGATTGTAGTTGCTTGGCTCAGAGGACAATCACTTACATATGCATGAAAATTTTCCTATAGGTTATTGTCTTTATCAAAGTATAACTTTGGGACTATGAAAAGACCAAACACCTCGAAGCCATTGCTGCCAAGCCTGACAACCTGAACCCAATTCCTAGGACTCAAGCGCTGGAAAGAAATAAATGACTTTTCCTCTGACTTCCACAAGCATGCTATGGAATACAAACACATAAATAAATAAATATATTTTAAAAATATTTTCATACTTTCTTGTGGAGTGGTGGGCTGCACACAGACAGCCTGGTCTCCAGTCGAGCAAAGGTCTGGAACCCCAGTAACCCAGTGGGTGGTGATTTCTACCTGCATGGGACAGAAGGTGTTCAATCACGTCTCCTGGGCCCCTGGCTCCTGTTGAAGTTACTGCCTTCACAGCCCCCCCCCCCGCCCCCCCCTCCCCAAGGCCACCCGCCCCGCAGGAGAGGTGCGTGGCTATCAGTTATATAGGAGCAGCACCAAGCCTTCCCACATGCAAATAAGGTTTCCTCAAAGCTCTCAGTCCAAGCTAATGAGAGGTACCTGCTGTTGAACCCTGAATCACCCCCAAAACTGTATATAAATCCATCCAGGGAATTAAAGGTGTGCGAGAACTACTCCATCATCTGAGCCTTCTGTTCTAACAGCTGTAACACTTGGGAAGAGATCTGCTCTACCGAAGTGCTGCCTGAAGCTCTGCTGCACTCCTCACTGGCTAGTCAGCCTCTCGTCAGCCCAGCCTGACCTGACTCAGTTCAGGGCAGTGCAGAGTAACCAAATGGCAAGGCAGAGATGAAGGTAGAGCCAACTGCAACAGCAGAAGCAGCGGGAAAGACTTCCCCTCTCTGCCCACACTTGCTTCCCTTCTCTGGAAGTCTCTTACCAGGCCAGCCCAGAGGTCTCCGTGGAAAGCCTCTGGTACACAGGCCCACACTTTATAACGACAGTAAGCTGACTTCTCTTGAGAAAACATGGTGATGAGAAAGCAATGAGGTAACCTATTCAATGTGCTAAAAGAAAAAAAAAAATACCCATCAGCAAATCTATATTTTTCCACCATAGAAAGAAATTACTTGGGTGAGCTTTGTTTTTATATGTGTCTTAATTGATGGATCAACTAATTTGTTGGTGTTATGCGTATGCCACATGGAATGTGTGGAGGTCAGAAGACAACTTGTGGAAATGGATTCTCTCCTTGTAGGCCCTAGGGACCAAATTCATTACCAGATTTGACAGCAAGTACCTTTACCCTGTGAACTAATTCAATGGCACCTTTTTGTACATTTTTTGGTTTTGGCTTTTCAAGATAGGGTTTCTCTGTGTGGCCATGGCTGTCCTGGACTCACTCTGTAAACAAGGTTGGCCTCAAACTCCTAGAAATCTGCCTGCCTCTACCTCCTGAGTGCTGGGATTAAAGGTGTGTGCTATCATGCCCAGTCTTCCTTTTTGCACTTTTTATCTGAATTGAGCAAAACAAATGGCTGCAGATTCATAACTGTTCCCTTGCTATGAACTTCCTAAAACAGGGAACATGCCTTTACCTTCTGAAACATTTAGCCAACCCCTAGATGAACTTTGTAAACATGATGTTCAATAAAAGAAGCCATGCACAGAAGATCACATCCTATATAAAACTGAGACAGGCTGAAAAGGCCGGGATCTACTCATGGGACACACTTTATTTTTCTGCTGCATCCAGTTGGAATGCAGACACTCCGAATCTGCTCTCAGGGGCTGCTTCAACAGTCTAAATTTGACAATTCTAACTCACAGCTATCTCTGGATGACTGAATAGACTTCAGAGAACTGGTAGAATCTTCAAGGAGAACCTCCTTATCTTAGTTGCCTTTTCCATCATGGTGATAAAATACCTTGACCAAGGCAATGCAAGAGAAGGGGCAACTTTGGTTCATGGTTCAAGGGTACAAGCATTATGGAGAGGAAGGCAGGGCAGCAGGGGTCATGTTGTACTCATAGTCCAGAAACTGCAAGAAAAATGCTGGCACTCAGTTTGCTTTCTTCTTTTTTATTATATTCATGTTCTCTGCTGCCCAGTTAAGACAAATCTTCCCACCTTCGTCAACCTAATCTAGGTAATCCTACACAGGTGTTCCAGGGGTTGTTTCCTAGGTGATTCTAGAACCTGTCAAGTTGATGTTTATTAATGTCACCTACACTCCCCCCACCCTGGGACATTGCACAAGTCAGTGCACATATTTTTTGTCCTGTTTGAGAAGCAGAGCTCCCATTTGTCCAGTTTGTGCAATGCAACCCCTAATGCTGCTATATAAGTGCAAACAGAGCGTCTCTTATGTAGTCATTGGCTTCTGCATTTTTTGATTTCTATCTCTGGGAGAGCTGATGGAGCTACTTGGAGAGCAGCAAGGAAAGCTGATAACTTTGAGAGATTTCTGCATGCAAAGCTCAGAGCTGTGATCTGAGGGGGGCTATGTTTCACCTTTATGAAATTTGAAAAATTACATATAATTATTTACTCTGTACATGTGCCACAGAAAGCACATGAGGTCAGAAAATATCTTGAGGAAGTCCATTTTCTCCTTACACAGAATGGCTCCTGGGAACTGAACTTAGGTCATAAGGTCTGGCAGCAAGTTCCTTTATCCACCAAGCCATCTCACAGATCTGCGTTTGCACTTTTTCTCAGAATTGAGTAAAACAAATTTTAGTGGATTTGTAACAATTCCCTTGACATAAAATTTCCAGATCAGGGAGAGAGAGAGAGAGAGAGAGAGAGAGAGAGAGAGAGAGAGAGAGAGAGAGAGAGAGAGAGAGAGAGAGGATCCATTTTTCCATTTCTTGGGACCTGGGAGGAGGCAAATAGATAGCTGCTATTTGTGTGACAATATGAATATCCCAGTGTCAATGTATTTTATACTATCAGTGATTAAAATAGCCAATGTTAGAATGCCACCAAGATGGCTCAGTGAAGATTGCTATCAAACCTGACAACTTGAGTTTGATCTCTAGTCACACATGGTGAAAGGAGAGAATTGCCTTCCATAAGCTATCCTCTGACCTGTACACACACACATACACACACAAATACTTGTTAAAAAATTCTTTAATCCTTTTTTACAGTCTAGACTTCACCCCTTCCTGGTCTTCCCCCCAACCGCTCCCCATCTGTACTGGCTAGTTTTGTGTGTCAACTTGACACAGCTGGAGTTATCACAGAGAAAGGAGCTTCAGTTGAGGAAATGCCTCCATGAGATCCAACTGTAAGGCATTTTTCTCAATTAGTGATCAAGGGGGAAAGGCCCCTTGTGGGTGGGACCATCCCTGGGCTGGTAGTGTTGGGTTCTATAAGAGAGTAGGCTGAGCAAGCCAGGGGAGGCAAGCCAGTAAAGAACATCCCTCCATGGCCTCTGTATCAGCTCCTGCTCCCTGACCTGTCTGAGTTCTAGTCCTGACTTCCTTTGGTATGTAAGTGTAAGCCAAATAAAACCTTTCCTCCCCAACTTGCTTCTTGGTCATGATGTTTGTGCAGGAATAGAAACCCTGACTAAGATAAATTGGTACCAGCAGAATGGGGTATTCCTGTGACAACCTGACCATGTTTTGGGGAGGACTGTGGAAGGATTTTGGAACTTTGGGCTTGAAGATCCATTCGTTGTTAAGAGCTCTGTCAGATGTTGTGTAGGAGCTTGGAAGATAATGCTGAGAACAGTGCAGAAGATGGAGGCCTGGTTTGTGAAATTTCAGGGGGAAAATTAAAGACTCTCTTTAGGGCCATTGCTGTTTTTATTGTGAAGATTTTGTAGTTTTGGTTAGCTGGGGCTGAAGAATCAGCTGTGATTAACAAGATACCAGAACTACTAAAGCAAAAACTTTGCATTACTGGGACTAATGATGCTGGTTAGCTGGAGCTAAGAAATTAGCGGTGATTAAGAAGAGACCAGCGGACACTCGCCAGCTACGCACAACACCCGCCACAGGATCTTAAGACTTCAGGTGAGTGGAACACAGCTTCTGCTCCAATCCAATTGCGCGCGGGACCTGAGACTGCATTAGTTAGGGAAGCAGAAACCGGCCTGAGTAGGGCCACAGGCCTCATCCAGCTGGAACAGCACCTGTGTAGCTAGAGTGCAGGGTCGGCTGACACCCGCCAGCTACCCACGACCCCCGCCACAGGATTTTGAGACTGCTGGTGAGTGGAACACAGCTTCTGCTCCAGTCCAATCACGCGGGACCTGAGACTGCTCTGGTTGGGGAGGCAGAAATCCGGCCTACGCAGGGCCACAACCCTCTTCCGGTCAGAAAAGCACCGGGGTAGCTAGGGCGCAGAGTTGGCTGACACTCGCCAGCTACCCACAACACCCGCCACAGGATCTTAAGACTTCTGGTGAGTGGAACACAGCTTCTGCTCCAATCCAATTGCGTGAGGGACCTGAGACTGCATTAGTTAGGGAAGCAGAAACCGGCCTGAGTAGGGCCACAGGCCTCATCCGGCTGGAACAGCACCGGTGTAGCTAGAGCGCAGGGTCGGCTGACACCTGCCAGCTACCCACGACCCCCGCCACAGGATTTTGAGACTGCTGGTGAGTGGAACACAGCTTCTGCTCCAATCTTTAAACAGTGACAACGACAACAACTAACCCCAGAGATTACCAGATGGCGAAAGGTAAACGTAATAATCTTACTAACAGAAACCAAGACCACTCACCATCATCAGAACCCAGCACTCCCACTTCACCCAGTCCAGGGCACCCCAACACACCGGAAAAGCTAGACACGTATCTAAAAGCATATCTCCTGATGATGGTAGAGGACTTCAAGAAGAACTTTAATAACACACTTAAAGAAATACAAAGGAACACTGGTAAACAGGTAGAAGACAATAAAGAGGAAGCACAAAAATCCCTTAAAGAATTGCAGGAGAACACTGCTAAAGAGTTACAAATCCTTAAAGAAAAACAGGATAACCTAATCAAACAGGTAGAAGTCCTTAATGAAAAACAGGAAAACACATCCAAACAGATGAGGGAAATGAACAAAACCATACTAGACCTAAAAAAGGGAAGTAGACACAATAAAGAAAACCCAAAATGAGGCAACACTGGAGATAGAAACCCTAGGAAAGAAATCTGGAACCATAGATACCAGCATCAGCAACAGAATACAAGAGATGGAAGAGAGAATCTCAGGTGCAGAAGATTCCATAGAGAACATCGGCACAACAATCAAGGAAAATGTAAAATGCAAAAAGATCCTAACTCAAAACATCCAAGAAATACAGGACACAATGAGAAGACCAAACCTACGGATAATAGGAGTGGATGAGAATGAAGATTTTCAACTCAAAGGACCAGCAAACATCTTCAACAAAATTATAGAAGAAAACTTCCCAAATCTAAAGAAAGAGATGCCCATGAACATACAAGAAGCCTACAGAACTCCAAATAGACTGGACCAGAAAAGAAATACCTCCCGACACATAATAATCAGAACAACAAATGCTCTAAATAAAGATAGAATACTAAAAGCAGTAAGAGAAAAAGGCCAAGTAACATATAAAGGCAAGCCTATCAGAATTACACCAGATTTTTCACCAGAGGCTATGAAAGCCAGAAGATCCTGGACGGATGTTATACAGACACTAAAAGAACACAAATTCCAGCCCAGGCTACTATACCCAGCCAAACTCTCAATTAACATAGATGGAGAAACCAAAGTATTCCACGACAAAACCAAATTCACACATTATCTCTCCACGAATCCAGCCCTTCAAAGGATAATAACAGAAAAAAACCAATACAAGGACAGGAACCACGCCCTAGAAACTACAAGAAGGTAATCCCTCAACAAACCTAAAAGAAGTCAGCCACAAGAACAGAATGCCAACTTTAACAACAAAAATAACAGGAAACAACAATTACTTTTCCTTTATATCTCTTAATATCAATGGACTCAACTCCCCGATAAAAAGACATAGACTAACAAACTGGCTACACAAACAAGACCCAACATTTTGCTGCTTACAGGAAACTCATCTCAGAGAAAAAGATAGACACTACCTCAGAATGAAAGGCTGGAAAACAATTTTCCAAGCAAATGGTATGAAGAAACAAGCTGGAGTAGCCATTCTAATATCTGATAAGATTGACTTCCAACCCAAAGTCATTAAAAAAGACAGGGAGGGACACTTCATACTCATCAAAGGTAAAATCCTCCAAGAGGAACTATCAATCCTGAATGTCTATGCTCCAAATACAAAGGCAGCCACATTCATTAAAGAAACTTTAGTAAATCTCAAAGCACACATTGCACCTCATACAATAATAGTGGGAGACTTTAACACACCACTTTCACCAATGGACAGATCGTGGAAACAGAAACTAAACAGGGACACAGTGAAACTAACAGAAGTTATGAATCAAATGGATCTGGCAGATATCTACAGAACATTCTATCCTAAAACAAAAGGATATACCTTCTTCTCTGCACCTCATGGTACTTTCTCCAAAATTGACCACATAATTGGCCACAAAGCAGGCCTCAACAGATACAAAAATATTGAAATTGTCCCATGCATCCTATCAGATCACCATGGACTAAGGCTGATCTTCAATAACAAAATAAATAATAGAAAGCCAACCTTCACGTGGAAACTGAACAACACTCTTCTCAGTGATACCTTGGTCAAGGAAGGAATAAAGAAAGAAATTAAGGACTTTTTAGAGTTCAATGAAAATGAAGCCACAACATACCCAAACTTATGGGACGAAATGAAAGCATTTCTAAGAGGAAAACTCATAGCTCTGAGTGCCTCCAAAAGGAAACTAGAGAGAGCACACATTAGCAGCTTGACAACACACCTAAAAGCACTAGAACAAAAGGAAGCAAATTCACCCAAGAGGAGTAGACGGCAGGAAATAATCAAACTCAGGGGTGAAATCAACCAAGTGGAAACAAGAAAAACTATTCAAAGAATCAACCAATCAAGGAGCTGGTTCTTTGAGAAAATCAACAAGATAGATAAACCCTTAGCCAGACTCACTAGAGGGCACAGGGAAAGCATCCTAATTAACAAAATCAGAAATGAAAAAGGAGACATAACAACAGATCCTGAAGACATCCAAAACACCATCAGATCCTTCTACCAAAGGCTATACTCAACAAAACTGGAGAACCTGGATGAAATGGAGAAGTTCCTAGACAGATACCAGGTACCAAAGTTGAATCAAGATCAGGTTAATGATCTAAACAGCCCTATATCCCCCAAAGAAATAGAAGCAGTCATTAATAGTCTCCCAACTAAAAAAAGCCCAGGACCAGATGGGTTTAGTGCAGAGTTCTATCAGACCTTCAAAGAAGATCTAATCCCAGTTCTTCACAAACTATTCCACAAAATAGAAACAGAAGGTACTCTACCCAACTCATTCTATGAAGCCACAATTACTCTGATACCTAAACCACAAAAAGACCCAACAAAGATAGAAAACTTCAGACCAATATCCCTTATGAATATTGATGCAAAAATCCTCAATAAAGTTCTTGCTAACCGAATCCAAGAACACATCAAAACAATCATCCATCCTGACCAAGTAGGTTTCATCCCAGGGATGCAGGGATGGTTCAATATACGGAAATCCATCAACGTAATCCAGTATATAAACAAACTCAAAGACAAAAACCACATGGTCATCTCGTTAGATGCGGAAAAAGCATTTGACAAGATCCAACACCCATTCATGATAAAAGTCTTGGAAAGATCAGGAATTCAAGGCCCATACCTAAACATGATAAAAGCAATCTACAGCAAACCAGTAGCCAACATCAAAGTAAATGGTGAGAAGCTTGAAGCAATCCCTCTAAAATCAGGGACTAGACAAGGCTGTCCACTTTCTCCATACCTATTCAACATTGTACTGGAAGTCCTAGCCAGAGCAATTCGACAACAAAAGGAGATCAAAGGGATACAAATTGGAAAAGATGAAGTCAAAATATCACTTTTTGCAGATGATATGATAGTATATCTAAGTGACCCTAAAAATTCCACCAGAGAACTCCTAAGCCTGATAAACAGCTTCGGTGAAGTAGCTGGATATAAAATTAACTCAAACAAATCAATGGCCTTTCTCTACACAAAGAATAAACAGGCTGAGAAAGAAATTAGGGAAACAACACCCTTCTCAATAGTCACAAATAATATAAAATATCTTGGCGTGACTCTAACTAAGGAAGTGAAAGATCTGTATAATAAAAACTTCAAGTCTCTGAAGAAAGAAATTATAGAAGATCTCAGAAGATGGAAAGATCTCCCATGCTCATGGATTGGCAGGATCAACATTGTAAAAATGGCTATCTTGCCAAAAGCAATCTACAGATTCAATGCAATCCCCATCAAAATTCCAACTCAATTCTTCAACGAATTAGAAAGTGCAATCTGCAAATTCATCTGGAATAACAAAAAACCTAGGATAGCAAAAACTCTTCTCAAGGATAAAAGAACCTCTGGTGGAATCACCATGCCGGACCTAAAGCTTTACTACAGAGCAATTGTGATAAAAACTGCATGGTACTGGTATAGTGACATACAAATAGACCAATGGAATAGAATTGAAGACCCAGAAATGAACCCACACACCTATGGTCACTTGATCTTCGACAAGGGAGCTAAAAACATCCAGTGGAAGAAAGACAGCATTTTCAACAAATGGTGCTGGCACAACTGGTTGTTAACATGTAGAAGAATGCGAATCGATCCATTCCTATCTCCTTGTACTAAGGTCAAGTCTAAGTGGATCAAGGAACTTCACATAAAACCAGAGACACTGAAACTTATAGAGGAGAAAGTGGGGAAAAGCCTTGAAGATATGGGCACAGGGGAAAAATTCCTGAATAGAACAGTAATGGCTTGTGCTGTAAGATCGAGAATTGACAAGTGGGACCTCATGAAACTGCAAAGCTTCTGCAAGGCTAAAGACACCATCAATAAGACAAAAAAACCACCAACAGATTGGGAAAGAATCTTCACCTATCCTAAATCAGATAAGGGACTAATATCCAATATATATAAAGAACTCAAGAAGGTGGACTCCAGAAAGTCAAATAACCCCATTAAAAAATGGGGCTCAGAACTGAACAAAGAATTCTCACCTGAGGAATACCGAATGGCAGAGAAGCACCTGAAAAAATGTTCAACATCCTTAATCATCAGGGAAATGCAAATCAAAACAACCCTGAGATTCCACCTCACACCAGTCAGAATGGCTAAGATCAAAAATTCAGGTGACAGCAGATGCTGGCGAGGATGTGGAGAAAGAGGAACACTCCTCCATTGTTGGTGGGATTGCAAGCTTATACAACCACTCTGGAAATCAGTCTGGCGGTTCCTCAGTAAATTGGACATAGTACTACCGGAGGATCCAGCAATACCTCTCCTGGGCATATATCCAGAAGATGTCCCAACCAGTAAAAAGGACACATGCTCCACTATGTTCATAGCAGCCCTATTTATAATAGCCAGAAGCTGGAAAGAACCCAGATGTCCCTCAACAGAGGAATGGATACAGAAATTATGGTACATTTACACAATGGAGTACTACTCAGCTATTAAAAAGAATGAATTTATGAAATTCCTAGCCAAATGGATGGACCTGGAGGGCATCATCTTGAGTGAAGTAACACAATCACAAAAGAACTCACACAATATGTATTCACTGATAAGTGGTTATTAGCCCAAAACTTAGGATACCCAAGATATGAGATACAATTTGCTAAACGCATGAAACTCAAGAAGAATGAAGACCAAAGTGTGGACACTGTGCCCCTTCTTAGAATTGGGAACAAAACACCCAGGGAAGGAGTTACAGAGACAAAGTTCGTAGCTGTGATGAAAGGATGGACCATTTAGAGACTGCTGTATCCAGGGATCCATCCCATAAGCAGCTTCTAAACGCTGACACCATTGCATACACTAGCAAGATTTTGCTGAAAGGACCCAAATATAGCTGTCTCTTGTGAGACGATGCCGGGGCCTAGCAAACACAGGAGTGGATGTTCACAGTCAGCTATTGGATGTATCACAGGGCTCCCTATGGAGAAGCTAGAGAAAGTACCCAAGGAGCTAAAGGGATCTGCAACCCTATTGTTGGAACAACATGATGTACTAACCAGAACCCCGGAGCTCTTGTCTCTAGCTGCATATGTATCGAAAGATGGTCTAGTCGGCCATCAATGGAAAGAGAGGCCCATTGGACTTGCAAACTTTATATGCCCCAATATAGGGGAATGCCAGGGCCAAAAGAATGGGAATGGGTGGGTAGGGAAGTGGGGGGCGCTATGGGGGACTTTTGGGATAACATTGGAAATGTAATTGAGGAAAATATGTAATAAAAATATTAAAAAAAAAAAAAGAAGAGACCAGCATCGTTGAGGTGACATCTTCTGGGAAGTGGTTTCTAAAAGCACAAAGAGGCTGTGTTCCAGAGATAGGCAAGGTTGTACTCCTTCTGCAGTGGGACTTGGTAATGTGTAAGGGTCACCCAGGTGGTACTGGTTTTGAAGGCATGAAGGGGTCACACAGCAGCTCAGGCTCGGCACTGTGAGAGGCCATGGAAGGCCATTGGTGAAGGTGCAGCCCCAGTTGTAATTGAAGGCCCAGGACTGAAGGGGTCATGCAGTGTTTTGGAGATGCCAGTACCACAAGATGACCACCAAGAGCAGCAGCAGCAGTGGAGTACAGGCATCTGGAGCCCAGAGGATGACGTGTGTGCTACAAAGGGCATGGCTGGAGAAGTGACCCAAGCCCTTGGAGGACCCCAGAAGATCGTGAGTTGGATCCCAGACGTTGGATGGTTGGAGATTGATTTTTGCTTTGATTGTGACTGTGCCCTGATATTTTCCCTCTTGAAGGAAGAAACTGTTTTAGTGGAGCCCACAGTCAAGAGACTTTTAATTGTAAAAAGACTTTGGATTTTAAAAGAGATGGATATTTTAAAGAGATTGAAAATTTAAGAATATGTAAAGACTGTGGGACTTTTAAAGTTATTTAGATCTTGGGGATGAATAAGAATGTAAGGGTTGAGGCTTACTAGTGATGTGTTTGTGTGTCAAGTTGACAAGGGGTCAATTGTACTGGCTGGTTTTGTGTGTCAACTTGACACAGCTGGAGTTATCACAGAGAAAGGAGCTGCAGTTGAGGAAATGCCTCCATGAGATCCAACTGTAAGGCATTTTCTCAATTAGTGATCAAGGGGGAAAGGCCCCTTGTGGGTGGGACCATCCCTGGGCTGGTAGTCTTGGGTTCTATAAGAGAGTAGGCTGAGCAAGCCAGGGGAGGCAAGCCAGTAAAGAACATCCCTCCATGGCCTCTGTATCAGCTCCTGCTCCCTGACCTGTCTGAGTTCCAGTCCTGACTTCCTTTGGTGATGAACAGCAGTATGTAAGTGTAAGCCAAATAAAACCTTTCCTTCCCAACTTGCTTCTTGGTCATGATGTTTGTGCAGGAATAGAAACCCTGACTAAGACACCATCACATATCTCTTTCCACCCTCCTCCATCTCCAAGAGGATGTCCTCACCCACACCCACATCCCACAAGGCATCCCAGTCCCTGAGGTCTCAAGTCTCTCAAGGGTTAGGTGCACTTTCTCTCACTGAGGCCAGACCAATCAGTCCTCTGCTGTATATGTGTTGGGGGCCTCATATCAGCTGGTATATGCTGCTTGGTTGGTGGCTCAGTGTTTGAGAGCTCTTGAGGGTCCAGGTCAGTTGAGACTGCTGGTCTTCCCATGGGGCTGCCCTCTTCCACAGCTTCTTCCAGCTTTACCCTAATTCAACCATAGGAGTCCCAGGCTTCCATCCACTGGTTGGATGCTAGTACCTGCATCTGACTCTTCCAGCTGCTTGTTGGGCCTTGCAGAGGGCAGCCATGCTAGGCTCCTGTCTGCAAACACACCACAGCATCAGTAACAATGTCAGGGTGCCAGGCCTCCCCTTGACCTGGATCCCAATTTCTGCCTGTCACTGGACCTTCTTTCTCTCATGCTCTTCTCCATTTTTGTCCCTGTAGTTCCTTCAGACAGGAACAATTCTGGGTCAGAGCTTTTGACTGTGGGATGACAATCCTATCCCTCCACTTGATATCTTGTCCCTCCACTGGAGGTGCACTCTACAAGTTCCCCCTTCCCACTGAAGAGCACTTCATGCAAGATCTCTCCCTTCGAGTCCTGAGAGTCTCTCACCTCCCAAGTCTCTGGTACATTCTAGAGGGTACTCCCACCTCCTTCCTCCCAAGGTTGCCTGTTTCCATTCTTTCTGCTGGCCCTCAGCACTTCTTCAGTCCTGTTTCCCTCCCCCCATACCTGATCATGTTCCCTCTTCCCCTTCCTGACCCTTCTCCCACCCAGGTCCCTCTCTCCCTCTGCCCCCAGGACTGCTTTCTTCTCCCTCCCAAGTGGGATTGAGGCGTCCTTACTTGGGTCCTTCAGTTTGTTAACCTTCTTGAGTCCTGTGGGTTGTGTCCTAGGTATTCTGTACTTTTTGGTTAATATCCACTTATTAGTGAGTACATACCATTCATGTCCTTTTGGGTCTGAGTTACTTCATTCAGGATGATATTTTCTAGTTCCACCCATTTGCCTGCAAAATTCATAATGTTTTGATATTTGCTGTGATAAAGCACCATGGTTCAAGACAACTTGGGGAAGAAATAGTTTATTCCAGTTTATAGCTTGTAGTCTATTATCCAGGGAAATAGGGCAGGAACTAACAGGAGCCTGAAGCAGAAACTGCAGCAGAAACTGTGAAGAAGTACTGCTTACTAGCTTGCGTTCATGGCTTGCTCATCTTGCCTTTTCTTATAAACCTGTGGGCCATCTCCACCCACAGCGGGCTGGGCCCTTCCACATCAATCATCAAGAAAAAGAAAACACCCCTTTATGATAAAAGTCTTGGAGAGAATAAGGATTCGAGGGACATATCTAAATATAATAAAGGCAATTTATAGCAAATATATAAACAACATCAAGTGAAATAGAGAGAAACTCAAAGCAACTTCACTAAAATCAGGGACATGACAAGGCTGTCCACTCTCTCCATATCTGTTCCATATAGTACTTGAAGTTCTAGCTAGAGCAATAAGACAGCTGAAGGAAATCAAGGGGATATAGATTGGAAAGGAAAGAATGAAAATACTGAAGGATTGCTACTTACAGTTGATATGATATTATAAATAAGTCACCCCCAAAATTCTACCAGGGAACTCTTACAACTGATAAACACTTTCAATGATATGGCTAGATACAAGATTAACTAGAAAATATCAGTAGCCCATCTACATACAAATGCCAAACAAAAATGAGAAAAAAAAATCACAGAAACAACAACCTTTACAATACCTGCAAACAATATAAAAATTTTTGGGGCAACCATAACTAAGCAATTTAAAGACTTTTATGAAAAAATTCAAGTCTTTGGAGAAGGAAATTATGAAAAATATTAGAAGATAGAAAGGTCTCCCATGCTTTCTATCAATGGATTGGTAGAATTAACATAGTAAAAATTGTCATTCTACCAAAAGCATTCTACAGCTTCAACACAATGCCCATCAAAATTCTAACACAATTCTTCACAGACCTTGAAAGGAAAATACTTAATTTCATATGGAAAAACAAAAACTCCAGGATAGCTAAAACAATCTTGCATAATATAAAACCTTCTGGTATCACCATCCCTGACTTTAAACTGAATTACCAAGCTATAGTAATAAAATCCTGTGTGGTATTGGCATGAAACAGACAGGTTGATCAATGGCATCAAACTGAAGACACAGACATAAATCCATATACCCATGGACACCTAATTTTTGATAATGAAGACAGAAATGCATAATTGAATAAAGAAAGCATCTTTAACAAATGGTGCTGGTCTAATATTACATTGGTCTGCAGAAGAATGAAAATAAATCCACATTTATCACCCTGCACAATACTCAAGTCCAAGTGGATCAAAGACTGAAACATAAAACCAGACACACTGAACCTGTTAGAAGAGAAAGTAGGGAATGGCCTTGACCACATTTACCAAGGGCCATGCAGAGGAACAACAAATGACTTAGAACCCATGGAATGCAGCCCATGGGTTACCACAACCACATAGGTGAGTTTCGGTGTGGCATGGCCCCAAGGACTGTGTGTCCTGGGGACTTCATGCTGTTGTAGAGCTCTTCTCTGCTTCCTGCCCTCACATCCCTCTTAATCTAAGAATTATATGAAGACTCTAAGGGGTTTTTCCCCAGTCCCTCCATGGGCAGTATTAAGTATATTAATGCTTGGTCTCTTTCAGGCATTGTGGCTGGAGGAGATCATGATTCTATCATCACCCTAGAGAAGAACTTAGAGATGTAGATTGTCGACAATGACCACCACCCTCATAATAAAGTTGTCAGTAAAGCTAGGTGGAGATGTTTTTACTCCTGTCTCTGATGTAAAAAAATCTTAGGGGAAAATATGGAGTTTAGAAAGGCACTGTCTTATTAGTTAAGCTAGAAACCCTTTATAGTCAGGAAACGAGAACAATGGCAGCACTGACTGGTGAGACTCTCACTGAGACTGGACTGGTGATAACTGATTTCTTACACCCATTTCCCCCCCTCAGCTTCCTGATATGATTTATTAAAAATTGCTGATGAGCAGATACACATTTTGAGGATTTAAGGAAGATATGACTGATTTGTATATAAAAGTTCAGATTTGTGATTATTTTAAGATTTTTACAAGATTCGTTTTAAAGATTAATAATAAAATAATTATTTCTTTCTTTGTAACTGCAAATTGCTGCCTGCCAGTAAGAGAAACTGGCTGAAAAAAAAACTATCTTGGCTTGCTTACACTTTGTTAATGTATAACAAGTTCCTCGGTTATGAATGTATGTGGGTTTTTGAGAATAATTTGTTTTCTTTTATTACTTAATGTTATTTCTTGTAAAGGTACTGGAAAACACAGGTTTTTTTTCATAATCATTCACTAGAAGAAAACTAAAATAAATCACATTATAGTTGTATACTGCTTGAAAGATTTTGCTGGGATATATAAGCTATGGAAGAAAGAATAAAGAATGGTGTGGTGTGGCTGAATCATTGCTTCTCCCATCTATCAACTGTGTGTGTGTGTGTGCATTTTCTCTCTCTCCTGTTTCTTGACAGCCTCAAGTACTTAAAAGAGTTCATAGTTTTCCCACTGGCCACAGAGAGTCCGAGCTCCAGTAAATTAAGCTTTGTTCCCTCAGAAAAAAGTCTGCATCTCTAGTTGCTGACTTCCCTTGGCTGCAGTCCCTGTAGGTATCTGGATCTACCCTGGTCAGTGGCTCTGAGCACTGACCTCCAATGGCTGCCTGCCTCAGTATACCCTTCACATGGATGCCAAAGTCACTCATTGACACACACTGGCATAGGAGACAATTTCCTGAACAGAACACTGATAGTTCAGGCACTAAGATTGCCAATTAATAAATGAAACCTCCTGAAACTGAAAATCTTCCGGCTCTTCTCAAGGACAATGAATTTTTACTCAGGCTGTTTTCTGTTCTTTCCTCTCTTCATCACAGAATTAGGGGGTAAACTCATCCTCTGACAAAGGGCCTTGAAGGACACTTGCTACAAAACTGTTTGATTCTGAACTGAGAGTTTGAACTAGAACCGCTTCCAGAGCCAGCTTCTCATTGAACTGAAACAATACACAAACAGTTTAAGTGATGAATGTAAGATGGATTATGCAGAGCAAGAAGGGAGAGATGAGTGCTGAATTTCAGGTGGCTTGCTCCTCTCCTTTTCATTCATTCCACAGGATGGTGCCACCTACATTGCAGGTGGATCTTCTCTTCTCTGGAAATGTACACACAGACACCTGAGAAGTCTACTTCAGCAATAACTGCATCAAACTGACAATTAAAATTACACCTCTCTGCTGATAATTTCTCTGTGATGGTACAGTCTCCTTATACTTTTCCGTAATTGCTAGATATCAATTTCTGTTAGTTCTTTAGCATTAAAATAGCTGATTCAAAGTTGGTCAGAGTGGTGTTTTGAATGGTAATGGCTCCCGTAGGTTCATGTATTCGTATGCTTAGATCCCAACTGGTAACTCACTTGGAAAGAGTGGCCTTATTGGATGAGGTGTGTCACTGGGGGTATACTTTGAGGTTTCAAAGGCCTACACCAGGCCCAGTGTCCCTCTTTGCCTGCCATCTGTATATCAGGATGTAGCTCTTGGTTACTGCTCCAGCACTATGCATGCTTTCATGCTTCTGCCATGATAGAGACTTAACCTTCTGAAATGTAGACAATCCCATAATTAAATGCTTTCTTTTATAAGGGTTACCTTGGTCATTGAAATGACCAGTATTGGCTCAGAACTCCCAAGACCAAGTTTTCAGCACAAAGGAGATTTATTTGTTCCAGAGGAACAGAGAGCAGGAAATAAGAGATGAAGACAGGAGCTAGAGGACAAGAGAGGAGGGGAAAGGAACAGGGAAGGGGAAAGGTGGAAGGGGTAATTTGTCCTTTAGGACAAAGGGATGCCTCTGGATTGAGAGAAGGCAGACTTGACCCACAGAAAAATGGAGGTTTATAAAGGTAAAAGAGAAACCTGTGTTAGGATGAGGTCTTTAATTTTAATTGGAAATGTTAATTAGGTAGGCCAAAGGGGGGGTGGTGGTTCTGATTGCTGGACTTCAGTACTTTAATAATAACACCGGTTGTCAGTCTCAGGAAGGGGATGTGGCCAAATAAGGGATCAGACCTTGGTGGCTAACTTTAGAAATGTAATCTAATGGTTTTTACCAAGAGGAAGTCTACCAGAGCCATGTTTGTCACCCTTGAGCTTGTGTCATGGTGTCACCACACCTCAGTCATGGTGTCTCTTTACAGCAATATAGCAGTGACTAAGACAGCTAGTAAGTCCAACATCTGGACCCTCTCAAAGAAATTTGCTATGTAAAATTTCCTGTATATGAGTAATATTTGTTGCTTTACATATGTCAATTTTTGCTGGACATTTCAAAACATAAAGTGTAGTAAATATGGAAATCAAATGCTCTCTCCTCTTCAGAGTATTGCTGCCACTATTTTGCTACAATATTGCTACTCTTTCTTGTTTAGTGTCTTTTCTGAATGAACTCTGTAAAGTCTGCATTCCATGCCAAATAGAACCCCTCAAGTCTTAGTGCTCAGCTCATGGTTGGGCAAGTATTTCCTTGAGTACTATTGTATAGCACTTTGCTCTGAATTGCAACATTTCCTGCTGGAGGGGGCTTCATCAAGACTCAGTATGTAAACAAAACTCATAAGTCTCAGAAAGCTCCTGAAACTTACCAGATTCACAAGGGTTGCATAAGCAGTAACAGTTCTATGAAGAGGAGACTCACTGAGAGGCCAGCTGCCTGGAGATTGTGCCTGGAGCTGGGAACGCTGCTTTCATGTGTTATATCTATACAAGGATGTGATTTTCAGTGATAAATGTGCATTTGGGTTACCCACAGTCCTGTAAATAACTCTTCACTCATTTCCCTTGTTAGAGTTAGCATCACTTGACAACTTGGCACAACTCTAGGAAGACGGAATCACAACTGAAGAATTTTCCAGAGGAGATTGTTTTGTGGCTGTGTTTATAGGCATTTGAATTGCTAATTGCTACAGAAGGACACAACCCACTTTGGACAGATCACAATGAGTTTGTTTCCAGTTCTTGTCATAAGAAGGAATCAATAGTTACTCCTGTTTCTGTGTATATGGGTACAAAGGCAGGCATTTTGACTTGGAAGTTGATGAATGCACTTCTGATCCCTGCATGAATGAAGTTGTATGCCTCAACAAGATAGGAAGATAAACCTGTCTGTTCTCAAGAATATTCTGGTGTGAACTGTGAGTTGGAAATGGATGACTGTGGATCCCAGCCAGGTCTACATGGTGCTGTGTGTGAGGATGCTGTTAAGGCTTACTTCTGTGAATGTGCACCTGGATTCACTGTGAACACAACTCTGATGAATGTGCCAGTCAGTCTTATCTCCATGGAAGTCTATGTGTGGATTGAGGAATCAACAACCACTGTGTCTGCATGGGTGGTGGATTCACAAGGACAGACTGAGAGACTTTGATGCCTCTTCATTGGTCAAAGCTTTGCTACAATGATGCATCATGTGAAGACACTGTTGACAGCTGTATTTGTCACTGCTGGCCTGGATTCACAAGTGTCCTGTGTGACATGGACATACATGTATACAGTAGCAACCCCTGCTAATTTGGATCTGTCCATAGAATATCAATAGGGACATAGTGCAGGCCTGCCTTCCTCCTTCAACTAATTTGGAGCCTCGGGCTGTGTTTGTATCTGTGAGCCTGGATTCACAGACAGGAGCCTAGCATAACTGTCCTCTGAGAGGCTCCACCCAGCAGCTGACTGAAATAGATGCAGAGATCCACAAAATCTACAGCCAAATGCTAGACTGAGCTTGGGAAGTCTTGTGGAAGAGTTGGGGGAAGGACTGAGGAACCCAGAGGGGATAGGGAGTCCACAAGAAGACCAACAAAGTCTAACCTGTACCCTTGGGGGATCCCAGAGACTGAACCACCAACTAAAGAGCATACAAGGGGTGGACCTAGGTGCCCCACCTCCATATATGTAGCTGATGTGCAGCTTGGTCTTCATATGAGTCCTCCAACAACTGGAGTGGCGGCTTACCCTGATTCTGTTGCCTGACTGTGGACATGTTCCCCTAACTGGGCTACTTTGTCTGGATTCAGTGGAAGAGGATGTGCCAAGTCCTGCATTGACTTGAGGTGCCAGAATGGGTTGGTACCCAGAGGGGACCTCCCCCTTGTCAGAGGTAAAGGGGATGAACGACGGGGGGAATGACCGTGTGAAGTGAGGTACTGAGATGAGGGGGCCTGTGATTGGGGTGTAAAGTAAGTAATTAAGTAAGTAAATAAATAAAAAAGTAACCCTAATATTCACTAAGCTGACCTTAGGTAGAATAATTTCTCTAGTGCCCTATCTGGGATAAAAAGAATTTTGTTTACAACTCCCAAGGAGAAGTCCTATAACACATATGATGGCAAAGTCTCCTTCTCTTTGCCCAGGGCTCTTTATATCTTTTGGGGCATACCTTCTTTAAGGCTCTACCTGACACCACAATTCTTCATTACTCCCTGTTGGTGCAGTGCCTCAAAATCAGCCAGAGATGAGAATTTAGGGACCCACAAACCTAAAATTCCCAAGACCGCCAAGAATATGTCAGAACTTTTCAGAACCCCTAAGGATATTCCATGCTTCTGTTTTTCCATTTCCAATCTGTGACTAGAAAGGGTATGTACCAAACACATATTTGCAAACCAGGATTTATTGTGGTGCTGTTCATGATAGCTATTGCATGGGATCAACCTAGGTATGCATCAAAAGAAGGATGGACAAAGAAAATATAGTGCATGAGTGCATCTCTCTCTCTCTCTGTCTGTCTCTGTCTCTCTGTGTGTGCATGTGTGTATGTGTGCATATGCGTGTGAAAAATCCTGTTACGAGCAGAAAATAGGTGGAGTAATGAAACATTGTGTTAAGGGAAATTAATCATATATGGAAGGACAAGTGCCACACTTCTTTCTGACATGTAAAATCTAGAAAATAGACTCAAGATCATGGGAAGATGGCTCACTGGTTAAAGAGCTTGCTGCAGAAGTATGAAGACGGGAGCTCAGATCATCAACAAGCTTGGCAACCTGCCTGTAATTCCAGCCTTGAAAGGGAAAGATACGAAATCCCCAGGTCAAGCTGGATAACTTAACTAACCATATCATTGAGCTCTGTGTTTGACTGAGAGACCCTGTATCAATGAGTAAGTTAGAGGAATGAAACAGAATGATTCCTAACAATAACCTCAGACACACACACACACACACACACACACACACACACACACAGAGAGAGAGAGAGAGAGAGAAAGAGAGAGAGAGAGAGAGAGAGAGAGAGAGAGAGAGAGAGAGAGAGAGAGAGAGAGAGAGAGAGAGAGAGAGCGGGAGAGTGGGAAAGAGAAAGATGAATTGAAAATAGAATAGTGACTAATTAAGACTGGAATAGATGAGAATGGGGATAAAGAAGGCTGGATATTATCAGTGACACTGTATGTATATATGGAAAATTGAACCCTATTGATATGTACAATTAATACACATTAATTAAAAATGTGTAATGGGGATGACAGCTCAGCTATTAGGAATGCTCGCTGCTCTTTCAGAGAACCTGAGTTTGGCTTCCAGTACCCATGTTGGGCAATTTACAACCACCAGCCCTAGAGAACCCAATGCCCTCTTCTGGCCTCTGTGGGTACCACACTCATGTATGCATACATATAATTTAAAATAAAAGGCTGGAGAGAATGGCTCGTTGGTTAAGAGTACTTGCTGCTCTTGTGGAAAACCCATGTTCAGTTCCCAGCACCTGTATGGCAGTTCACAGCCATCTATAACCATAGTTCCAGGAGATCTGTCACGACCTTCTAACCTTCAAGGTGATTGCTACATGTGGTGCACTTACATGTTGGCAAAACATTCATACACATAAAATGAAAAATTAAAAACTTAAGATCTATGGACTAGAGAGTTGGCTTAGTGGATAAAATCTTGTGACACAAGCATAAGACCTGAGGCAGATGTGGTAGCACATACTTGTTGCTCCAGTACTGCCACAGTGAGATCAGAGGTGGATACAGGAGAATCCCTGAAGCTCAAAAGCCAACTGGCTATGGACACACAGTGGCAAACCAAAGTTCTTAAGGTGGACAGCAAGGACCAACACTCAAGGTTGTTTTCTAACCTCCATGTGTACATCATGGTACACGCACATCTACATTCCCACATCATATATACATATACACACATAAAGATTTTTAAAATATGTAGACACATTGTGTGTGGCGATGCACCCTTTTAATCTCAGCATTGGGAAGGCAGAAGCACATGAATCTCTGTGAGTTCCATCCAGATCAGCCTGATCTACACAGTGATTTCTAGACCAGCTTGAGCTACATCGAGACACTTTGGTCTAATTAATTAATTAATTAATTAATTAATTAAAAAGCTGCTTCTGGCATGTGAGGGTGATCTGGCTGTGTCATCTCTCACCCCACTGATCGCCAGGGTTGATCCAGCTGATATGACTGGTTAGGCGGGTGTTCCCTTCCTCCCTTACAATTCCATGTGCCTCCCTCGCAAAGCTGCATGTTGGATAGAAGAAAATGACCTTCCCTGAATAGAGGAGGACCAGTGTTTGGTCCTCTGCTAGAATCTCAAAACAAGCTCTCAAGAATCTACTTCTTAGATGAGGAAGAGAGATTGGGAGTGGGGCAGCTTAGAATTCCATGGTGCTTGCGTTTTTTGTGAGGCTTGAAGTTTTTTTTTTTTTTTTTTAATGCTTATTTGGATTATTGTAAGCTTTTGGATCATTTCCAGGGTTTTGGAAACTGTTGATTCTGTCAATTCTCAATAGGTTTTTAACTGCTTTTAGGGAAGAGGGGAATTCTACTTGGCCATTGTGCTGATGTTTCTTTTTCCCTTAATGCTTAAATTGTCTTTGATTTGGCCAGTAGAAGCTTATCATGTTTGCTCCTGAGACTTTTTGACATATCCCTAATTGTTTTTGATTTTGCTAATTTGTTTCCTCTTCTGACCCATTGAGATGTCCTAGCTTTATCCCTTACCCTCCCCTTGGGAATTAACTGTTTTCTCAGGGTTGGGTGCCTCTCAGTAGAAAATAGAATTCATAAACCCAGATCTGGATATTAGGGTATTCATTGGTATTGGAGTATCATGGCTTCAGATCCTAACATCAAGCAAACGGGAACACAAACATTCTCATACATATATTCATACAAAGACACACACAGACAGGCAGTAGCTGAGAACTCACACCAGGAAACAGAAGGACCTAGTTCAAAACTTCCAGAGCAGTGAGTGGTTAATACCCCTCCTCCAAGGTCACACTTTTAATCCTTCCCCATAGTTCTACCAACTGGGGACCACATATTCAAATATAGACACTCATACCCCACCCACATACACACAGATAAACTCATACACAGAATCATATACACATTCATATAGACTCACCATAAACACACTTGTATGTTTATGCATACAAATGTAAATATTTGTGGTGATAAATACACACATATGCCACATTAATAACCTTTCACATGATTGTGATCAAATACCTGGAAGACATATATTAAGAAGGGGTTTATTTTAGCTCATGGATTAGGACACAGTCCATCAAGGAAAAGATGGTCAGGGGCAGTTCCACCAGTGTTGACTGTCACTAGTCACATTACAGTAGGAGACAAGAAGCAGAGACAGGAGGATAGAAACAAGGATGGGTGGCAACTCCCAAGGCTTGAACCTAGTGTCTCTGTCAGTCACACCTTAAAGGCTCCTCAAGCTCCTCAAATCCAATGAAGTCAAAACACAGAGCAAGATAGCTCAGTCGGTGAAGGCAATTGCCACCAATCCTGGTGACCTGTGGCCAGTGTCTTTGTTTGAGATGAGGTCTCACCATGTAGCCCTTGCTGGCCTGGAACTGATAGAGATATACTTGTCTCTGTCTCCCAAGTACTGAGTTAAAAGTGTGTAAGTATATACTACCATACCAGGCCCACATGGCAGAAGAAGAGAACTGACTCCTTCAAGTTGTCCTCTGAGTACATGAATGCTATGACATGTGAATGCATGTTTGAACACACACATTCACACATACACACACACACACATACACCCATACCTATATACACAAACACACAAATACATACACACACACAGACACACATACATACACACAGAGGTGGTTTGAATGACAATGTCCCCCACCCTCACAGGCTCATGTGTTTTGAATGTTTGGTCCTCAGTTGGTGGGACTGTTGGGAAAGGTTAGAAGGTATGACCTTGTAGGAAGAGGAGAGTCATGGCAACTGGCTTTCAAAAGCTTGTTTTCTTTCTTTCTTTTTTTCTTTTCTTTTTATTGGAGATTTTCTTCATTTACATTTCAAATGCTATCCCAAAAGTTCCCTATACCCTCCCCCCCCCCCACACCCTGCTCCCCTACCCACTCACTCCCACTTCTTGGCCCTGGCGTTCCCCTGTACTGGGGCATAGAAAGTTTGCTAGACCAAGGGTTCTCTCTTCCCGCTGATAGCCATTTAGGCCGTCTTCTGCTACATATGCAGCTAGAGACATGAGCTCTGGGGTTACTGGTTAGTTCATATTGTTGTTCCACCTATAGGGTTGCAGACCCCTTCAGCTCTTGGGTACTTTCTCTAGCTACTCCATTAGAGGCCCTGTGTTCCATCCAATAGATGACTGTGAGTATCCACTTCTGTATTTGCCAGGCACTGGCAAAGCCTCACAGGAGACAGCTATATCAGGGTCCTTTGAGCAAAATCTTGCTAGCATATGCAATAGTGTCTTCGTTTGGTGGCTGATTATGGGATGGACCCCCGGGTGGGGCAGTCTCTGGATGGTCCATCCTTTCGTCTTAGCTCCAAACCTTGTCTCTGCAACTCCTTCCATGGATATTTTATTCCCTATTCTAGGGAGGAATGAAGTATCCATGAGTTGGTCTTCCTTCTTGATTTTCTTGTGTTTTGGAAGTTGTATCTTGGGTATTCTAGGTTTCTGGGCTAATATCCACTTATCAGTGAGTACATATCAAGTGGCTTCTTTTGTGATTGGGTTACCTCACTCAGGATGATATCCTCCAGATACATCCATTTGCCCAAGAATTTCATAAATCCATTGTTTTTAATAGCGGAATAGTACTCCATTGAGTAAATGTACCACATTTTCCATATCCATTCCTCTGTTGAGGGACATCTGGGTTCTTTCCAGCTTCTGGCTATTATAAATAAGGTTGCTATGAACATAGTGGAGCATGTGTCCTTTTTACCGGTTGGAACATCTTCTGGGTATATGCCCAGGAGAGGTATTGCTGGATCTACCAGTAGTACTATGTCCAGTTTTCTGAGGAACCGCCAGACTGATTTCCAGAGTGGTTGTACAAGCTTGCAATCCCACCAGCAATGGAGAGTGTTCCTCTTTCTCCACATCCTCGCCAGCATCTGCTGTCACCTGAATTTTTGATCTTAGCCATTCTGACTGGTATGAGGTGGAATCTCAGGGTTGTTTTGATTTGCATTTCCCTGATGATTAAGGATGTTGAACATGTTTTCAAGTGCTTCTCAGCCCTTCATTATTCCTCGGTTAAGAATTCTTTGTTTAGCTCTGTACCCTATTTTTAATGGGGCTATTTGAATTTCTGGAGTTCAGCTTCTTGAGCTCTTTGTATATATTGGATATTAGTCCCCCAAAAGGCTTTCAAGAGAGGTTTGGAAAGACTGTAGCAGTTTAGAGTTAGGTCCCTCTGTTTCCTGCTTACTCTTCGAGATGTGATAGCAACATAGGCTTAGCTGCTGCCTGCTGCCTGCTGCCTCCTCTAGGCTATCATGGACTCTGACACTCTGAAACTGTAAGCTCCAAATAACTTTCTTGCCTTGGACATGGTGTTTAATCACAGCAATAGAAAACTAATACATACATTAAATGTAGTTTAGGATTTGTTTGTAACATAATATACAAATATACATGCTCATGCTCTTATACATGGTGAAAATTAATAACCAGTATTAACACTCCATTGTATTCCATGGAGCTCTCCATCTTTTGACACCTTAACTCCTTTTATGGTAAAAGGACTGGTTTTCACTAGCTTTTTTTTTTTTTTTTTTTTTTTTAATTTCTTATTTCTTAACCAGTACTTGGGGTGAAGCCCAGGGCTTCCTATATACCAGTCAATCACATAACCACTAAACTACATTCCTCTTTTTAATTGTCTTTACATTTTGAGACAGGGTCTGAAGCTGTCCTAACTGGGGCTGAACTCATCCTATAGCCCAGGCAGCCCTTGAACTTATGACTCTCCTAGTATTAGGATTGCAGCCTGTAACACCAGGCTTGTCCAATAATCATTTTTAATACATTTAATTTTGTGTACACAGGTTCATTTGTGGGGAATCACACATGTTTACACATGTATGTGGAGGCCAGGGGACAACCTTGGCTGTCATTCCTCATACATGGTCTACCTTGAGTTTTTGTTGGGGAGTATGATATTTTGTTTTGTCAGTACCTGGGACTGATCTAGGGTCTTATGTATATTAGGTATTTAAATTACCATGGAGTTACAGCTACAGCCTATGTTGCTATTTAATTTTTTTCTCAGATTTATTCTTTTTTTTGCCTTACATATATGAATGTTTTGCTTGTATATATGTATGCACAGCACATAAGTGTACTGGATCCCTTTGTACTGGAGTTACAGACAGTTGCAAGATACCATGTGCTTGCTAGGGATTGGATTTAGGTCCTGTATAAGAGCAACAAGTGCTCTTTACCACTAAGCCATCTCTTCTATAGGTGGACTTATGTGTGTGTTTGAGAGAGCTGGGATGTAAAAAGAGGGAGATGTGGTGGTGTACATTTGTGCCATGACATGTGTGTGGAGGGTAGAGGACAGCTTTGGAGAGTCTGCTCTCTTCTACCTTACATGAATTCTTAAGACTGAACTCAGATAGTTGGACTTGCTGTCAAACAACTATTAGCTGGGCTCTACCTTATTTTTGTGATACAGGATCGTTTGTAGAAACTAAAGACTTGATTTCACAGAAACTGAATAGAATAATGGCTACTAGTGATGAGGAGTTTAGGGAAATGGAAGGAGGCACCACCATATGTGGGGCAATGGGCTATGCGCAGACAGCCTGGTTTCCAGTCAAGGCTAGATCTTGAACCCCGGAACCCGGTAGTGACAATTCACTTACATGGGATGGAAGGAGTTCTCTCATGGCTCCTGAGATCTGCTTGTCTTTGTCTCTCAGCACTGCTGCCACTCAGCCATCATGCTTACAAATACTTTACACACTGAACTATCTCCCCAGCCCATCTACAACCTTTGAATAGTACTATAGGCTGGAATCCAGTATTCAACACCCCAGTGTTAGGAGGGCATTGAAGATCTGAACGACAGCTGTCTTTTATTTTTAATTTTTTTATTATTACTTTTTTATTAATCATTCCATTCATTTACATCTCAAATGATATCCTCCTTCCTGGTTAACCACCCCCCCGCAATGCTCTCCATCTCATCTCTCTTCCCCCTCCACTTTGCCTCTATGAGGGTGCTCCCCCACCTACTCACCCACTCCTGCCCCACCATTCCAGCATCCTCCTACGCTGTGGCATCAAACCTCCACAGGACAAAGGGCCTCCCATCCCATTGATGTCAGACAAGGCATTCCTCTGCTACATATGTATCTGGAGCCATGGATCCATGGTTGGTGGTCTAGTCCCTGGGAGCACTGGGTGGTCCAGCCAGCCAACATTATTCTTCCTATGGGGTTGCAACCCCCTTCTACTCCTCCAGTCTTTCTGCCAGCTCTGCCACCAGGGTTCCTGAGCTCAGTCTGATGGTTGGCTGCGAAAATCCACCTCTCCATTGGTCAGATGCTGGCAGAACCTCCCAGGGAACAGCCACACCAGGTTCCTGCCAGCAAGCACCTCTTGGCAACAGTAACCGTGTTGGGGTTTGGTGTCTGCAGGCAGGATGGATCCCAAGGTGGACGTGGTCCACAGATGACCATTCCTTCAGTCTCTGCTCCATTTTTTGTCCCTGACTTGATGGCTGTCTTAATTACTCACTCTTTCTCATGACTGTGATGAAAGCAATCTGACAAAGCATTTCTCAGTTTTGAAGGTACAATCCAGAGCGGGAATGGCATAGAGACAGGTATGGGAGGCAGCTGGTCTCATTGCATTTGTTGGGTGGAAGTGGAGAGCGATGAATTATGGTGCTCAGCTCACATCCTCCTTTTATTCAGTTCCAAACCCCAGCCCATGGAATGGTGATACCTACATTTAGGGTGTGTTTTTTCACCTCAATTGACCCAATCTAGAAACTCACAGGCATACACATACCTACGGGCTTGTCTTCTAGGTGATTCTAGATGCTATCAAGTTGACAATATTAGTCATCACAAAGCAGTTTCCATTTTGCAGACAGGAAAACCTAACTTAGAGAACTTAGATGATCCATTTGTTCATGGTACCTGAAGGAGAGGCAGAGCTGTGGTCTAAATCTAGGTCTGCTTGGCTTGGTAAGTTTTTTGTGTTCAGCTAGGAACTTTCCCAGCTCTATAGACACATCAGCAGAGAAGGGGTATCTCCTTCCCTAGGAAGATCAGACAGGACAGCTGGGTGAAGGACGGGGTATTCCCCACCATGTTAATTAATAGCCCTTCTTTTGAGCAATACATGCCTTGCCATCATATTCTGAGATACCCTTCCCATTTTCCTTCCTGGGGCCCTCTGGGCTCTAGTTCCTCTGAAAGGTCATGTCCTTTTTCACTTCCTACTCTTTGCAGTCTCCCTCCTGTCATTGAAATACTGTTCTACCTCCCTATTCCATCTCTGCTTCTGTAATGCCTCTTTTCAAAATGCCATGTCTCAACTGCATCAGCCAGGTGACCTGAGTTCAGTCCCTGGAACCCATATAAAGTCAGATGGAAAGAACTGATCCCACAAGGCAATTTCCTGACCTCCACATGAATGTCATCACATGTGTGTCATGCATACATGTTAGACGAAGAGAAAGAGGAGTAGAGAGGCAGACAGACTTTAACTTTCATTAAAGAACACAGCAGCAGAAGCATGAGGCAGCTGATCACATTGCATCCCAAGTACAGAAGCAGGGATCAATGAATACCATTGGTCAATTTACTTTCTGCTTTTTATTAGACCCGGATTCCAGAAATAGTGCACTCATGGTTAAGGTGAGTCTTTGCACCTCCAGCAACATAATCTGAAACTCCCTCACAGACACACCCAAGGCTTGTTTCCATGGTGACTCTGGATCCTGTCAAGGTGATAATCAACATTAATTATCATAGTAGGTCAGCTCATGATAGAAGAATCCTCATAAATGAGCTGACAGCCTCATAAAAGAGATCCCAGAGAGCTGCCAAGATTGATCCATGGGTCGAGGTACTTACATCAAGCCTGACAACCTGAGTTCTATCTATGGAACCACATGGGAGAAAGAGACATATTTTCACTGTGGTATGCCTCCTGAAGCGGAGGGAGGAGAATCTGAATACAGAGTTAACTTTGGCTACATATCAAGTTGTTTTAGGCCAACCAGGGCTGGGTGAGACTCTGAAAAACCAAGAGAGAGAGAGAGAGAGAGAGAGAGAGAGAGAGCGAGCAGAAACTAGAGAAATGGCTCAGGAGTTAAGAAAATATATTGCAGGGGACTTGAGTTGGTACCCAACACCCACAATGGGCAAGAGAAAACAACTTGTAACTGCAGTTCAAGATGATTGGATGCCTGGTCAGATGCTTTCTTTTGGATCCCTCAGGTACTGCACACACACACACACACACACACACACACACACACACACACACACACTTAAAAACTAAAACAAAACCTTTCTTTTCTCAAAAAGAGAGGAAAGCCCAGAGAACTCACTGACCCCTTCCAGTTTGGGAAGACATGATAACAAGAAATAATCTAAGAACTAGGAAGCAGCATCCCCAGATACCAGCTGCAGCTTCCTTCTTTAGCTTCCTGAAGTCCAGAATCGGGAGACATCAGTTTCTATTGTTCTGGAGCCACTGGGGCTGTGACCGAAACAGGGAGGCTCCTCCTATTGACCAGTGTGTGAGCAAGCACTTTGGTGGTGCTGGGGACGGGATCCAGAGACTCATGCAAGCTACAGTTCTAGCTCTAGCGTATGGGATGTGTATGCTTGGAGCTACATGTGTCCTATAATCTCACACATTTACAGAGTGGGGGACTGCTGTCTTGTTCCATCACCATTGCTCAGGGGCCTCATTTGAGGCTGACATCCATTAGAGTTCTTCCCTTAAAACAGGTGAGCAACACACCCCAGCTGGGAATACTGTTTTAGCAGTATTTGTCACCTGGGAGGGACAGAGGATCCTGAGTCATCTCAAAAGGTTAAAGTAGTACCTAGCAAGTCAAATCCAACTAGGAAAGGCTTGACACTAGGGACCACTTTGCCCTCCCCATAAGGCTGAGTTTTCTATGTCAGGTAGACCAAGGTCTGCAATCTCTCTCTCTCTCTCTCCTCCATTCCCTTCTTCCCTCCCTCCCTCCTTTCCTTTCTTCCCTCCTTCCTTGTGTGTAGGAGTACAGCCATGTATATTTTGATGTGTGTACACATGTGCATACCACAGTGAGTGTGTAGATGTCAGGGGAATACCTCAGGTATTGGTCTTCAGCTTCCATGTTCTTTGAGGCAGGGTCTTATTCCCTGTTGCTGACTCCAGCTAGCCAGTGTTGCTGATAGCCCTGAGGCTAATATTATATTTGATGCTGATTTCATTCTCCTGTGAAAGGCTCTGAACAAAGAGAGTCAGCACTCAGGCGATTTCCTGTAAACCTTCTCACCTTAATTTGTAAAATAAAGGCTAGAGCCAGTGATTGGGGGCAGAGAAAGAGGGGAAGGTGGAGCTGAAGGTTTTGGGAAAAAAGGAGAGAGAGAGAGAGAGAGAGAGAGAGGGGGGGGGGGGAATGACAGGAGGAGGAAGAGGAAGAAGAAGAAGAAGGAGGAAAGTGGAGCAGAAAAGTGGAGAAACTGCAAGTTATAAGGGATTCATATACAGGGAAGATGGTAGTGCAGTGGTAGATCTGCCCAATCTAGGTGCACAGCATGTATTCATATTAATTGAGTTGTGTTTTCATTGCCAGGGTTTATTTGGGTTGGAGATTTACCACAACAAGCCAGTGTACAAGTTTCCAGGGATACTTCTGTATCTATCGTCCATCTCATGTGGAGTGCTGGGGTTACAGGTGTGTGCTACAGCATCCAGTGTTTTTTTTTCCCATGGGTTCCTGGGATCAAACTCAAGTTCTCAAGCTTGCATGGCAAGCACTTTACCCACTGAGCTATCTCTCTAGTTCAATGTCTGTAAATCTCACGTGATAACATCACTAGACTACATGATATTTTACTTAAGTACTGGATTAAACCTCACCCTGAAAATTCACAACATGGACACTTTTTTTTTCTTATTCTCTCTCCTTTTCCTCTTCATTTATTTCTTCTTCTCTTCCTGGCCTCTAACAGCCTAATTGCTATGTCACCTTGAAACAACCTTGAACTTTTGATCCTTCTGCTTCTATCTCACACTTTCTGGGATGAGAGTTACACACCAGTTTCTACAGTGCTTGGGATTTGAAACCAGGGCCTTGTGTATGCTGGGCAAGAACTCTAAAAGCTGCGTCAGAGCCCCAGATCCTCAGTGCTCCATTGCACAGCTGAGTAAACCAACTCCCAGCACAAGATATAGCTTGGAGCAAGAACATTGGCATAAAAATATACAGCAAAACTCCTGGCCCAGACTGGCACCTTTTTAGCTGTGCCAAGCAATGTCTCTCTCCCCATGTCTCTTTTCCGGGGTGAGGGTGTCCCCATCCTGTTCCTTTTTTTCCCCTGAGTCAGAGAAGAATCGACCTCACAGAGGGTGCTACAGAGGGCCATGGGGTTATATAAATCCCAGGGCAGAGGGAAGGTGGAGAGGAGGGAGTCAAGAGAAGCAGAGGATGGCAGGAGAGCCAGAGTTCCATCAGCCAAAGAACCATGGTGAGGCTGGGTACCGACTAGGGGAAGCAGGGTCCAGGACCCAGGATCCAGGATCCAGGACCCAGGATCCAGGGTGATCTGGTCCTGGCCTCCAGCCTGGGAGAGGTGGTGATGAGGGAGGTGGCTGAGCTTTGAAGGTCAGCTGCTTATCTTCTGCCCCATTCAGAAGAGGAGGAGGTCACATCTGGAGACCAGGGATTTGCTGAGCATGACCCCGAGGGTCTCATTTGCAGCTCCAAGAGTTTACAAGGTACCAGGATGACTCAGGGGCAGAGGTGTCAGGGACTCTCTGCAGAAGGAACACAGCAGAGCAGGATCTGCTCCCTGGGAGCTCAGCTCTGCCCCTCTGCCGGTTCTGCAGGGCATCTGACCCAAGTCCCCTGGCTTCTGCTGCTTCTCATCTCTTTGGGCCTCTTTTTGCTTATGTTGGCCACCCTGGCTCAAGGTAAGTCAGAGCAGGGCTGGGAGAGGGTGACAGGAGTACAGAATTCTTTTAGGTTGACTTGTTTGCTTTTTTGGGGGGGGAGGTCTGTTTTTATTTTATTTATTATTTTATTTTTGCACTTGTTAAGCAAGAACTCCAGCATGGGACAGTAGCTGAGCTCTTAGATTTTCCCTCTGTGGTGATCATTGCCTAGACCCAAATTCACCACAGCTGGGACATCTAAAGTCCACATCCTTCCTTTCATCTGTGACCACCAGCAGCTTACTGTCCTTCTCTGAAATGGGGATCATCTTTCCCTTGCAACTGAACTTGGCACAGCCAGGTACTGTCAGTGTTCATAAGAGGGCATGGGTGTGCTCTTCTCTCTTGCAGTCTCCAGGATTCGTGCATACTCACAGGGACAGACCCAGGATCAACAGGGTAGCTCCAGCTTGGACAAGGGTAACTGGGGCTCTAGGTGGGAGAGGACTCTGAGGTTGTATGAGGCGGGTAACCATGGGCACAGGCATGCTGGATGCATGGCATGATGGGGGAGGCCAGAGACCTGTTGGGCCTAACAGAGTCTGAGACTCAGTGCTGTGGTCTGTGAAATGGGGTCCTGCGGTCAATATGACCACCAGTGTGATTTCATGGGTCCAGCTCTGGACCAGGCACGCAGTGATGCTTAATTGTTGCCAACCTCTCCTTGTAGTTGCTGTTCCTTGGGAGCAGACACACTCCAGCTTGGAGCAGATCCAGCAGATCCAGCAGCAGCTGACTCAGTTCAATGCCTCGCTGGGTGAGACTCCAATGCCTGAGTTAGGACAAAGGGCAGAGCAGAGGGGTCATCAGATGGGTTGGCATCCACCTTCTGGGGCTTCCACTGAGGCAGGCAGGACAGAGCACATGCACTGAGGTCTGGGTTTGGGGAGCTCTGAGTTGATAACTGAAATAAGAGACCAGCCCTGGGCTCTAAGGTCCAAGGCAGAAGGGAGAAGAGAAGCCAGCCACTGAACTCAGTGTCTGCTCCGTAGCTGGCCTGTGCCGGCCCTGTCCCTGGGACTGGGAGCTCTTCCAGGGAAGCTGCTACCTCTTCTCCAGAACCCTGGGCAGCTGGGAAACCTCTGCCTCCTCCTGCAAGGATCTCGGGGCCCACCTGGTGATTGTCAACAGTGTTTCAGAGCAGGTGAGTGGGTCCATCTGTCCTGGGCATTGGACTCTAGATGATAGGAATCTGTGGGATGTGAAGGAGATGCTGTCTGGGAGGGCTTCCTGTAGGAGGCAGCACAATGGAGTGAGGAGGTCCTCTGGGGGAAGAACAGAGGGAAAGCAGTTAGACCTGCAGGGAGTAGAGAAAGTCTGAGTCATCGGGTAGCCCTCCAGAGATACACCTGTGAACTGAGACAGTGAACATTTTTCCATATGCGTGCACTTTATTCTGTATTCTTGTATGCATATGTATGACAATGTGTACAACTCAATAGAGTGACTTGAGTGCAGAGAGAAGTTGTGTGTGAGGCCGAGAAGAGTGGGAAGCAGAGAATCGCAGACCTTTCTCTGTGCAGAGATTCATGAAATATTGGAATGTGAGGAAAAACCAACGCTCCTGGATCGGCCTCAGTGACCATATACATGAAGGTTCCTGGCAGTGGGTGGACGGCAGTGCCCTCAAGTTCAGGTGAACACTGAGATTCCATGGCTCAGAAAGCAGCTGGCAGGGAGAATCACTGTAAATACAACCTTCACTGCTGAGAAGAACTCATAGAGCTTTATAACTACAACCCTACATTACCTGGGCATTTTCACATCCTGCCCCCAGCTTAAGTCCAAAATCCAGAGACCTGTTTTTCCTTTGCTGTGCTGATTCTCTTAGGTGTCATGTTAGAACTCACATATATTTCAATAGCTCTACCACGAAGCCCTGCCCACTGCTTGAAGGGTTCTTGGTCTTTTACCATAAAAGAGTCTGTATAGCTTTTCTTTGCTAGCTACGGGGTGGGTTCTGGGTGGAATGGCTTTGTCTGACAGCCAGTGATGTTTGCAGCTTTTGGAAAGAGGGAGAACCTAACAATGACGGGGATGAGGACTGCGTGGAGCTGTTCATGGATGATTGGAATGATAATAAGTGCACCGAACAAAACTTCTGGGTCTGTGAGCAGCCCTCGGCTCCCTGCCCTCGTCACTGAGGGTCTGTGCTCCCCTAGCCACACAGGCAACTTGGGGGCACTCTGCTCCCGTTCCAGCTGCCTTGTTCATCCCAGTGCCCCTGTTCTGAGACCTTTGAGATCCTGAGAGAGTCCCTGAGGCACCCTACCCTGCAGCGCTTCCCTCTTCCTCTGTGGGTGATTTCAGTTCCACAAATCCTGAGCCCAGGAGTCCCCTCAGTTAGAATCATACATATAAGGAGTTGGGGTGTAGCTGATTGATATACTCGAGTTTGCCTAGCATGGGTGACTCTCTGATTCCATTCCCAGCACCCAAATAAAAAATAAAATATTAAATTCACACATGGTCTGATGTGTCCCATTTAGTGGATTCTCTATTCCTGGACACTGTGTTCATTAGGAAAGCTTTGAAATGTTTGATATTAACTAGGATTTTAGTGTCTATAGTACCTTTGGGTTGTGGGCAATTCACTTGCTTGCTTGTTTGGGACAGACTCTCATTATGTACTCCTGGCTGGCCTTGAACTCACCAGATCTACCAGCTTTTGCCTCCTGAGTTCTGAAAGTAAAAGCATGCAGCACTCTACCTGGATGAATTATTATTTTTTTAAATGTGTGTTGGGAATATGCACCAACCCAGTCACAAAACCTTTGACTTCCAGTTTGTCATGCTTGCAGAGTGCTCTGGGACCAGCGCCTAGAACAACCTTCTCAAAGATCAAGTGACCATAGGTGTGTGGGTTCATTTCTGGGTCTTCAATTCTATTCCATTGGTCTACTTGTCTGTCGCTATACCAGTACCACGCAGTTTTTTTTTTTTTTTTTTTTTTTTTTATCACAATTGCCCTGTAGTACAGCTTTAGGTCAGGCATGGTGATTCCCCCAGAGGTTCTTTTATCCTTAGAAGAGTTTTTGCTATCCTAGGTTTTTTGTTATTCCAGATGAATTTGCAGATTGCTCTTTCTAATTCGTTGGAGAAGTTTGATGGGGATTGCATTGAATCTGTAGATTGCTTTTGGCAAGATAGCCATTTTTACAATGTTGAGCCTCCAAACGCTGACACCATTGCATACACTAGCAAGATTTTGCTGAAAGGACCCTGATATAGCTGTCTCTTGTGAGACTATGCTGGGGCCTAGCAAACACATAAGTGGATGCTCACAGTCAGCTATTGGATGGATCACAGGGCCCCCAATGGAGGAGCTAGAGAAAGTACCCAAGGAGCTAAAGGGATCTGCAACCCTATAGGTGGAACAACAATATGAACTAACCAGTACCCTGGAGCTCTTGACTCTAGCTGCATATGTATCAAAAGATGGCCTAGTCAGCCATCACTGGAAAGAGAGGCCTAGAGGACATGCAAACTTTATATGCCTCAGTACAGGGGAACGCCAGGGCCAAAAAGTGGGAGTGGGTGGGTAGGGGAGTGGCGGGGAGGGTATGGGGGACTTTTGGGATAGCATTGGAAATGTAAATGAGGAAAATACCTAAATATATATATATATATATATCAACCTTCTCAGAGACGGGAGAGACTTCATCCAGCAACTGACGGGAGCAGATGCTGAATACCATAGCTAACATTAGCCAAATCTCAAGAAGTCCTGGGGGTGGGCATAGGTGGGGGCGGGAATCGAAGCAACCAGAGGGGTCAGCAACTGTTCGGCCTTATTCAGTCAGATACTGAGGCCTGGTGAGGAAGCCTGAAGTTCCAGTCACTTCAATACTGGAGTGACTCTGCAGGACATGCTTAAGCCTGCCTTTGCCTTTGCCTAGCTAGTGCTGAGGTAGAATAACCTCCTCTGCTCTGTGGATTATAGCATGGTTATCATTTACTTAACAGCTGATGTCTACTCATGAGTGAGTACATACAATGCTTATAGTTCTCGGTCTGGGTTACCTCACTCAGGATGAATTTTTCTAGTTACAGCCGTTTGCCTGCAAATTTCATAAGGTCATTGTTTTTAATGGCTGAGTAATGTCCATCATGTAAATATATCACAGTTTTAAAATCTATTCTTTGGTTGAGGGGCATCTAAGCTGTTTCTAGTTTCTAGCTATTATGAATAAAGCCACTATAACCATAGTTGAACAAGTATCATAGTGGTAGGATGGAGAATCCTGTGGGTATGTACCCAGGAATGGTATATCTAGGTCTTGAGGTACATCGATTCCCAATTTTCTGAGAAACTACCATGTTGATTTCCAAAGTGGTTTGTACAAGTTTGTACTCTGTGGTGGTTTGAATAGGTTTGGCCTTAGTAGACTCATATGTTTGAATGCTTGGCCCATGGGGAGTGCCACCATTAGGAGGTGTGGCCTTGTTGGAGTAGCAACAGGGAAGCGTTCCTCTTGCTCCACACTCTCAGTAACATGAGCTGTTACTTGTGGTTTTGATCTCCGTTTTTCTGACAGGTGCAAAATGGAATCTCTAAGTCATTTCAATTTGCATTTCCCTGATGGCTAAGGATTTTTTTTTAACATTTCTTTAAATGTATCTCAGCCATTTTAAGATTCCTCTGTTGAGAATCCCGTTTAGATTTGTACCCCATTTTTATTTATATTATTTGGTTTGTTGATGTCTAGTTTCTTGAATCCTTTATGTATTTTGAATATCAGCCCTTTGTCAGATGTAGGGTTGGTGAAAATATTTTCCCATTCTGTAGGCTGCTGCTTTGTCCTGTAGGAGTTTCATGGCCAAGGTTTTGAAGTCGATTATGTATACTATCATATCATCTGCAAATAAAGGTACTTTGACTTCTTCTTTTCCAATTTGTATCTCCTTGCTCTCCCTTAGTTGTCTTATTGCTCTAGCAAAAACTTCAAGTACTATTTTAAATAGATATAAGAGGAGTGGACAGCCCTGTCTTATTCCTGATTTTAGTGCAATTGTTTTGAGTTTCTATTTAATTTGATATTGGCTATAGGCTTGCTCTAAATTGTCTTAATATGTTTAGGTATGTCTCTTATATCTCTGATGTCTCCAAGACTTTTATCATGAAGAGGTGTTGTATGTTAACAAAAGCTTTTTCATGTTTTTTTTTCTTTCGGTTTTCTTATATGTCTGATTATATTGACAGATTTTAATATGCTGAACCATCCTCGCATCTCTGGAATAGAGCCTACTTGATCATGGTGGATGATCTTTTTGATGTTTTCTTGGATCCAGTTTTTAGAATATTATTATCATTATCATTATGATTATTAGTTTTTAGAGAGACAGAGAGAGAACATGATATAAAGTTTCAGTTCAGTACATCTTTTTTAAAATTAGATATTTTCTTTATTTACGCTTCAAATGTTATCCTCTTTCCTAGATTCCGCTCCAAAAATCCCCTATACCCTCCCCCCTCCCCTGGCTCCCCAACCCACCCACTCCCATTCCTGGTCCTGGAATTCTCCTATACTGGGGCTGAGCCTTTACAGGACTAAGGGCCTTTCCTCTCATTGATAACCGACTAGGCCATCCTCTGCAACATATATAGCTAGAGCCACAAGTTCCACCATGTGTTTTCTTTGAATGATGGTATAGTTCCAAGGATCTCTGGGGGTACTGGTTAGTTCATATTGATGTTCAATATGAACTATGGGGCTTCAGTCCCCTTCAGCTCCCTGGGTATTTCTCTGGCTCCTTCATTGGGGACCTTGTGCTCCATTCAATGGATGACTGTGAGCATCCACTTCTGTATTAGCCAGGCACTGGCAGAGCCTCGCAGGAGACAGTATATTGGGCTCCTGTCAGCAGACTCTTGTTGGCATCTGCCTAGTGACTGGGTTTGGTGGTTGTTTATGGGGTGGATCCCCAAGTAGGGCAGTCTCTGGATGGTCCTTCCTGCAGGCTCTGCTCTGAACTTTGTCTCTGTAACTCCTTCCATGGGTATTTTGTTCTCTATTCTAAGGAGGGACGAAGTAACCCACACTTTGGTCTTCTTTCTTCTTGAGTTTCATGTGCTTTGCAAATTGTATATTGGGTATTCTAAATTTCTGGGCTAATATCCATTTATGAGTGAGTGCATATTATGTGTGTCCTTTTGTGATTGGGCTACCTCACTCAGGATGATATCCTCCAGATACATCCATTTGCCTAAGAATTTCATAAATTCATTGTTCTTAATGGCTGAGTAGTGTTCCATTTGTGTAAATGTACCACATTTTCTGTATCCATTCCTCTGTTGAGGGACATCTGGGTTATTTCCAGATTCTGGCTATTATAAACAAGGCTGCTATGAACATAGTGGAGTATGTGTCCTTATTACAAGTAGGAACATCTTCTGGGTATATGCCCAGGAGAGGTATTCCTGCATTTTCCAGTAGTACTATGTCCAATTTTTTGAGCAACTGCCAGAGTGGTTGTACCAGCCTGCAATCCCACCAGCAATGGAGAGTGTTCCTCTTTCTCCACATCCTTGCCAGCATCTTCTGTCACCTGAATTTTTGATCTTAGCCATTCTGACTGGTGTGAGGTGGAATCTCAGGGTGGTTTTAATTTGCATTTCCCTGATGATTAAAGATATTGAACATTTTTTTAGGTGCTTCTCAGCCATTTGGTATTCCTCAGTTGAGAATTCTTTGTTTAGCTCTGTACCCCATTTTTAAATGGGGTTACTTGATGTCCCGTCCAGCAGGACTCAGTTACTCATGGGTGCGAGGGGGACCACAAACCTGGGAGAAAATGGGATGGGAGAGAAAAGAGGAGTGGAGACCAAGTAGAATGTTCCTATCAAGGTCTCTGTTTATTAGGCTGAAACGCCTGGTTTTAAAGCATACATTGAGGGGAATAGGGAGGAGTTGAGGAGGAATTAACAAAGAACAAAGAAGTGGGCATCAGGGGACACAAGGGCCAAAGTCAGGCGCCAGGCGGCGGGCACTCTGCACCTTATCTCTGGAAGGTGGAATGTTCCTTAACAGCCTTGGGTGTCAGACCAGGCTCAGCACATAACTTGTGTTCTTGGATGTCATGGGAGTCAGGAAGAGATAAGGAAGAGAGGACTATAATTCAGCTTTTACAGCATCAGGTGCCAGGAAGGGAACAGGGAGAAGGGAGTGATGACCGGCTCCTAGCACAAGACCATTTGGCTTGTCAGGGTGGGAGACAGTGAAAGGCTTTTTCTCATGGTATGGTCTCCAACATCTCCCCCTTCTGAATTAAATTTAATAAGGCCACACTTAATTGAGGTGATCAAATGATCTTCTCATCCTTGGATGAGTGAGCATTAACCATTGCTGGGGGAGCATTGACCCGATTCCTCCCATGGGTGCTGTCATGACCCACACTTATGGCTCTTGGTATCTTTTGGGGAGGGGAGGCAGAGCCTTAGAAAGATTCTTTGGTTGTAACTTGAACTAGATACCAACCTCCATGCAAACCGGGTGTGTCTCTCAGGGAACTCAGAAACAGTCTAATTGGACCTTCCCCTGCAATGCTTAGCCTCTTACCCACGCTGGTGCCCATACTGGATTTGTATTATCACGAACCAGCATGCACAGTTCTGAGTCCTGTGCAGCTCCCAAAGGAGAATTGTCAACCTCAGATTCAGCAAGGCCTCTACAAGAATTATGCCAATTGTAACACCACAATTTGTGGCTCTCAAGCTATATTAGGAGCTGGAGGTCACCCTTCCTTGTCCCTATTGTCTCCATGGCCTGAGGAACCAAGGGGACCTTGCATTTGCAGCAAGCGTAGAAAACTGGAGGCCAGCATTTGTTCTTTCTGCATCAGTGGAAGGGACATCTTCATCTGAGTCTCAATATCCAGCTGATGATAGTGAACTGCAACCGACTTGCTTAAAGCAGCTTCAATGTGACTTAACAAAACTGGTTAATCTGTTAAAGGCCCAGGGGTCAAAAGACAAAAGCAGTAAAATACCCACAAAAGGTCCCAAAAGGCTGGAAAGTAAGGTGGTGAGCTAAGAAGTAGAAAACTAATTTTTATACCAGTATTCTTGTTTCTCTCTGTATTAGTCAGGTTTCTCTAGAGTCACAGAACTTATGGATAGTCTCTATATAGTAAAAGAATTTATTGATGACTTACAGTCTGCAGCCCAATTCCCAACAATGGTTCAGTTGCAGCTGTGAATGGAAGTCCAAGGATCTAGCAGTTACTCAGTCTCACACAGCAAGCAGGCAAAGGAGCAAGAGCAAGACTCCCTTCTTCCAATGTCCTTATATTGTCTCCAGCAGAAGGTGTAGTCCAGATTAAAGGTGTGTTCCACCACACCTTTAATCCCAGATGAAAGGTGTAGCCCAGATTAAAGGTGTGTTCTACCACACCTTTAATCCCAGATGACCTTGAACTCGGAGATTTAATCTTCTGGAATCCATAGCCACTATGCCTCAAGATCTCCATACCAAGATCCAGATCAGAATCTTCTATCTCCAAGCCTCCAGATAAGGGTCCACTGGTGAGCCTTCCAATTCTGGATTGTAGTTCATTCCAAATATAGTCAAGTTGACAACCAGGAATAGCCACTACACTCTCTGTTGCGTTTTCTCTCTTTCTAAACTAGTTCTAACTTTGTCTATGCTATCTTGAACTAAGCCAGTCTTATCAGAATAAAAGCAACATTCTTCTAATATCTGAAATTTATGTGTTTGTAGCCTTAATATTTTTTATATCCTGCCTTATTGTTGAGACCATTACTTCTAAGACATTAGACCTTTGCCTCCAATTTTTTATCTACAATAAGGTGCTAATATTCTTATGCATATCATTAACACAATGAGCAGAATGCAGCTGTTGATCTAAAGCTGTGGTAGATATTGAAGTTAAAATTGCAATTAAAGCAGTAAATCTTAAAATTGCTCATTTGACCTTTTCCAAGTTTGCATTCCCAGATTTTTAAACCAAGGATCATCTCCTAACCCTAACAGGCAGCAAAACATAAGCAGGTCTCTTTAACAAAATCATAACAGCAGATTCCTTATCTAAATTGGGATCTACACAATTAGTTAATTGACAACAATTACAATGAATATGAAAAGACTTGTCAAGATTGGTGATCTTAACTCTTAAAATTATCTAACAATATAGCATATAGGTAAGGTACAAAAGCTTTCACAGCTATAGGGGAGTTGGCCTGAATGGCCAAAAACAGTGTCTCTGATGAAATCTTGTTAAATACACTGTAGCAGTCTCTCTGCCTCATGGGTCATCATTTATAGTTGTCCTCAAATTGACACCAGGTAGGCTCTCCTTGCTGTAGCCCATGGTGGAGATAGGAAGTTTCTTCATCTTGTTTGTAAGTGACTGCTCTCCCAGATTCCTCTTTCTCTGTGCACTCAACACAGTGTTCTTGTCATCACTGCCAGGGCACTCATGAACTCACAGGTCAGTCTGTCACATGAATCATTCTGGAAGCTAAATGCTTCTGTAGCATTCTGTGGAAAAAACAGAAACACTGCCCCCTTTTCCCCATATTAACTTTCTGTTCAGGATCATGCCATGTGTCAATAAGTGGATCCTTTCCATCTCACCTAGACATGATTATGTCTAGTTTTAAGATACTATAAGGCATTTATTAACTTCTTTGACATCTAAATTTCAAAAATTCTTAAAAATAAAAGTATGATTTAAATAATGTGCATGGGGGTATAATTTATCCCCTTCTTTGTTTTTAAGAAGATAGAGTTTTTAAAGTTTCACAATACCTTGTATTTGAGAATTATTAAATTGTTGACAAAACCACTTAAATACTTGACTGTTATAGTCAGTTTTAATATAACTTGGACAGTGACTAATTACACTTTCAATTGTTTCTCTTGAAGAGCAGTAGTAACTAGAATGCTTGAAAAGTTATTATAGTCACATGTGTATAATTTATTTATTTATTAATCAGAAATAAGAGAAAGTCCTTAAGTTGTCTCTGCAAATAACTATCTTCTAGGGAAAAACAGCTTGATTAGTAAGTCTAAAACCCAAATAATTATAAGGATCCTGAGTTTGTATCTTTTTAGGAGCTATCTGTAATCTTTATCAGTTAAAGCTTTATGTAAACCTTTATAACACAAAAGTAAATCCTGGGCATCTTTTCCAGGCAACCCGGAACAATTTCTTAACTGACCAAAACCAGTCTTCTTAAAAGAACAGTATTTTTTTTCTTATAAGTTGCATAAGCAATTGCAAGCTTGAGAATTAATAACATGTGAGGATGAACAATTTTAAATAATTGTAAGGTCTGAGATATAATATTGACTATTAATATACAACTTAAAGTTTGATTGTTCAACATTTTAAAACACCATCTACAGCACACAATTTAATTATCTGGGCTGAAGCAGGAGAAAATTAAAGAATAAGCATGTGATCCAATTCACATATACTTTTCTCCCATAGAAAGGCTGTTTTTAAACACAGTAAATGGGATGCATGCATGCATGAATTTATAGAAGATATAGAAGCATGCATAAAAACAATTGTTAACTATCTTAGGATAAGGATTATCAATTTTATTTAATATGATGGTATGCAATAGATCAAATATTAATATTCTGCAATAACCAAATTAATGGCTGTTTGGACCAAGGAACAGACACTTAGTCAGGTTCTTAAGACATAATTTTTGTTATAGTTTTTCAAAAATATATGAATTTATCTTACAATTCTTTATTAGCACCACCATGGCTTTATAGGGTGTTAAAACTTTACTTTGAGGTGAAGAAGGATGATTTTTACAACAATGTTTTCTCTTGCCAAAGATTTGTTGTGGGCACATAAATAAAATGAGCAGGTAATATTTAATTACCATTGATTATAATTGATAACAATTGATCACAGATGTTTCTTCTGCTTTCTGTGAAACCTTCTTGTTTCTCACCAGTAATTTTGAGTCTCACTAGATAACACCTAACAAAGGTTTAAGTCGCTTTAAGGCCTCAAGGTGAGGTCTTAGCCAATTAACATCTCCTGGAAGCTTTTGAAAATAAAATTTTGAAGCAAATCAATTTTTCTTTCTTAGATTTTCTGTACCATGATTTTCTAAAATAGCTTAAAACCCTAAGTATTAAAAGATATCGCCTCTGAATCTTATCTGGAGTTACAGCTACTCCCCAGAACTTAAAAGCTCATTGTGTGAGAGCAAGGATTTAAAGTTAACTTCCGCTTAAAAGCATTAGTAACTAAAATACTTTTCACTTAGGAAACAATACACTTATAAGCAAACTCTGTACACTATAACTTTATATAAAGTAGGCAAGTCAAATTGCAATGTCCTGATAAATTTCACAGCCTGATTGGCCATAAACTTTGAATTTAAACTTTATTTAGAACAACATTTGGCTAGGTCTGCAACAAGGCCCCTTCAGCTAAAAGGAAGGGAGGGAGAGCTGAAGTCCCAGGAACTTCCCTAGTCACAAACAGAAGAAGTGCCACACAAGCCTCACTGAGGCTGCTCCCTTCTGAGCTCAGAGTCAACCCAAATGCAAACGTTTCTCAATCTGAACACTCTGCCAGAGTCCTGTCCCAAAAATTATCCCTATTTTGAAGTATCTTTAAAGACCTGTTTTCCTGGGTTCCTGTTGTTTAGAATGACTCCAACCCTGAGTTCCCAATTTTAAGCTAACTTTCTGTTACAAGCAAAAGGCTGCCTGCCCCTTTAAGAGCTCTGTTTGCAATTGGCTCCCAGCAGGGCTTTTCCAGCTATACTTGACTCCCAGCCACAGTACAGCTAACTTATCAGTTTCTGCTGTGCAAATTGAGACTGCTTTTTAAACAAGTTAAACTAAATCAAAGGATGGACAGCCAGCAGATAAAGTTTTAACCATTTATATTTTTCTTTTTCTTTTTTTTTAAAATTAGGTATTTTCCTCATTTACATTTCCAATGCTATCCCAAAAGGTCCCCATACCCTCCCCCCCAACTCCCCTACCTCCCTCCTTTTTGGCCCTGGCGTTCCTCTGTACTGGGGCATATAAAGTTTGCAAGTCCAATGGGCTTCTCTTTCCAGAGAGGGCCAACTAGGCCATCCTTCGATACATATGCAGCTAGAGTCAAGAGCTCCGGGGTACTGGTTAGTTCATAATGTTGTTCCACCTATAGGGTTGCAGATCCCTTTAGCTCCTTGGGTATTTTCTTCAGCTCCTCCATTGGGGGCCCTGTGATCCATCCAATAGCTGACTGTGAGCATCCACTTCTGTGTTTGCTAGGCCCCGGCGTAGTCTCAGCAGAGACAGCTATATCAGGGTCCTATCAGCACAATCTTGCTAGTGTATGCAATGGTGTCAGCGTTTGGAGGCTTATTATGGGATGGATCCCTGGATATGGTAGTCTCTAGATGGTCCATCCTTTTGTCTCAGCTCCAAACTTTGTCTCTGTAACTCCTTCCATGGGTGTTTTGTTCCCAATTCTAAGAAGGGGCAAAGTGTCCACACTTTGGTCTTCGTTCTTCTTGAGATTCATGTGTTTTGCAAATTGTAACTTATATCTTGGGCATTCTAAGTTTCTGGGCTAATATCCACTTATCAGTGAGTACATATCATTTGAGTTCTTCTGTGATTGTGTTACCTCACTCAGGATAATGCCCTCCAGGCCCAACCATTTGCCTAGGAATTTCATAAATTCATTCTTTTTAATAGCTGAGTAGTACTCCATTGTGTAAATGTACCACATTTTTTGTATCCATTCCTCTGTTGAGGGGCATCTGGGTTCTTTCCAGCTTCTGGCTATTATAAATAAGGCTGCTATGAACATAGTGGAGCCTGTGGCTTTCTTACCAGTTGGAACATCTTCTGGATATATGCCCAGGAGAGGTATTGCAGGATCCTCCGGTAGTACCATGTCCAATTTTCTGAGGAACCGCCAGACTGATTTCCAGAGTGGTTGTACAAGCTTGCAATCCCACCAACAGTGCAGGAGTGTTCCTCTTTCTCCATATCCTCGCCAGCATCTGCTGTCACCTGATTTTTTTGATCTTAGCCATTCTGACTGATGTGAGATGGAATCTCAGGGTTGTTTTGATTTGCATTTCTCTGATGATTAAGGATGCTGAACATTTTTTCACATTTATATTTTTCAACATGAAACACAGAACAACAATCATTCAAACAACAAAACAAAAGCAAACATAAATAGACAGACATATAGACAATTTGGTGTACCAAAAACGGACAATAGACAGATGGGGAGTAGAACTTGATGTCTCAAAGGGACCCAGATATCCTAACCAGAGCTAAGAATATCTCCATAGGAGCCAGGGAGGAAGCAGGACGTCTCCCGTTTTCCTTCTGTCCCTAGGAGAGCTCTGAAATAGCTTATTTTCATTTTCCCTCTTTATTGCTGAAATGTCCCAAACAGGGGATAACTGCTTTTCTGAAACTTATTTTCTCTCTCTCATGTTCAGACTCTAATTCTTTATCTTCTTGCTTCTGGGAATTCTGCCAGAGAAGGGAGAGGAGGCACAGTGGCTGCTTCTGATAGTTACTCCTCAATAAGAAAAGACAGTTGCAGGGACCACATGAGGACCCTCATTAGCTAGTTTATCATTTAAATCTCTACCTACCTTTCACCATTTTTTACAGTGTATCTCTGCTCCATCCATAATAAACCATAGACATGCCTGGTCTATGAAAATAAAAAAGTTTATCAAATCTTTCTATTTAACTCTAACTCCTTTTTCCCTGATTACTATCTTTAAGCCTTTGATGAAGGCTGCCTCTTTAGATAGCTTATATCCCATTTCCTGGAGTGAAGATGAATCAACTCACCAAGGACTTCTTTCTCCCGTGAGCGGCAGAAGCGGTTCCTTCACTACTTCTATTTTCTTGGGGTTGCAACAAACTTCTCTGGGACCTCTACTGAAGGAAATAAGATCTGAACCTCGGCCACACATCGGGTGACACTTGTCCCCTTCAGCCAGACTCAGTTATTCGTGGGAGCAAGGGGGAACACAAACCTGGGAGAAAATGGGATGGGAGAGAAAAGAGGAGTGGAGACCAAGTAGAACGTTCCTATCAAGGTCTCCGTTTATTAGGCTGAAACACCGGGTTTTAATGCATACATCAAGGGGAATAGGGAGGGATTAATGGGGAATTAAAAAAGAACAAAGAAGTGGGCATCAGGGGACACGAGGACCAAAGTCAGGTGCCAGGTGATGGGCACTCTGCATCTTATCTCCGGAAGGTGGAATTCTCCTTAACAGCCTTGGGTGTCAGGCTGGGCTCAGCACATAACTCATGTCCTTGGATATCATGGGAGTCAGGAAGAGATAAGGAAGACGTGACTATAATTCAGCTTTTACAGGTGCCAGGAAGGGAACAGGGAGAAGGGAGTGATGACCGGCTCCTAGCACAAGACCATTTGGCTTGTCAGGGTGGGAGACAGTGAAAGGCTTTTTCTCATGGTATGGTCTCCAACAATTTGATTTTCTGGAGTCCAACTTCTTCAGTTCTTTGTATATATTGGATATTAGTCCCCTATCTGATTTAGGATTGGTAAAGATCCTTTCTCAATCTGTTGGTGGCCTTTTTGTTTTATTGACAGTGTCTTTTGCCTTACAGAAGCTTTGCAGTTTTATGAGGTCCCATTTGTCAATTCTTGATCTTACAGCACAATCCATTGCTGTTCTGTTCAGGAATTCTTCCCCTGTGCCCATATCTTCAAAGCTCCCCCCCACTTTCTCCTCTATAAGTTTTAGTGTTTTCAATTCTATTCCATTGGTCTACCTGTCTGTCGCTATACCAGTACCACACAGTTTTTATCACAATTGCTCTGTAGTACAGCTTTAGGTCAGGCATGGTGATTCCACCAGAGATTCTTTTAACATTGAGAAGAGTTTTTGCTATCCTAGGTTTTTTGTTATTCCAGATGAATTTGCAAATGGCCCTTTTTAATTCCTTGAAGAATTGAGGTGGAATTTTGATGGAGATTGCATTGAATCTGTAGATTGCTTTTGGAAAGATAGCCATTTTTACTATATTAATCCTGCCAATCCATGAGAATGAGAGATCTTTCCATCTTCTGAGATCTTCTTCCATTTCTTTCTCTAGAGACTTGAAGTTCTTATCATACAGATCTTTCACTTCCTTAGTTAGAGTCACACCAAGGTATTTTATATTATTTGTGACTTTTAAAAAAACTGTATAGTGATTTTATTAATCAACCACAATTTCAAAGACAATCTTTCCTAGTCATAGGACTAGAATTTCCAATGAGGCAGATTTTTAAATATAAAAGTGTGTTCAAGATTTGATTTGCTAGCCTCTGCCTGAACCCCAAGCAATCTGACTTTTAAAAAAAGCTATTACTATCCTTTTAAACCTGAACTTGTTAACTTCTAATATGACACGGCTTCTAGAACAGCCAGAGCCCTGGGATGTGAGCGCGGCTGAGCTGCTCCCGTTTCAGAAGCACAGACTTCAAGCTGGTTCTCTTCACAGATATGCTTCACTGGCTGTAGAAGCTGAACACACAGAAGAGGAACTGGCCGTGTCTCCACCCTCAGGGAAAGAAAATCTTGCTTTGGGCTCTTGGTCCACTCACACATGAAAACCAGAGGAAAAACTCTGTGTCTAAGGTGTAAACTGTCCTCAGTAGGAAAGGAAACAGAAAAATGAAACTCTCTCTCTCTCTCTCTCTCTCTCTCTCTCTCTCTCTCTCTCTCTCTCTCTCTCTCTCTCTCTCTCTCTCTCTGTCTATTCCAATTTCTTGGAAGTTCTCCCAACTACAGTAATTACTCTGAAGTTGTTACTACTAAGCTTGTTTCTTTTCTAGCCAATATTGGGCAAGAAAGTATCAATTCACAACCTGGTAATTTACTAGTCTGTTCTGCTGGGTAAAAATACAAACAGAAAACTGCAAAAATGTTTTAAAGCCTCAATCCATTTTATAGTTACAGATCCTTAAAGAAAAAAAAAAGAGTATCTTGATGATTATCCTTTCCCTTAAAATATACTCCGAGAAACACAGAGGAAGCTATAGAATTGAAAATAAAAGTGCTCTCAGGGGGGTCTGAGAATACAGCACCAAATATATTATTTAAAAAATTAAATATTATTTACAAGAGTATATTTCACAAGCGACTGTATAGATATATATGTATATACTTGGAAATCTCCACTATAAAGGGGACACCTCTTTTGTACACATTGATCCACCAGCTGAGATTTTTACTTTATCTACATGATCTGTCATAGGAGCTGGGGTGGTCGGTACTCAGCCAGGTCCTGCTGGGAGCATGCGAGCCTCAAGCTTGTCTATACTTGACTCATGTTGATTTACTCATCAGTAGCCTGGGGGGAGATACGGAGGTGGGGCGGGGGCGGTTGGATAGATTCCAGGGTGACAACAGCCCCATCATCCACAGTGGCACAGGGCAGGTGGCGCGAGAGCTGGTCAGCTAGACTTCAAAGTGAAGGTAACTGGTGGCTGAGGTCCAGACCTTTAGACCTTCCCTTTCTCCTCTTCTGTCCTTGCCCACCCCTGCCCAAGGTCACCCAATAGACTGCCCATTCCCTGAACCTATGTGGAGTGAAGGGGTGAGGTCTTTGGTTATGCCGAGTCAATCATTTGGTGAGGGGGAAAAAAAAAACTGGCCAGAGAGGCCTTGGGTGCATGAGCCTCTGCCACCCACTGGGCTGCGGACTCGCTAATACTGCTAAGTGTTAGGTAGACAAGCTGTGAGTGGAGCTAAGAATGGTCATAAGAAGCACTTTTGGTTTCACCGTCACAAAGGGAAACCTGATGAGTTTTGGTCCCACCCCCAAACTTGTAGTTCAAGGACCCTGCCCCTTTCTCCACCATAGATCCTTTTTCTGCAAGTCACCAACTTTAGTTTTAAAGAAACTACCTAGGTTTGACCCCCACCCCCTAGTTAAAAAAAAAAAAAAAAAAAAAAAAAAAGGACTTGTAGTGTGTATGTAGCTAGGTATTCCCTGAGCAAAGGGTCTAATCAAATCTTTAATGAAGGCCACATCTTCGGACAGGATAAAGAGGGGACAATGGATGACGCTTGGAACTGGCAAGTCAGTTTAGGAATGTGAAACTGGAGAAATGTGTGTCACTGACCACTTGAGCCTGGGAGTAATGGGTGGTTTTTCTGGCCCTCAGTGGGCCTTGCTGTGCAGTGGCTGGGGTGGGGGGCAGAGCTAGTCTTCCAGGGCCCAGGACAAGCAGACTTGAGGAACAAAATTCTGTTTCTAGGAATCCTTTTGTGTCCCAGAAGACAGGCAGTCTACTGAGCTGGCCGACTTCCTATTGGCCTGGCAAGTTCCAATTTGTCCATTTCCAGATCAGGACAAAGCCATGTCCACCACGGCTCTCTCCCTGATGGAATTTGGTTCTGCTGGGTATGTGGACTGGAAAATGTTCCTGGAGGGATGCTTTAGCCAGGCTCCAGGCTCTTATCTCCATGAGCTCATTCTTGCTCCTTCTCTTCTTGGGCTTTTTTTTTCTTTCCCCAGAGGTGAATTTTCCTGTAGGACCAGCCTAGCTAGAGAACAAGATTCTGAGAAGTACCTAATATGCCCATATTTTAACATTATCTTCTGACTAAAAAAATAAACGAAATGGATTTAAACGGGATTTCAAATCCACATAATAGCTGGATTGATGCAAAACAGCCTTCACAGTGTTGATTACACACAATAAATTCTTTTTCATTTCAAGAGATTTACAGGGATTTTTTTCTTTCCTCCCCAACCCTAACTCAAGGAAGCTTGGGTGCGGTGGGTGAAGGAGTAATATTGAATCTGTAATCTCTCCCCACTGCTGGACCACACTGCCAAAAAATGTCTATCCACATAGGAGATTCAGGGATAAGAATGGAGGCGTAAGGGTTAGAATCTTGGATCTTTGTTTCCCAGGTTATGGTGATAGAATTGGAGGGGGGAACCCCTAAACTCAGAAACACTGTGCACAAAGAATTGCTGGTCCCATGGAAGCTACTGATCATCGGATGAGGAAAGATGTGCTAAGCCTTCACTGGCTCCAATCTGAACGCTTCCTCCCAGAACCTTGCCTCTGCATTTTTACATTTCCTGCTTGCTATCAGGAGCTCCCAGTCCACAGCAACGCCTCCAGCTCCTGGTTCTCCTCCATTACCGATTTTTACTGTGCTTCTGGCTAAATGGGACACACACATCTTGCATCTTTTCCTGCAACCTAAATCAGTTAAGAAGACCAAGAAGGTGATTGCCGGAGGGTGGGGGGAGAGGGCAGAATCACTAAAACCCACTGAGCTTTACCCACCCCCCCAACACTCCTCACCCCCCGTTCTCTTTAGCAGGACCTTCTCCAGTTCAGGTCCAGAATGCTAGGGTCCTGCCCTGTCAGCTAGAATCAAGGTTGCTTCTTGTGCTAATCCGCTGTCCTGGCACATCTGATGCTAGGGCAGGAGTGTATCATCAGAGAGAACAAAATCCACGAGGTATTTTTTCTCTCTCTTTGTCTTTTTGAAGGAGTCGATTATTTCAAGCCTAAGCAGGTCTCCAAGAACGGTACAGTTATATTCCACCCTCTTGCCCCTTCCCCAATCCTAGGACTCTCAGGTTCCCCTTTTCTGCTCCTCATGCTCACGTGCCACTGTTCTGACAGCCATTAGGCAGTTCTCATGTGGGCAGCCCCCCCCCCCTTCAAGTCAGGCTGCCACCATGCAGCCAAGGGTCCGTTCCAGCTCGTAACTGTTTTCAGCCAACACTAGAACAGAGAAGCCAAGATCAACTCACAAACAGATACAAAGCAAAGAGACAGAGAGACAGTGATTTAGAGGCCAGTCACCAAAAATGATGGTGTCAGGGTGGGAGGATGACCCCTGATGGCAAGGCCCCTAAGTTGATGGAACCGAGTGTGTTCAGTCACTCTCTCACGCTTGGGTAGAATGTTCAGTTGGGCAGCATTCACATGGATGCTGGACCGGATGGATGCTATCAGGTCAGTCCCAGCCATTGTCCTTGATCATGTGTGCTAATTTAATGATGTATTTGCCTTCTTTATATTTCTGACTGCTTTCAAAAGCATGTTCATATTTCCAGCCCAAAGTGGTTTTGCAGTTTTCACAGTAAATGTAGTCCTGTTAGCAACACCCGTTCTTCTGCAGACCGCCAGCCCACATTAACTCTTGGAAATGAGTTCGTCGTGATTGGCCAAGTGAGCTCGGCAGTGGATGCAGCTGTAGGTCTGGTGGCAGGAGGGTAGGTATGCCTGAAAAGTCTTGGATCTTGTCATCTTCACCATTGGCGCTGCTGAGCGTGGGGCAAACTCTGGGACAGCCTATGAGGCACTCCCACAGGATGGGTCGCACGGGAAACAGCAAAAGACACAGGTAAAGGCCGTGGTTTGGCAGGGGGTGGGTGTGCGGCAGGCTCCACACACTGGTGATGTTTGCAGAAGGAGGACTCTCTAGTAGAGATCTAGAGCTGGTTCTCAGCAACCTGGCAGTAGGCTGCCCGGTCCGGCCAGCGCCAGGCTTGGCTGCTCCGGAGTGCTTGGCGATGAAGGACTGCAACTATTTGTGACTATTGTGAAGGGTGTTGTTTCCCTAACTTCTTTCTCATCCTATTTATCCTTTGTGTAGAGAAAGGCCACTGATTTGTTTGAGTTAATTTTATATCCAGCTACTGCACTGAAGCTGTTTATCAAGTTTAGGAGTTCTCTGGTGGAATTTTAGGGTCACATATATACTATCATATCATCTGCAAATAGTGATATTTTGACTTCTTCATTTCCAATTTGTATCCCCTTGATCTCCTTTTGTTGTCAAATTGCTCTGGCTAGGGCTTCAAGTACAATGTTGAATAGGTACGGAGAAAGTGGGCAGCCTTGTCTAGTTCCTGATTTTAGTGGGATTGCTTCAAGTTTCTCTCCATTTAGTTTGATGTTGGTCACTGGTTTGCTGTATATTGCTTTTATTACGTTTTGGTATGGGCTTTGAATTCCTGATCTTTCCAAGACTTTTATCATGAATGGGTGTTGGATTTTGTCAAATGCTTTCTCAGCATCTAACGAGATGATCATGTGGGTTTTGTCAGTTTTATTATTTTTGCATCCATGTTCATAAGGGAAATTGTCCCATCCAGCAGGACCCAGTTATTCGTGGGTATGAGGGGGACCAAAAACCCAAAAGAGAAATGAGCAAGAAAGAGAAGCGAGACCAAGCCAAGAGTTGTCAAGGTCTCAGTTTATTAGACTGAAACGCCAGGTTATAAGCACACAGCAAAGGGAAATAGGGAGGGGCTGAGAGGGAATTAACAAAGAACGAAGAAGTGGGCATCTGGGGACATGAAGGCTGAATTCATACTGCAGGCGGGAGGCACTCTGAGTCTTATCTCGGGAATGTAGATCCCTCCTTAACAGCCCTGGGTGTCAGGCTGGGCTCAGCACATAACTCATGTCCTTAGAAGTCTTGGGAGTCAGGAAGAGATAAGGAAGAGGGGACTATAATTCAGCTTTTAGGGTCTCTGGTGCCAGCAAGAGATACGGAGGAGGAGGCAACCGGCTCCTTAGCACAAGGCCATTTGGCTTATTAGGGTGGGAAACTGTGAAAGGCCTACTTTCTCATGGTATGGTCTCCAACAGGAAATTGGTCTGTAATTCTCTTTTTTTTTGTTAAATCATTGTGTGGTTTTGGTATCAGGTAACTGTTGCTTCATAAAATGGATGTTATAATATTCCTTCTGGAACAATTTGAGGAGTACTTTGGTGAAAGTTTGGTAGAATCCTACTCTAAAACCACCCAGCCCTAGGCTTTTTTTCTTTTTTTTTGCTTGGGGATTTTTAATGACTGCTTCTATTTCCTTATGGGTTATATGTCTATTTAAATGTTTTATCAGATCTTGATTTAACTTTGCTAAGTGATGTCTCTCAAGAAATTTATCCATTTCTTTTAGATTTTCAAATCAGATTGAGTATAGTTATTTGAAGTATGACCCAATGAGTTTTTGGATTTCCTTGGTATCTGTTATGTTCTGCTTTTTGTTTTTTGACCCATCCAGCAGGTCCAGTTATTCGAGGGTCTCAAGGGGACCTTCTTCTAAGGACCAAATGGGGGGAGGGAGAGACGAACACCAAGTGCAAGAACAACACGGAAGCAGTCTGAGTAGCATCAAGGTGTCTCTGTATTCAGCAAGGCTCAAGGCTTAAATGCACAAGCAAAAGGGGAAGTACTTCTCAGCAGGAGGGATGGGGCAGTAGAAATGCACAAGCAAAAGAGGAAGTACTTCTCAGCAGGAGGGATGGGGCAGCGGAAATTTTTCTTTTGGCAACTACATGGGGAAGCAGGAACTTGGTGGTATCAGGGTACATCTTGTGGTCAGGACATCTGGTGCTGACTTAGAGCTGGAACATTCTGTGCTTGTTCTTGGAACGGTGCATTGGTGGCCTGCTTTTGACCCCCTTTTCTTCTGGGGGGGGGAGAAGAGACCCAATTCGGAGATCAAGACAATAGAGTTGTCTTAATAGCTCCCAACAGTTTTTGTTAATTGGGATACTCTCTCTCTTTCTTTTAATTAGTTTGGCTAAGGGTTTGTCTATATTGTTGTTTTTCTCAAAGAACTAACACTTTGATTCTTTGTATTGTTTATCCCTCAGTTTGAGTATTTCCTGATGCTTACTCCTCTTGGGTGTGTTTTCTTCTTTTTGTTCTAGAGCTTTCAGGTGTATTGTTAAGTTGCAAGCATGAGATCTCTCCAATTTCTTTATGAAGGCACTTTGTGCTATGCACTTTCCTCTTACTACTACTTTCATTGTCCCATAAGTTTGGGTATGTTGTGCATTCATTTTAATTGAATTATAGGAAGTCTTAGTTTCTTTATTTCTTCCTTGACCCAGAAATGAAGTTGTTGTTGAAGTTATTCAGTAGGGAGTTGTTCAGTTTGTAGGTTTTCTGTTGTTGAAATTCAGCTTTAATCTGTGGTAGTCTGATAGGATATAGGGGGTTATTTCAGTTTTCTTGTATCTGTTGAAACTTGCTTTGTTTTTGAATATGTCATCAGTTTTAGAGATGGTTCCATAAGGTGCTGACAAGAAGGTATATTCTTTTTGGTTTGGGAGAAATGTTCTGTATATATCTGTTATGTCCACTTGATTAATAACACCTATTAACCTCATTCTTTCTTTCTTTTTTATTTTTTAAGATTTATTTATTTATTTATTTATTTATTTATTTATTTATTTATTTATTATATGTGTGTACACTGTAGCTGTCTTCAGACACTCCAGAAGAGGGCATCAGATTTTTGTTACGGATGGTTGTGAGCCACTATGTGGTTGCTGGGATTTGAACTCAGGACCTTTGGAAGAGCAGTCGGCGCTCTTAACCGCTGAGCCATCTCACCAGCCCAACCTCATTATTTCTTTGTTTTGTTTTTGTCTGCATGACTTTTCCTTTGATGAGACTCAGGTATTGAAGTTCTATGTATGATTTAAGCTTTAGTAATGTTTCTTTTACAAAGGTGGATGCCCTTGCCTTTGGGACATAGATGTTAAGAATTGAAATGTCATCTTGGTGGATTTTTCCTTTGATGAGTATGAACTGTCCTTCTCCATCTCTTTTGATTAATTTGGTTGGAAGCCTGTTTTGTTAGATACTAGAATTAGTTATACCATCTTGCTTCTTAAGTCCATTTGCTTGGAAAATATTTTTTCAAACCTTTATTCTGAAGTAATGTCTATCTTTGATGCTTAGGTGTGATTCTTGTATGTTGCAGAATGATGGATCCTGTTTCACATTCATTTTGTTAGCCTGTGTCTTTTTATTGAGGAATTTAGTCCATTGATATTGAGAGACATTTATGACCAATGACAACAATTTCTGTTATTTTGTTTTTGTTGTTAGTAGTGTGTATATTTACATTTTTAGGGTTTTGATGATATACTGGCTGATTTTGTGTGTCAACTTGACACAACCTGGAGTTATCACAGAGAAAGAGACTCAGTTGAGGAAATGCCTTCATGAGATCCATATGTAAGACATTTTCTCAATTAGTGATCAATGAGGGGAGGGCCCATTGTGGGTGGTGCCATCCCTGGGCTGGTAGTCTTGGGTTCTATAAGAAAGCAACCTGAGCAAGCCAGGGAAAGTTTGGTTTTGTTTGTTTGTTTGTTTTTTTCGTGACAGGGTTTCTCTGTATAGCCCTAAGCCAGGGAAAGAAAGCCAGTAAGGAACATCCCTCCAAGGTCTCTGCATCAGCTTCTGCTTCCTGACCTGCTTGAGTTCCAGTCCTGACTTCCTTTGGCAATGAACAGCAGTGTGGAAGTGTAAGCTGAATAAACCCTTTCCTCCCTGACTTGCTTCTTGGTCATGATATTTTGTGCAGGAATAGAAACCCTGACTAAGACAGATGGTGTGAGATTATTTATTTCCTGTGTTTTTATGGGGTAGTGAGCCTCTTTGGGTTGGGAGTTTTTTCCTTTTAGTACCTTCTTATAGGGCTGGATTTGTGGATAAATCTTGTTTTAGTTTGAGTTTGTCAGGAAATATCTGTTTTCTCCACCTATTGTGATTGAAAATTTTACTGGGGATAGTAGTCTGGGCTGGTTTGTGGTCTCTAAGACTATTCAAGACATCTGTCCAGGCTCTTCTGGTTTTTAGAGTCTCCATTGAGAAGTCAGGTGTAATTTTAATAGGTATGCCTTTATAAGTTACTTGGCCTTTTCTCTTCCAGCTTTTAATATTCTTTTTGTTTTTGTTGTTGTTCTGTATGTTTAGTGTTTATGATTATTGTGTGGTGTGATGACTTTCTTTTTCTGGTCCAATCAATTTTGTGTTTTCTAAACTTTTTGTACGTTTTTAAGTGTGTCCTTCTTTAGGTTAAGAAAATTTTCTTTTATCATTTTTATTAGATATATTTTCTGTGGTTTGAGCTGGGAATCTTCTACTATTATTTTTAGATTTGGACTTTTCATAGTGCCCCAGATTTTCTGCATGTTTTGTGTTATAAGTTTTTTAGATTTAACATTTGCTTTGTCCAATAAATCCATTTCTTCTCTTGTATCGTCAGTGTCTGAGATTCCTTCTTCCATATCTTGTATTCTATTGGTGATGCTTGCATCTGCAGTTCCTGTTCACTTACCTAGATTTTTCCATTTCCAGAATTTCCTGTATTTGTGTTCTCTTCATTGGTTTTATTTCTATTTTTAGGTCCCTAAACAGTTTCTTTCACCTTTTTTTTCTTTCTTTAAGGGATTTATTGATTTGCTCCATTTTTGTTTGTTTTTTCCTCAATTTCTTTAGAGGAATTTAAAATTTCCTCTTTAAAGACCTCTATAATCTTCATAAAATAGGTTTTAAGGTCATTTTCTTGTGCTTCAGCTGAGTGGGAATATTCAGGTAAGATAGTTAGGCTCTGATGGTATGATAGTGCCTGAGCTGTTGTTGACTGTGCTCTTATACGGACTTTAGGCATCTGAGTTTGGGATGATTATAGGTCTAAGTGCTGATTTCTGAGTTTGTCTTTGTTGAATGGCTGTGTTGTTCGTTGGTTTCCTCTTTGGTCTTCTGGTCTTTGTAGCCTGGATTTAGCTAATTGATTAATTGCTTTAAAATTAATTGCTGCAGTTTTGTTTTATTGACAGTATCCTTTGCCTTACAGAAACTTTTCAGTTTCATGAAGTCCCATTTACCAATTGTTGATCTTAGAGCCCCAACCATTGGTGTTCTGTTCCTGAAATTGTCTTCTGCACCAATGGAGTCAAGGCTTTTTCCCACTTTCTCTTCTATGAGATGTATTGTATCTGGTTGTATGTTGAGGTCCTTGATCTATTTGGACTTGAGTTTTGTGCAGGATGATAAACATAGATCTATTTGCATTCTACATGCAGATACCCAGTTAGACCAGCACCATTTGTTGAAGATGCTTCCCCCGACCCCATTGTATGGTTTTGGCACCTTTGTTAAAAATCAAGTGTCCATGTGTGCCAGAAGCCATCTAGGAGAAGTTAAAACTGTCAAGTGATTGTAACCTCCTTCAGCCTAGACAGGCTGGTTTAGATCATCCGCCACTGAGGCGCAGCCATCCGCTGTGCTGCTTCTCATCCCTCTCTTTTGATGTAAAACTGCCTGCCGCCTGCCTGAGGCTGAACCGGTTCTCCAAGATTTTCACTCCAATTTCACACTGAACTGTGAATTTGGTGAGTTTCTGTAAAAGGGTGTTCTGATGACTTCACAAGAAACTTGGCATGACTGGGGATGGGCTTCCCTCCTGATAAGCACAGATTTTATCATTAAACATTGAGTCTTGATCAGAATTCTGTCTTAGTTCCATCTCTCTCTCTCTTCCGCCTAGATTCCTTTTCTTTCAGCTCCAAAATGAACCCAGACATGAGAGCCGCAGGCCGGCCCCAACAAGTGATCATTCTGAGGTGGTTTCAATGTGGACTGTAAAATCATGATGGATAAGTCCTTCATGATGGATGGGCCATTCTTGACAAGGCTGAAGGGAGTACATTTTAGAAAAAATTCCTGCTATCAATATGTTTTTCTGTCTATCTATCTATCTATCTATCTATCTATCTATCTATCTATCTATCTTTATCTATCTATATCACTAGGTATTAGCTTACCTTTTGGGACAGATTAATGCAAATCAATGAAGATTTACTGTCTTTCATGCTATATACACAAATAGATGATTTCTTAATTCTTTGTGATGATTCTATAAAAATTACTAAAATTATACTAGTAATTATTAAGCCCTTTATAATAGGACTACTATTAAAGCCTTATCGGATATTAAAGCTGAAATTAGAACACTGCCAGCCTTCAAGTGTCATAAGTTAATTGCTTCTGAGATAGAAAGCAGGGATATACAACTTAGAACACATTCCAAGAGGTTTTAAAATAATTAACCAAAGGTCAAAAATTGGAACTACAAGTTTATTGTAGGTGTAAGGACAGAAGATAAAATAGTGACCAGGTTTATCTATAAAAAACTTCAATGATAATTTGGTCACAAAAATTATGTTTTTTTTAATTGTTTTTTTTTTTTTTTAACTTTCAATGAACTTGTAGAGCTAGTGACAGATAATGAATGTCTCCTCTTAATGGGGACATATGTAAACACCTCTGTTGTAAACTTCTTATTCAATTTATGATTCAAATTTATGTGTAAATTCATGGTGAACTTTTTACCATGTGATCATGTAATCTGAAAGATGTGCTGAGGACAAAGAAAATGGAGAGAGAATTTTTGGAGGAGAGAAACTTTTTAGAGAAAAACTTAGAAATAAAAATTAAAATTACTTTTAAAAGTGTCCCCTTTTGTTCCTATGACTTTCACTAGCAGACTGGGAGTTGGACCCTGGAAGTCTCTGCAGAGATAAGAACAAAAGCTACTTTACTTAATCCCCTGATGTTTTAAATTGAGGTGCTAAAAGCCAGACTCTGTTTCTGGCCTTTGAGGAACTGAGAGAAGCAGGCCAGCTAGTGCTGCAAGTTACTTAGAATCAAGATAGGTAAATGTTTATAATAAAAACAACCCTAATATCTTGCAAGACCAAGTCTTGCCCATGCCAGCTCTCTTTCCCCTCAGCTACCTTTAAGAGAGAACAAGAATGCTGGAGCTGGCATCTGGCACAAAGCTTTGTGAGTTTTTCAGGGTCTTCCATTGTATTTCACTGATCACTGTGTCTGTTTTTGTACCAATACCACACAGTTTTAAATCACTATTGCTCTGTAGTACAGCTTGAGGTCAGGGATGGTGATTCCCCCAGAAGTTCTTGTATTGTTCAGGATGGTTTTGGCTATCCTGTCCCTCTACCCCACCCCCCATATTAGGTTGAGAATTGTTCTTTCAAGGTCTGTAAAAAAATTGCATTGAAAAATTTTTGTGTTTGTTTGTTTTTGTTTTTTTGAGACAGGGTTTCTCTGTGTAGCCCTGGCTGTCCTGGAACTCACTTTGTAGACCAGGCTGGCCTCGAACTCAGAAATTCTCCTGCCTCTGCCTCCCGAGTGCTGGGATTAAAGGCGTGTGCCACCATGCCCGGCATATTGAAATTTTGATGAGAATCACACTTGAACCTGTAGATTGCTTTTGGCAATACAACCATTTTCACTATGTTGATCCTATGGATCTATGGACATGGGAGATCTTTCCATCTTTGAATATCTTTCTCAATCTCTTTCTTCAGCAACTTGAAGTTTTGTCATATTAATTTTTCACATGTTTGGTCAGAATTACACCAAGATATTTTGTGACTATTGTGAAGGGTGTTATTTCCCTAATTTATTTCTCTGACCATTTATCTTTTGTATAAAGGACAACTACTAATTTTTTGGGTTAATTTTGTATCTAGCCACTTTGCTAAGTTATCAGCTGTAGGAATTCTCTGCATATACAGTGTGATATCATCTGTCAATAGTGATACTTTGACTTCTTCTTTTCCAATTTGTATATGATTGATCTTCTTTTGTTGTCTTATTACTCTAGCTAGAACTTCAAGTACTATGTTGAATAGATAGGGAGAGAGTCAGCAGCCTTGTCTTGTCCCTGATTTTAATGCTTCCAGTAATTCTCCATTTAATTTGATGTTGGCTATTGGCCTGCTGTATATTGCTTTTATTATGTTTAGGTATGTGTCTTGAATCCCTGATCTCTCTAAGACTTTTATCATGAAAGGGTCTTTGATTTTGTTAAAGGCATTTTCAGCATTTAATCAGAGGACCATATATGTGATTTTTTTCTTTGAATTTGTTCATATAGTGGATTATGTTGATGGATTTTTGTAGTTTGAACCATCCCTGCATCCCTGGGATGAAGCCTACTGGATAGTGGTCAACGATGCTTTTGATGTGTTTTTGGATTCTGTTTGCTAGAATTTTATTGAGTGTTTTTGTGTTGATGTTCATAAGCAAAATTTGTCTGAAATTCTCTTTCTTTGTTGAATCTTTGTGTGGTTTAGGTATTGGGATAAGTGTGGCCTCACAGAATCAATCTATTTCTATTTTGGGGAGTGTATTAGTCAGGGTTCTCTAGAGTCACAGAACTTATGGATAGTCTCTATATAGTAAAAGAATTTATTGATGACTTACAGTCGGCAGCCCAATTCCCAACAATGGTTCAGTCGCAGCTGTGAATGGAAGTTCAAGGATCTAGCAGTTACTCAGTCTCACACGGCAAGCAGGCGAAGGAGCAAGAGCTAGACTCCCTTCTTCCAGTGTCCTTATATTGTCTCCAGCAGAAGGTGTAGCCCAGATTAAAGGTGTGTTCCACCACACCTTTAATCCCAGATGAAAGGTGTAGCCCAGATTAAATCTCCTTAAACTCGGAGATTTAATCTTCTGGAATCCATAGCCACTATGTCTCAAGATCTCCATACCAAGATCCAGATAAGGATCTCCAAGCCTCCAGATAAGGGTCACTGGTGAGCCTTCCAATTCTGGATTGTAGTTCATTCCAAATATAGTCAAGTTGACAACCAAGAATAGCCACTACAATCCACCCCTTGTCAACTTGACACAAATAATATCTCATGTTCACATGAAACAATAACAAGGTTGTGAATACGCCTAACATGATATAACTATCCCTCGTACAATCGCAAACGCATTTGTAAATTTACAATGGGGCATTCATATTACTTTATAATCCTCGTTTCTGCAACTGGTTACGTGGCCTTAATTGGTATTTATAACTACCTTCCTCTACTACCCATTCTGTATTTCCTTCACCTTCGGCCAGCACCTCAGCAGGTCTTGGCTCTTTTCCTGGAGGATTGACCCATACCTTCATTCCTGATGGGTCTGCGTCCTTTATCATCCTGCTTGGATTAGGCTGTTGTAGTTTCCCATTGACTTTAATCACAGGACATGGTAGTACTAGGAGACGCCCTAAGGGATCTCCTACACTCCAGACATAATCTTGCTTACCTCCATTGTGAAGAGGTAATCCAATTTCCCCATGGTAATCTGGATCTATCACTCCTCCTAACACGGTTATTCCTTTTTTAGCCTGTTGGTTTAAGGGCATTAGAAGCCCAAAATGACCAGGGGGAAGTCTGAGCTTCCAGTTCAATGGAATGTTTGTTGTAGCTCCTGGTAGGAGCACTCCCCTCTCTGGAGCCAAAACTTCTAGGCCAGCAGAACCTAGAGTTATGGGGACAGGAAGCAAAAATTTTCCTAGAGGGTCACTAGGAGTGATAGTAAGTGGAACTATTCCCTTTTCCACCCCTTGATTCCTGGACCCATGAATCCTGGCTATGGGTGAAACTGTACCATATATGGAGCGCTGATTCAAAGCATATACTGCCTTCTGAAGAACTCTACCCCAGCCTTCCAAGCTGTTACCACCTAATTGGCGCTGTAACTGCGTCTTCAAAAGGCCATTCCATCTTTCTATCAGGCCAGCTGCTTCAGGATGATGGGGAATGTGGTAAGACCAGTGAATTCCATGATCGTGGGCCCACTGTCGTACTTCTCTGGCTGTGAAATGTGTTCCTTGGTCAGAAGCAATACTGTGTGGAATACCATGACGATAGATAAGGCATTCTGTCAGTCCATGAATGGTGGTTTTAGCAGAGGCCTTACGTGCAGGAAAGGCAAATCCATAACCAGAATAAGTATCTACTCCAGTAAGAACAAAACGCTGTCCTTTCCATGAAGGAAGTGGTCCAATGTAGTCAACCTGCCACCAGGTTGCTGGCTGGTCACCTCGAGGAATGGTGCCATATCTGGGGCTCAGTGTTGGTTTCTGCTGTTGGCAGATCTGGCAATCAGCAGCAGCTGTAGCCAGGTCAGCCTTGGTGAGTGGAAGCCCGTGTTGCTGAGCCCAAGCATAACCTCCATCTCGACCACCATGGCCACTTTGTTCATGTGCCCATTGAGCAATGACAGGGATGGCTGGGGAGAGAGGCTGACTGTCCACAGAACGGGTCATCTTATCCACTTGATTATTGAACTCCTCCTCGGCTGAAGTCACCTTTTGGTGAGCATTTACATGGGACACAAATATCTTCACATCCTTTGCCCATTTGGAGAGATCTATCCACATACTTCTTCCCCAGATGTCTTTTTCACCAATTTTCCAATTGTAATCTTTCCAAGTCCCTGACCATCCAGCCAATCCATTGGCTACAGCCCATGAGTCAGTGAATAATCGTACATCTGGCCATTTCTTCTTGCAAACAAACTGTAATACCATGTGTACTGCCCGAAGTTCTGCCCACTGTGAAGATTTCCCTTCACCTGTGTCTTTCAGAGTTGTCCCAGAAAGGGGTTGTAATGCTGCAGCTGTCCACTTCTGGGTGGTGCCTGCATAACGTGCAGAGCCATCAGTAAACCAGGCCCTAGTCTTTTCCTCTTCGGTCAGTTGATCATAGGGAACACCCCATGAGGCTATAGGCACATGCTTGGCAGCAGATGGCATTGTAACAGGAGTAGAAACCATAGGCATTTGAGCAACTTCTTCATGTAACTTGCTTGTGCCTTCAGGACCTGCTCTGGCCCGATCACGTATATACCACTTCCATTTGATAATAGACTGCTGCTGTGCGCGTCCCACTTTATGACTTGCAGGGTCTGATAGTACCCAGCTCATAATGGGTAATTCAGGTCGCATAGTAACTTGGTGTCCTATTGTCAAACGTTCAGTTTCCACTAAGGCCCAATAGCAGGCCAAGAGCTGTTTTTCAAAGGGAGAATAGTTGTCTGCAGATGATGGTAGAGCTTTGCTCCAAAATCCCAAAGGTCTTTTCTGTGATTCACCTACAGGGGCCTGCCAGAGGCTCCAAACAGCATCTCTATCAGCCACAGACACCTCAAGTACCATCGGGTCTGCTGGGTCATATGGTCCAAGTGGTAGAGCAGCCTGCACAGCAGCCTGGACCTGTTGAAGGGCCTTCTCCTGTTCCAAGCCCCACACAAAGCTAGCAGCTTTCCGAGTCACTTGGTAAATAGGCCTAAGTAACACACCCAAGTGAGGGATGTGTTGTCTCCAGAATCCAAATAGACCCACTAAACGTTGTGCTTCTTTCTTGGTTGTAGGAGGGGCCAGGTGCAATAACTTATCTTTCACCTTAGAAGGAATATCTCTGCATGCCCCACACCACTGGACTCCTAAGAATTTCACTGAGGTAGATGGTCCTTGAATTTTGGTTGGATTTATTTCCCCATCTTGTAGAAAGCTTTGTGCACTGAATCACCTAATTCATTAAGAAAATCAAGGGCATTAGCTTCTTTAAGTTTGAAATATAGTTTCAACCATGGGTCTTCAAAATTCTCTGAGCTCCCAGGAGGGAGAGAATCTGGAGAGGTTTCAGTAGTTGAAAGTGCTGGTGGCTCAACAAGCCAATTCCAGTATTTTAAAAGATTCATCCTTGTACTTCTGTTACTCTAGAACCACTCCTGGTACCAAATTCTGTATTAGTCAGGGTTCTCTAGAGTCACAGAACTTATGGATAGTCTCTATATAGTAAAAGAATTTATTGATGACTTACAGTCGGCAGCCCAATTCCCAACAATGGTTCAGTCGCAGCTGTGAATGGAAGTTCAAGGATCTAGCAGTTACTCAGTCTCACACGGCAAGCAGGCGAAGGAGCAAGAGCTAGACTCCCTTCTTCCAGTGTCCTTATATTGTCTCCAGCAGAAGGTGTAGCCCAGATTAAAGGTGTGTTCCACCACACCTTTAATCCCAGATGAAAGGTGTAGCCCAGATTAAATCTCCTTAAACTCGGAGATTTAATCTTCTGGAATCCATAGCCACTATGTCTCAAGATCTCCATACCAAGATCCAGATAAGGATCTCCAAGCCTCCAGATAAGGGTCACTGGTGAGCCTTCCAATTCTGGATTGTAGTTCATTCCAAATATAGTCAAGTTGACAACCAAGAATAGCCACTACAGGGAGAGTTTGAGCAGTATTGGTATCAGCTTTTCTTTGAAAGTCTGGAAGACTTCTGTACTAAAACTATATGGCCCTGAGCTTTTTATTTGTTTGTTTGTTTGTTTGGAAGACTTTTAAATTACTTGTAATTCCTTAAGGGTTTGGGCTCTTTAGTTTACCTGACTTTGATTTAACTTTGGTAAGTGGTTGTAGGGGGAGGTGTTGATGCCTTAATTGGTTTTTGATTGTGTCAATAAAAGAGATGGTAGCCAATTGTTAGGTAAGTGGAAAAGGTCAGACTTCTGAGTCCCAGGAGAGAGAAGGGATGAAAGAAGACTTTGTGTGTGTGTGTGTGTGTGTGCTTCAGAATGGGAGGACACAACAGCCATATAAGATCTTGGGGGGCTGAAAATGGTGGCCTCCACCACCAGTGGATAGCTGGGATGGACTAGCTGATAAGACAAGGGCAGAAAAGTCTTCAATCAGTGCTAGTTTTAAAGTAATAAAACTGATGTTTTCTATCTGTGGTGCTAAAGTAGACAAGAGGAGAAAGGGGACAGCCATGGTGGTTGTTAGAGGCTTGGTGAAGCAATCCACGGGGGACTGGGGAGAGTGATTACAGCTCCCAGGAGAAATGGCTATTGGCAGAGCTGAGTGAAACCAGTGGTGGCTGACCTCAGAGCCTAGCCAGGAGTGCAGGAAGACCTACTGAGAAGAAAAAAGCATGTATTTTAAAATTATACACAACAAGTGGTATCTGTCTAGAAAATTATCCATTTCTTTTAGATTTTCCAGTTTTGTGGAGTACAGACCTAATGATTTTTTTGGAATTCTTCAGTTCCTATTGGTATGTCTCCTTTTTCATTTTGTTATTTTAGATACTGTCTCCATGATTTTTAGTTAATTTGGCCAAGGGTTTGTCTATCTTGTTGCTTTTCTTGAAGAACCAGCTCTTGGATTTGTTGATTCCCTGAATTGTTTCTCTTTTCTTTTCTTTTTTCTTTTTTCTTTTTTTTTTTAGTTTTTTTTATTAGATATTTTCTTTTTTTTTGATTTTTAATATTTTTATTACATATTTTCCTCAATTACATTTCCAATGCTATCCCAAAAGTCCCCCATAGAGCCCCCCACTTCCCTACCCACCCATTCCCATTCTTTTGGCCCTGGCATTCCCCTATATTGGGGCATATAAAGTTTGCAAGTCCAATGGGCCTCTCTTTCCATTGATGGCCGACTAGGCCATCTTTCGATACATATGCAGCTAGAGACAAGAGCTCCGGGGTTCTGGTTAGTACATCATGTTGTTCCAACAATAGGGTTGCAGATCCCTTTAGCTCCTTGGGTACTTTCTCTAGCTTCTCCATTGGGAGCCCTGTGATACATCCAATAGCTGACTGTGAACATCCACTCCTGTGTTTGCTAGGCCCTGGCATCGTCTCACAAGAGACAGCTATATTTGGGTCCTTTCAGCAAAAACTTGCTAGTGTATGCAATGGTGTCAGCGTTTAGAAGCTGATTATGGGATGGATCCCTGGATACGGCAGTCTCTAGATGGTCCATCCTTTCATCACAGCTCCAAACTTTGTCTCTGTAACTCCTTCCATGGGTGTTTTGTTCCCAATTCTAAGAAGGGGCACAGTGTCTACACTTTGGTCTTCATTCTTCTTGAGTTTCATTCGTTTAGCAAATTGTATCTTATATCTTGGGTATCCTAAGTTTTGGGCTAATATCCACTTATCAGTGAATACATATTGTGTGAGTTCCTTTGTGATTGTGTTACCTCACTCAAGATGATGCCCTCCAGGTCCATCCATTTGGCTAGGAATTTCATAAATTCATTCTTTTTAATAGCTGAGTAGTACTCCATTGTGTAAATGTACCATAATTTCTGTATCCATTCCTCTGTTGAGGGACATCTGGGTTCTTTCCAGCTTCTGGCTATTATAAATAGGGCTGCTATGAACATAGTGGAGCATGTGTCCTTTTTACCGGTTGGGACATCTTCTGGATATATGCCCAGGAGAGGTATTGCTGGATCCTCCGGTAGTACTATGTCCAATTTTCTGAGGAACCGCCAGACTGATTTCCAGAGTGGTTGTACAAGCTTGCAATCCCACCAACAATGGAGGAGTGTTCCTCTTTCTCCACATCCTCGCCAGCATCTGCTGTCACCTGAATTTTTGATCTTAGCCATTCTGACTGGTGTGAGGTGGAATCTCAGGGTTGTTTTGATTTGCATTTCCCTGATGATTAAGGATGTTGAACATTTTTTCAGGTGTTTCTCTGCCATTCGGTATTCCTCAGGTGAGAATTCTTTGTTCAGTTCTGAGCCCCATTTTTTAATGGGGTTATTTGACTTTCTGGAGTCCACCTTCTTGAGTTCTTTATATATATTGGATATTAGTCCCTTATCTGATTTAGGATAGGTGAAGATCCTTTCCCAATCTGTTGGAGGTTTTTTTGTCTTATTGATGGTGTCTTTAGCCTTGCAGAAGCTTTGTAGTTTCATGAGGTCCCACTTGTCAATTCTCGATCTTACAGCACAAGCCATTACTGTTCTATTCAGGAATTTTTCCCCTGTGCCCATATTTTCCCCACTTTCTCCTCTATAAGTTTCAGTGTCTCTGGTTTTATGTGAAGTTTCTTGATCCACTTAGACTTGACCTTAGTACAAGGAGATAGGAATGGATCGATTTGCATTCTTCTACATGTTAACAACCAGTTGTGCCAGCACCATTTGTTGAAAATGCTGTCTTTCTTCCACTGGATGTTTTTAGCTCCCTTGTCGAAGATCAAGTGACCGTAGGTGTGTGGGTTCATTTCTGGGTCTTCAATTCTATTCCATTTGTCTATTTGTCTGTCACTATACCAGTACCATGCAGTTTTTATCACAATTGCTCTGTAGTAGAGCTTTAGGTCCGGCATGGTGATTCCACCAGAGGTTCTTTTATCCTTGAGAAGAGTTTTTGCTATCCTAGGTTTTTTGTTATTCCAGATGAATTTGCAGATTGCACTTTCTAATTCGTTGAAGAATTGAGTTGGAATTTTGATGGGGATTGCATTGAATCTGTAGATTGCTTTTGGCAAGATAGCCATTTTTACAATGTTGATCCTGCCAATCCATGAGCATGGGAGATCTTTCCATCTTCTGAGATCTTCTATAATTTCTTTCTTCAGAGACTTGAAGTTTTTATTATACAGATCTTTCACTTCCTTAGTTAGAGTCACGCCAAGATATTTTATATTATTTGTGACTATTGAGAAGGGTGTTGTTTCCCTAATTTCTTTCTCAGCCTGTTTATTCTTTGTGTAGAGAAAGGCCATTGATTTGTTTGAGTTAATTTTATATCCAACTACTTCACCGAAGCTGTTTATCAGGCTTAGGAGTTCTCTGGTGGAATTTTTAGGGTCACTTAGATATACTATCATATCATCTGCAAAAAGTGATATTTTGACTTCATCTTTTCCAATTTGTATCCCTTTGATCTCCTTTTGTTGTCGAATTGCTCTGGCTAGGACTTCAAGTACAATGTTGAATAGGTATGGAGAAAGTGGACAGCCTTGTCTAGTCCCTGATTTTAGAGGGATTGCTTCAAGCTTCTCACCATTTACTTTGATGTTGGCTACTGGTTTGCTGTAGATTGCTTTTATCATGTTTAGGTATGGGCCTTGAATTCCTGATCTTTCCAAGACTTTTATCATGAATGGGTGTTGGATCTTGTCGAATGCCTTTTCCGCATCTAACGAGATGACCATGTGGTTTTTGTCTTTGAGTTTGTTTATATACTGGATTACGTTGATGGATTTCTGTATATTGAACCATCCCTGCATCCCTGGGATGAAGCCTACTTGGTCAGCATGGATGATTGTTTTGATGTGTTCTTGGATTCGGTTAGCAAGAATTTTATTGAGGATTTTTGCATCAATATTCATAAGGGATATTGGTCTGAAGTTTTCTATCTTTGTTGGGTCTTTTTGTGGTTTAGGTATCAGAGTAATTGTGGCTTCATAGAATGAGTTGGGTAGAGTACCTTCTGTTTCTATTTTGTGGAATAGTTTGTGAAGAACTGGGATTAGATCTTCTTTGAAGGTCTGATAGAACTCTGCACTAAACCCATCTGGTCCTGGGCTTTTTTTAGTTGGGAGACTATTAATGACTGCTTCTATTTCTTTGGGGGATATAGGGCTGTTTAGATCATTAACCTGATCTTGATTCAACTTTGGTACCTGGTATCTGTCTAGGAACTTCTCCATTTCATCCAGGTTCTCCAGTTTTGTTGAGTATAGCCTTTGGTAGAAGGATCTGATGGTGTTTTGGATGTCTTCAGGATCTGTTGTTATGTCTCCTTTTTCATTTCTGATTTTGTTAATTAGGATGCTTTCCCTGTGCCCTCTAGTGAGTCTGGCTAAGGGTTTATCTATCTTGTTGATTTTCTCAAAGAACCAGCTCCTTGATTGGTTTATTCTTTGAATAGTTTTTCTTGTTTCCACTTGGTTGATTTCACCCCTGAGTTTGATTATTTCCTGCCGTCTACTCCTCTTGGGTGAATTTGCTTCCTTTTGTTCTAGTGCTTTTAGGTGTGTTGTCAAGCTGCTAATGTGTGCTCTCTCTAGTTTCCTTTTGGAGGCACTCAGAGCTATGAGTTTTCCTCTTAGAAATGCTTTCATTGCGTCCCATAAGTTTGGGTATGTTGTGGCTTCATTTTCATTGAACTCTAAAAAGTCCTTAATTTCTTTCTTTATTCCTTCCTTGACCAAGGTATCATTGAGAAGAGTGTTGTTCAGTTTCCACGTGAAGGTTGGCTTTCTATTATTTATTTTGTTATTGAAGATCAGCCTTAGTCCATGGTGATCTGATAGGATGCATGGGACAATTTCAATATTTTTGTATCTGTTGAGGCCTGCTTTGTGGCCAATTATGTGGTCAATTTTGGAGAAGGTACCATGAGGTGCTGAGAAGAAGGTATATCCTTTTGTTTTAGGATAGAATGTTCTGTAGATATCTGCCAGATCCATTTGATTCATAATTTCTCTTAGTTTCACTGTGTCCCTGTTTAGTTTCTGTTTCCATGATCTGTCCATTGGTGAAAGTGGTGTGTTGAAGTCTCCCACTATTATTGTATGAGGTGCAATGTGTGCTTTGAGATTTACTAAGGTTTCTTTAATGAATGTGGCTGCCTTTGTATTTGGAGCATAGATATTCAGGATTGATAGTTCCTCTTGGAGGATTTTACCTTTGATGAGTATGAAGTGTCCCTCCCTGTCTTTTTTAATGACTTTGGGTTGGAAGTCAATCTTATCAGATATTATAATGGCTACTCCAGCTTGTTTCTTCATGCCATTTGCTTGGAAAATTGTTTTCCAGCCTTTCATTCTGAGGTAGTGTCTATCCTTTTCTCTGAGATGAGTTTCCTGTAAGCAGCAAAATGTTGGGTCTTGTTTGTGTAGCCAGTTTGTTAGTCTATGTCTTTTTATCGGGGAGTTGAGTCCATTGATATTAAGAGATATTAAGGAAAAGTAATTGTTGTTTCCTGTTATTATTGTTGTTAAAGTTGGCATTTTGTTCTTGTGGCTGTCTTCTTTTAGGTTTGTTGAGGGATTACCTTCTTGTAGTTTCTAGGGCGTGGTTCCTGTCCTTGTATTGGTTTTTTTCTGTTATTATCCTTTGAAGGGCTGGATTCGTGGAGAGATAATGTGTGAATTTGGTTTTGTCGTGGAATACTTTGGTTTCTCCATCTATGTTAATTGAGAGTTTGGCTGGGTATAGTAGCCTGGGCTGGAATTTGTGTTCCTTTAGTGTCTGTATAACATCCGTCCAGGATCTTCTGGCTTTCATAGTCTCTGGTGAAAAATCTGGTGTAATTCTGATAGGCTTGCCTTTATATGTTACTTGGCCTTTTTCTCTTACTGCTTTTAGTATTCTATCTTTATTTAGAGCATTTGTTGTTCTGATTATAATGTGTCGGGAGGTATTTCTTTTCTGGTCCAGTCTATTTGGAGTTCTGTAGGCTTCTTGTATGTTCATGGGCATCTCTTTCTTTAGATTTGGGAAGTTTTCTTCTATAATTTTGTTGAAGATGTTTGCTGGTCCTTTGAGTTGAAAATCTTCATTCTCATCCACTCCTATTATCCGTAGGTTTGGTCTTTTCATTGTGTCCTGTATTTCTTGGATGTTTTGAGTTAGGATCTTTTTGCATTTTACATTTTCCTTGATTGTTGTGCCGATGTTCTCTATGGAATCTTCTGCACCTGAGATTCTCTCTTCCATCTCTTGTATTCTGTTGCTGATGCTGGTATCTATGGTTCCAGATTTCTTTCCTAGGGTTTCTATCTCCAGTGTTGCCTCATTTTGGGTTTTCTTTATTGTGTCTACTTCCCTTTTTAGGTCTAGTATGGTTTTGTTCATTTCCATCATCTGTTTGGATGTGTTTTCCTGTTTTTTTGTAAGGACTTCTACCTGTTTGATTATGTTATCCTGTTTTTCTTTAAGGATTTGTAACTCTTTAGCAGTGTTCTCCTGCAATTCTTTAAGGGATTTTTGTGCTTCCTCTTTATTGTCTTCTGCCTGTTTATCAGTGTTCTCCTGCATTTCTTTAAGTTTGTTATTAAAGTCCTTCTTGAAGTCCTCTATCATCATCAGGAGATATGCTTTTAAATCCGTGTCTAGCTTTTCCGGTGTGTTGGGGTGCCCTGGACTGGGCGAAGTGGGGGTGCTGGGTTCTGATGATGATGAGTGGTCTTGGTTTCTGTTAGTAAGATTATTACGTTTACCTTTCGCCATCTGGTAATCTCTGGGGTTAGTTGTTATCGTTGTCACTGTTTAAAGATTGGAGCAGAAGCCGTGTTTCACTCACCAGCAGTCCCAAAATCCTGCGGCGGGGGTCGTGGGTAGCTGGCGGGTGTCAGGCAACCCTGCTCTCCCGCTACCCCGGCGCTGATCAGGCTGGATGAGGTCTGTGGCCCTACTCAGGCCGGTTTCTGCTTCCCTAACTAATGCAGTCTCAGGTCCCGCGCAATTGGATTGGAGCAGAAGCTGTGCTCCACTACCCGAAGTCTTAAGATCCTGTGGCGGGTGTTGTGGGTAGCTGGCGAGTGTCAGCCGACCCTGCGCCCCAGCTGCCCCGGTGCTTTTCTGACCGGAAGAGGCTTGTGGCCCTATGTAGGCCGGATTTCTCTCTCCCCAACCAGAGCAGTCTCAGGTCCCGCGTGATTGGACTGGAGCAGAAGCTGTGTTCCACTCACCAGCAGTCCCAAAATCCTGCGGCGGGTGTCGTGGGTAGCTGGCGGGTGTCAGGCAACCCTGCGCTCCCGCTACCCCCGGCGCTGATCCGGCCGGATGAGGCCTGTGGCCCTACTCAGGCCGGTTTCTGCTTCCCTAACTAATGCAGTCTCAGGTCCCGCGCAATTGGATTGGAGCAGAAGCTGTGCTCCACTCACCAGAAGTCTAGATATTTTCTTTATGTACATTTCAAATGCTATCCCCAAAGTCCCCTAAACCCTTCCCCTGCCCTGCTCCCCAACCCACCCACTCCCGCTTCCTGGCTCTGGCATTCCCCTGTACTGGGGCATATAATCTTTGATAGACCAAGGGCCTCTCCTTCCAATGATGGCTGACTAGGCCATCTTCTGTTACATATGCTCTGGGGGTACTGGTTAGTTCATATTGTTATTCTTCCTATAGGGTTGCAGACCCCTTCAGCTCCCTGGGTACTTTCTCTAGCTCCTCCATTGGGGGCCCTATGTTCCATCGTATAGATGACTGTGAGTATCCACTTCTGTATTTGCCAGGCACTGGCAAAGCCTCACAAAAGACAGCTAGTTCTCTTTGTTTCTAGTTGATTAATTTCAGCCCTGAGTTTGACTCTTTCCTGCCTTCTATGCCTCTTGAGTGTGTTTGCTTTTTTTTCTAGAGCTTTCAGTGTGCTGGTAAGTTGCTAGTATGAGCCAAATATTTCTATGAAGGCACTTAGTGCTATGAATTTTCCATTTAGCATTGCTTACATTGTGTTTCATAAGTTTGGGTATGTTGTGTCTTCATTTTCATCGAATTTTAGGAAGTCTTTAATTTCTTTCTATATTTCCTCCCTGATCAAGCGATCTTTTGTTGGGAGCCATTAAGACAACACTATTGTCCTAATCTCTGAATTGAGCCTCTCCTCCCGAGAAGAAAAGGGGGTCAAAAGCCGATGCACTGCTCCGAGAACAACCACAGATTGTTCCAGCCCTAAGTCAGCGCCTTACACCAAGTTCCTGCTTCCCTTGTAGTTGCCAAAAGAAAAATTTCCGCTGCCCCATCCCTCCTGCTGAGGTGCATTTCCACTGCCCCATTCCTCCTGCTGAGAAGTACTTCCCCTTTTGCTTGTGCATTTAAACCTTGGGCCTGGCACACACACACACACACACACACACACACACACACACACACACACGGTTACACACTTGAGAATAAAACAAATCTATAAAATACTCCTAAAAATAGATGCCTGTATAATCTAGCTACTACTCCTGGATCTTTACCCAAGGGACTCCATGCCCAAATGCTGCAGGAACGCTCCCACTCCTGGTCATAGCAGCTGTGTTGTTCAGCAGAGGGACAGACAAGGGAAATGCCACTGATCTGTACAATGGAAGTTTTTCAGTGTAGAGAGGCAGGAAGTGTCTCTCAGGAAAGTTAGATGTGGCCAGAGATGGCCCCATCACAGGACCCAATTCAGAAAGACAAATAGTATACTCTCTTTCTCTCATGTTTAGCTCCTGATTTTTCAAGGAACATAAATCATCTATGTAAATATAAAATAAGACTAGACATAAAACCATGTAGGGTTCTAAAGGGAGGGAGAAGAGAGAAAAGGATTGAGGGTTTGAGGGAGTACAATTTACAATGGATGTTGGACCACAAATTTATTTATCTTTAAAACTTCTTGTTAGGTGGAGTGATGCATATGTTTAATTCTAGCACTCAACAGGCATTAAGGGGTTTCCAGGAAGTCATAGCTATGTGTTTTAACTGTGTCTCAAAAATATGATGCCCCCAAGCCTCACAAAACAACAAATAACCCCCACAAAAGCCTCAGATTTCTCTCCCAGTACAGGGCTCACAGATACACATGTGGTCTTGTCTAGCTATTAATGTGGGCACTGGAGATTTGAACTTTGGTCCTCATGGTTATTTTTAAGTGCTCTGTAAGCATTAGTTACAGTGTCTATAACTTTAAAATATTAAGGGCTCAATTTAAAAGTTGGCACATGGTGGTGTTTGAATATAAATTTCAGAATATGGCTAGCTGAGGCAGAAGGATCAGAGAGCAGATTAACAGTGTTCAGAAATACCCCCTCCCACTTTTTGTGGTATTATGTGTCTTTGGCTGAAGTTGATGGTGTGGTTATGTTGTTGTTCTTTGACTTCTTATTATTTTGCATTGTTTTAGGAAGAAATCTTTGAGAGACAAGAAGCCAAGTGATTAAGTAGATATCAACACATTCACCACCATGAAACTTTGGGGATTTATATGTATGTGTAGTGAATGTATATATCAATGATCATATATGTGCACGTGTGTGCATATATGCAGGTGGAAGCCAGAGGTTGACATGGAGTATTTTCCTCTATTGCTGCCTGTCAATTTATAGGCAGTTTCATTAGGCTTCTCTCAAGGACCTAGCAAAGCTATCACCTGCCACCATCACCTGCTGCAGCCACCAGGTGTGGCATATAAAAGGACTGAAGGACTGCCCCAGTTCTTGCTCTCTGTTCCTGGAGCTCTCTCTCCCTCTCCCTCCCCTCCACTCCCTCCCCTCTTTCGCCTTCCCCTCCCCCTCGTTTTTCTCCCTCCCCTCTCTCTCTGCCCCCATTTTCTGTCCTTCTCTGTATCTCCCACTCTTCTCTGCCCCCATTGCTCTGTCCTCATCTGTCTGCCTGTCTACATGTCTACTCCTCTGCCTCTACCCTTTCCCAGCTCCCCACTCATCTCCCTTCCCTCAGTAAACACCCTTTATACTAGATCTGTTGCATGGAGTAATTACTCAGGGGCATACCTAGGTATGGGTCCATCAGGAACACCCTTGCTTCATTATATTTCATAACACTGAATAATTTTTTTGAGACAAGGTCTCTCAGCGAACCTGTAATTCACTGTTCCCGGCTGGGCTGTCTGACTAGCAAGCCCCAGGTTCTCCCAAGTCCAGTGATTATAGGTGCTGTTGCACTCAGCTTCTTATGTAGGTGCTGGGGACAGAATTCAGGTGCTTGTGTTATACAACAAATACTTTTCTAAGTGAACCAATTCTCCAACACCGTATATGAATCTTTGTGGAATACCTCATACCCAAACCATGTCTTCCAAACAATGAAAGTCTTATGAAAACTGAGGTAAACGGAAAAATCTTTTACTAGGAGGAAAAGAAGGGAAAGTTAAATTCTATAGGAACCTGTTGGGAACAAAAAAGAAAAGGGGGGCTCAGGGAGCCCTGGGGAAGGGGAAGGGGCCCAACGTTCAGCCAGAGTTCCTGTGCTCTGGGCAGGGGGACACAGGCATGGGGGGCTTCAGGACACTTTCCACTCGACCCCCAGGTGAGCATAGCCTCTGGTCCACTCAGATGGGGGTGGTGGTGGTGGAGAAGGGGCAGCCCCTGACCTGGGAGCCCCAGGGCTACACTCTGTAGCCCCAGGGATACAGGAGAGAGGGATAAGGGAAGAGGTTCCCAACACTGGCCAGAGTGTGCAGTGGATCTTGATGGAGCAGAGACTCTCTATGGTTTAAGAGCTTTATTATAGAAATGCAGGGGAAAGAGAGAAGGTAGAAAGAGAGAGGGAGGGAGAGAGAGAGAGAGGGAGGGAGAGAGAGAGAGAGAGAGAGAGAGAGAGAGAGAGAGAGAGAGAGAGAGGAGAAGACAAAGAGAAAGGGAAGAGGAGGAGAGAGGTGAGTTAAGAGGACAAAGGAGTGAGAGAGTAAGAGTAAGAGAGCAAGGTTGGGGCCTAACAGCCCCTTTTATGTTCTTTACTGTTGCTAGGTAACTGGGGAGGAGTTTAGCCTGAAGATCAGAAGCTTGGGCCATTGCTTATGTGACTACTGACCATGCTTCTCTTGTGGGGGCTGTGGAGGGCAGTAACTTAAGCAGGGGCCAGAGTTCCAGGAGCATGAGGGAACGCCTACTGTGTCATGTAGGTGAATTATGACCATCGGGGTTCAGACCTCAGCTCGACTGGAGACTAGCCTGCAATTCCCCACAGGAACCAAAGCAAAGGGATGAGAAAAAGAAGAGAATTTATTAAGTGATGTTTAAAACAGTAACAATAACCAAGTTACACTGGAGATGCTGAGAACCCCATAGTAACTAAGTCGACAAGGCGAGGTGCCTTTGTAATACCAATCTGGTATTAAAAGCCTGAAAAGTATCTAGAGAGCCAGTGGTCCCTGTTCCATGATAAAAGCTGGGAAATGCTGACTTTGTTGTCAGGGAAAAAAAATCACCACCATCAGCAAAACCAGGCAAATCAACCCTGCAAACCAAACCTGCAAACCAAACCCTAAAGAGCAATAAGCCATCGGAGCTTTCTTCTGACACACCCTTTTTATCTCAGCTGTTAGCAAAAGGTGGGTCTTCCCACATCAATCAAGACAATCAAAATAGTTCTTCAGATGAGACTTCCTACCTGTGCCTCCACAGTATTAACTGTATGTATGTGGTACTATCTATAATAGGTAGAAAGGCTACATGCTACTGAAGGTCTTTGTCAGAGCCCATGTTACTTTTCTCTTCTGGAGAGCCAAAGGTAACAGCTGATTTTGCCTTCTAGGGCAATTCCTGTAATTCCCTGGAAAACTTGCTATTTCTTGCAACACCCCTCCTTAAGCTGTTCGGGGCTCCTAACTTCTAGACAGAGATGACTGATTAGATTGTCTTGGGACTGGTTCTTATCATGTCCTTTTCCTGTAATAGTTCAGTCTAGCAGTTAGGATGTCAGTTATCCAAAGTGGCTTTCTTTAGAATCTTCAGTTCTGGGCAAAAGGGAGAGAAAAAGAATAAACAAACTTACAAAGGTCAATTTCAATGTTGAAGTGATCTAATACAGAGGCCGGGAAGAGGACTGAGTAAGTAGACTGCCTGCTTTGCAAGCACGAGGACCTAAGTTCAGATCCCCAGCACCAGATAAAAGCTGTTTCAACTCAGTATTTACAGTGCTGAGAGGTAAAGCTGAATCAGTGAGGTGCAGGTTCATAAAACAGAACCTGACCTCAAAGGCTCAGAAACAGACCTACCTCAAAGGTAGAGAACAGTTGAGGAAGTTGCCTGACATTGACTTCTGCTCTCTCCACATACATGCATGTACATGAGCATATCCACATGAATATGTATATATGTCTCTCACATACACACAAACACACAGACACACCCACAGACATAGGCAGAAAGACAGAGGAAAGCAGAGACAGAGAGAGATAGAGAATAATCTAAATCAGTCTGACATGGAGATGAATGTGTTGTCATAATCTGAGTCCTAGTTTCATTCAATTGGTGTACTAAAACACTGACCAAAGACAACTTAGAGGAAGAAAGGGTTAATTTTATTTTTGCTTCCAGGCTGCAGCCCATAATTGAGGGAAATCATGGAAGGAACTTGAAAACACAATTGCTTGTTCCCTGAAGTTCTCTGATCAGGAAACCCATCTACTGTGATAAAGTATAGCAGGAGCCATAGCAGTTATGGAATGTTCACTAACTAGGTCTCTGACTCAATCTCACAGAAACACACACACACACACACACACACACACACACACACACACTACAGTAAAAGAAAACAAATGCTATCTCTAATTTTATAGGAACAATGAATAATGTTCAGCCTCCTAGAAGCAGTAGCAGGGAGTTGGATACTTACAAGTTTCAAACAACAGAAACAGATTTTCTGTAACTCCACAAAACCTCAGGTTAGAGCCTACTGTGAGACCACTACTGCTGGTGGCTGGGGGTGTGGGGTGGGTATCAAAATGAAGATGGCTTTCATATATGCACACATTGAGGAGACAGGCACAGTTATCTGTCTGTATGCCTTTATGCAGTAAAACTGATACTTATTTCCTAGAAAACAATGATGTAATGGGTCTCTTCCCTCTTGGGTGATACAGAAACCCCAAAACACTTTTGAACATTTTCTTTTCTTTTTAAGAAGTCAAGTTAACTTACAAATAATAGCTCTTAGATAATTCTCATGGCCATCTGGACATCTACTCTATCTCTTCCTGTGCCTGATCCCACCCCCCCTTCCCATCTTCATCCCCATTTCTACCAAGTTTCCTAACTCTGTCTGCCTCCTACAACTATTTTATTCCCCCTTCTGAGTGATATTCAAGCATCCTCACTTGGGACTTCCCTCTTGCTTAGCTTCTTTGTATCTGTGTAATGTAGCATGGGTATACTGTATTTTATGACTCACTTATAAGTGAGTTACATACAATGTATGTCCTTTGGGGTCTGGGTTGCTTCACTCAGGTTGATATTCCCAAGTTGCATTCAGTTGCCTGGAAAATTTATGATGTCTCTCTTTTTAATAGCTGAATAGTATTCCCTTGAATAGATATATGCCACATTTCTTTATTCATTCTTTAGTTGAGGGACATCTAGGTTGTTTACAGTTCCTAGCTATTACTAGTATAGCTGCTATGAACATAGTTGAACAAATGTCCCTGTGGTTTAGTTGGGCATCTTTTGGGTATATGCCCAGGAGTGCTATAACTGGGTCTTGAGGTAGAACTATTCCCAGTTATCCGAGAAACTGCCAAACTGATTTCCAAAGTTTGCACTCCCACCAGCAATGGAGGAGTGTTCCCCTTGCTCCACATCCAGCAAAACTTGAGTTTTGATCTTACCCATTCTGGTGGGTGTCAGATGGGATCTCAGAGTCATTTTGCTTTGCATTTCCCTGATGACTAAGGACTTTGAACATTTATTTAAGTGTTTCTTGGCCATTCAAGACTCCTCTGTTGAGAATTACCTGTTTAGCTCCATATCCCATTTTTAAATTGGGTTATTTGGGTTATTGGTGTTTAACTTCTTGAGTTCTTTATAAATTTTGGATATTACTTCTTGAGTTCTTTATAAATTTTGGATATTACTCCTTTGTTGGCTGAAGGGTTAGTGAAGATCTTCCCCTAATCTGTAGTCTACCGTTTTGTTTTAAGGGTAGCATCTTTTGCATTACAGAAGCTTTTCAGTTTCATGTGGTCCCATTTATCAAATGTTAATCTTAGAGCCTGAGACATTCTTGCTCTGTTTAAGAAGTTGTCTCCTCAAAGTTTGGAGCTGAGACAAAAGGATGGACCATCTAGAGACTGCTGCACCCGGGGATCCATCCCATAACCAGCCTCCAAACCCAGACACCATCGAATATGCCAGCAAGATTTTGCTGAAAGGACCCTGATATAGCTGTCTCTTGTGAGGCTATGCCGGTGTCCGGCAAACACAGAAGTGGATGCTCACAGCCAGCTATTGGATGGAACACAGGGCCCCCAATGGAGGAGCTAGAGAAAGTACCCAAGGAGCTAAAGGGATCTGCAACCCTATAGGTGGAACAACAATATGAACTGACCAGTACCCGCAGAGCTCATCTTTCTAGCTGCATATGTAGCAGAAGATGGCCTAGTCGGCCATCATTGGGACGAGAGGCCCCTTGGTCTTGCAAACTTTATATGCCTCTTACAGGGGAACATCAGGGCCAAGAAGTGGGAGTAAGTGGGTAGGGGAGGGGGGAGGGTATGGGGAACTTTTGGGATAGCATTTGAAGTGTAAATGAAGAAAATACCTAATTAAAGAATATTTTTTTAAAAAAAGCTGTCTCCTTTTTTTTTTAATTTATTTTTTTATTAGGTATTTTCCTCGTTTACATTTTCAACGCTATCCCAAAAGTCCCCCATACCCATCCCCCCAATCCCCTACCCACCCACTCCCCCTTTTTGGCCCTGGGGTTCCCCTGTACTGGGACATATAAAGTTTGCAAATCCAATGGGCCTCTCTTTGCAGTGATGGCCGACTAGGCCATCTTTTGATACATATGTAGCTAGAGACAAGAGCTCCGGGGTACTGGTTAGTTCATATTGTTGTTCCACATATAGAGTTGCAGTTCCCTTTAGCTCCTTGGGTAATTTCTCTAGCTCCTCCATTGGGGGCCCTGTGATCCATCCAATAGCTGACTGTGATCATCCACTTCTGTGTTTGCTAGGCCCTGGCATTGTCTCACAAGAGACAGCTATATCTGGGTCCTTTCAGCAAAAACTTGCTAGTGTATGCAATGGTGTCAGCATTTGGAAGCTGATTATGGGATGGATCCCTGCATATGGCAATCACTAGATGGTCCATCCTTTCGTCACAGCTCCAAATTTTGTCTCTGTAACTCCTTCCATGGGTGTTTTGTTCCCATTTCTAAGAAGGGGCAAAGTGTCCACACTTTGGTCTTCATTCTTCTTGAATTTCATGCATTTAGCAAATTGTTTCTTATATCTTGGGTATCCTAAGTTTCTGGGCTAATATCCACTTATCAGTGAGTACATATTGTGCGAGTTCCTTTGTGATTGGGTTACCTCACTCAGGATGATGCCCTCCAGGTCCATCCATTTGGCTAGGAATTTCATAAATTCATTTTTTTAATAGCTGAGTAGTACTCCATTGTGTAAATGTACCACATTTTCTGTATCCATTTCTCTGTTGAGGGGCATCTGGGTTCTTTCCAGCTTCTGGCTATTATAAATAAGGCTGCTATGAACATCGTGGAGCATGTGTCCATTCTTACCGGTTGGGACATCTTCTGGATATATGCCCAGGAGAGGTATTGCTGGATCCTCCGGTAGTACTATGTCCAATTTTCTGAGGAAACGCCAAACTGATTTCCAGAGTGGTTGTACCAGCTTGCAATCCCACCAACAATGGAGGAGTGTTCCTTTTTCTCCACATCCTCGCCAGCATCTGCTGTCACCTGAATTTTTGATCTTAGCCATGCTGACTGGAGTGAAGTGGAATCTCAGGGTTGTTTTTATTTGCATTTTCCTGATGATTAAGGATGTTGAACATTTTTTCAGGTGCTTCTCAGCCATTCGGGATTCCTCAGGTGAGAATTCTTTGTTCAGCTCTTAGCCCCATTTTTTAATGGGGTTATTTGATTTTCTGGAGTCCACCTTCTTGAGTTCTTTATATATATTGGATATTAGTCCCCTATCCGATTTGAGATAGGTAAAGATCCTTTCCCAATCTGTTGGTGGCCTTTTTGTCTTATTGAAGGTGTCTTTTGCCTTGCAGAAGCTTTGCAATTTTATGAGGTCCCATTTATCGATTCTCGATCTTACAGCACAAGCCATTGCTGTTCTATTCAGGAATTTTCCCCCTGTACCCATATCTTTGAGGCTTTTCCCTACTTTCTCCTCTATAAGTTTCAGTGTCTCTGGTTTTATGTGGAGTTCCTTAATCCACTTAGATTTGACCTTAGTACAAGGAGATAGGAATGGATCAATTCGCATTCTTCTACATGTTAACAACCAGTTGTGCCAGCACCATTTGTTGAAAATGCTGTCTTTTTTCCATTGCATGGCTTTAGTTCCCTTGTCAAAGATCAAGTGACCATAGGTGTGTGGGTTCATCTCTGGGTCTTCAATTTTGTTCCATTGGTCTACTTGTCTGTCACTATACCAATACCATGCAGTTTTTATCACAATTGCTCTGTAGTACAGCTTTAGGTCAGGTATGGTGATTCCACCAGAGGTTCTTTTATCATTGAGAAGAGTTTTTGCTATTCTAGGTTTTTTGTTATTCCAGATGAATCTGCTGATTGCCCTTTCTAATTCGTTGAAGAATTGAGTTGGAATTTTGATGGGGATTGCATTGAATCTGTAGATTGCTTTTGGCAAGATAGCCATTTTTACAATGTTGATCCTGCCAATCCATGAGCATGGGAGATCATTCCATCTTCTGAGATCTTCTTTAATTTCTTTCTTCAGAGACTTGAAGTTCTTATCATACAGATCTTTCACTTCCTTAGTTAGAGTCAAGCCAAGGTATTTTATATTATTTGTGACTATTGAGAAGGGTGTTGTTTCCCTAATTTCTTTCTCAGCCTGTTTATCCTTTGTGTAGAGAAAGGCCATTGACTTGTTTGAGTTAATTTTATATCCAGCTACTTCATTGAAGCTGTTTATCAGGCTTAGGAGTTCTCTGGTGGAATTTTTAGGGTCACTTATATATACTATCATATCATCTGCAAAAAGTGATATTTTGACTTCTTCCTTTCCAATTTGTATCCCCTTGATCTCCTTTTGTGGTCTAATTGCTCTGGCTAGGACTTCAAGTACAATGTTGAATAGGTATGGAGAAAGTGGACAGCCTTGTCTAGTCCCTGATTTTAGTGGGATTGCTTCCAGCTTCTCACCATCTACTTTGATGTTGGCTACTAGTTTGCTGTAGATTGCTTTTATCATGTTTAGGTATGGGACTTGAATTCCTGATCTTTCCAAGACTTTTATCATGAATGGGTGTTGGATTTTGTCAAATGCTTTCTCAGCATCTAACGAGATGATCATGTGGTTTTTGTCTTTGAGTTTGTTTATATACTGGATTACGTTGATGGATTTCCGTATATTGAACCATCCTTGCATCCCTGGAATGAAACCTACTTGGTCAGGATGGATGATTGTTTTGATGTGTTCTTGGATTCTGTTAGCCAGAACTTTATTGAGGATTTTTGCATCGATATTCATAAGGGAAATTGGTCTGAAGTTCTCTATCTTTGTTGGGTCTTTTTGTGGTTTAGGTATCAGAGTAATTGTGACTTCATAGAATGAGTTGGGTAGAGTACCTTCTGATTCTATTTTGTGGAATAGTTTGTGAAGAACTGGAATTAGGTCTTCTTTGAAGGTCTGATAGAACTCTGCACTAAACCCATCTGGTCCTGGGCTTTTTTTGGTTGGGAGACTATTAATGACTGCTTCTATTTCTTTAGGGGCTATAGGACTGTTTAGATCATTAACCTGATCTTGATTTACCTTTGGTACCTGGTATCTGTCTAGAAACTTGTCCATTTCATCCAGGTTTTCCAGTTTTGTTGAGTATAGTCTTTTGTAGAAGGATCTAATGGTGTTTTGGATTTCTTCAGGATCTGTTGTTATGTTTCCCTTTTCATTTCTGATGTTGTTAATTAGGATGCTTTCCCTGTGCCCTCTAGTGAGTCTGGCTAAGGGTTTATCTCTCTTGTTGATTTTCTCAAAGAACCAGCTCCTTGATTGGTTGATTCTTTGAATAGTTCTTCCTGTTTCCACTTGGTTGATTTCACCCCTGAGTTTGATTATTTCCTGCCTTCTACTCCTCTTGGGTGAATTTGCTTCCTTTTGTTCTCGATCTTTTAGGTGTGTTATCAAGCTGCTAATGTGTGCTCTCTCTAGTTTCTTTTTGGAGGCACTCAGAGCTATGAGTTTTCCTCTTAGGAATGCTTTCATTGTGTCCCATAAGTTTGGGTATGTTGTGGCTTCATTTTCATTAAACTCCAGAAAGTCCTTAATTTCTTTCTTTATTCCTTCCTTGACCAAGTTATCATTGAGAAGAGTGTTGTTCAGTTTTCATGTGAATGTGGCTTTCTATTAGTTATTTTATTATTGAAGATCAGCCTTAGTCCATGGTGATCTGATAGGATGCATGGGACAATTTCAATATTTTTGTATATGTTGAGGCTTGTTTTGAGACCAAGTATATGGTCAGTTTTGGAGAAGGTACCATGGGGTACTGAGAAGAAGGTATATCCTTTTGTTTTAGGATAAAATGTTCTGTAGATATCTGTTAAGTCCATTTGTTTCATCACTTCTGTTAGTTTCACTGTGTCCCTGTTTAGTTTCTGCTTCCATGATCTGTCCATTGGTGAAAGTGGTGTGTTGAAGTCTCCCACTATTATTGTGTGAGGTGCAATGTGTGCTTTGAGCTTTACTAAAGTTTCTTTAATGAATGTGGCTGTCCTTGTATTTGGAGTATATATATTCAGAATTGAGAGTTCCTCTTGGAGGATTTTACCTTTGATGAGTATGAAGTGCCCCTCCTTGTCTTTTTTGATTATTTTGGGTTGGAAGTCGATTTTGTTAGATATTAAAATGGCTACTCCAGCTTGTTTCTTCAGACCATTTGCTTGGAAAATTGTTTTCCAGCCTTTCATTCTGAGGTAGTGTCTATCTTTTTCTCCGAGATGAGTTTCCTGTAAGCAGCAAAATATTGGGTCTTGTTTGTGTAGCCAGTTTGTTAGTCTATGTCTTTTTATCGGGGAGTTGAGTCCATTGATATTAAGAGATATTAAGGAAAAGTAATTGTTGCTTCCTGTTATTTTTGTTGTTAAAGTTGGCATTCTGTTCTTATGGCTGTCCTCTTTTGGGTTTGTTGAGGGATTACCTTCTTTTTTTTTCTAGGGCGTGGTTCCTGTCCTTGTATTGTTTTTTTTCTGTTATTATCCTTTGAAGGACTGGATTGGTGGAAAGATAATGTGTGAATTTGGTTTTGTCGTGGAATACTTTGGTTTCTCCATCTATGTTAATTAAGAGTTTGGCTGGGTATAGTAGCCTGGGCTGGAATTTGTGTTCTTTTAGTGCCTGTATAACATCTGTCCAGGATCTTCTGGCTTTCATAGTTTCTGGTGAAAAATCTGGTGTAATTCTGATAGGCTTGCCTTTATATGTTACTTGACCTTTTTCTCTTACTGCTTTTAGTATTCTATCTTTATTTAGAGCATTTGTTGTTCTGATTATTATGTGTTGGGAGGTATTTCTTTTCTGGTCCAGTCTATTTGGAGTTCTGTAGGCTTCTTGTATGTTCATGGGCATCTCTTTCTTTAGATTTGGGAAGTTTTCTTCTATAATTTTGTTGAAGATGTTTGCTTGTCCTTTGAGTTGAAAATCTTCATTCTCATCCACTCCTATTATCCGTAGGTTTGGTCTTCTCATTGTGTCCTGTATTTCTTGGATGTTTTGAGTTAGGATCTTTTTGCATTTTCCATTTTCTTTGATTGTTGTGCCGATGTTCTCTATGGAATCTTCTGCACCTGAGATTCTCTCTTCCATCTCTTGTATTCTGTTGCTGATGCTCGCATCTATGGTTCCAGATTTCTTTCCTAGGGTTTCTATCTCCAGCGTTGCCTCACTTTGGGTTTTCTTTATTGTGTCTACTTCCCTTTTTAGGTCTTGGATGGTTTTATTCAATTCCATCACCTGTTTGGTTGTGTTTTCCTGCAGTTCTTTAGGAGATTTTTGTGTTTCCTCTTTAATGTCTTCTACCTGTTTGGTTATGTTTTCCTGCAATTCTTTAAGGGATTTTTGTGTTTCCTCTTTAATGTCTTCTACTTGTTTAGCAGTGTTCTCCTGTATTTCTTTAAGTGAGTTATTAAAGTCCTTCTTGATGTCCTCTACCATCATCATGAGATATGCTTTTAAATCCAGGTCTAGCTTTTCAGGTGTTTTGGGGTGCCCTGGACGGGGCGAAGTGGGAGTACTGGGTTCTGATGATGGTGAGTGGTCCTGGTTTCTGTTAGTAAGATTCTTACGTTTACCTTTGGCCATCTGGTAATCTCTGGAGTTAGTTGTTATAGTTGCCTCTGTTTAGAGATTGTTCCTCTGGTCATTTTGTTACCCTCTATGAGCAGACCTGGGAGACTAGCTCTCTCCTCTGAGTTTCAGTGGTCAGGGCAGTCTCTGCAGGCAAGGTCTCCTCTTTCAGGGAAGGTGCACAGTTATGTGGTATTTGGACCTTCTCCTGGCCGAAGATGAAGGCCCAAAACTGGATCCTTCCCAGAAGTTGTATTGCTTTGGCCTGTCACAGAAGCCGTTGTTTCAGTAGTCCACACTCTCACCTGTGTAGACTACTTTCTGCGGAGTCCCAGAACCAAGGTGGCTCCCGAGGAACCTGAGGCAGAAGCCTCTTGGGCCGGGCGGACACCTGTGCTCTGACCAGGAAGGTGGCCGGTTGTCTGGAGCTGAAAATGGCGCCGCTTCAGAGGCTCTGTGGCTCTCGCCTGTCCCAGAGACTGCTGGCCTCTGTATTCCACACTCTCACTTGTGCAGACTGCCCTCCGTGGAGTCCCAGAACCAAGCTGGCTCTCATGGAACCTGAGGCAGAAGCCTCTCAGGCCGGCCGGACACCTGTGCTCTGACCAGGAAGGTGGCTGGTTGTCTCAGAAGTTGTCTCCTTTACCAATAAGCTCAAGGCTTTCCCTCCCTTTCTTTTCTGTTAGATTTAGTGTATCTAGTTTTGCTTTGAGGTCTTTGATCCACTTGGACTTGAGTTTTGTACAGGGTGATAGATATGGATCTATTTGCTTTCTTCTACCTGCAGACTATCAGTTAGACTAGCACCATTTATTGAAGATGCTTTCTTTTTTATCCACTGTATGGTTTTGCCTTCTTTGACAAAAATCAAGTGTCCATAGGTATGTGGGTTTACTTCAGGGTCTTTGATTTGATTCCATTGGTCATCCTGTCTGTTCTTATACCAATACCATGTGTTTTATTTTCATCCCTGTTGCTCTTACACTGCTTGAGTTCAGGGATGATGCTACTTCCAGAAGTCATTTTATTGTTCAGGATTGTTTTGGCTATCCTGGGTTTTTTGGTTTTTCATATGAATCTGAGAATTTCTCTGTCAAGGTCTGTAATTAACTGTATTGGGATTTTTATGCATATACAACAAATTTGTAAATTGCTTTTGGTATGACAGCCATCTGCACTGTGTTAATTCTGCTGATTCATGAGTATGGGAGATCTTTCTATCTTTTGCTTTCTCTTTCTCTCTCTCTCCTCCCCCTTCTTTCTTCTTCAGCAACTTGAAGCTCTTGTCATATAGATCTTTATTTGCTTGGTTAGAGTTACAGCAAGATATTTTATATTGTTCATGGGTATTGTAAAGGGTGTTATTTCCCTAATTTCTTTCTTGGCCTGTTTATCATTTGTATAAAGGAATGCTACTGATTTTTTTTTGAGTTAATCTTATATCTATCCACTTGACTGAAGTTGTTTATCAGCTGTAGGAGTTCTCTTGTAGAATATTTGTGGTCACTTTTGTATACTATCATATCATTTTCAAATAGGAACATGTTAACTTCTTCCTTTCCAATTTATATCCCCTTGATCTGCTTTAGTTCTCTTATTGCTTTAGCTTGAACTTTAAGTCCTATGTTGAGTAGATAGTGAGAGAATTGTCTTCTCCCTGACAGGTCATACCTTCTCCCTGAATTTTAATGGAAGTGCTTTAAGTTTCTCTCCATGTTTTTGATGTTGGCTATTGACTTGTGGTATACTGTTTTTTTTGTTTTGTTTTGTTTTGTTTTATGCTTAGGTATGCCTTGATATTCCTGATCTCTCCAAGACTTTTAATATGAAGATGTATTGTATTTTGTCACAGGCTTTTTGAGCATCTAATAAGATGATCATTATTTTTTTCCTTTGTTTGCTTTTATAGTGGATTATGTTTATGGAGTTTTGTATATTAAACCATCCCTGCACCCTTGAGATGAAGCCTACTTGATCATGGTGGATGATGTTTTTGATGTGTTCCAGGATTCTTTCCGTTTGTGAGTACTTTAAAAAAAATTTATGTTTATTTATTTGCTTACATCCCAAAAACTGTATTCCTCCTGGTTCTCCTCTCACAGAGACCCTCTTCCACTCCTCCCATTCTTCTCTGAGAGGTTGGGGCCCCTGGTATCTGCCCACCCTGGTGCAACAAGTCTATGCCAGAGTAGGTGCATCTTCTCTCACTGAGGTCAGAAAAGGCAGCCCTGTCTGGAAATGGATATCACAGTCATGCTACAGCTTTAGGGCGAGCCTCTACTCCAGTTTTTGGAGGGGTGACATGTACACTGAGCTGCATGTCTGCTACATATGACTGTTAGCCTTGTTCTAACCTGTGTGTGTTCTTTGGTTGTTGTCTCAGTCTCTGAGAGCTCCCAGAGGTCTAGGTTATTTGACTCTGATGTTATTCCTGGTGAGTTTTCATCAGGAACCTTTCCTCTTTAATCCTTTCCTGACTTTCCCATAAGAGTACCCAACCTCCATCCAGTGTTTGGCTATGGGTCTCTGCATCTGTTTCACTTTGCTGTTGGGTAGAGCCTCTCAGAGAACTGTTATGTTGGGATTCTGTCTGCAAGCATAAGAGTATTATTAATAATGTCAGGGATTGGTGCTTGCCCATGGGATGAGCTTCAAGTTGGGCCAGTTATTGGTTGGCCATTCTTTCAATCTCTGCTCCATCTTTCTCCCTGAATTTCTTTTAGACAGGGAAAATTTTGGGTCAACAGTTTTATGGTTGGTTTGGTGAAGACCCAAGTGAGAATGCTTGAATCACATTTAGAAGGGGGAACAAAATAGTTAGTCATAGGAGGCAGAAGGAAGAAGAGACTATGGTGGGAGAGGGAAGGGGGAGGGGAATTGTGTTCAGTATTAGGTGCAGGGAGAGACAGGAGAGAGACCCAGAGGGTCTGCGGAGAATGAATGGAAATCTACAGATGCTAGGGATTTGAGAGAATCTCTATGAAGTCCCAGAGACCTGGGATGGGGAAGCTCCCAGAAGTAGATGCTGGTAACTTTGCTGAGATGACTAACAGTGGGGACGCAGAACCTCAATGAATCATTTTAAAATTATGTATATATGTGTGGGAATGTACACATTGAGTGCAGTAGCTCAATGTCCAGAATATGGAGTCAAATGTCTTAGAGATTTAGTTAAAAGATGTCCAATATGGGTTCTTGGAACTGAACTCAGGTTCTCTGCAAGATTGGTACACATTTTTAATTGCTAAGCCACCGGTGAGTCCCTTAAATTTGTTTTCTTTTCTTTTTTTTTTTTTAAAGTGGAAATTTGTTCTTTTTTTTTTTTTATTCTTAAAATAGCAGTGTTTATTCTGAAATTCAACAGTAAGACCAAAATGAATGCCCAGTTATGAAACCATGGAAGGGCAATCTGCATTATAGATTGTATTCACTGTTATGCTGCATGCAATCTAATTTGTGATCACCTCATAAATGCTTTCTAAATTAAGTACTTAGCATTTTATCAGTATATATATATTTAAATTGTTTATTAGATATTTTCTACATTTACATTCAAATGCTATCCCAAAAGTCTCCTATACCCTCCCCACATCCTGCTCCCCCACCCACCCACTCCCACTTCTTGGCCCTGGCATTGCCCTGTACTGGGGCATATAAAGTTTGCAAGACCAAGGGGTCTCTCTTCCCAATGATGGCCGACTAGGCCATCTTCTGCTACATAGCTCTGGGGGTACTGGTTAGTTCATATTGTTGTTCCACCTATAGGGTTGCAGACCTCTTTAGCTCCTTGGGTACTTTCTCTAGCTCCTCCATTGGGGGCCCTGTGTTCCATCCTACTTCTGTATTTGCCAGGCACTGGCATAACCTCACAAGAGACAACTATATCAGGGTCCTTTCAGCAAAATCTTGCTGGCATATACAATAGTGTCTGAATTTGGTGGCTGATTATGGAATGGACCCCTGGGTGGGTCAGTCTCTGGATGGTCCATCCTTTCATCTTAGCTCCAAACTTTGTCTCTGTAACTCCTTCCATGGGTATCCCTAGAATAGGGAGGAATGAAGTATCCATGCATTGGTCTTCTTTCTTCTTGATTTTCTTGTGTTTTGCAAAGTGTATCTTGGGTATTTTAGGTTTCTGGGTTTTGATACCGCTTCCAACTTCAGGCTCCATAAAGTTTCCTAGCCTCTCAGCTCTATGTGCTCTGTCTTCAGATGTTCCCATAATTTTGACACTATATTAACAGCTGTGATAGTTGTATTCCTATGTGACAGCTGACAGGAATGAGTCCAAGAAGAACCAAGCAACTTGTCTGCTGAGAATGTAGGTCCCTACAAGCTGGGGAAAGAATCTTTGCCTTGAGATTTCCTGGCCAGTTTTTTTTTTGATTTTTAATATTTTTATTACATATTTTCCTCAATTACATTTCCAATGCTATACCAAAAGTCCCCCATAGCGCCCCCCACTTCCCTACCCACCCATTCCCATTCTTTTGGCCCTGGCATTCCCCTATATTGGGGCATATAAAGTTTGCAAGTCCAATGGGCCTCTCTTTCCATTGATGGCCGACTAGGCCATCTTTCGATACATATGCAGCTAGAGACAAGAGCTCCGGGGTTCTGGTTAGTACATCATGTTGTTCCAACAATAGGGTTGCAGATCCCTTTAGCTCCTTGGGTACTTTCTCTAGCTTCTCCATTGGGAGCCCTGTGATACATCCAATAGCTGACTGTGAACATCCACTCCTGTGTTTGCTAGGCCCCGGCATCGTCTCACAAGAGACAGCTATATTCGGGTCCTTTCAGCAAAATCTTGCTAGTGTATGCAATGGTGTCAGCGTTTAGAAGCTGATTATGGGATGGATCCCTGGATACGGCAGTCTCTAAATGGTCCATCCTTTCATCACAGCTATGAACTTTGTCTCTGTAACTCCTTCCCTGGGTGTTTTGTTCCCAATTCTAAGAAGGGGCACAGTGTCCACACTTTGGTCTTCATTCTTCTTGAGTTTCATGCGTTTAGCAAATTGTATCTTATATCTTGGGTATCCTAAGTTTTGGGCTAATATCCACTTATCAGTGAATACATATTGTGTGAGTTCTTTTGTGATTGTGTTATTTCACTCAAGATGATGCCCTCCAGGTCCATCCATTTGGCTAGGAATTTCATAAATTCATTCTTTTTAATAGCTGAGTAGTACTCCATTGTGTAAATGTACCATAATTTCTGTATCCATTCCTCTGTTGAGGGACATCTGGGTTCTTTCCAGCTTCTGGCTATTATAAATAGGGCTGCTATGAACATAGTGGAGCATGTGTCCTTTTTACCGGTTGGGACATCTTCTGGATATATGCCCAGGAGAGGTATTGCTGGATCCTCCGGTAGTACTATGTCCAATTTTCTGAGGAACCGCCAGACTGATTTCCAGAGTGGTTGTACAAGCTTGCAATACCACCAACAATGGAGGAGTGTTCCTCTTTCTCCACATCCTCGCCAGCATCTGCTGTCACCTGAATTTTTGATCTTAGCCATTCTGACTGGTGTGAGGTGGAATCTCAGGGTTGTTTTGATTTGCATTTCCCTGATGATTAAGGATGTTGAACATTTTTTCAGGTGCTTCTCAGCCATTCGGTATTCCTCAGGTGAGAATTCTTTGTTCAGTTCTGAGCCCCATTTTTTAATGGGGTTATTTGACTTTCTGGAGTCCACCTTCTTGAGTTCTTTATATATATTGGATATTAGTCCCTTATCTGATTTAGGATAGGTGAAGATCCTTTCCCAATCTGTTGGTGGTTTTTTTGTCTTATTGATGGTGTCTTTAGCCTTGCAGAAGCTTTGTAGTTTCATGAGGTCCCACTTGTCAATTCTCGATCTTACAGCACAAGCCATTACTGTTCTATTCAGGAATTTTTCCCCTGTGCCCATATCTTCAAGGCTTTTCCCCACTTTCTCCTCTATAAGTTTCAGTGTCTCTGGTTTTATGTGAAGTTCCTTGATCCACTTAGACTTGACCTTAGTACAAGGAGATAGGAATGGATCGATTTGCATTCTTCTACATGTTAACAACCAGTTGTGCCAGCACCATTTGTTGAAAATGCTGTCTTTCTTCCACTGGATGTTTTTAGCTCCCTTGTCGAAGATCAAGTGACCGTAGGTGTGTGGGTTCATTTCTGGGTCTTCAATTCTATTCCATTTGTCTATTTGTCTGTCACTATACCAGTACCATGCAGTTTTTATCACAATTGCTCTGTAGTAGAGCTTTAGGTCCGGCATGGTGATTCCACCAGAGGTTCTTTTATCCTTGAGAAGAGTTTTTGCTATCCTAGGTTTTTTGTTATTCCAGATGAATTTGCAGATTGCACTTTCTAATTCGTTGAAGAATTGAGTTGGAATTTTGATGGGGATTGCATTGAATCTGTAGATTGCTTTTGGCAAGATAGCCATTTTTACAATGTTGATCCTGCCAATCCATGAGCATGGGAGATCTTTCCATCTTCTGAGATCTTCTATAATTTCTTTCTTCAGAGACTTGAAGTTTTTATTATACAGATCTTTCACTTCCTTAGTTAGAGTCACGCCTAGATATTTTATATTATTTGTGACTATTGAGAAGGGTGTTGTTTCCCTAATTTCTTTCTCAGCCTGTTTATTCTTTGTGTAGAGAAAGGCCATTGATTTGTTTGAGTTAATTTTATATCCAGCTACTTCACCGAAGCTGTTTATCAGGCTTAGGAGTTCTCTGGTGGAATTTTTAGGGTCACTTATATATACTATCATATCATCTGCAAAGAGTGATATTTTGACTTCATCTTATCCAATTTGTATCCCTTTGATCTCCTTTTGTTGTCGAATTGCTCTGGCTAGGACTTCAAGTACAATGTTGAATAGGTATGGAGAAAGTGAACAGCCTTGTCTAGTCCCTGATTTTAGAGGGATTGCTTCAAGCTTCTCACCATTTACTTTGATGTTGGCTACTGGTTTGCTGTAGATTGCTTTTATCATGTTTAGGTATGGGCCTTGAATTCCTGATCTTTCCAAGACTTTTATCATGAATGGGTGTTGGATCTTGTCAAATGCTTTTTCCGCATCTAACGGGATGACCATGTGGTTTTTGTCTTTGAGTTTGTTTATATACTGGATTACGTTGATGGATTTCCGTATATTGAACCATCCTTGCATCCCTGGGATGAAACCTACTTGGTCAGGATGGATGATTGTTTTGATGTGTTCTTGGATTCGGTTAGCAAGAACTTTATTGAGGATTTTTGCATCAATATTCATAAGGGATATTGGTCTGAAGTTTTCTATCTTTGTTGGGTGTTTTTGTGGTTTAGGTATCAGAGTAATTGTGGCTTCATAGAATGAGTTGGGTAGAGTACCTTCTGTTTCTATTTTGTGGAATAGTTTGTGAAGAACTGGGATTAGATCTTCTTTGAAGGTCTGATAGAACTCTGCACTAAACCCATCTGGTCCTGGGCTTTTTTTAGTTGGGAGACTATTAATGACTGCTTCTATTTCTTTGGGGGATATAGGGCTGTTTAGATCATTAACCTGATCTTGATTCAACTTTGGTACCTGGTATCTGTCTAGGAACTTCTCCATTTCATCCAGGTTCTCCAGTTTTGTTGAGTATAGCCTTTGGTAGAAGGATCTGATGGTGTTTTGGATGTCTTCAGGATCTGTTGTTATGTCTCCTTTTTCATTTCTGATTTTGTTAATTAGGATGCTTTCCTTGTGCCCTCTAGTGAGTCTGGCTAAGGGTTTATCTATCTTGTTGATTTTCTCAAAGAACCAGCTCCTAGATTGGTTGATTCTTTGAATAGTTTTTCTTGTTTCCACTTGGTTGATTTCACCCCTGAGTTTGATTATTTCCTGCCGTCTACTCCTCTTGGGTGAATTTGCTTCCTTTTGGTCTAGTGCTTTTAGGTATGTTGTCAAGCTGCTAATGTGTGCTCTCTCTAGTTTCCTTTTGGAGGCACTCAGAGCTATGAGTTTTCCTCTTAGAAATGCTTTCATTGCGTCCCATAAGTTTGGGTATGTTGTGGCTTCATTTTCATTAAACTCCAGAAAGTCCTTAATTTCTTTCTTTATTCCTTCCTTGACCAAGGTATCATTGAGAAGAGTGTTGTTCAGTTTCCACGTGAAGGTTGGCTTTCTATTATTTATTTTGTTATTGAAGATCAGCCTTAGTTCATGGTGATCTGATAGGATGCATGGGACAATTTCAATATTTTTGTATCTGTTGAGGCCTGTTTTGTGACCAATTATGTGGTCAATTTTGGAGAAGGTGCCATGAGGTGCTGAGAAGAAGGTATATCCTTTTGTTTTAGGATAGAATGTTCTGTAGATATCTGCCAGATCCATTTGATTCATAATTTCTCTTAGTTTCTCTGTGTCCCTGTTTAGTTTCTGTTTCCATGATCTGTCCATTGGTGAAAGTGGTGTGTTGAAGTCTCCCACTATTATTGTATGAGGTGCAATGTGTGCTTTGAGATTTACTAAGGTTTCTTTAATGAATGTGGCTGCCTTTGTATTTGGAGCATAGATATTCAGGATTGATAGTTCCTCTTGGAGGATTTTACCTTTGATGAGTATGAAGTGTCCCTCCCTGTCTTTTTTAATGACTTTGGGTTGGAAGTCAATCTTATCAGATATTAGAATGGCTACTCCAGCTTGTTTCTTCATGCCATTTGCTTGGAAAATTGTTTTCCAGCCTTTCATTCTGAGGTAGTGTCTATCCTTTTCTCTGAGATGAGTTTCCTGTAAGCAGCAAAATGTTGGGTCTTGTTTGTGTAGCCAGTTTGTTAGTCTATGTCTTTTAATCGGGGAGTTGAGTCCATTGATATTAAGAGATATTAAGGAAAAGTAATTGTTGTTTCCTATTATTTTTGTTGTTAAAGTTGGCATTTTGTTCTTGTGGCTGTCTTCTTTTAGGTTTGTTGAGGGATTACCTTCTTGTAGTTTCTAGGGCGTGGTTCCTGTCCTTGTATTGGTTTTTTTCTGTTATTATCCTTTGAAGGGCTGGATTCGTGGAGAGATAATGTGTGAATTTGGTTTTGTCGTGGAATACTTTGGTTTCTCCATCTATGTTAATTGAGAGTTTGGCTGGGTATAGTAGCCTGGGCTGGAATTTGTGTTCTTTTAGTGTCTGTATAACATCCGTCCAGGATCTTCTGGCTTTCATAGTCTCTGGTGAAAAATCTGGTGTAATTCTGATAGGCTTGCCTTTATATGTTACTTGGCCTTTTTCTCTTACTGCTTTTAGTATTCTATCTTTATTTAGAGCATTTGTTGTTCTGATTATAATGTGTCGGGAGGTATTTCTTTTCTGGTCCAGTCTATTTGGAGTTCTGTAGGCTTCTTGTATGTTCATGGGCATCTCTTTCTTTAGATTTGGGAAGTTTTCTTCTATAATTTTGTTGAAGATGTTTGCTGGTCCTTTGAGTTGAAAATCTTCATTCTCATCCACTCCTATTATCCGTAGGTTTGGTCTTCTCATTGTGTCCTGTATTTCTTGGATGTTTTGAGTTAGGATCTTTTTGCATTTTACATTTTCCTTGATTGTTGTGCCTATGTTCTCTATGGAATCTTCTGCACCTGAGATTCTCTCTTCCATCTCTTGTATTCTGTTGCTGATGCTCGTATCTATGGTTCCAGATTTCTTTCCTAGGGTTTCTATCTCCAGTGTTGCCTCATTTTGGGTTTTCTTTATTGTGTCTACTTCCCTTTTTAGGTCTAGTATGGTTTTGTTCATTTCCATCATCTGTTTGGATGTGCTTTCCTGTTTTTCTGTAAGGACTTCTACCTGTTTGATTATGTTATCCTGTTTTTCTTTAAGGATTTGTAACTCTTTAGCAGTGTTCTCCTGCAATTCTTTAAGGGATTTTTGTGCTTCCTCTTTAATGTCTTCTACCTGTTTAGCAGTGTTCTCCTGTATTTCTTTAAGTGTGTTATTAAAGTCCTTCTTGAAGTCCTCTACCATCATCAGGAGATATGCTTTTAGATCCGTGTCTAGCTTTTCCGGTGTGTTGTGGTGCCCTGGACTGGGCGAAGTGGGGGTGCTGGGTTCTGATGATGGTGAGTGGTCTTGGTTTCTGTTAGTAAGCTTATTACGTTTACCTTTCGCCATCTGGTAATCTCTGGGGTTAGTTATTATTGTTGTCACTGTTTAAAGATTGGAGCAGAAGCTGTGTTCCACTCACCAGCAGTCTCAAAATCCTGCGGCGGAGGTCGTGGGTAGCTGGCGGGTGTCAGGCAACCCTGTGCTCCAGCTACCCCGGTGCTGATCAGGCCGGATGAGGCCTGTGGCCCTACTCAGGCCGGTTTCTGCTTCCCTAACTAATGCAGTCTCAGGTCCCACGCGCAATTGGATTGGAGCAGAAGCTGTGCTCCACTCACCAGAAGTCTTAAGATCCTGTGGTGGGTGTTGTGGGTAGCTGGCGAGTGTCAGCCGACCCTGCGCCCCAGCTGCCCCGGTGCTTTTCTGACCGGAAGAGGCTTGTGGCCCTATGTAGGCCGGATTTCTCTCTCCCCAACCAGAGCAGTCTCAGGTCCCGCGTGATTGGACTGGAGCAGAAGCTGTGTTCCACTCACCAGCAGTCCCAAAATCCTGCAGCGGGGGTCGTGGGTAGCTGGCGGGTGTCAGGCAACCCTGTGCTCCAGCTACCCCGGCGCTGATCCGGCCGGATGAGGCCTGTGGCCCTACTCAGGCCGGTTTCTGCTTCCCTAACTAATGCAGTCTCAGGTCCCACGCGCAATTGGATTGGAGCAGAAGCTGTGCTCCACTCACCAGAAGTCTTAAGATCTTGTGGCGGGTGTTGTGGGTAGCTGGCGAGTGTCAGCCGACCCTGCGCCCCAGCTGCCCCGGTGCTTTTCTGCCTTTTTTTTTAATTAGGTAATTTCCTCAATTACATTTCCAATGCTATCCAAAAAGTCCCCAATACACTCCCCCCCCAGTCCCCCACCCACCCCCCCCCACCCCTTGGCCCTGGCATTCCCCTGTATTGGGGCATAGAAAGTTGGCAAGTCCAATGGGCCTCTCTTTCCAGTGATGGCCTACTAGGCCATCTTTTGATACAAATGCAGCTAGAGACAAGAGCTCTGGGGAACTGGTTAGTTCATAATAATGATCCACCTATGGGGTTGCAGTTCCCTTTAGCTCCTTGGGTACTTTCTCTAGCTCCTCCATTGGGGGCCCTGTGATCAATCCAATAGCTGACTGTGAGCATCCACTTCTGTGTTTGCTAGGCCCCGGCATTGTCTCACAAGAGACAGCTATATCTGGGTCCTTTCAGCAAAATCTTGCTAGTGTATGCAATGGGGTCAGCGTTTGGAAGCTGATTATGGGATGGATCCCTGGATACGGCAGTCTCTAAATGGTCCATCCTTTCTTCACAGCTCCAAACTTTATCTCTGTAACTCTTTCCATGGGTGTTTTGTTCCCAATTCCAAGAAGGGGTACAGGGTCCACACTTTGGTCTTCGTTCTTCTTGAGTTTCATGCGTTTAGCAAATTGTATCTTATATCTTGGGTATCCTAAGTTTTGGGCTAATATCCACTTATCAGTGAGTATATAGTGTGTGAGTTCCTTTGTGAATATGTTACCTCACTCAGAATGATGCCCTCCAGATCCATCCATTTGCCTAGGAATTTCATAAATTCATTCCTTTTAATAGCTGAGTAGTACTCCATTGTGTAAATGTACCACATTTTCTGTATCCATTCCTCTGTTGAGGGGCATCTGGGTTCTTTCCAGCTTCTGGCTATTATAAATAGGGCTGCTATGAACATAGTGGAGCATGTGTCCTTTTTACCGGTTGGGACATCTTCTGGATATATGCCCAGGTGAGGTATTGCTGGATCCTCCGGTAGTACTATGTCCAATTTTCTGAGGAAACGCCAAACTGATTTCCAGAGTGGTTGTACCAGCTTGCAATCCCACCAACAATGGAGGAGTGTTCCTCTTTCTCCACATCCTCGCCAGCATCTGCTGTCACCTGAATTTTTGATCTTAGCCATTCTGACTGGTGTGAGGTGGAATCTCAGGGTTGTTTTGATTTGCATTTCCCTGATGATTAAGGATGTTGAACATTTTTTCAGGTGCTTCTCAGCCATTCGGTATTCCTCAGATGAGAATTCTTTGTTCAGTTCTGAGCCCCATTTTTTAATGGGGTTATTTGATTTTCTGGAGTCCACCTTCTTGAGTTCCTTATATATATTGGATATTAGTCCCCTATCTGATTTAGGATAGGTAAAGATCCTTTCCCAATCTGTTGGTGGTCTTTTTGTCTTATTGACGGTGTCTTTTGCCTTGCAGAAGCTTTGCAACTTTATGAGGTCCCATTTATCGATCTTACAGCGCAAGCCTTTGCTGTTCTATTCAGGAATTTTTCCCCTGTACCCATATATTCGAGGCTTTTCCCTACTTTCTCCTCTATAAGTTTCAGTGTCTCTGGTTTTATGTGGAGTTCCTTAATCCACTTAGATTTGACCTTGGTACAAGGAGATAGGAATGGATCAATTCGCATTCTTCTACATGATAACCGCCAGTTGTGCCAGCACCATTTGTTGAAAATGCTGTCTTTTTTCCACTGGATGGTTTTTGCTCCCTTGTCAAAGATAAAGTGACCATAGGTATGTGGGTTGATCTCAGGGTCTTCAATTCTGTTCCATTGGTCTACTTGTCTGTTGTTATACCAGTACCATGCAGTTTTTATCACAATTGCTCTGTAGTACAGCTTTAGGTCAGGCAATGTGATTCCTCCAGAGGTTCTTTTATCCTTGAGAAGAGTTTTTGCTATCCTAGGTTTTTTGTTGTTCCAGATGAATTTGCAGATTGCCCTTTCCAATTTGTTGAAGAATTGAGTTGGAATTTTGGTGGGGATTGCATTGAATCCGTAGATTGCTTTTGGCAAGATAGCCATTTTTACAATGTTGATCCTGCCAATCCATGAGCATGGGAGGTTTTTCCATCTTCTGAGATCTTCTTTAATTTCTTTCTTCAGGGACTTGAAGTTCTTGTCATACAGATCTTTCACTTCCTTAGTTAGAGTCACACCAAGGTATTTTATATTGTTTGTGACTATTGAGAAGGGTGTTGTTTCCCTAATTTCCTTCTCTGCTTGTTTATCCTTTGTGTACAGAAAGGCCATTGACTTGCTTGAGTTAATTTTATATCCAGCTACTTCATTGAAGTTGTTTATCAGGCTTAGGAGTTCTCTGGTGGAATTTTTAGGGTCACTTATGTATACTATCATATCTTCTGCAAAAAGCGATATTTTGACTTCTTCTTTTCCGATTTGTATCCCCTTGATCTCCTTTTGTTGTCTAATTGCTCTGGCTAGGACTTCAAGTACAATGTTGAATAGGTAGGGAGAGAGTGGGCAGCCTTGTCTAGTCCCTGATTTTAGTGGGATTGCTTCCAGCTTCTCACCATCTACTTTGATGTTGGCTACTAGTTTGCTGTAGATTGCTTTTATCAAGTTTAGGTATGGGCCTTGAATTCCTGATCTTTCCAAGACTTTTATCATGAATGGGTGTTGGATTTTGTCAAATGCTTTCTCAGCATCTAATGAGATGATCATGTGGTTTTTGTCTTTGAGTTTGTTTATATACTGGATTACGTTGATGGATTTCTGTATATTGAACCATCCTTGCATCCCTGGAATGAAACCTACTTGGTCAGGATGGATGATTGTTTTCATGTGTTCTTGGATTCTGTTAGCCAGAACTTTATTGAGGATTTTTGCATCGATATTCATAAGGGAAATTGGTCTGAAGTTCTCTATTTTTGTTGGGTCTTTATGTGGTTTAGGTATCAGAGTAATTGTGACTTCATAGAATGAGTTGGGTAGAGTACCTTCTGATTCTATTTTGTGGAATAGTTTGTGAAGAACTGGGATTAGTTCTTCTTTGAAGGTTTGATAGAACTCTGCACTTAACCCATCTGGCCCTGGGCTTTTCTTGGTTGGGAGACTATTAATGACTGCTTCTATTTCTTTAGGGGATATGGGACTGTTTAGGTCATTAACCTGATCTTGATTTAACTTTGGTACCTGGTATCTGTCTAGAAACTTGTCCATTTCATCCAGGATCTCCAGTTTTGTTGAGTATAGCCTTTTGTAGAATGATCTGATGGTGTTTTGGATTTCTTCAGGGTCTGTTGTTATGTCTCCCTTTTCATTTCTGATTTTGTTAATTAGAGTACTTTCCCTATGCCCTCTAGTGAGTCTGGCTAAGGGTTTATCTATCTTGTTGATTTTCTCAAAGAACCCGCTCCTCCATTGGTTGATTCTTTGAATTGTTCTTCTTGTTTCCACTTGGTTGATTTTGCCCCTGAGTTTGATTATTTCCTGCCGTCTACTCCTCTTGAGTGAATTTGCTTCCTTTCGTTCTAGAGCTTTTAGGTGTGTTGTCAAGCTGCTAATGTGTGCTCTGTCTAGTTTCTTTTTGGAGGCACTCAGAGCTATGAGTTTTCCTCTTAGAAATGCTTTCAGTGTGTCCCATAAGTTTGGGTATGTGGTGGCTTCATTTTCATTATACTCCAGAAAGTCCTTAATTTCTTTCTTTATTCCTTTCTTGACCAAGGTATCATTGAGAAGAGTGTTGTTTAGTTTCCACGTGTGTGTTGGCTTTCTATTATTTATTTTGTTATTGAAGATCAGTCTTAGTCCATGGTGATCTGATAGGGTGCATGGGACAATGTCAATATTTTTGTATATATTGAGGCTTGTTTTGTGACCAATTATGTGGTCAATTTTGGAGAAGGTACCATGAGGTGTTGAGAAGAAGGTATATCCTTTCGTTTTAGGATAAAATGTTCTGTAGATATCTGTCAGATCCATTTGTTTCATAACCTCTGTTAGTTTCACTGTGTCCCTGTTTAGTTTCTGTTTCCATGATCTGTCAATTGGTGAAAGTGGTGTGTTGAAGTCTCCCACTATTATTGTGTGAGGTGCAATATGTGCTTTGAGCTTTACTAAAGTATCTTTAATGAATGAGGCTGCCCTTGTATTTGGCGCATAGATATTCAGAATTGATAGTTCCTCTTGGAGGATTTTACCTTTGATGAGAATGAAGTGCCCTTCCTTGTCTTTTTTGATGACTTTGGGTTGGAAGTCAATCTTATCAGATATTATAATGGCTACTCCAGCTTGTTTCTTCCTACCATTTGCTTGGAAAATTGTTTTCCAGTCTTTCATTCTGAGGTAGTGTCTATCTTTTTCTCTGAGATGTGTTTCCTGTAAGCAGCAAAATGTTGGGTCCTGTTTCTGTAGCCAGCCTGTTATTCTATGTCTTTTTATTGGGGAGTTGAGTCCATTGATATTAAGAGATATTAGGGAGAAGTAATTGTTGCTTCCTTTTATTTTTGTTGTTAGAGTTGGTGTTCTGTTTTTGTGGCTGTCTTCTTTTACGTTTGTTGAGGGATTACCTTCTTGCTTTTTCTATGACGTGGTTTCCATCCTTGTATTGGTTTTTTTCTGTTATTATCCTTTGAAGTGCTGGATTCGTGGAAAGATAATGTGTGAATTTGGTTTTATCGTGGAATACTTTGGTTTCTCCATCTATGGTAATTGAGAGTTTGGCTGGGTATAGTAGCCTGGGTTGGAAATTGTGTTCTCTTAGTGTCTGTATAACATCTGTCCAGGCCCTTCTGGCTTTCATAGTCTCTGGTGAAAAATCCGGTGTAATTCTGATAGGCTTGCCTTTATATGTTACTTGACCTTTTTCCCTTACTGCTTTTAGTATTCTATCTTTATTTAGTACATTTGTTGTTCTGATTATTATGTGTCGGAAGGAATTTCTTTTCTGGTCCAGTCTATTTGGAGTTCTGTAAGCTTCTTGTATGTTCATGGGCATCTCTTTCTTTAGGTTTGGGAAGTTTTCTTCTATAATTTTGTTGAATATATTTGCTGGTCCTTTGAGTTGAAAATCTTCATTCTCATCTACTCCTATTATCCGTAGGTTTGGTCTTCTCATTTTGTCCTGGATTTCCTGGATATTTTGAGTTAGGATCTTTTTGGATTTTGTATTTTCTTTGATTATCATGCTGATGTTCTCTATGGAGTCTTCTGCACCTGAGATTCTCTCTTCCATCTCTTGTATTCTGTTGCTGATGCTCGTATCTATGCTTCCAGATTTCTTTCCTAGTGTTTCCATCTCCAGTGTTGCCTCAATTTGGGTTTTCTTCATTGTTTCTACTTCCCTTTTTAGGTCTTGGATGGTTTTATTCAATTCCATCACCTGTTTGGTCTGGTTTTCCTGCAATTCTTTAATGGATTTTTGTGCTTCCTCTTTAATGTCTTCTACCTGTTTAGCAGTGTTCTCCTGCAATTCTTTAAGGGATTTTTGTGCTTCCTCTTTAATGTCTTCTACCTGTTTAGCAGTGTTCTCCTGCAATTCTTTAAGGGATTTTTGTACTTCCTCTTTAATGTCTTCTACCTGTTTAGCAGTGTTCTCCTCCAATTCTTTAAGGGATTTTTGTGCTTCCTCTTTAATGTCTTCTACCTGTTTACCAGTGTTCTTTTGTATTTCTTTAAGTGTGTTATTAAAGTCCTTCTTGATGTCCTCTACCATCATCGTGAGATATGCTTTTAGAACTGGGTCTAGCTTTTCCAGTGTGCTGGGGTGCCCTGGACTGGGCGAAGTTGGAGTGCTGGGTTCTGATGATGGTGAGTGGTCTTGGTTTCTGTTAGTAAGATTCTTACGTTTACCTTTCGCCATCTGGTAATCTCTGGGATTAGTTGTTATTGTTGTCACTGTTTAAAGATTGGAGCAGACTCTGTGTTCCACTCACCAGAAGTCTCAAAATCCTGTGGCGGGTGTCGTGGGTAGCTGGTGGGTGTCAGCAGACTCTGCGCTCTAGCTACCCCCGTGCTGTTCAGACCGGAAGAGGCTTGTGGCCCTACTCAGGCCGGATTTCTGCCTCCCCAATCAAAGCAGTCTCAGGTCCCACGTGATTGGACTGGAGCAGAAGCTGTGTTCCACTCACCAGAAGTCTCAAAATCCTGTGGTGGGTGTCGTGGGTAGCTGGCGGGTGTCAGCCGACCCTGCACTCTAGCTACTCAGGTGCTGGTCAGACCTGAAGAGGCTTGTGGCCCTCTCAGGCTGGTTTTCTGCTTCTAAATTTGTTTTCATTAGCATATATACTAACTACATGATAGTGGTTGTCATATTTTCATTCATGTACATGTTATATTCTGATCATATTCACTGATTATTACTAGCTATTGTCTCCCATCCACTCCTATTGATCTCCTTCTTGCCCACCTTTTAACTTCATGTCTTTTTTTGGAGCCTCAGTTAGTTTCCATTAGGTTATCTATAGGAGTGTGGGTGAGGGACTGTTTACAGGAGCATAGGCACCTTACCAGTGGCTACACCACTGAAGAAAATGCCTCTCCCTCCTTAATAACTGTTAATTTCCTATATATTCTCAGGAATGGGTAAGGGCCTAGTGATTCCTTGCCCCTTTCAGATATGGGTGTTGTGGGTCTAATCTTTGCAGATCTTATATATTTATTCCTTGACAATTTCATACACATATATAACATATTTTGACCAAATTAACTCTCCATTCCCCTCTCTTATCTTCTTCTCACTCCTGAATCTCTTCTTTCTACTCTTATGTCTTTAAAAGTAGACAAATTGGTGATTTTAATTAGGGTTGATGCATAGATATATGTATAGGGTTATTTAGAAGAGCTGGTTTCTTTCTTTCTTTTTTTTTTTTTTAATTTATTTATTATATGTGTGTACACTGTAGCTGTCTTCATACACACCAGAAGAGGGCATCAGATTCTTGTAACAGATGGTTATGAGGCACCTTGTGGTTGCTGGGATTTGAATTCAGGACCTTTGGAAGAGCAGTCGGTGCTCTTAACCGCTGAACTATCTCACCAGCCCCAGAGCTGGTTTCTTATTAGTGGCTGTGCCAGTAAAATGCTACCTCCTCACCAGCAGCCATTAATTACCAATGCCTCCTAGGAGTGGAGTTTCATCCGTGTTGGCATGTTGTCTTAGTTAGGATTTCCATTACTGTGAAGAGACACCATGACCAAGGAAACTTTCATAAAGGACAACATTTAATTGAGGCTGGCTTACAGGTTCAGAGGTTCAGTCCATTATCATCAAGGCAGCTTCCAGGGAGGCCTGGTGCTAGAGGAGCTAAGAGTTCTACATCTTCATCCAAAGGCAAACAGGAGACTGACTTTCAGGCATCTAGGACAATGGTCTTAGAGCCCACGCTCAGAGTGTTTAGGGGTCATACGCACAGCAACACTCGACCACTGAGCCATGTTTATACACTATTGTTATGTCCAGGTGTTTCTGGTCATTTTGTCTTCGTTGAGTTTTAATCAGAATCATTGATTCTAATTTTGATGGTTAACACTGATGGTCAGCTTCACAGGGCCTAGAATAACCTAGGAGACAAAGATCTGGGCTTGCCTGTGATCCAGTTTCTAGACTGAGTTAATTGAAATGAGAAGATCCATTCTGAATGTGGGTGGCAACATTCTATCAAGGTAGACCCTTGATTGAATGAAACTGAGGGAGTGGTTTAAACCCCAGCATCCATCGCTCTCTGCTTCCTGACTGCAGATATAGTGTGAAGAGCTACGTCAAGCTCTTGCTGCTAAGGCTTTTCTGCCTGGATGGACTGTATCTATAACTGTGAACCCAAATAATCTCCTTGTTCCTTAAATTGCTTTTGTTAAATATTTTGTTGCAACCACCAGAAAGGTAACTAACACCCTTAATTTATAATATTCTAGGCTTTTTCTCCTGTATACCTTTCAGAACCATTTGTAGTTATACCCACAAACCAGCTACAAAGTGGCTTTCATAGTGTCAGGTATACATAGCAATATTCTATCTACATCATGCATTAAACCTCTCCTCCCATCATATAGTCCTCAATGGCATGGAACTCATTATATAGGTTAGCCTTAAACTTACATAGATCTGCCTATTTCTGCCTTCTGAATATTTTCAGACTTAAAGATATAAGGTACCTTACCTGGCACCATGAACAATTTTCTATCTTAGTTTCCTTTCAACTGCTATAAGAGAATAATTAATACTGTGTACTTTATAAAGGAAAGAATTTCAATTAGTTTACTGTTCTGGAGGTCAGAAACCCAGATCAATCAACTGCATCTGGGCCATCATTTTTTGCTTTCTATCATGTTATTATTGTATTATTTACTTTTCTCATCACTGTGGACAAATATGAGAAGACTTAGGGGCAGAAGTATTTATTTTAGTTTATAGTTTCATGTTGGGAAAGGGATAGAAGAATACATGATTTCGATGGTAGTGTTACTACAGGTTATTTATGTGGGAACAAAGTGGATTTTCTGATGCTGTTCAATCACTTGTTGAAAGTTGATTTGATGGTAATATGCACTTGGGGAAACATGGAGAACTCTACCTCGGTCACATCCCTGGGTTCACGTTTATTTACCCTGAATCAGGGAATGTGGCATGAACGCCATTTTTGTCAGTGCTGGGTGATAGTTTATTTGGTAAAGTGCCTGCTGTATAAGGACTTGAGTTCAGGTCCCTATCACCCACAAAATCTGGGTGCAAGGGTGCACATCTAAAACCTTGGGGCTGGAGATGGACAGAGGCAGGTGGATTCTTGGAGATCATTGACTAGCTGGCCTACTGAATCATGGAGATCCAGGTTGAATGAGAGGCCTTGTCTCAAAGTAAAAAAAAAAAAAAGTAATTAAGAAAAACATCTGACATTGACATTTAGTCTCTCTCTCTCTCTCTCTCTCTCTCTCTCTCTCTCTCTCTCTCTCACACACACACACACACACATACACACACAGCTTTTGCTTCAGAAGATATTGAATTAACCAAGGTTAATAGGTTACCTTTTTAATTTCTATACCAAAAAACAACTTAAGGAAGGGTGCTCTACATCCAACCTCTCCACCCAACCAGATCTCCAACATTCTTTGTTAAGTTCCAGCCAGGTGAAGCTCCCTCATCTCTCCGTCCATGCCTATGCCTAAATCAACAAGATCTAGCCCTGGTCCCATACACAGGACCTATTGTAGTGAGAATTTTGCTTTCTTAAAAAAAAAAAACCCAGTTATATTATTGTGTTTTTGTTTTAATCCCAAGTGTGGGATTTAGGCTGCTTTAGATTGTCCACAGCCACTATGATTTGTCTCATGCTCCAGGGTTGTGTGTGTGTGTGATTTTTGTCAGTTGTAGATAGTTTATGTTGGATTTCTGGGGAGTCTTGAGAGGGTATAAATGCCAGAGCCTTGAGAGGTGGCTGCTGCTCCTGCTGCCCCTGCTGCTGCTGGTTCTTACTGTTGCATTTGCTGCTTTTGCTATTGCTTGATTACTGCTTTCTGGATTTTAATCTTATAGCCTATAGGATTATAGCCATGACCGATAGCCATAGCCTTTAATTGTTAAAACATCAAGTATCATTGAGAACATAACAGCACCAAAAATCAACAACACGATGACCACAACTAACACACTCATTTCATCAATAATTTATATTGTTGGTCTCAGTTTTTCACTCAAAAGACACAGGCTGACTGAACAGGTGAATAAACAAGACCCATCTATCTATTGTCTAGAAGTAACACATCTTTGCTTTAATGATAGGCAGCATCTGAGAGTAAACTCATGGATAAAAGTAATCTAATCAAATGAAACCAGCAAGCACGCAGGAGTTGCTATCCTAATATCTGACAAAACAGACTTCAAAATGAATCTAATCAGAAGTGTTAGAGAGGGACACTTTAATCAAAGGAACAGTTAACCAAGAAGATGTTACTATCCTAAATATTTATGCATCAAACTATGACGTGATCAATTTCATTAGATGAACACTCTTAGATTTAAAGATGGTCAATTAACATCAATCCATTAATAGTAGGTGATTTTTATACTCCAAGTCTTCCAGTAGACAGGTCACCTGGAAAAAAACTAAACAGAGGAACATCATAATTAATATAAATCATACATCAAATGTACTTAACGGACATCTACAGAATATTTCACCCGACTATCAAAGAATACTCAGCAGTATTATACTCAGCAGTGCATGGAAGCTTTTGTAAAGTAGACCACATCCTGGGACATAAAACAAATGTTTACAAATTCAAAAGTATTGAAATCACTTATTGTGATTACAGTGCAGCAAAACTTGAAATTGACAGCAAACAAATCTCTAGTAATGTTCAAACTAATGGGGATTTAACAACTTACTACTGAATGAATTACTAATGGATCAAAGAGGAAATCAAGAAAGGAACCATTTTCCTGGAACCAAATAAAAATATCCAACCAGATACACCTTTAAGTAATCAGCTCTTTAATTGGACTTAAAGGACAAGCTGAACAATAAAGAAATTATGTCTTGGCAGTGCTGCCAATACCCCGGCGGAGAAGCTGAGGTCAACATCCAATTTGAAATATTAAAAGTGGATACAAAACTATTTCTGAAATGCAAACAATTAAGTGTGTTATTGTTGCTGATGGTGCTGTTGGTAAAACATGTCTCCTGATATCCTACACGATAAACAAATTCCCATTGGAATATGTACCAACCTTTTTTGACAACTATGCAGTCACAGTTATGATTGGTGGAGAGCCATACACTCTTGGACTTTTTGATACTGCAGGGCAAGAGGATTATGACAGACTATGACCGATAAGTTATCCACAGACCGATGTTTTTCTAGTATGTTTCTCAGTGGTCTCTCCCTCCTTATTTGAAAATGTGAAAGAAAAGTGGGTGCCTGAGATAACTCACCACTGTCCAAAGACTCCTTTCTTGCTTGTTGAGACCCAAATTGATCTCAGAGATGACCCCTCTACTATTGAGAAACTTGTTAAGAACAAACAGAAGCCTATTACTCCAGAGGCTGCTGAAAAGCTGGTGCGGGATCTGAAGGCTGTCAAGTATGTGGAGTGCTCTGCCCTCACACAGAAAGGCCTAAAGAATGTATTTGATGAAGCAATATTGGCTGCTCTGGAGCTTCCAGAACCGTAGAAGAACTGCAGGTGTGTGCTGCTATGAATGCATCTCCAGAGCCCTTTCTGCACAGCTGGTGTTGTCATCATACTAAAAGCAATGTTTAAATCAAACTAAAGATTAAAAATTAAAAAAAAAGAAATTAGGTCTTGTATGGAAATCTTTGTTAATTGTCCAGTGCTAGTGAAGTCATGGATCTTGGAGAATCCACAACCACCACTCTACTAACTACTACTAACATAGTCCCTACTACTTTCTAAATATTTGTTCTCAGACCAACAGATAAGTGTAGTCCTCACCCCTTATCAAGGGAACATCTCTTTGCAACAGATAGAGACCATTACAGAAAATGACAACCATTCAACATGTAAAGCTGTGATGCCAGTCCCAAAAAACACAACTATAAAACAACCTGTGTACCTAAGACTCAGGGAACATTGTGGAAGAGGTGGCAGAAAGTGCAAAAGCTAGATAATCATGAACTTTACTGAGAGATTGTATCTCCTCGTAATCTCAGAAAATTCACCCATAGAAGACTCATCAACATGACTGTCTAAACATGAGTTGAACAAAGGCAACAAGACTTGTCAAAAAAGACAGAAAGCCTACCAGACCTCAAACTTACACAAAGAACTACAGGCAACTGAGGAATGCTAAGAGCAGAAAAAATTGTCTTCTCCAGGGAGACGCATACCATTTGTTTATCTAATCCCAATTGGCCATTCCTGGAAACACACATATGAGTGACATTATACAGACTGAGAAGTTTATATACATAATGTATATATAAGAATAATGAAAAAAGAGGCCATGAATTTGAAGAGTATTTGGGAGGGTTTGATGGAGTAAAGAAAGGAAAGAGAGAATGATATAATTATATCTTTATCTCAAAAAAAATGTTAAAAATATACACTTCTTAAAATGCTCAAGGTCAGAAAACATAAGGGAAGCTAAGAGTTGTGTTATTGTGGTGTCCCTTGTTGCACTCAGAAATGGAACATCAAAATAATATTGAAATTCAGGTGTGGTGGTTTGAATATACTTGGCCCAGGCAGTAGCATTATTAGGAGGTGTGGCCTTATTTGAATAGTTGTGGCCTTGTTGGGGTGAACTTTGAGACCCTCCTCCTAACCATGTGGAGCCAGTCTTCTAGAGGCCTTCAGATGAATACATAGACCTTTCAGTATCTCCTGAGCCATGCTTGCTTGGATGCTGCCATGCTACTGCCTTGTTGATAATGGACTCTGAACCTGTACACAAATCTCAATTAAATGTTATAAGAATTGCCTTGATAATGTAATGGTGTCTCTTCACAGCAATAGAAACCCAGACTACAATATTAGGTAACACTGGTATTCATTGTGTGCCTTGCTCATAGTGAGGAAGTCAGTGTATGTACATTCCTTCTCAAATAGCATTATATAGAAGATGTCAGTGTGGGTGTTCCCCCTTTACAGTATCATCTTGACAGTCAGCCTCAGGGCCACAGTCCCATGGCTATAATGACTAATGAAGAAAGATAGTGCCAAGGTACCAGATGAGAGAAATATTTGAAACAAACATTAAATGTGGTACTATGGAGCTGCCTTAGTAGATGAGGCACTTCTCATGCAAACACAAGGACTTGAGTTCATTTCTCCAGAGTCCATACAAAGCTGGATACAGTGGTATATTTCTGTAATATTGGCACTTCTACAGAAGGACACATCTTATTCTGCAGCCTTTGGATCAAGAGGTAGAACTCTTTGCTCCTCCTCCAGCACCATGTCTGCCTGCATGCTGTCATGCTTCCTGCCATGACACTTGTGGGGAAAGTGGACCATGCCACCAGAGAGAAGAACTGGAAAGGTTGAGCCAGCCCAAACCCTGGGAAATGTCAGAATTGAGAAGAGTAGGTATGGGGCCAGCTCTCTGCCAAGCTTTGCTTGTTCTGGAAGATGTAACCATGACACCCCATCGAGAGGGCCATGATAATCAGTCACATAGGGAAAATACCTGGAGTCCTTCTCCACTCAAATATAGTATCTTTAACATGTCAGACTGATCCCACCCTACTCCCAAAATGTTTATAAGATCTCTATCCACATCGAATAAAGTACATGAGTAGCTGTTTTATTGAGCAGTAACGCTCTGGGGAAGGGCTTTCTTTCCCAAAGCATACATCACTGCACCTTGGCAGGCTGGGCTCACGCCCCCATTACTACCATTTGCTGCTGCAGCTCCTGGCTATCTGCAGCTACTTGCCTTTCACTGTTGATCTTAGCTACTTCTAGCTGCCTGTTTGCTTAGTAGCTCCAGCTGTGGGTCTCTGCTGCTTGTAGGCTGCAACCACTGCTCCTGGTGACATTGGTGCTGATATGGTAGTGGGAGAGACCCTGACTCCCTGCCTTGCATGGGCTTCTCTTCAGAGACCTCTAACACTTTGGTCATTCTGGCCAGATCAGAGCTCTTTAGAACCTTTCCTTCTGGCCAGACCAGAGATTCTTGGAATTTATCCCTCTCATTCTGTGAAGAACAACACCAGGAGACCCCTATCACAGATTGTGTTCTGCCCCTCCTGAGCAGTTGTAACACGCTCAGCAACAACAATCAGCCCAACAGACAATAATGGACTAATACTCTGAAACTGTAAGCCAGTTCCAATTGTTTTCCTTTATAAGAGTTGCCTTGGTCATGGTGTCTCTTCATAGCAATAAGACCCTAAGATAGAAGTTGATACCTGTTATGGGGTATGTCTCTGATGGACTTGACCATGCTTTTGTTTGGAAAGAATGTGGATTTGGGGACTTTGGATTAGGAAGGCAATGAAATAATTCAAGCATTTCTTAATGGGTTATTCTAATAGGAACATGTAAGACAGTCAGACTGAGAGAGAGTTAAACTGTGGGGCCCTGGATCAAGTGATTTCAGAGGAAAAAAATTTTAGTATATGACCTAGAGACTGTTGTGATATTTTGACTGCTTTTTGTCCTTGTCCAAAAGTCTGCCTGAGGCTAAAGTGAAGAATTTTGGGTTAATGCATTAGCAAAAATCTCAAAATAACCTAGTATAGACTTTGTCCTGTGTCAACTAAGGTTAATGCTTATGAAGAACATTTTGATGAAATGGAGCAAGGGAAAAATATAAAGCATATGCTTCAAGGATTAAACAGGCACCAGGAAGTGGAATAGAGATAAATTCTGTGTTCAAGGAGATAAACTGATTCAAGATATTAAACAGAATTATGGGAGTAGTGACCTCAGGACAAGAACCCCGTCAGCTAAGCTTGCAATGTGTGAAATGTAATTCAAGAAAAGCTTAGGTTCAGGCATGGTAGTATATACCTTTAATACCAGCACTCAAGAGACAGAGGCAAGCAGATATCTGAGTTCTAGGCCAGCCTTATCTACAGAGCAAGTTCCAGAACAGCCAAACTTAGGGATTGAAGGAAATCATTGAAAACAGAAAGCTGGTGAATATGTAATTGAACAAGGGAGCCATGTTCTAGCCACAGCAAGCAACAGAACTTGGCAGTTTTAGCCACATGGTTCTTGCTTTACAGTCAAGGACAGAAGATACAGGATATAGAATCTCCTTTTGTGACTAAGGAAAGCCACCGAGGCCAGGTGCATGGTAGGGGTGTCTCTATATGGAGGCCCAGAGAGGCTATTGTGTGAAAGGTAGTATAGACTCTGTGACTAAGGAAAACTGTTGAGGCCAGAAAGTGTAAGGGCTGTCCCTGCATGGAGGCCTAGAAAAGCTATTTCATGAAGCTGTAAAAGTGAAGCCTAGATTGCCTTGATGATGGAGATGCCAGAGACATGAGAAATCTGTCAAGGATTCTTGATAACAGGGAGTGGAACCAGAACAAGAGAGAGAAGTGTGTTGCAGTCAACAAAGCAGAAATGGGTTGGAGATCTGGAGAGGACCTTAACATCAGACACAGAGATGCAGAGTTTGGAGTTTGACCAGTTGGTTTTTGGTCCAGTATTTTCTCACTATGGTCTCTTTCCTACATTTTGGAGTGGTAAGGTATACCCTGTGCCATTGTATGTAATCTGTTTTTGAGTGTGATATAGGGGATTACAGTTAAGAGATTGTATGAATTTCAGAAAAGACTGTATTTTTACATACTTTTGAGACTGTGAAAGACTATGGGGATTTTTGAAATTGTAATAAATGTGTTTTGCATTATATTATGGCTACAAGCCTATAGGGCTAGGGAGTGGAATGTGGTGGCTGGAATAGTTATGGCTCCCATAGACTCATGTTTTTGAATACATGGCCATACAGTGGCACTTTTAGGAGTTTTGGCCTTGTAGGAACAGGTGTGGCCCTGTTAGCGGAAGTGTATCACTGTGGAGTTGGGCTCGGAGGTCATACATATGTTTAAGCTCTTCCCAGGGTGGGACACATTGTTATTCTGTTGCCATCAGATCAAGATGTAGAATTCTTAGCTCCTCCTCCATGTCTGCCTGCATGCTGCCATGTTAGTGATGGACTAAACCTTTGAAACTGTAATCCAGCCCAATTAATTAATTGTTTTCCTTTAAAAGAGTTTCCTTGATCCTGGTGTCTCTTTATAGTAATAAACCCTAACTTAAGACAGCACATATGCACTTTATTGACTGACCTCTCTCATCAGCCCCTCACAGAGACTTCTAAAGGTCCTTTTTTTTTTTTTTAACCAATCCTTGCTTATCTCTCTGAAATAAGTTCTTACCAAAAATTTCAACTTCTCACCAGGTATTTGTTCCATCTGTTCTTGAAATTCATTTAGCTGAGATTATTCCACACACAGTCTTTACATTTTCAATTTACATATGTTGAGGTTATTCCACATACCGGCTTTGTGTTTGAGGTTTACATATGCTGCATGGGTAAGTATATTTCTTTTCCATTCTGTGAATTTAATATAATACTCTCTTCTCACTCAACTGCTGGTGGCTTTTTATCCCCAAATATTACCCCAAATAAAGCAGGTAGAATATTTTTGGTTTTGTTTTTTCGTTTGTTTCTTCTTTAAACAATATTCTGCCGGCTCTGCTCTCACAGCCATTGCAGGACATTGAGCTCCATAGAGACAGCACCAGGGCAAGTAAGAGCCAGACAGGCACTGGTGACTCTGTGCCTTGTGGAGGAAAATCAACTAAACATGGGTAAAGGAGGTCCTGAGAAGCCGAGAGGCAAAATGTCCTCATATGCATTTTTTGCACAAATCTGCCAGGAGGAACACAAGAAGAAGCACCCGGATGCTTCTGTCAACTTTTCAGAGTTCTCCACGAAGTGCTCAGAGAGGTGGAAGACCATGTCTGCTAAAAAAAGGGGGGGGGGAAATTTGAAGATATGGCAAAGGCTGACTAGGCTCATTATGAAAGAGAAATGAAAACCTACATCCCACCCCCCGCCCCCCCAAAAAAGGGGAGACCAAAAAGGAACTTCAAGGACTCCAATGCACCCAAGAGGCCTCCTTCAGCCTTCTTGTTCTGTTCTGAGTTCTTCCCCAAAATCAAAGGCAAGCATCCTGGCTTATCCATTGGTGATGTTGCAAAGAAACTAGGAGAGATGTGGAACACTGCAGTGGATGACAAGCAGCCCTATGAAAAGAAGGCTGCTTCTTCAAGGAGACGTATGAGAAGGATATTGCTGCCTACAGAGCTAAAGGAAAAGCTGATGCAGTGAAAAAGGGCAAGAAAAAGAAGGAAGAGGAGATGAGGAGGATGAAGAGGATGAGGAAGAGGAGAAAGAATAGAAAGATGAAGATGAAGAAGATGATGATGATGAATCAGTTGGTTCTAGTGCAGTTTATTTTTTCTTTTTTTTAATTAGGTATTTATTTCATTTACATTTCCAGTGCTATCCCAAAAGTCCCCCAATGCTCCCCCACCCACTCACCCACCCACCCACTCCAACTTCTTGGCCCTGGCATTCCCCTGTACTGAGGCATATAAAGTTTGCACGACCAATGGGCCTCTCCTTCCACTGATGGCCGACTAGGCCATCTTCTGATTCATATGCAGCTAGAGACACAAGCTCCGGGGGGTACTGGTTAGTTCATAATGTTGTTCCACCTATAGGGTTGCACACCACTTTAGCTCCTTGGGTACTTTCTCTAGCTCTTCCATTGGGGGCCCTGTGATCCATCCAATAGCTGACTGTGAGCATCCACTTCTGTGTTTGCTAGGCCCCGGCATAGTCTCACAAGAGACAGCTATATCTGGGTCCTTTCAGCAAAATCTTGCTAGTGTATGCAATGGTGTCAGCGTTTGGAAGCTGATTATGGGATGGATCCCTGGATATGGCAGTCTCTAGATGGTACATCCTTTCGACTCAACTCCAAACGTTGTCTCTGTAACTCCTTCCATGGGTGTTTTGTTCCCAATTCTAAGAAGGAGCAAAGTGTCCACACTTTGGTCTTCATTCTTCTTGAGTTTCATGTGTTTCACAAATTGTGTCTTATATCTTGGGTATTCTAGGTTTCTGGGCTAATATCCACTTATCAGTGAGTACATATCATTAGAGTTCTTTTGTGATTGGGTTGCCTCACTCAGGATGATGCCCTCCAGGTCCATCCATTTGCCTAGGAATTTCATAAATTCATTCTTTTTAATAACTGAGTAGTACTCCATTGTGTATATGTACCACATTTTTTGTATCCATTCCTCTGTTGAGGGGCATCTGGGTTCTTTCCAGCTTCTGGCTATTATAAATAAGGCTGCTGCGTTTGGAGGCTGATTATGAGATGGATCTATGGGTGGGGCAGTCTCTGGATGGTCCATCCTTTCATCTCAACTCCAAACTTTGTCTCTGTAACTCCTTCCATGGGTGTTTTGTTCCCAATTCTAAGAAGGGGCATAGTGTCCACACTTTGGTCTTCATTCTTCTTGAGTTTCATGTGTTTGTATGCATTGTATTCATGTGTGTGCATGACTGTGTACACTGCTCTGTGTGTGCAAGTAGAGGACAGAAGTGAATGTTATTGATCAGTCTTTTTTGGTTAAAATGGTGATATATATATATATATATATATATATATATATATATATATATATGAGAAAGACAAAAGGCCATCAATACGAAGGAGCTGAGGGATGTCATGGGAGCGGTGACAAGGAGGGCAGGACATTTTTAATTATAAATATATATTCTTAATTTATATTTGAGCATTTAAACCATATAAACAGTATCATTCTTCACTTGTTTATGTTCACGTTTATACTTTAATATTCACATTTCTTCCCTCTTTTATCTCCTTTCAAACCCTTGCTTATACTCCTCTCCACTCTCCTTCAAATTCACAAAAGTTTTAAACTGATTGTTACTGTCTGCATATCTGTAATCAGTTAATATCTTTGGAGCAAATACAACACACTCTCTATTTTCAGATTCCTATCAGAGCCATCCTATCACACATTCTTGACAACTTTCTGCACTGCTGTTTTAGGGTACTGAGCCCAGTTAGTTACTGCCAGTTAGTGTGGCCATGCTTGGTTTCTCCCCTCCCTCTGTTTGTGTGTGTGTGTGTGTGTGTGTGTGTTTCCTTACCTTTGAGACTGGTTCTTTTACAGAACCAAGAACTCCCTGTTTGTCTAGACTAGCAAGTGAGCCCCAGGGGCCGCCTGTACCTCACTAGTGTTGTGTTTAGGCATGTGTGCCTATGCTCAGGTTCTCTGTGGTGGGATAGATCCAAACTCAGGTCCCCATGCTTGTGCAGTAAGTACGTTATTCACTGCACTATCTCCCCAGGGGCAGTCATTTCCCTCTTAACTTCCTAACTCTGTTTCCTCCAAGATAATCCAGGGCTCCTTGGTCACAACTCCTAGATAAAGAGGATAGCAGGGACTTTATATGTCAGAGCAGATGTTAGGAATCTGCATGTCCCAGCGGGTCTAGTAAGTGCCATTTTAAATGCTAATCTGTGTTCTCTGAGAGGCCCAGTCTCTTCAGTCAACTCATCCAATGTGGAAAACCTCCCATGCTCTTAGAGAGATCCAGTTTCTGGTCACTTACCTAGTCCAGCCTTCAGCTGGTCCAGTTTCTGTTGGATGTGTAGCTTTTCCTGATCATGCTCTTGGGACCTAGGAACCCCAGAGCCTATGACAAGAAAAGACAATGAAAACATTAAATGTTGGTAAATCTATGAAGAGAGGAAGCATTGGTTCAGGAAAGGAGCTGACACATACTCATCCTTCAGGGGTTAGCTTTATTTAAATGGCTTCAAGACTATGACCAGCCCTCTAGTTTGGAAAGCCTTTTAAAAGGAAATACAGTTATAATAAAAACAATAAGATGGGACATTACAGCAAGAGAGAGAGAGAGAGAGAGAGAGAGAGAGAGAGAGAGAGAGAGAGAGAGAGAGAGAGAGAGTCCCCTTAACACCTGAGAAGAGCTTCATGTAAAAGTCAGAGAGCTAGTGGTCATGACAGGATTGTGGGGCTAGGCCACATGAGCCTCCAGAGATGCTTCTCCTAACAATGGAAATATCTGAATTTCTTATACTTTCAGGGAGGCATGTGCCTCCCTGAAACTTCATGCCACATAATTTGTTCAGCATAGCATGATTGACAAAGACCATATAGAAGCTGAGCATCATAGCACAGGAGGCTGGTAAGCCACATACAGATGCTTAACTCTCTTACCAAGAGAGAAAGGGAGACAGAGACACAGACTAGATATTAGGTCTAATTCATTCAGGCTGTGAGATTCAACCTTTAGGTGACCAGAAGTTCTCAATCTTTATTATGGAAGCTTTTGTAGTAAGTTGTGATTGACATAGAGACTCAGAAATATCCAATGTACATAGAATAAACTCCTGTGGAGAGCTCAGACAAAGATGAGACATCTCTAACACAAGTCCTCCTCCTGAACTCCAGGGATCATGATGGACATTGGGGTAGAAAGATGGAAAGAGCCATAGGCAGTGGAGGACTGCTGAAAAACAGTATTTTCTGGACCCCACAGTCCTGCTGTTCATGTAGACTCACAGTGTTGTGACTGTAGCTCAAATCTGCAGAAGCTCACGCTAGACAAAATCCCAACAGAAATGGAGAATGGGCACAGGAAGCCTCAACTCTAGCTGAATAACAGTTGGCAACTGAAAGCTGCTGGGGAAGGGAGAGGGAGAGAAGGAGGGATGTAGGGAAGCACAGAGGATCAGTGTTCTTTTGCCCCAGGACACTACCCATGTGCCAGTAAATGGTCTTAAACTCATGTACATAGAGAACACTAAGTATATTTAGTAGAATATAAAAATGAAGGAGAACATGAAGCTGGGAGAGAAAAGTGGTGATGAAGAAGAAGGTAAGAACTCGAAGACAGAGGCTAGGTAATGGAATTGATCAAAACATTTTATTAATGTGTGGGATCCACAGATAAATCATAAAGGCAGGGCAGACCAGAATTTAACTAATATGTGCTGTATTCCCAGGAACATGTCCAAGTCCAAAAATCTTACTTGAATCTATCTCATTTGAAGATGTGGAATCCTGATGCCCAGGGAAGTATGACCAAAAGGGTCAATGGAATCAGACCATGCCTCTAAAACTACTTCTTGCTACACACAAGTCTTGAGAAAATCCTAGAAGACATATAAGACCACAGTCCCAGCTTCAGTATCACCTCTACCTGCATGCTGGGAGGCTAGAGTAGGAAGCTCTAGCATTAAAGTTTCCTGACCTTTGACAAGGATAGCCATGAGGAGAGCAACCAAGAGCACAATGGAGATGAGCTGCAGCATAGTGATGAACCGCTCACAGTCCTGACACCCTGAGGAAAGAAAGTTGAGAAATCTATCAGGCAAAGGTTCCTACCACACTCTAAAACAAGGATAGTCTAGTATCTTCTTTCCTTTTCTCAATACAGGATTACAGATAGTTGCCATTCTACCATTGCTTCAGTTGTCCTGTCCATTATCTACTAGATGAGCATCATAAGTCTGATTCCAGACTCAACTATCTCAGGATCCTGCATTTCAGTCCTCCAGTTTTCAACTGTCACCTACTAGGAAAGATGTTCAGTACCTACTACATCAAGAACCAGGAGTTCAGTTTCCAGATACCACATTCACAGAATCAAGACTTCAGACCCCAGCTCTACTTCAACTCTCAGGCATTCTGTATCACCCTTGCCCTACAAGATTGAGTATTCCTGTTTCCCAGTATTCACCTCACTTAACACATGCCTCACTACCCAAGAACAGGAGGACAGACTCACTTTTCACCTCCCTGAACCCAGAAATCAATTATTCAACTTCCTTCTCATTAGAATCAAGGAATCCTGACCCTTTTGAAAAGCAAGAATCTAGAGACCATCAACTCGCCCTGTTCTGGTTCTAGAATTCCAGATTTTCAGAATCAATGTTCTTAAGACTCAGGACTTTAGTCCCCAGGCTTCACCTTTCCAGTGTTCAGGAGTCATCTCCTCATGACCCAGTCTCCAACTTCATATCCTCCATTCCCCAGACATTAAAAATAGACTCACAGCCCCAATATTCCTAGAAACCAAGTATTTACTATTCCAGTCTCCCTGCCTCCAGGACTACCTCTTCTGTTCCCTCCTCAGTACCTTCTTAATCCTTATATAACTAATAAAAAGCTGGTCCAAAGCTTCTTAGAAAGGCTACTGCTTCTGTTTACAAGCTCCTTCAGTTAGCATCGGTTAGAGCCTGAGAATAGCGAGTCCTGAGCTGCCTTTCTCCCTCAACCCTAAGCTTCCTGGGTCTTAGCTTAGCCTCACCCAAAGAACACAGATGTTTTTCCCTCTTTCTGTTGCAAATGCTCATCTTCACTGCTGTCCACCAATGTGTAGAATTTTGGGGAGCACAGTTTTTCTTTGCCACAACCTTTTCTCACTCCTCAAATCTACACTCAATCAGGTAGAGATAAAGAGAAGTGGTGGCTGTCACTACATGAGCTACAGGAAGGAGTCTGAAGATTAAACATAGATGAAATGGACCAGTTCCTGGGTTTTCAGGGAGAGATGGGGAAGTTTAGAAGCCCAGAGTACAGAGTATCAGACCATTGTTAGTGTAATCATTCTCTTTGACGCTTTTAACAGAAAATATCCCAATTCAGCTATAGTATTCTTGGGAGTTATATCAAAATCTCTGTATCCTACTACAGAGGTATGTATTCATCCATGTTCATTGCTGCAGCACTTACAATAACTCAGAAATGGAAGTTACTGAAGTGCCTATTGACTAATGAATGGATAATGGTAATGTTTTTGTACATTCCTATAAATGTAACTATTTCCATTGAATTTCATATTTATTTTAATTTATTTTAAAGGAAGCCTGTGTGTAATAGCCTTGGATATTTGAGGCAGTGAATTCTTAGAGTACACTGGCTAGAAAGATTAGCCATCTTGCTGAGTGCTAGGTTTGATTGAGTGACCCTGCCTCAAGGAATAAGTGGAATAACAGTCAAGTATGATACCCAATATCAATCTCAGGCCTCCATGTGCATATATACCCATACCCTTCTTGCCAAAACATAGGAAAATTAAAACAGAAAAAAGTCAACTTGTGAAGTAAGACACTTTTGTTGTATCTCCTGGACCTATAGTGAAGATCATCAAGTACCTTCCCTGGAAACCCAATCTAGGATTCCCTGCCTTGTGCCTGATCTTCTTATTCATGGTAATGTCTAGTGTTTGACTCTTGGGGCTGAATCATCAACATTTACATTTGTTTAATATTTGTGATGAAAATAACCTAAAGTTTAGAGACTGGTGTACTGGCTAGTTTTGTGTCAACTTGACACAGCCTGGAGTTATCACAGAGAAAGGAGCTTCGGTTGGGGAAATGCCTCCACGAGATCCAGCTATAAGGCATTTTCTCAATTAGTGATCAAGGGGGAAAGGCCCCTTGTGGGTGGGACTATCTCTGGGCTGGTAGTCTTGGTTCTATAAGAGAGCAGGCTGAGCAAGCCACGGGAAGCAAGCCAGTAACATCCCTCCATGGCCTCTGCATCAGCTCCTGCTTCCTGACCTGCTTGAGTTCCTGTCCTGACTTCCTTGGTGATGAACAGCAGTATGGAAGTGTAAGCTGAATAAACCCTTTCCTCCCCAACTTACTTCTTGGTCATGATGTTTGTTCAGGAATAGAAACCCTGACTAAGACAACTGGCATAGCCCCAAGTTGTCATCCATAGCAGCCCAATGCTTTCCTTTCATGTTCTTGCTTTAGCAGAACACCCTCTCTCCTGTGTCTGCTTCAGCTAAACGTTCCTTCACAAGTCTGCCTTAGTCTTTCACCTATGTACACTTCAAGAAAACACTCCTTCATGCGTTCGTCCTGGCAAAACAGCTTCCAACACAACTGACTTTCCAAAGAACCCTTCAATTTCCACTTCACTTCCATAATGTTCCTTGAACATTAGGTGAAGGAGTTGTGTTGTAAATGTATCTTAGCCTGGGCTCCATAACTCTGCATTTTGAGTGGCTTGTTTTCAATAATGGTCTCTGTCTATTGCACTGAAAAGTGTTCTTGATATGGAGTGAGAAATACAATTATCTGTGAATATAAGAGCAAATATTTAGAGTGTAGTTAGGGATTATGATGATTTACTGAAGCTTTGAGTCTAGTCTTCCCTTCAAGAGCCATAAATTCTCTATCCCCAGGTAATTAGATGGGTTTCCAATGCCATCCATAATTTCTCTCTTGTTCAGGGGTTTTCAAGTCACTTAGAGAACTGTTGGTTGTTGCCAAGGTATTTGCACCATGCTGCTTTCTTAGTGTTATTATGTCATGATGCTCATTGTTGTGGTTCTTAGTCAAATACTAAATATTTCTTTTTTTACTTTTATTGAAAATAGATTATCCTTTCATACAGCACATCCTAACAATAGTTTATCCTTTCTTACTCCCCCAACATTGCAACAGAATCAACTCTCCTTCCCCTCTCCCCCAGATTAACTCTGCTTCCATTTTTTCTTTAAAACAGAGCAGACCTGAAAGAGACAATAGCCAAACAGGACAAAAGAAGATACAATAAGTTGAGGTAAAAGCCTTCATATTGAGGCTGGACAAGTCAACCAACGGGAGGAAAAGAATCCCAAGAGCAGTTTCACCATGGCTAATAAATGTTACTGTTTACCAGCTTAGCTGCATGAAAAATTTTTTTTTTTTGGCAGAGTCTAACTCCCAAGCTTTCTCAGTGGTTAATCAACAATTATGTCTCTGTGGGAAATCTGCCCTAGTTTTATTTCTGCTGTTGTGACGCAATACCCAAAGAAAAGCAAGTTCACAGAAAAGAAGTATTATTTATGTTACAATTCCAAATTACCGTCTATCATTGTGGGGAAGACAAAGAAACAGAAAATTGAAGTAGCTTGTTAAGTCCATAGTCAAGAACAAAAAGTGAATGGACATGTGCATTACTCAGATACATAGGAAATTGTGAACTCTCACTTTCCTCATTGGTTAATGCTTGTAATCAAGACAATCCCCAATGGTCATCCTTAATATCTCTTCTCAGATGATTCTAGAATGTGTCAAGTTGACAAAAGTAGCCATTTCACTGTCATTTGGAATTTTACTAGATAATTAACGATATAAAGAAAGATGTTTACTATTTTTTGGATGGCTACGTATAGGCCCACTACATTTGGCTCTTCTTGTTGGAAACAAAATACTTTACATATCCAATATAGAAATTTTATTTGAGTTGGGAAGATGACTCAATATGTATGAGTGTTTGGTGGCCAAGAATGGGGACCTGAGTTAGAATCTCAGCACCCTTCTTATAAAGCCAGATGTGACTATACACATCTTGTATGTATTGTAACCACAACAACGTGGTGTAAAGTAGACATAGGTAAATCCTGAAAGCTTGTTGGCCATACAACCTAGCTCAAAAGGTGAGCTTCCAGTTTAGTGAGAGACCATATGTCAAGGTAATAAGGCAGAAAGCAATAACAGAAGAGACATGAGGTCTTTCTCTGAACTCTACATGTGTGCATGTAGTGTATACACCTACATATTCATGTGTATGGAACACAGAGACAAATAAAAATACCTTAATTAATTCTTTGAGATTTTCATATAATATATTTTGATACTATCCACCTGCCACTTTCCTTCTAATTCTTCCCTGTTCTCTCTTCCACCTCATTGCCTTACAATTCTGTTCTCTTTATTGTTTTTGAGACACGGTCTCACTATGTAATCCTGGATATACTGGAACTTTCTATGTAGTCCAAGCTGACCTCTAAGTGACAGGTTGGCCTGCCCTTCACTTCTCAGTGCTAGGATTAAAGTTGTATCCCATGGTACACCAACATTTTTTGTTTGTTTGTTTATTGAAAATGGATCTTATTCATACAATATATCCTGATACAGGTTTTCCCTTCCTCTACTCTTTCAAGTTTCTCCCTATATCCCCTCCCATATGTCTCTTAAGAAAACAAACAGGCGAATGAAGGGCTGTCTGTGGGAAAGATGGTGGCGGCTTAGAGACCCTCCTGGTAGCAATGGTGGTGGAGGCGCGCGTGGGCTCGGGACAGAGCTCTTTCTCCTTCAGTTGAGGTCATGGCCGGGGCCCGCAGCATGTCAGGGTGGGTCAAGCGGTGGAGTACTTGAAACGGGAGTACTCGCTAGCGAAGCCCTACCAGGCTGTGGGAACAAGCAGTTCTTCGCTATGGAACCTGATGGGCAATGCCATGGTGATGACTCAGTATATCCGCCTCACTTCAGATATGCAAAGTAAACAGGGTGCCTTGTGGAACCGGGTGCCATGTTTCCTGAAAGACTGGGAACTGCAGGTGCACTTCAAGATTCATGGCCAAGGGAAGAAGACCCTGCACGGAGACGGCTTGGCAATCTGGTACACAAAGGACCGAATGCAGCCAGGGCCTGTGTTTGGAAACATGGACAAATTTGTGGGGTTGGGAGTGTCTGTAGATACCTATCCCAATGAGGAGAAACAGCACAAGCAGGTATTCCCCTACATCTCAGCCATGGCGAACAACGGTTCCCTCAGCTATGATCATGAGCGGGATGGGCAGCCTACAGAGCTGGGTGGCTGCACAGCCATTGTCCGAAATATCAGTTATGGCACCTTCCTCATGATTCGCTATGTCAAGAGGCATCTGACGATAATGATGGATATTGATGGCAAACATGAGTGGAGGGACTGCATTGAGATGCCCGGGATCCAGCTCCCCTGGGGCTATTACTTCCGCACTTCCTCCATCACTGGGGATCTCTCTGATAACCATGATGTCATTTCCCTCAAGTTGTTTGAGCTGACTGGAGTGAGGACCCCAGAAGGAGAAAAGCTACATCGAGATGTATTCCTGCCCTCGGTGGATAATTTGAAGCTGCCAGAGATGACAGTAACACCAACGCCCCTCAGTGGCCTGGCTCTCTTCCTTATTGTCTTCTTCTCCTTGGTGTTTTCCGTATTTGCCATTGTCATCGGGATCATACTCTACAACAAATGGCAAGACCAGAGCCGGAAACGCTTCTACTGAGCCTGCTGCCATCAGTCCCTCTACGGTGTTTACCATAAGGTGTGGGTCTGAGATACAGCCTGGCATGTCGGCCCGTTGTTCAGGGACTGTGTTCTGTCTCTGGAGATTTGAATGCTAGGAGCCTGCACCCTCATGGTCATCCACGGGAACATCTCACTGGCCCAGGATACCACCACAGGGCCGAGCAGCTGTGGTATGCCTTTCCTTGGAGTCCTTCCATTTTGGAGTGCAGAGACATGGAGAAATACCTGCTGTGATGCCTAAATTACACAATTGGGCAGATAGCCCAAGCGTGGACTGGACACAGTAGGCCTTCCATTGCATTTTAAAATTCCCAAATAGAAAACCAGAACCGGTACAATCTGGAGACCCACTTACTAGTCTTTGCTTTGCCCATGCCTCTTTCTACTTCAGGAGATCCTTGGCAATCTGGATGGAGACTTCTCCCTCACCCACCTGTCTCCCTCCACTCACCGTCCTCTTTATATACATCCTTAGCTAGGAAAGAAGTTTGCCACTCTCATTAGGTGGACCTGGGGCTTCCTGCAGCCACTCATTTCTTCAACCTCTTCTCTGCTGGGTGGATCCTGTTTTTGACTGTGGCTGTGTCTTCTGATTTCCTCATCAAAGCCCTTCAGGCCTTTGGATGGTTTGGCTAAACGTTGTTACAACTCAAGAGAAGCTAGGAGGAGTTGACAGATGCTGTGAGGTTAACTCTGGAATCATCCAGGTCCAGGTGTGCCTCAGAGAGCAGTGTTGGCTGCGTCTGACCATGTGGAGTCGTCTGGACCTGTTGGAGCCTGCTTAGTCGCATGTGTTGTGTTTGTCCTGATTCTTGGGATTCTGCTCTGAGTGTTGGAAGTGATAAGCAGCTTTCTTCTTACTCCCTGGACTTGGCCATGCCCCCAAGATGCTTGGCCTCTTACTGAGAAGAAACAGTTGGTGATCTCCTGTTACACATCTCTGAGAGTGAAAGCCCTTCATCCTCTGTGCCTGGAAAAGTTGTGGTCCTGGAGCAGCAGCACAGCTTGAGTGCCCTTGTGTGTCACCTGTTACACTGCCTTATTCCACAAGGGCCACATGCTGCTCACCTATCTGCCCTGTGGTTAAATTGGTTACAGGCTAGTCTCCCTGGAGGACCTGGCATAGTTCTCTGTAGCCCGAGGAAAAGGCTTCATAAAGTAGCTGATGGAACCGCTCATGAGTTCTGGCTCAGTGGCCTTCTTGTAGTGTGGGCTTGGTTGGGAGCTCCAGCCTTTTTCCTGAGCCTCAGGTGTGTCTGCTCTCATCCTGCCCTTCCTGGATAGTTGGGAAAACCCTCACCCCATCCCTTACCTTATCCGTCCGTAGACTAGGAAGATGGTCACGCTGGCTGCAATTGAGAGTTCATCTCAGCCCCCTGTCTTTTCCATGTAGACATTAAAACATGATAGTCTGTGTTGCCCTTATGCAAGAGAAAAGAAGATGGGGTGCAGAAAGTCTTACACCTTCCCTCAGTAGCATACCAGCTTAAGGGGAACCAGGGAACAAGCTGGGATATAGGTTGGCCCTAGTACTAGGAGTGCTGAAAAGTAATCATAGTTTTGTCTGCTTTGAATTTATCTCAAAGGGAGAATGGGTGGGTCCTGTGGTAGAGGATCTAAGTGGCCTGTTGAGATGACTCTCACTGCCACTGGACTGATAGGATTTGCCCACAGGAAGAGTAAAGAGAGTGAGTCAGGTTAGCCTAACTCCTGCTCATGAATACCTTGGTGCTTTGAAAGAGACCAGAAGAGAGGCTCTGCAGTCCTCTTGTAGCCTGGGAACTAGTCTTTTCCATTTTGAAAAATGTGTATAAGAAAGCCACCTATGCACACACCTTTAATCCCAGCACTCAGAAGCAAAGGCCAGTGGGTCTCTGAGTTCAAGGCCAGCCTGGTCTTTGGAGCAAGTTCCAGGACAGACAGAACTATACAGAGAAACCTTGTCTTGAAAAATTGAAAACAAAAAACCAAACCAATTAAAAACAAAACCTACCCATTCAGAAAGAAAAAGAAAACAAACAGGGTTCTAATTTATATTAATAAAACAAAATAGATAAAGTATAACAAGAAAAGAAAAGCTAACTAATTAATAAATTAGTTAGACAACTAATCTATGTCTGTCATCTGTTCAACAGCAGTGCCATCAAGTATTACTTCCCGACTTTAGACCCTTTCTCTTGGCAAACTGAACTTTGTAAATAATTTTTTGTCTCTCCCTTTCACCAAGATTATAAATTTTGAAGTTTTCCTTCGAAGTGATGTGCATTCTAACTACTGCTGTGGAGTATTACAGGAAAAGGAAATAGATAAGCCCTGGTCACGAGATTGCTTGGTCAGTAGAATTTCAGAGCTCAGAACCTGTAATGGTCTTCATATCTAATCAGAGAACAGTTCAGGGTCCTTTTAATCTTGTTCTTTTAGAGCAGTGTATTAAGAGTAGAGGAGATGGATCAGCACTAAATGTGCTTGTTATATAAGCATGAGTGTCTAAGTTTCCATAAAGAAGGCAGGCTGGGGCCACGCTTATAATCCAGTAAGAATGTGTGTGTGTGTGTGTGTGTGTGTGTGTGTGTGTGTGTGTGTGTGTGTTGGCATGATTAATAGCTTGTTTGTTTCCAACACAGCTTAAGGTTCAGTTAGAGACCCATTCTCAAGGCAGTAATATGGAATGTGACAGAGTGACAGAACAGGATACCTGACATCCTCTCTCTTGTCACCCTGACCATGCACTGATACCTGTGTGCATATATGGCACTATACTGCATGCACGCCTCTCTCTATGTCTGTGCTTGTCTTGATTGCCTTAATTGATGTGGTAAGACACACCCACTGTGAGTGACACTGTCCAGAAAGTGGAGGACTCTGAACTGTGTAAGAGTAGAAACCAAAGCTCAGTACTACCATTCATATGTTAACTTGTGGGGCAATGGGCTGTAAACAGACAGCATGGTCTCTAATCCAGCTGAGGTCTGAACCCCAGAGAAACTCAGTAGTGATAATTCATCTACATGGGACAGTAGCTGTTCCCTCATGTCTCCTGGACTCCTGGCTCCTCTCAAAGTTACCACACGTACACAATGTTCCAAGCTTCTGACCTTCAGGCTAGACTCCTCCCAGTTGCCTAGCAACAACAAGATAACAGCCCACTATAAGAGGGGCCCCTGGCATAGGAGGCTGCCCCTTGTCTACCCCCTGCGGAGTGGGGTCAGTGGCTTAGACGCCCACCCAGGGTCAAGTAGAAAGTGTCCGGCAGTCCTCCCCCATCTGCCAGCCCAGAGCACAAGAACTCTGGCCAGATGTGGGCTCTTCCCCTTCCCCCTCTTCCCCTATGCCCCTACCACCCCACATTAACTATTCTGTTCCTGGTTATGGATGTGATGGCCAGTCTCTGAAAGCTCATGACACTGTAACATCTCTGCTTTGATGGAATGTAACATGGAACTTTGATCCAAAGAATCCCTTTTCTCCATGAAGTTGCTTTTCAGGATATTTTGTCATAGCAACAGGAAGCCAAACTAGGCTAAGTTGTCCTAAGAATATTCAAGTAGAAGGGAAAAGTATTGTAGGAAAATGATGATAAAGACATTGAGCTGAATGTGGCCTGACCTCTGTCTCTTGAAGCTCCATTTCTTCCTAAAAGACTTATCTGTCTACCTTAGACAGCCATTGTTTGGGCTCTTTCTTTCAGATACAAAGTATTCTCCAAATCAGTATTTATTAAAGGCTGGTACTTAATGCAGCAGCAGTTATCAGAGGTCCTTTTTAAAGAGGTGATTAAATTATAAGGACTTTAAATCTATTAATGCATTTTAAATTTAATGCTGAATGAGCTGTTTTGAGGTGGCATATAGATGGAGGAATTAGGTCAATGGAGACATATACAGCTCCCTTTTCTTTTAATTTGTCTCCTTTCTTCTTTTCATCTTCCTTATTTCATCTTCTTTATTTTCTTCATCTTTTAATTAAATGTTTTATTATTCCAGGGTTTCACACCTGCATATACTGTTTTTATATCAAGTCCACCCCATTTCTTCCCCTCCAATACCCCTCTATGCCTCCCATCACTTTTTCCTTCCAGATTCATGTGGGAGGGAAAAAAAACTGTGTGTGTGTGTGAGGGTTCTGATGCTAAGGTCCTGTTCCTCAATTGGTTCTTGATCTGTCAGTTAAAAAAAAAAAAGCCATGGAACAGTTGCTGGGTGAAAGGAATAGGTGGGACTTTTGGGTCCCTGGAGAATAGAAGAGATGCAAGGTAGGAAAGATTCACCATGCTTTAGAGAGAGAGGAACCCAGCAGCCATGTGAGGTCTCTGGAGGATCTGGGACCTATAGCAGCTTTTACAAGTGGGTGGTGATAGATGTTTAGGAGGGACTAGATATATCTTAGCAACTAAAGTTTAGGGCAGGTGGGAGGTGCAGAGATAAGAAATGGATAAGGGCATGCTTTTTCAGGTAGGAAATAGTAGCACCAAGCAATTGTGTCAAAAGGCAAGTTGAACATGAACAACTATGTGTGTGTGTCCTTTATCCATAGATTCAAGGGAAGCTGGGAGGAGGCCAGTAGTGCAACCTATTCCTGGAACTAAGATGGGACAGCGAAAAGCTACACACAACACAAAACACTGACACCACTTAGTGCTTGAGTCTATGTGCATGGGTTAAAGACCACTGAACATAGCATTGGTTGGTGTTTAGGGGCCAAATCCCTGAAGAAAACAGATTCTCCCTTCTCTGGGGACCATTGATTGCCCATAGATTCTCAGCTAGTAGTGGGACTTCATGATACCCATTCTTGTCCAAGATGGGATTTAGTCTGACCTGATCGTGTGCATGCAGTCACACTTGTTTACATTCATGTGTACAACAGCTCTCTCATGTTGAGAAAATGATGTTTTGTTGCAGACATTCAGTACCTGTGACTATTACAATCTTTCTAGCCTTTCCTAGATGGTGATCCCTGAGCCTTGGGTGGGGGGTAATACACATGTTCCATTTAGAGCTAAGAGCACCAGATTGTTATTCTCTGCATGTTTACCTATAATTGCATGTCTCATTTTGACCACCATCTACCCATGAAAGAAGCTTCCTTGATGAGTGTTGAGAGATACACTAAACTATAAATATGAAGGTAAGAATTTGACTGACAGATTAATACTATATCCATTTAGCAGAATAATAATACTAGATTCTCTTGTAGGCTTATATAGCCACAGATTATTGGCCTTAATAATGGCACCAGGTTTGGTCCTTGTGAAGTGGACCAGAAATTCAATCAGAAAGTTGTTGATTACTCCTTTGACATTCATGCCAGTATTATAGCAGGGCACATATCTTTCCCAGCCAGCCTAAACTGAAGCTCTCAAAATTCACAGCTGAGTCAGATGGATGAATACTTTTCACCCCTAGGAGCACTCATAGGCTCTTCCAATACTGTGATTGCTAGTCCATAGGGGCAAGCTTTCAGGTGAGTATCATCATAATTTCTCCAAATACTATGCCTCAAGTAGATGGTGTTGTGATGGCCATTCCTAGTTGTCAACTTGACTACACCTGGAATGAACTACAATCCAGAGATGGAGGGCACACTTGTGATCAAGATCTTGATGTTGGAAGACACAGGCCTCTGACCTGGGTCTTGACACGGATGACACATGCTTTTGATCTTGAGGCATAGTGGCCATGAAAATCTTAGGACCAGGAAAGATAGTACACACCTTTAATCTAGACCATACCTTTGGCTGGAGGGCCACATAGGACATTGGAAGAAAGAGGCTCACTCTTCTTTGCCTGATTGCACTTACTTGCCAGAACATGTATTGGTATCTACTTCCTCAGGATTCCAGATTATACAGAAGACCAGCTAAAACAACTAGTCTCATGGGACTGAGAAAATACTGTATTTTTGACTCCTCATTCACAGCTGCCAATTGTTGGGTTAGTTGGACTGCAGACTGTAAGTCATAACAATAAATCCTCCTAATATATAGAGTACTCTGTAAGTTCTGTGACTCTGACTAATATAGGTGTCTTAAATAATAGGGTCATAGCATCAAGTTTTGGAGGTAATCAAGAACAAGTGATAGCCTGCATTATTTTGGGGCTCTATTCAATTTCACTGGATAACATCTTAAGAAAGGTTACATATTCCTGGCACTTGGCTTTGTAGTTGTTAGCATTTGGTGTGTGATAGTCCTTTGTTATCCCATCATAGAGTAACTCTAAACTCTTCTTGTATGTGTGTATGTATATATTTTAGAAAGTTTTTATAGTAGTATATTTCCATTCTAAGAAGAATTGCATCAGATTGTTGATGGGAATTATATTAAAATTATAGGTTTCTTTTAATGAGATGGCCATTCTCAAAATAATAATCCTACAAATCCAGGAGTATATGCCCAGGAGTGGTAAAGCTGGGTTTTCAGGTGGAACTATTTTCAATTTTCTGAGAAACTGCCAGATTGATTTCCAGAGTAACTATACCAGTTTGCACTCCCACCAGCAATGGAGGAGTGTTCCCCTTTCTCCACATCCTTGCCAGCATGTACTGTTGCTTTAGTTATTTATCTTAGGCATTCTGGTTGGTATGAGGTGGAATCTCAGGGTCCTTTTGATTTGCATTTCCCTGATGACTAAGGATATTGAACATTTAAGTGCTTCCCGACAATTTGAGATTCCTCTGTTGAAAATTCTCTGTTTATCTCTGTACCTATGTTTAATTTGGTTATTTGGTTTGTTGGGGCCTAGCTTCTTGAGCTCTTTATATATTTTGAATATTAATCCTCTGTTGGATGTAGGGTTAGTGAAGATCTTTTCCTGATATGTAGGCTGCTAAACTCTGTCCTATTGACAGAATTCTTTGCCTTATAGAAGCTTTTCAGTTTCATGAGGTCCCATTTACTAATTGTTGGCCTTAAAGCCTGAGACATTAATGTTCTGCTCAGAAAATTGTGTCTTGTATGAATGTGTTCAAGGATGTTTCCCATTTTCTCTTCTATGAGATTTAGTGTATCTGGTTTTATGTTGAGGTCCTTGATCCACTTGGACTTCAGTTTTGTGCAGGACGATAAATATGGATCTATTTTCATTCTTCTACATGAAGATATCTAGTTAGACTAGCACCATTTCTTGAAGATGCTTTCTATTTTCCATTGTATGGTTTTGTCTTCTTTAACAAAATCAAGTGTCCATAGGTATGTGGAGTTTTTCTGGGTCTTTGTTTGATTCCATTGATCAACCTCTCTGTTTCTATACCATGCCATCTTGAACTGGAATAGGGAGAATGACATCGTTGTCTTGATTCTGATTTTAGTCAAATTGCTTCAAGTTTTTAATCCATTTAGGATTAGGTTTACTGTGGGTTTGCTGTATATTGCTTTTATTATGGTATGGTGTGTTGCTTCCATCCCTAAACTCTCCTTTTTTTTTTTTTTTTAAATAATGGAAGGATGTTGAATTGTTTCGAAGGTTTTTTCTGTATCTAATGAGGTGATTATGTGGTTTCTTCCCTTGAGTATACCTTTGTGGTGAATTATGATTAATGTTGGGGATTGGTTCTAATGCTTTGAATTAATCTGTCCCCCCAAATTTGGAATCTGTATGTTCAAACACTGAAGGTCCTTGTCCCCAATTGGGTTTTGATCAATCAATGAAGAGCCATTTTCCAATAGCTTGGCAGATAGACTGAAGCAGGACCTTTGGATTTGGGCAGGCTAGGAACTAGAAAAAGAACCACCATAATTTAGAGGAAGACATCAGATTTAGAGCTGCAGAAGGAAAATCATCTGAAAGATAGATGAGCTGGATTCACAGGTGGGCAACAGGTTGAGGGACAGTCCCTGTTTGTTTTTGGGAGACCTGCATGAAGACTAAGCTGCACATCTGCTGCATATGTTTGGGTGGCCTAGGTCTAGCCCATGCTCACTCTTTGGCTGGTGATTAATACTCTGGGAGCCCCCAAGGGTCCAGGTTAGTTAAATCTGTTGTTTTTTCTCTGGAGTCCCTATCCTCTTCAGGTTCCTCACTCAATCCTTCCTCCAACTCTTCCACAAGACTCTCCAAGCTTCAACTAAAGTTCAGCTGTGGATCTCTGCATCTGTTTTCATTGGTGGAACCTCTCAGAGGACAATTATGTGGGATCCTGTCTGCAAGCATATCAAAGTACCATTAATAATTTCAGGTATTATTCTTACCCATGCCATGGGTCTTAATTTGTGCCAGTTATTGGTTGGCCATTTACTCTGTCTCTGCTACATCTCTATCCCTGCACATCTTGTAGGCAGGACACATTTTGGGTCAAAGATTTTGTGGTCCTCATCCCTCCACTGTGAATCTGTCCTGGCTATAGACAGTGGTCACTTCAGGTACCATATCTCCTACTGCTAGGAGTCTCACAAAAATCATCCCTATAGACTCTCTGCCGCCTGCCCCCTACCCCAGGTCTCTGGCACATCCTAGGGATGCCCTTTCTACCCGGTGTCAATTTCTGTTCTCTCTCTGCTGCTCTCCTTACACCTACCTAATCATCTGACCTTTTGCCCCTACACAGTTCCTCTCCTACACAGTTTCATTTCCCCATCCATATCTGATATCAATTTTATTACCTCTTCTGAAAAATATTCAAGCATACTCTCTTAGGCCTCATTATTTGGGTTCTTTTTAGTAGGAGTTATTTTTTATTTATGTTTTATTAAATTGGTTTATTTATTTACATTCTAAATGTTACCCCTTTCCTGGTCCCCCATTCCCCTCCACTTTGCCTCTGAAGGCTGATCCCTACTCACCTACTCACTTCCACCTCAACCTCCCTCACCAGCTTTTTCCTTCCCTGGGGTACTAAGTCTCTACTTAGGATTAGGCACATCCTCTCCCACTGAGGCCAGACAATGCAGTCCTCTGCTACATATGTGCAGGGAGCCACAGACCAATCCATGTATGCTCTTTGGTTGGTGATTCAGTCTCTGGGAACTCTTAGGGGGTCCAGGTTAGTTGATGTTGTTGTTCTTCCTATAGGACTGCCATCCCCATCAACACCTTCAATCCTTCCCCTAACACTTCCATAGGGGTCCGCAACCTCAGTCTAATGGTTATCTGTCTTAGTAATCTGCTGGTAGAGCCTCTTAGAGGATAGCCTTGCTAGGCTCCTGTCTGCAAGCACAACATGGCATCAGTAATAGTATCAGGATTTGGTGCCTGTGCGAGAGATGGATCCTAAGTTGGGCAGGTCAATGGATGGTCTTTTCTTTAGTCTCTGCTCCATTTTTGTTCCTGCATTTCTTTTAGACAGGAAAAATTCTGGATCAAATATTTTTCTTAATATTTTTTATTACATATTTTCCTCAATTACATTTCCAATGCTATCCCAAAAGTCCCCCATACCGCCCCCCACTTCGCTACCCACCCATTCCCATTCTTTTGGCCCTGGCATTCCTCTATATTGGGGCATATAAAGTTTGCAAGTCCAATGGGGCCTCTCTTTCCAGTGATGGCCGACTAGGCCATCTTTCGATACATATGCAGCTAGAGACAAGAGTTCCGGGGTACTGGTTAGTTCATCATGTTGTTCCAACTATAGGGTTGCAGATCCCTTTAGCTCCTTGGGTACTTTCTCTAGCTTCTCCATTGGGAGCCCTGTGATACATCCAATAGCTGACTGTGAGCACCCACTCCTGTGTTTGCTAGGCCCCGGCATAGTCTCACAAGAGACAGCTGTATTTGGGTCCTTTCAGCAAAATCTTGCTAGTGTATGCAATGGTGTCAGCGTTTAGAAGCTGATTATGGGATGGATCCCTGGATATGGCAGTCTCTAGATGGTCCATCCTTTCATAACAGCTCCAAACTTTGTCTATGTAACTCCTTCCATGGGTGTTTTGTTCCCAATTCTAAGAAGGGGCATATTGTCCACACGTTGGTCTTCATTCTTCTTGAGTTTCATGCGTATAGCAAATTGTATCTTATATCTTGGGTATCCTAAGTTTTGGGCTAATATCCACTTATCAGTGAATACATATTGTGTGAGTTCTTTTGTGATTGTGTTATTTCACTCAAGATGATGCCCTCCAGGTCCATCCATTTGGCTAGGAATTTCATAAATTCATTCTTTTTAATAGCTGAGTAGTACTCCATTGTGTAAATGTACCATAATTTCTGTATCCATTCCTCTGTTGAGGGGCATCTGGGTTCTTTCCAGCTTCTGGCTATTATAAATAGGGCTGCTATGAACATAGTGGAGCATGTGTCCTTCTTACTGGTTGGGACATCTTCTGGATATATGCCCAGGAGAGGTATTGCGGGATCCTCTGGTAGTACTATGTCCAGTTTTCTGAGGAACCGCCAAACTGATTTCCAGAGTGGTTGTTACAAGCTTGCAATCCCACCAACAATGGAGGAGTGTTCCTCTTTCTCCACATCCTCGCCAGCATCTGCTGTCACCTGAATTTTTGATCTTAGCCATTCTGACTGGTGTGAGGTGGAATCTCAGGGTTGTTTTGATTTGCATTTCCCTGATGATTAAGGATGTTGAACATTTTTTCAGGTGCTTCTCTGCCATTCGGTATTCCTCAGGTGAGAATTCTTTGTTCAGTTCTGAGCCCCATTTTTTAATGGGGTTATTTGACTTTCTGGAGTCCACCTTCTTGAGTTCTTTATATATATTGGATATTAGTCCCTTATCTGATTTAGGATAGGTAAAGATCCTTTCCCAATCTGTTGGTGTTTTTTTTGTCTTATTGATGGTGTCTTTTGCCTTGCAGAAGCTTTGCAGTTTCATGAGGTCCCACTTGTCAATTCTCGATCTTATAGCACAAGCCATTGCTGTTCTATTCAAGAATTTTTCCCCTGTGCCCATATCTTCAAGGCTTTTCCCCACTTTCTCCTCTATAAGTTTCAGTGTCTCTGGTTTTATGTGAAGTTCCTTGATCCACTTAGACTTGACCTTAGTACAAGGAGATAGGAATGGATCGATTCGCATTCTTCTACATGTTAACAACCAGTTGTGCCAGCACCAATGCTGTCTTTCTTCCACTGGATGTTTTTAGCTCCCTTGTCGAAGATCAAGTGACCATAGGTGTGTGGGTTCATTTCTGGGTCTTCAATTCTATTCCATTGGTCTATTTGTCTGTCACTATACCAGTACCATGCAGTTTTTATCACAATTGCTCTGTAGTAAAGCTTTAGGTCCGGTATGGTGATTCCACCAGAGGTTCTTTTATCCTTGAGAAGAGTTTTTGCTATCCTAGGTTTTTTGTTATTCCAGATGAATTTGCAGATTGCACTTTCTAATTCGTTGAAGAATTGAGTTGGAATTTTGATGGGGATTGCATTGAATCTGTAGATTGCTTTTGGCAAGATAGCCATTTTTACAATGTTGATCCTGCCAATACATGAGCATGGGAGATCTTTCCATCTTCTGAGATCTTCTAGAATTTCTTTCTTCAGAGACTTGAAGTTTTTATTATACAGATCTTTCACTTCCTATGTTAGAGTCATGCCAAGATATTTTATATTATTTGTGACTATTGAGAAGGGTGTTGTTTCCCTAATTTCTTTCTCAGCCTGTTTATTCTTTGTGTAGAGAAAGGCCATTGATTTGTTTGAGTTAATTTTATATCCAGCTACTTCACCGAAGCTGTTTATCAGGCTTAGGAGTTCTCTGGTGGAATTTTTAGGGTCACTTATATATACTATCATATCATCTGCAAAAAGTGATATTTTGACTTCATCTTTTCCAATTTGTATCCCTTTGATCTCCTTTTGTTGTCGAATTGCTCTGGCTAGGACTTCAAGTACAATGTTGAATAGGTATGGAGAAAGTGGACAGCCTTGTCTAGTCCCTGATTTTAGAGGGATTGCTTCAAGCTTCTCACCATTTACTTTGATGTTGGCTACTGGTTTGCTGTAGATTGCTTTTATCATGTTTAGATATGGGCCTTGAATTCCTGATCTTTCCAAGACTTTTATCATGAATGGGTGTTGGATCTTGTCAAATGCTTTTTCCGCATCTAACGAGATGACCATGTGGTTTTTGTCTTTGAGTTTGTTTATATACTGGATTACGTTGATGGATTTCCGTATATTGAACCATCCCTGCATCCCTGGGATGAAACCTACTTGGTCAGGATGGATGATTGTTTTGATGTGTTCTTGGATTCGGTTAGCAAGAACTTTATTGAGGATTTTTGCATCAATATTCATAAGGGATATTGGTCTGAAGTTTTCTATCTTTGTTGGGTGTTTTTGTGGTTTAGGTATCAGAGTAATTGTGGCTTCATAGAATGAGTTGGGTAGAGTACCTTCTGTTTCTATTTTGTGGAATAGTTTGTGAAGAACTGGGATTAGATCTTCTTTGAAGGTCTGATAGAACTCTGCACTAAACCCATCTGGTCCTGGGCTTTTTTTAGTTGGGAGACTATTAATGACTGCTTCTATTTCTTTGGGGGATATAGGGCTGTTTAGATCATTAACCTGATCTTGATTCAACTTTGGTACCTGGTATCTGTCTAGGAACTTCTCCATTTCATCCAGGTTCTCCAGTTTTGTTGAGTATAGCCTTTGGTAGAAGGATCTGATGGTGTTTTGGATGTCTTCAGGATCTGTTGTTATGTCTCCTTTTTCATTTCTGATTTTGTTAATTAGGATGCTTTCCCTGTGCCCTCTAGTGAGTCTGGCTAAGGGTTTATCTATCTTGTTGATTTTCTCAAAGAACCAGCTCCTTGATTGGTTGATTCTTTGAATAGTTCTTCTTGTTTCCACTTGGTTGATTTCGCCCCTGAGTTTGATTATTTCCTGCCGTCTACTCCTCTTGGGTGAATTTGCTTCCTTTTGTTCTAGTGCTTTTAGGTGTGTTGTCAAGCTGCTAATGTGTGCTCTCTCTAGTTTCCTTTTGGAGGCACTCAGAGCTATGAGTTTTCTTCTTAGAAATGCTTTCATTGCGTCCCATAAGTTTGGGTATGTTGTGGCTTCATTTTCATTGAACTCTAAAAAGTCCTTAATTTCTTTCTTTATTCCTTCCTTGACCAAGGTATCATTGAGAAGAGTGTTGTTCAGTTTCCATGTGAACGTTGGCTTTCTATTATTTATTTTGTTATTGAAGATCAGCCTTAGTCCATGGTGATCTGATAGGATGCATGGGACAATTTCAATATTTTTGTATCTGTTGAGGCCTGTTTTGTGACCAATTATGTGGTCAATTTTGGAGAAAGTACCATGAGGTGCTGAGAAGAAGGTATATCCTTTTGTTTTAGGATAGAATGTTCTGTAGATATTTGCCAGATCCATTTGATTCATAACTTCTGTTAGTTTCACTGTGTCCCTGTTTAGTTTCTGTTTCCACGATCTGTCCATTGGTGAAAGTGGTGTGTTGAAGTCTCCCACTATTATTGTATGAGGTGCAATGTGTGCTTTGAGATTTACTAAAGTTTCTTTAATGAATGTGGCTGCCTTTGTATTTGGAGCATAGATATTCAGGATTGATAGTTCCTCTTGGAGGATTTTACCTTTGATGAGTATGAAGTGTCCCTCCCTGTCTTTTTTTAATGACTTTGGGTTGGAAGTCAATCTTATCAGATATTAGAATGGCTACTCCAGCTTGTTTCTTCATGCCATTTGCTTGGAAAATTGTTTTCCAGCCTTTCATTCTGAGGTAGTGTCTATCCTTTTCTCTGAGATGAGTTTCCTGTAAGCAGCAAAATGTTGGGTCTTGTTTGTGTAGCCAGTTTGTTAGTCTATGTCTTTTTATCGGGGAGTTGAGTCCATTGATATTAAGAGATATTAAGGAAAAGTAATTGTTGTTTCCTGTTATTTTTGTTGTTAAAGTTGGCATTTTGTTCTTGTGGCTGTCTTCTTTTAGGTTTGTTGAGGGATTACCTTCTTGTTGTTTCTAGGGCGTGGTTCCTGTCCTTGTATTGGTTTTTTTCTGTTATTATCCTTTGAAGGGCTGGATTCGTGGAGAGATAATGTGTGAATTTGGTTTTGTCGTGGAATACTTTGGTTTCTCCATCTATGTTAATTGAGAGTTTGGCTGGGTATAGTAGCCTGGGCTGGAATTTGTGTTCTTTTAGTGTCTGTATAACATCCGTCCAGGATCTTCTGGCTTTCATAGTCTCTGGTGAAAAATCTGGTGTAATTCTGATAGGCTTGCCTTTATATGTTACTTGGCCTTTTTCTCTTACTGCTTTTAGTATTCTATCTTTATTTAGAGCATTTGTTGTTCTGATTATTATGTGTCGGGAGGTATTTCTTTTCTGGTCCAGTCTATTTGGAGTTCTGTAGGCTTCTTGTATGTTCATGGGCATCTCTTTCTTTAGATTTGGGAAGTTTTCTTCTATAATTTTGTTGAAGATGTTTGCTGGTCCTTTGAGTTGAAAATCTTCATTCTCATCCACTCCTATTATCCGTAGGTTTGGTCTTCTCATTGTGTCCTGTATTTCTTGGATGTTTTGAGTTAGGATCTTTTTGCATTTTACATTTTCCTTGATTGTTGTGCCTATGTTCTCTATGGAATCTTCTGCACCTGAGATTCTCTCTTCCATCTCTTGTATTCTGTTGCTGATGCTCGTATCTATGGTTCCAGATTTCTTTCCTAGGGTTTCTATCTCCAGTGTTGCCTCATTTTGGGTTTTCTTTATTGTGTCTACTTCCCTTTTTAGGTCTAGTATGGTTTTGTTCATTTCCATCATCTGTTTGGATGTGTTTTCCTGTTTTTCTGTAAGGACTTCTACCTGTTTGATTATGTTATCCTGTTTTTCTTTAAGGATTTGTAAGTCTTTAGCAGTGTTCTCCTGCAATTCTTTAAGGGATTTTTGTGCTTCCTCTTTAATGTCTTCTACCTGTTTAGCAGTGTTCTCCTGTATTTCTTTAAGTGTGTTATTAAAGTCCTTCTTGAAGTCCTCTACCATCATCAGGAGATATGCTTTTAGATCCGTGTCTAGCTTTTCCGGTGTGTTGGGGTGCCCTGGACTGGGCGAAGTGGGGGTGCTGGGTTCTGATGATGGTGAGTGGTCTTGGTTTCTGTTAGTAAGATTCTTACGTTTACCTTTCGCCATCTTGTAATCTCTGGGGTTAGTTGTTATCGTTGTCACTGTTTAAAGATTGGAGCAGAAGCTGTGTTCCACTCACCAGCAGTCTCAAAATCCTGCGGCGGGGGTCGTGGGTAGCTGACGGTACCCCGGTGCTGGTCCAGCCGGAAGAGGCCTTTGGTCCTACTCAGGCCGGTTTTCTGCTTCCCTAACTAATGCAGTATCTGGTCCCGCGTGCAATTGGATTGGAGCAGAAGCTGTGTTCTACTCACCAGAAGTCTTAAGATCTTGTGGTGGGTGTTGTGGGTAGCTGGCGAGTGTGAGCCGACCCTGCGCCCCAGCTGCCCAGGTGCTTTTCTGACCGGAAGAGGCTTGTGGCCCTATGTAGGCCGCATTTCTCTCTCCCCAACCAGAGCAGTCTCAGGTCCCGCGTGATTGGACTGGAGCAGAAGCTGTGTTCCACTCACCAGCAGTCCCAAAATCCTGCAGCGGGGGTCGTGGGTAGCTGGCGGGTGTCAGGCAACCCTGCGCTCCAGCTACCCCGGTGCTGATCCGGCCGGATGAGGCCTGTGGCCCTACTCAGGCCGGTTTCTGCTTCCCTAACTAATGCAGTCTCAGGTCCCGCGCAATTGGATTGGAGCAGAAGCTGTGCTCCACTCACCAGAAGTCTTAAGATCCTGTGGCGGGTGTTGTGGGTAGCTGGCGAGTGTCAGCCGACCCTGCGCCCCAGCTGCCCAGGTGCTTTTCTGACTGGAAGAGGCTTGTGGCCCTATGTAGGCCGGATTTCTCTCTCCCCAACCAGAGCAGTCTCAGGTCCCGCGTGATTGGACTGGAGCAGAAGCTGTGTTCCACTCACCAGCAGTCCCAAAATCCTGCGGCGGGGTCGTGGGTAGCTGGCGGGTGTCAGGCAACCCTGCGCTCCAGCTACCCCGGCGCTGATCCGGCCGGATGAGGCCTGTGGGCCTACTCAGGCCGGTTTCTGCTTCCCTAACTAATGCAGTCTCTGGTCCTGCGTGCAATTGGATTGGAGCAGAAGCTGTGCTCCACTCACCAGAAGTCTTAAGATCTTGTGGTGGGTGTTGTGGGTAGCTGGCGAGTGTCAGCCGACCCTGCGCCCCAGCTGCCCTGGTGCTTTTCTGACCGGAAGAGCCAGAAGGAATTTTTAATCTCACATGATTAGCATTAGACTTTGGGCTTTGAATTGGGCACTAACAACTTAATATTTTAAGGTTCCTTGGGATTAAATAATTGAACATTTGAATTATGGAAAAGTCATGAGATTTTGACAATAGGGCATGGAGAGGAGGAAATTCTATGGTTTAGATAAGGTTTGTCACCTCTGAAATTCTTTTTTTTTTTCATTTTTTTATTAGGTATTTAGCTCATCTACATTTCCAATGCTATACCAAAAGTCCCCCATACCCACCCCCCCACTCCCCTACCCACACACTCCCCCTTTTTGGCCCTATCACAAAGGAACTCTCACAATATGTACTCACTGATAAGTGGATATTAGCCCAGAAACTTAGGATACCCAAGATATAAGATACAATTTGCTAAACGCATTAAACTCAAGAGAACAAAGACCAAAGTGTGGACACTTTGCCCCTTCTTAGAATAGGGAACAAAACACCCATGGAAGGAGTTACAGAGATAAAATTTGGAAGAAAGGATGGACCATCTAGTGATTGCCATATCCAGAGATCCATCCCATGATCAGCTTCCAAACGCTGACACCATTGCATACACTAGCAAGGTTTTGCTGAAAGGACCCATATATAGCTGTCTCTTGTGAGACTATGCCAGGGCCTAGCAAACACAGAAGTGGATGCTCACAGTCAGCTATTGAATGGAGCACAGGGCCCCCAATAGAGGACCTCTGAAATTCTTATTCACATTCAATTTCCATCCAGACAGCAATAGAAGGGGAGCATTATGAGGAAAATGCTCTAATTGTTTCTTGTGTCTTTGACACCTGTATCATGGCACCCATCACATTGTCCTGTGTCCTGTGATGAGAGGAATTAGTGCCTGATGTGTCACTAGGCTGCCTGTCTCCAACCATTCCTCACCTGATCAGTGAAAAGCAACAAAAGCAAAACAACTCAACACATAGTCATGCCATCATCTTTAGTTGAATTGATAGGATGATCTGATATTACAAAGGAGATTTATTTATTGGTTGACATATGAGCTGGGAAATGCAATAATTGCAGTCCATTACCCCAGGGAGGCAGAGAATCTAGTCCGTGAGATGGGATGCCTCAGATGTTCCAATCTGGTGGATTTCTGAAGGGCTGCTGGTCTTTGGTTTATGTGGTAAAGCTAAAGAAATGAGTTCTACTGTCAGTGAAGGATACCAGTAGCGGTGGCAGCAAAAAAACATAGGCAGTGCCTAGTTACATTTATGTTACTGTGATAAAATACCCAGAAACATCATCCTGGCAGGTGCTTAAGACAGCTGGCCACATCATATTCGTAACATTCCCTAGGCAGGATAAAAGTGAAGGGGGTTGATTGAGAGTAAGTAAGCAAATGCCTATATTCTGCCTACTTGCTCAGTTGCTCTCAGTCAGCCCCCTTCACTTTTATCCTGCAAGGAAATGGTGTCACCCATAGTGGCTGGGTTCTCTCACATTAGTTTGTACCCAAAACAACCCTTCACAGAATACCCACAGGCCAACCTGATCTAGGCATTTCCTCACCGAGACTCTCTTCCCAGGTGATTCCAGGTTGTGTCATATTGGCAAATAAAACAGGCAACACAACAAGCAAGCAAGCAAGCAAGCAAGCAAGCAAGCAAGCAAGCAAGCAAGCAAAAGCCACAGCTTACACCCTCATACCTCCTTATATCTGGGCTGCTACTCACTCTGAGGCAAAGTGTTCCCCCTCAAGTAAGCCTTTTAAGGAATACCCTTACAGATACACCCAGAAGCAATCAAGGTCACAATCAAGATTAATCACCACATATGAGTTCCATCACCAGCTTGGAAAAAAATCTAATGGAGTTAAATGTGACCATGGCCAGCCCTCCTTTACCTGTCAACCACTAATGTGGAAAGATTTAAGAATCTACTTGCGGGGTAGTGGGTGCCGGGGGAATAAAGTGGAAGGGGGGGAGAGACCCGCATCCCACCATAGTTACGGTGCTCTGGATGGGTGGACAAGGAAGATTGCTGAAAGCTTTCCATGCGACCCTGGGTGGGTGTCTGGCTGTGTGAAGCCACGGACCCCAGCTTGGCAGGTGGTGGACAAGGGGCAGTCCTAGGCACCAGGTTCCCAGCTTCGGGCATCCCATACACTGATGGATATCATGGAAGAGTTGAGAACAGTATGAGGGCCCTGGGGAGGGAGAGCAGCTCATCAGCCCTGGGGCCAAAGGGAGGAGAGGGCAGGGGGTAGGAGAGAATGGATGTTTCCAAAGTGGGTGAGAGTCCTTGGTCCAGTCAGTGGCTGGAGCGCAGGAAGACCTTCTGGCGGGAGGTTAGACGAGGCTCATCAGGGGGAAGCCTATCTCATTGTTCAAGCATGGCGAGCCTTGATGAGCAGAGACGGTCTATGCTTTTAGAACTTTATTGTAGAAAGGCAGGGAAAAGGAGAGAAAGTAGAAAGAGGGAGAGGCTAGCCATGGCCACGTGGAGAGAAGGGGGAAGGGAGAGAGAGAAGGAGAGCTAGAGAGGAGAGTAAGAAAGGTGGGAGCTTAAAGAGAGTGAGGAGAGGCCAAGCAGTCCCCTTTATACTGGGCTGGGCCATCTTGCTGTTGCCAGATAACTGTGGGGAGGAGCATATCTGGCTATAGTCAGATAGCTGTGTGGGTGGAGTCTAGCCAGAATGCCAGAAGCTTGAGGTATTGTCTGTGTGACTGATAGTCACACAATTATGGAGTTGGGGGCTCTGTGATATCAGGCAACTGACTCTGGGAACATGGCTCACTTTTCTGTCCCTTGTAGAGTTCTCTACTGGGTCATAGGAGCAAGTCTCATTCAACCAAAATATGCTGCCTATCACAGTCCCACATCTACTTTAGAAAATAATCTGCTACTGCACTACTTAGCTACATTCTAAATCATATTGTTATATTCACAGACAAGTGTAGCTGTCACTCCTCATCAGAGGATCCTCTATTTATAGCAAATGGAGACCATCACAGAAAACCACATCTAGACACAATGCAGAGACCAATGGATCACAGGGAACCCAGCCAACAGATACATTATATTACAGTTCCTGTACTTACGGCTCAGGGAACATCTCATGAGAGAGAGAAAAAAAGATTGTAAAAGCCAGAATACCAGGAGCTCTACTGTGAAACCATCTCTTCTAGAAAGGCTGCATACACAAGACTGGAACAATGGCAATATCATACACATGTTGACATGGGAGGGGATAAAATTTCACCAGGTCCCATGTCTAGAAAAAGACCTACAGGCAAATGTTGACTGCTGGGAGAGGAAGACCTCACCCAGCATGATCCCCCTTTATTTATTGTCCAATGCAGTGTGGTCAGCCATGATATCACATACACACAACAAAATGTACTTATGTATTTGTGCATATATGTTTATATGTAACAATAATAGTTAAAAGGGGACATTGAATTGACAGTAGAGGAGAAATGGAGGGGTTGGAGGAAGGGTACTTGTGTGCCCTTCCCGTAGCTTTGAGCAGGCTAAATAGACCTTAAGTGTTTGCCATGGTTGGACCTTAATGACCAGGTGGAGTCAATTTCCTACAGGAGCAGACTGCCCACTGAGCTTATTTTGCAACTCAATCCAGCTGAAAGAATTGGGTCTGTGGACTCTCCCTATATAAACTCAGTGCTGACTATTTACTTTTGAGCCTTGATCAGAAACTTTTGTCTTGGCTTCATCCTTCCCTCACACCCTGTCTTTTTCATTTCCAGCCCCCATTTCAGGTAACCCAGTTCATCCATGGCTGCTGAACAGCTACAGGACTATATGGAGGAAAGTGAGGGAAGGAATGTAATTTTATTTTAATTAATATATGTGTGTATGTATTAGTATATGACAAATATAATATATATGAAGAATTTACACACTTGGTTAATGTGCTCCGAATTAGAGACTGCAGGCTGATCAGTTTAAAATGGGACATCTATATCACACCCCTCCCCCTAAGACTCAGGGATTATCATGAAAGAAGGGGCAGCAATATTGTAATAGCTAGAGGGTTTTCTGAACATTATAGGGCTGTTTGTACATAAGAAGTTGCAATGGCAGCAACTGCTTACACAAAATCAAGGCAGATAAAATCTCACCATGGAACAGGGAGGGGCTCACAAAGTTCCACTTACATGGCTGACATACATAACACCCAGAAGGTGGGAGGAGGGATTGGGAGGGGAGTGGGGGTGTTTGGGGTTGAGTGTGGGGAGGGGAAGGGGAAGGGAGGATGGTGGTACAGCCATGAGAATGAATGGAAATCTGCAACTGATGGAGGGAGGTAAGGGGTATCTCCAAGAAGAGACAGAGATCTGGGATAAGAGAGGTGCCCAAGAAACAAAGGGATTGTCCTTAGTTGTGACTCATAGCACTGGGGATATGGAGCCTGAAGGAGGCTCCCTGTCAAGCTGAGCCACCTTGTCTGGCCTCAGAGTAAGAGGATGCACTAGCTTCAAAGACACTTGAAAAACCAGGGTGAGGGGATACGCAGGAGGGGCCCTACCAGCTCAGAGGAGGAGGGGAGGGGGGTTCAGGGAAGGATGGTGGGAGAGGATGAACAGGAGGGGGGTAGTGAACAGATTATAAAGTGAATAAATAAAAAGTAAATAAGAACAAACAAAAAGCATTTCCAAAAAAAAAAAAAAACCCTTTGTATTTTATGTGTGAGCATTTGGCTTACATGTGAGTGTCTGGTACCCTCTGAGGCCAGAAAAAGGCACCACAACCCCTGTAACTGGATTTAGGATGTTAGCCACCATGTAGATGCTGGGAACCAAATCTGGGTCCTATGCAAAGGCAGCAAATGTTCCTAACTACTAAACAGTCTCTGCAGCCTGGATTACCTGCCTAGAGAATACTGCTGCCCACAACCCACTGGGTCTTCTCAGAGCAAGGGACTTAATTAAAACAACCCCCCCCCCAAACATGCCCAGTGTCAACTCAATGTGAACAATTCTTCACTAAAATTCTCTAGGTGATTCTAGGTTGTGTCAAGTTGATGATTAAAGGTAAGCATTATGCATGCACACACACACACACACACACACGAGACATGCATGCAAACAGAGAGAGAGAGAGAGAGAGAGAGAGAGAGAGAGAGAGAGAGAGAGAGAGAGAGAGAGAGAGATGCACACATACACACCTCTTCCTAATTACCTCTACTCTGCTTCATACTGCTTTATCTGCAACCAAGTCAAGAACTCCAGGTTCCCCTGAATGCAGGTCTTTGAGAATTCCTCAGAATTCCTGCAGGTGGCAGTGTTGGGCTCTGTCTCTTGCCTGGTTCTTTGCAGGCTCTGACAGCACAGCAAGGCTGCCTGCCAAGCACTGGTTGGCTTAATTGTAGAATCTTGCCTTGTTATTGCCCCCACCCCCAGCCCCCAACACCCTAGACTTTGACTTGAATTTCAGGCTGTTTCCTTCTTCTCCTTGAAGGAAGGAGAAGTGATAGAGTCCCATTTAGGACTGTATTTAGTGAATAATTTTATCCTGAGGGCTCAATCACCACTGCCACTCTAAGGACAAAAGGCAAATTGCTGAAGCCAGGCCTGGAGGCACAAACCTATAATCTCAGCTACATGGATTTCCGAGACCAGAGGATGGCAAGTTCAAAGCCAGCCTGGGGAGCTTGGTGAAACTGTCTGAAAATAAGAAGTAAAAAGATTGAGAAAAGGTGGAAGTCAGTGATTGAATGCTTGTCTGGCCTTGGGTTCCATCACCAGTATGAGAGAGGGGGGGGGGGAGTGGGAGAGAGAGAATGTAAAGGGAGGAAAGAAAGTAGGAAGGAGAGAGGGAACAGGGAGGGAAGAGGAGAGAGATCGGGAGTGGAGAAGAAAAGGAGAGACGGGGGGAAAGGGAGGGGAAGATAGGGTAGACAGAGCGGGAGAGGGGGAGATCAATAACTCAGCGACCACCCAGATGGAGCTGGGTTTTCCCTAGGCTTATCATGTTGCAGCTTTCCTAAATGGACAGCAGAGGGGGCAGTGACCAAATGGTTGTTTGGAGGTTGGGGCTCACTTGCTCCTGTGGCCACCTTTGTGTTGAATTCCTGCCACTAGACTAGTGGCAGACCAAGCCTGGAGAGTGTGTGACTCTGAAAGCTTGAAGAGGGGATCCTGTGAAGGCCAGCTGGGCCATCAGCTTTCCCAGACTGGCCCTGATACCTCCTGTCTGACCATTCTGACAGAAGGGACAGGAACACTTCAGCTGCTCTTATTGGCTCAGGGACTGCCTGTTTGAAGTCTCCTCATACCAGAGATGCTCAGACACTACAGCCTAGGTACAGGAAATTGCCAAGTAGGCAACTGGTTCCACCAAGTGTCTCTGGGGCACTAAGAATGCACAGCAAGTAACAGGCATTGCAACTTGGGGTGGGGTCTTTAAGATTTATTTATTTATTTATTTATTTATTTATTTATTTATTTATTTATTTATTGTATGTGAGTATACTGTCACTGTCTTCAGACACACCAGAAGAGGGCATCAGATCCCATTACAGGTGGTTGTGGGCCACCATATGGTAGCTGGGAATTGAACTCAGGTCCTCTGGAAGAGCAGTCAGTGCTCTTAACCACTGAGCCATTTCTCCAGCCCCTTGAGGTAGGGGGTCTTGTAATTCAGAGTGCCCCCTAATACTGGTGTATTAGTTAGGGTTTTACTGCTGTGAACAGACACTATGACCAAGGCAAGTCTTATAAAAAAACAACATTTAATTGGGGCTGGCTTACAGGTTCAGAGGTTCAGTCCATTATCATCAAGGTGGGAGCATGACAGTATCCAGGCAGGCATGGTGCAGGAGGAGCTGAGAGTTCTATGTTCATCCAAAGGCTGCTAGTGGAAGACTGACTTCCAGGCAACTAGGGTGAGGATCTTATACCCACACCCACAGTGACACACCCATTCCAACCAGGTCACACCTATTTCAACAAGGCCACACCTTCAGATGGTGCCACTCCCTGGTCCAAGGATATACAAACCATCACATTCCACTCCCTGGTCCCCATAGACTTGTTCAAAAACATGAGTCTATGGGGGCCATACTTAAACATAGCATGATGCAAAATGCATTTAGTGCAACTTTCAAAGTCCTCATAGTCTATAGCAGTTGTAACAATGTTAAAAGTCCAAAGTTCAAGGTCTCTTCTGAGATTCATTCAACTTAATTAACTGTAATCCCCAAAGCAAGGCAGGAAACCAACTGGGCAAACTCCAAACTCTGCATCTCCATGGCTGATGTCAAAGTGGTCTTCAGATCTCCACTCCTTTTTCATCTTTTTTGACTGTAACAAACTGCTTCCTCCTGGGCTGGTTCCACTCCCTGTTAGCAGCTTTCCTCAGCATGTATCCCATGGCTCTGGCATCTTTAACATCTTTAAGTCTCCAAGGCAATTTCAATGTTACAGCTTCTTTCAGTGTCTGGGATTCCACTTGATCTTTTGGACTCCTCCTAAGGGCTGGCATCACTTCTCCATCTCTGTCCTCTGTAGCACTCTATGCTCAGGTTGATCCACTCCATTACGGCTGCTGTTCTTGGTGATCATCCCATGGTACTGACATCTTCAATACACTGGGGTGTTCCACTCCAACTAGGCTTCACCAATAGCCTCTCATAGGCTCTCTTCAGGGTGCCAAGCCTCAAATCCTTTGCATGACCCCTTCAATCCTGGGCCATCAACTACAGCTGAGGCTTCACCTTCTCCAATGGGCTTCCCTGGCCTCTCACAGTGCTAAGCCTCAGCTTCTCTCCATGATCCCTTCATTCCTTCACAAGCAGTACCACCTGAGTGACTCTTACACATTACCAAGTCCAGCCGCAGCATGAGGTACAACCTTGGGTATCTCTGGAACACAGCTTCTTTGTGATCCCAGAAAACAATTTCCAGAAGATTTCACCTCAACGATGCTGGTCTCTTCTTAATCACCGCTAATTCCTTAGCTCCAGCTAACCAGCATCAATTTTCCCAGTAGTTCCTTCCATTCTTAACTCTAGAGCCAGAGCCACATGGCTGAAGCTGCCGAGTTCTGCTGCTTACAGGAACTAAAACATGATCCCCTTGTATTATTACATTATCACTAGCTTTATGTTTTCTTAATCCTTCACTGCCTAAGCTTGGCTATCCTGGTTCTTGCTCTGTAGATTGACCTTGAATGTAGAGATCAGCATGCTTGTCTCATGGGATTAAAGGTGTGTACCACCATGCCTGGATCTAATTTAGCTGGGTAGGATCTTGCCCCAAGGTCCCACTCCCTTAATCTTTATCTCCTAGAACACAAGATTTTGCTCCATTTCACTTCCTGGTACTCCTTTAATACTCAAACCATATATTTTATATTTTTCCTTTCTAAGCTTGCTATGCTTGTTCAAACTTTTCTTCATAAGACTTAACCAGAGAACAAAGTCTCTGCTGGGCTTTTTTGAAACTTCTTTTGTCAATGCAATTAATCCAAGTCTCTTCACCTTAGCCTCAGGCAAACTTTTCAGACAAGGGCAAAAAGTAGCCACATTCTTCACCAAAATACCACAAAACCAGTCTTTATGCCACATTCTGAAATTCTTCTCCTTTGAAATCTCTTGGGCCAGGTCAACACAGTTCAAATTACTCCCAGCAACAAAGTCTTCCATATTCCTACTAGAATGACCCATTAAGCCCCATTTAAAGCATTCCACTGCTTTCCAAATCCAAAGTCCCAAAATCCACATTCTTTCAAATAAAAGCATGGTCAGGCCTATCACAGCAATACCCCACTCCTGGTACCAACTTCTGTATTAGTTAGGGTTTTACTGCTGTGAACAGACACTATGACCAAGGCAAGTCTTATAAAAAACCAACGTTTAATTGGGGCTGGCTTACAGGTTCAGAGGTTCAGTCCATTATCATCAAGGTGGGAGCATGGCAGTATCCAGACAGGCATGGTGCAGGAGGAGCTGAGAGTTCTATGTTCATCCAAAGGCTGCTAGTGGAAGACTGACTTCCAGGCAACTAGGGTGAGGATCTTATACCCACACCCACAGTGACACACCCATTCCAACCAGGTCACACCTATTTCAACAAGGCCACACCTTCAGATGGTGCCACTCCCTGGTCCAAGGATATACAAACCATCACAACTGGTGTGAACCCAAGTTCCCAGAAAAGGAGAAGAAAAAGAAAGCCACACTAAGTTAAATATTTTATAAATCTGATTGACTGCTTAGAATTTGAATGATTTGTGGAGAGTTGGAATGTTACAGGTGAGGAGTCAATTATCTGGAGTTTTAGCCTGCTAACTTTCCATGTATAGCTTATGTATGCGTGTAACCTAATGTCTTCATGGCTGTACATAAATCCTTTGGGGATGTACATAAAAGACCTGAGCTTCTGTCAACCCAAAGGCTAAGAATATCATCAGCTAGCCTCTGAGCTTTCCGTAACCCTCAGCAAGTGTGACTAATGGCTTTCTTTGTCCTGGCACTCTTAAAAACGTCATCACTCACAGTTCCAGGTTCATCACTGTGGGGAGTCATGGCAACATGAGACAGCCAGTCACATCCACAGTCAAGATCAGAAAGGAATGAATTCATGCTTGCTTGAACTCAGCTCTATTTTCCATACTTACATAGTGCAGAACCACCAATCTAGGGAATGGTGTGTCTCATAATGAGCTGGGTCTTCCCACATCAGTTAACTTAAGACAGTCCCCGATGGACATGCCCACAGGAAAACCCAGTGTAGACAATCCTTCCCTGAGACTCTTTCCAGGGGAAAGTTCTAAGTTGTGTTAAGTTCTTAGTTGAAACTAATGATCACAAACAGCCTCTCCCAAGTCAGCAGAAATAGACAAAAAGTGATGACACCTTTGGATCAAGACAGCAAAATTACCAGGTCAGAGAGGACCATGTTTCTGGGAACAGTAGAGCCATTACATGATCATCCATTCCAGGAATGCTGGTTGTGTGAAATGGTGTGACAGGAGCTCTACCACTTCCTTCTATCATCTTCCTTTGAAATCTTACAGTTCCTTGTTTTGCTTCCTGACTCAGAATAGATTCAAGGAGTAAGCAATAGTGGATGGTAAATAGATGCCATTGTCCCCAGCAGTCTCTGACACAGTGGGACAGCCGTGAAAGATAAATGACTCTGCAGAAGGCAGAGTACACCAACTGGGCTCCCTGGGTAAGGCTGGGCTTGGATTCTAGGGATGTGGAGAGAAGTTTCACCGGGGCCAGCTTGTGTCTCAGTTTGCCAAAGATCTGGTTGACATTCTGTCCATTCAGATGAGGAACACCTGATACCCAGTGGCACCAGATACTCCCTCAAAGGCTTCAGATTTCAATCACCCTATGTCCTTAAGAAAACTGCAGGTAAAAGGAGTGGGAGGGGACTGGTTTCCTCAGTTGTCTCTGTCCTGGGGAAGGGGGGGATAAAAGTCTGGATCTAGAAGAGTGAGGGAAGAGGTTCCTGTGGAGGATGGAGGCTGAGGACTGAACTAAAGTCTTAGGGAAGAGAACACTAGGGGTGCTGTGGAGTTGGAGACTGAAAACTACTTCACAGTCCAATGGAGGTGGAAACTGACAACAGGATCTTGGATCTTGGATCTTGAGGCTATGTAGCCTGAGAGCTAGACTCCTGGGTCCCATAGAAGTAGATGCTAAAGTTTTAGACTACTTGTCTCTACTAAGCAGAGACTATGTGTTTATATTCTTGATATTCTGAAAGTAGGAACCGAGTGTTTAGATTCCTGGTTCCTTGGATGGCCACATCTAGGAGATTGAACTCCTGGGTCATAGGGAGACAGAAGTTAAAAATGGACCTGAAATGTTCAAGGATGAAAAGCTTGGCTCTTAAGTCCTAGGGTGGTTGAGTCTGGAAAGACTGAACTATGTTCTGGAGACGTTCATCGTCCTGGATCCTGGAAAGGTATGAGGCTCTAGACTCCTGGGTCCTGGGGTGATTAAGGCTAAAAACCTAGAGTGGTCAGGTCCTGGGTCCTGAAGGAGGACATGCTGAGTTGTTCCTCAGAGTTAGTAAGTACTAAGAACATAAGTAATAGGGTTTGAGAGACATAGCCACTGAGGTTTTGGAATCTTGGGTCCTAATAATAATAATAATAATAATAATAATAATAATAATAATAAAGACTGGACTATAAAACTATGAGATTGTTAAGTCAGAAAAGAATCTTGAGTCCTAGAGGAATGAAGGTTGGAATACAGGCAAAAACGGATGCCAAGGAGGTGGGAGCTAATGCTGCTGTCTGTGGATCATAGCTGGTCAGGGACAGTGCTGTGATAAACTTCCACCTTCTCTTCTTCAGGGTATCTGTGCCATGGTCTCGGCCCCTTTGTGCTGCAGCTGTTCTGCCTCACACTCTCTACTATTCTCCTGCTGGCTATCCTTGTCAAAGGTCAGGCAAGTCTGAGGGTTGGGGGTTCCCTGGTAAGACCCTTCAGCTAGGTACCAAGGCCCATGAGAGAGGAAGGCTAAAGGTTAGGAACTTTTAGAAAATTCAGAGGGCCCTTCCCATGTCTGGTGTAGAGGAGGGTCCTAGTTCTTCTTACCTTGGCCATTCAGTCTTCTCTGAATATCAGATTTATTCATCCTCAAGAGGTTGAACCAGCATCTAGATAGATGGCTCACTGGATAATCATTTCTCAAAGAAACATGAAGAACTGAGTTTGGATCCCAGAACATATGTGAAGCAGGAAATGGAAGGCATGTTTCTGTAACCCTAGCTATGATGAGATAGAAAGCAGAGACAATAGAATCCTGGAAGCTTGCAGGCCAGCTAATCTGGCATATACAATGGTGGACAAGAAACCCTATATCAAGCAAAGTGAAAGGTGAGGACTGACACCCAAAGCTGTCAATCCCCTGACTCCTCCAGTATGTGACATCTTGTCCACAGCCACAAACAAACATGCGCATGCACACCCACCTACAGTTTTTAAAAAGAGGTATTAAACATGATACTTGTTTTGTTCTTTAATGCCCCTAGTGGACAAGTTCAGGCCATGGAATAGAAAAAATGCTTAATAATTACAGATTGCTTTTCTTGTTACAGTCTCTAATGTTGCCTACTCCCTTGGACAAGAACAGGCAAAGAAGGAGAAAGTATACAAGGAGATGACCCAGCTGAAGCCTCAAATAAGTGAGTGACTCATGGCAAGAGCCCCCAGGGACTCAGCAGAGCATCTCCATGTTACATGGGTTGGCTTCAGCTGCTACCCAGCTCTGAGCCTCCACTTTTTCCTCATTTGATTTGATAATTTTATGTAAAGGTTGACCCATCCAGCAGGTCCAGTTATTCGAGGGTCACGAGGGGACCTTCTCCTAAGAACCAAATGGGGGGGTAGAGAGAGACGAGGGCCTTGTGCGAATAACGACACGGAAACGTTCTGGAATGCATCAAAGCCCCAATATTTTGAGAAAGGCCCATGGCTTAAATGCACAAGCAAAAGGGGAAGTACAGATACTTATCAGTGGGAGGGGTAGGGCAATACAAGCAAAAGGAGAAGTACTTATGGGAGGGGGGCAATAGAAATTCTTTCTTTTGGCAGCTACACGGGGAAGCAGGAACTTGGTGGTATCAGGGTGTGGTCAGGACATCGGTGATGGCTTAGGGCTGGAACATTCTCGGAATCAGTGTGTCGGTGGCCCGCTTTTGACCCCCTTTTCTTTTCGGGGGGAGAGGCCCAATTCAGAGATCAAGAGTTGTCTTAAAAGCTCCCAACATCTCCCCCGTTTTAATATTTTTATAAAGGCATATTGTATAATAAATTTGTAGCCACGTTTTTAACGATCACCTAAACATCTGTTTGCTCACTGGGTGATTCTCTAAGACCACGAAGGACACAAGGACAAGTCATCTATGAGGCTTGAATTAATGGTCCCAGTCTGTTGGGTATAACCTGGGCCAGCCAAGGGAACGAAGCAAGCTCTGTGGGTAGAGGTAGAGGTCTGATCCCCAGTAGAGGTCTGATCCCCAGTGTGCAATGTTAGGGGCCATGTACAGGATTGACTCTTAGGCCCACATACTTCTACCCAGAGTAACCCTGACCTGTTCCCGTGCCGTTTTTTCTGGGGGAAGGATCCTAGGGCACTCAACCTTCATGCAATCAGACATGCCTCTCAGAGACTGTCTAACAGCTTCCAGACTAATCTCTGTGCAGTACTTAGTCTCACAACTCTCACGGGTGACGGCTTCAAGTTCCAATTTTTCGATGTGTCTAGCCTGGGATGACTGTTTAGTTTCCAACGTGGCGAGAATGTATATTACCATGTCGGAAGCACAGACTACGGCAATCTATAAATGATTTGTGGCATGAGACTGATAGGGGGAGCGGAATGATCTTACTTAAGCATTTTATGGAAATTGAGTCTCTCTCCCTGAGAAGAGGGTGATGAAGCGGTATCCACGTCTGCCTCTTCAGTAATCTGCTTGTTATCGCCAATGTCCAGCCGATGGTAATGAACTGAAACAAATGCGCTTGAAAGAGATGAATCAATTTGAGATTTAACAAATCGGGTCAATTTCTGAAATGCCCAAGGACCGAAGGAAATCAACAATAGAAGTCCCAATAAGGTCCCTAAAAGGGAGGGCAACAAGGTCGAAAGCCAGGGGGAGGTTGAAAACCAGTTTTAGTCCACCTTTCCCCTAGGCCATTGTTTTAAAGTTTGCAATCTCGAATTCTCGAACCAAGGCACATTTCCTAACTATACAGGCAGCAAAACATAAGCAGGTCTCTTACAAAAACATAACAGTAGATTCCTTATCTAAATTAGGATCTACACAATTAGTTAATTGACAAGAATTACAATGAATATAAAAGACTTGCCAAGATTGGCCATCTTAACTCTTAAAATTATCTAACAATAAGCATATAGGTAAGGTACACAAACTTTCATAGCTATAAGGGGCTGGCCTGAATGGCAAAAAAACAGTGTCTCTGACGAAAGCATCTTGTACATTCTCTGTACCAGTCTTTTTGCCTCACGAGTCAGCTTTTTTAGTTGTTTTTATTTTAAGTTGGCACCAGGTCAGTACTCCTTGCTGCAGCCCATGGTGGAGATACGAAGTTTCTTCATCTGTTTGTAAGTGGCTGCTCTCCCGATTTCTCCTCTTTTGTGCATTCAACACAGCTTTCTGGTCACCACTGTCAGGGCACTCACAGGTCACAGGTCACAGGTCAGCCTGTCACATTGGAAGCTAGCATGCTCTTGTAGCATTCTGTGGAAGAAACAGAAACATTCCCTCTTCCCCCCATATTAAGTATCTGAACAGGATCATGGCATGTGCCAATAAGTGGATCCTTTTTATCTGCCCTAGACACTATTATATCCAGTTTTTCCAAAAACAAAATGTGATCCAAATAATGTGCATGGGGATATAATTCCCCCCTTCTTTGTTTTTAAAGAAGGTATAGTTTTTAAAGTTTTACAATATCTTGTCTTTGAGAATTATAAAATATATCTCAGTAACATGTGTAACATTAAATTGTTGACAAAACATTTCTTGGAGGTTTTGAAAATAAAAATTTTGAAGCAAATTTGTACCACAATTTTCCAGTATAACTAAAACTCTAAATATTAAAAATATTGTCTCTGAATCTTATGGAGCAACAATTATTCCCCAGAACTTTAAACTTTCCTTTAGAGGCATTGGCTAATAGAATACTTTTTACTTAGGAAACAATATATACTGAAAGATTTAAACTTTGTTTTTTGTATTGAAGCAGACAATAAAAATTTTTTACATATTGTAAAGCTATGTTAGCCATACCTACAGGCAAAATTATCTAGTGATCACCAGTTCATTAAAACAAAACTCTTCGAATTTAAGCATTATTTTAAACATCTGAATAGATCTGTAACAAAGCTAAAAAGAAATTCTTTTGAACACAGGGGAAACTTTCTCAGGCACTGTTTGCAAGATAAAAGAAGGTTACAAGCTTTTCTGGGGCTGCCTTGAGCCCTGCATTAACTCAAACATAAAATATTTTTTAATCTGAGCATTTTGGCCTTTCTGTAATAAGGAATTTAGAGGAACAATTTAACTGTCTATGCCTCTAATTTTTGATACTCTTTCTTAAAGATGATTACTCTTATAATTATCTTAATTACAATATATGGGTGAGTTAAAGATCTTAAATTTGAAATCAAACTGCAAGCTGCAGTCAATGGAACACTGGCAATTTTAACTATAATTTTTAAGTTTCCGTTGCAATATTAGAATATATCTATAACTTTTGGAAAGCAAGACCCAATTTTAAACAATTTATTCTCCTTAAAATCAATACTAGAAACATCACTATCGCGTTACGAAGTTTGGCTGTCAGTTCATGAGTGCAAATTTTAATGTTCTATTAAAGAGACATTGTTTTAAAATCTTATCTCTAAGTCTACTTTCTAGGATAAGGATTACATAAAATTTTATCTCAATTTAGGAGTATCTTTAGAGGACTAGTTTTCTGGGCTGGTTTATGCCAGGTGCTTTTGTTTGAAAATGACTCTATCCCTTAAGCTAACTTTGTAACCAGTGTTATACCTTTTTAATCATACCCAAATAACTTATAAGCCAATTCTCTATGACCAAGATATGTAGATCATATTTATACCTTTAAGATCAGTCAAGAACCAAATGAAGTGGCTACACGAATCTTATAAATTTAGATTAATTAAAGAATTTTACTTTTATAGTTATACTTATAAGATAAAAACACACTTTGACATTTCTAAACACAATAATCACAAAATTGTAGAGAATTTTTTAGGAAAAAACAACTATCAGCTTATTTGCCTTAGAACTAAGAGGTTGCAGATTCCTTTTCTTTAAAAACAAATTTTTCAGCAGGACCTCTCCTGCTGTGCTTGATTTTTGGCTAAAGGGAGGGGCCTCTCAGCCTCGGTTGTGCAAACTGAGAGTGATTCAGCAGGTAATGTTTTAACCATTTTTTTTTCTCTAACATGAAACATAAAACAGTCAGTCATTCAGACAACGAAACAGAAAACATACATGAATTGACACGTGATTGGTGCACCAACCATAGACAATAGAAAGAGGGTAGAACTTTTCCTGTAGGGGCCAGAGAGAATAAAACAGGGCGTCCCCCGATTTCTCTCTGTCCCTGGGAGAGTTCTAAAATCTATTTTTCTTTATTCCTTCCTTTCCTTTTTTGTTTGTAAGAGGCAGCTTGTCAAACCAAGATTAAAATCCAAAAATTTTTTAACAGCTTCTGGCAAGTATCTAAAACTTTTAATTTATTTAATCTGAGGGCAAATTTTTGAGAAAACACACAATTTCTATACACTAAATGTCTCAAATAGCCTAAAAGTTTACCATGCTAAATCTTTTTTGAAGCCATTATCAGTCTACCCTTAGTCAAATATTTTATAGCCATTTGTAAAAACGCTATTTTTTGTAACCAACAAAAACACCATTGACAAAATGAATTATATATGTTTTAGGAAATGATTTTTTTATCTCTTAATAAAACCTAATCTAAGCCGGGCGTGGTGGCACATGCCTTTAATCCCAGCACTCGGGAGGCAGAGGCAGGCGGATTTCTGAGTTCGAGGCCAGCCTGGTCTACAAAGTGAGTTCCAGGACAGCCAGGGCTATCTATACAGAGAAACCCTGTCTCGAAAAACCAAAAAAAAAAAACAAAAAAAAACAAAAAAAAACAAAACAACAAAAAAAAACCCTAATCTATGAATTTTTTGACACAATGTAGGATTGGGGAGTTGTAAATAAGATAACAGTAAGAATTGAGCTATATTTTGACCTTTATGAAGTCTCTTTAAAACCCATTTTTATTTACTCTAAACGTGTTATTGCAAATCTCTAGTAAGGGCCTTGACGGAAGCATGTCTGGGCCCAACACACAACTTCTTACCCCAGAGTTCTGTCAAGGTAAGCTGAACTGACGTGAAGGGAAGCTGCCTAGTATCTGAAAGTGGGGTAAAATTTTCAAATAAGGCTATGCCCTCATAAAAGGGCGGGGAAGCAGAAAAGCACATCCAACAATCTTCAAATTCTGACACATTATCTCTTTGTGTCTTATCCAACAAGGCTAAAGCAGAAGCATTCAATGTAGACCACAGTAAATCAGTGGAAGAGGGGGGCCTCCCCACAGGGAGAGTGGGCTGAAACAGGGTCATAGCACGCCCTAGGGTGGCGGGTACCTGGAAGTCGTATGGATGCTTTATGATTGTTAGGGGTGGTTTTAAGAAGCTGGACCTTAAAGGTCAGGCCATTGTCATAGTTATCTTGATACAATCTTAGGCCCCAGATGAGAGGGCTAGAACTTTCCTAAGCCTCTAAATTCCTCCCTTTAACAGTAAATTTTATGATCAGTGGATTACACCATCTCTTAGTGGGCTGTAAGGGCCAGGCTGCAGGCCAATGTGTTGAGGAAATTACTGTCGCATCTGCGCCGGTATTCAGGAGCCCTTGAAACTGTTTGCCCTCTAGAAACAAAGTCAGCATGGGCGGTGAATTGGTTATTTTATGTGCCCAGTAGACTTCTGAGGATCCCGGGGAGGATGGTCTTCGCTCCTCTTTCATATAAAGGAAATGGCCGAATAGTGGGAGTGGTAGGGCTTGGGCTATGCGCTCTCCAGCCCTAAGAGTAAGTGGTCCCTGTGTGGCAGTGACTAAGATTTTTATCTCCCCATGGTAGTCCGTGTCAACCACTGTAGGAATCACCGTTAGGCCTTGTAAAAGTCTGGACACTCGGCCTATGATGAGAAAAAAGTCTTTTGGGGAGGGGGCCCAAATTTACCTGTGTTAACTGTTGTTAATTGAGGCATATAATGATCAGGGGTGCCCCAGGCGGCATCTGCACCCAATGTGAGGACACAGATGTCTACTTCTAACTCAGGCCAATGGTGCTCGGCACCAATCTTGGAGCTGGAGTTAGAGCAGCCCCAATAGCCAGGTTAATAGGCTTAGAAACTTGTTGAGAAAACACATCTACCTCATTACAAAGCTTAATCATACCATTTATATCTAAACTCTTGGTTTTACCTCTCAGGGCAGCCCTACATGCCGAATTGGCGTTTTTAAGAGGAAGTTGTCGGACTAACACACCCTCACTTTTCTCAGGTCCCAAAATTCTCTCAGCTGCTTCCTGTAATCTGGCAACGAACTGCGCATAGGACTCTTGGGGCCCTTGTATAATCTTGGTTAGTGGCATAGTTAGCGCCCCTGCTGCAGGGACAGCGTGCCAAGCTCTTAGGGCCGCTTGTACCGCCTGGGCAAGGACACTAGGGGAGAGCCCTAATTGTTTTATGTCTGCAGCGAAATTGCCTTTATCACAGATTTTATCAGCAGTCTAGGAGGCTGTCTTTCACAAACTCTGACTTTCAAGTTAAATATTGGCCTCTAGTGAGGACAGACTGAACAACTTTATTCCATTCATTGGGTATCAAGTAGCCTTCTCTTGCTAAACCTAATATAGATACTGTGCACTAGTGGCTTAGTTTCGCTTTTGCGAGATGGCGATCGGGAGTTTTCTAAAAAATCTTCAGTAAGAGCTAGGAAGCGAACACCTTCTCCGCCCTCTTCTACCTGTTTAAGGAGATCTCTGATGATTCTCCAATTGCTAAAAAGGCCTCAGGGACATCTTCTCCTTGTTTTATCAAAGCATTAATATCTTTGCCTACTTTATTCTAAGAACCATTTAATACCAGCCATGGACATCTCTCGTCCACAAAACAAAAATATTTTATTAAATTCTTTTTTTAAACTCTTACCCCTCTCTCCTTAAGAGAACCCTTCATCTCTTGACCTAAATTCCCCATGGTTAATGGGACAACAACTGAATGCCTAGGCTTACCTCCCGACGTCCGTCTGTGACGCTCCAGCAAAGTGGCGGGGGACTGTCCCACTGTCTCACTCTCTGTGCGGTACCTCTTTAATCCGTTGTCCAAAGGGCGGTCGTACCTTGTGTCCCACGTCGGGCGCCACTTGACCCGTCCAGCAGGTCCAGTTATTCGAGGGTCACGAGGGGACCTCCTCCTAAGAACCAAATGGGGGGTAGAGGAGACGAGGGCCTTGTGCGAATAACGACACGGAAACGTTCTGGAATGCATCAAAGCCCCAATATTTTGAGAAAGGCCCATGGCTTAAATGCACAAGCAAAAGGGGAAGTACAGATACTTATCAGTGGGAGGGGTAGGGCAATACAAGCAAAAGGAGAAGTACTTACAGGAGGGGGGGCAATAGAAATTCTTTCTTTTGGCAGCTACACGGGGAAGCAGGAACTTGGTGGTATCAGGGTGTGGTCAGGACATCAGTGATGGCTTATGGCTGGAACATTCTCGGAATCTTTTGACCCCCTTTTCTTTTCGGGGGGAGAGGCCCAATTCAGAGATCAAGAGTTGTCTTAATAGCTCTCAACAAAAGGTAACAATGTGGGGGTGGCTGGATGGCTCAGCAGTTACAACCACTTGCCATCAAGCCTTAAGATCTAAGTTAGCTTCTTATGAAGGAGAGAACCCACTCTCTCAAGTTATTATTTGACCTCCATATATATGCTATGGCATGGGCATAACTACACACACACACACACGCGCCACACACACACGCGCACACACACACACACACACACACACACTAATCAATTAATTAATTAATTAATTGACTGGTTGGTTGAAATTAGGGCCACCAGAAGTTGGTATACATAGAGAACTGTGCACATGATTGACATTCAGTTAGCCAAACTGCAAAGATCTGTTTTGAATTCTAAGTTCATACTTCTTCCAGTCTTGAGGAGGTGGGCCAAGACTTCTGGGTTCTCATGGTATGAGGTACCCTCTCAGGGAGGAGAGAAAGGAATGACTTCCTGGGATGCTATGTCTCAGGAACTACTGCTAGGTTTGAGGGCTGGGCAGGCACAGAAATATGAGCATCTAAAGTACATGGCCATCCTGACCCACCTCCCCCAACAGACCGCCTGTGCTGCCCCTGCCCCTGGGACTGAACAGTCTTCCAAGGAAACTGTTACTTCTTCTCCAAGTTCCAACAGAACTGGAATGACTCTGTGAATGCCTGCAGAAGACTGGATGCCCAACTAGTGGTTATCAAAAGTGATGATGAACAGGTATACGTGGAGGGATCCAAACTGTTCTGGTACATGTACCTGGCCACAGGCATCTGAGGAGACACAGTTTGCTAGTTGGGTTGTGGATGAGTACTCCACATGAAAAGGGGAGAAAAGAAGAGTAGAAATAAAAAGATCCCAAGCACAGTGTTTTATTACCACCACTACCAGCAGCAGCACCGCCGCTGCCACCACCGTTATACAGCATCTGAACATGAGTTGGTACATTAGATAACATACAAAATGTAAATGGCTTCTGTTGGCACACTGGAAAGCACTGAATGACTTTCTTCATTGGGCTTTTTAAAAAGTCCAATATCTAGAATTTGCCAATTCCCCTCATGTAAATGTTGCCATCCAATGGGACATCCCTCAATGCAGAGCTCAAAGGAGGTCCAGTGTGTGTTCAAAAATGAAGAACTGGTACAATGTGGCTTCAGCATTTGTACCCAGTGGTGAATTAATCCATCTGGCCATGCTCAGCCTTCCTCAAAAGGCAGACAGATAGGCAATATTACCATGTGTCATGAGAGGAGGTTCAGAGTAAACAGGATACAGATGTGGAAGCCATGAGACTTCATGGTACCCTGCAAAGCTGAATATCAGACTGCAAGCAGAACTTCCTGCTAAGAGTTAGAGCAGGATAGAATACAAGGTATGTAGCCTTCACCTGACTGCTTCTCTGCCCCTCCAGAGCTTCCTGCAGCAGACTTCTAAAGAGAAAGGCTATGCCTGGATGGGCCTGTCAGACCTGAAGCATGAAGGCACATGGCACTGGGTAGATGGCTCACATCTGCTGTTCAGGTAGATCCAGGGGAAGGGGAGCAGCCTATGGCACTGGATGGTGTGTTACTTACTTCTGTGACTGTGATAAAGATAACTTAAGGAAGAAATTATTTACCTGGTTCACAGATCCAGGGGACATAATTCTTCATGGTGGGAATGGCACAGCAGCAGGAGCTGAGGTAGTGGGTCACATGGCAAGAGCAGTCAGGAAGCAGAGAGTAAACAAGTAGGCCAGGCTATAAAGCTTAAGGCCCACCCCAATGGTCAGCTTCCTCCAGTGCCCATAGGTTCCACAGCCTTCTCAAATAGTACCAGCTAGGAACCCGATGTTCAAACACTGAGCCTATGGAAGACATATCACACTCAAACTGCAATAGGTGGCATTAGCAAATGCTGGCCAGAGTTCTTTAGATGTGTCTCTGTACCCTAGCCCTCTAGGCATAAAAGGCATTTACTCATGGAGGAAGGAGCTCTTCATAACCATATGCTGATAAGATAGATGCCAAGTGCATAGAAATCCACAGTCAGAGATGGAGGAGGGACTTGCAGCCTACAGGAGTCATATAAATGTAGTATATTAACAGAAAATCTATGTGATAGTATATTCTTATTGCTGTAACTAAATCGCTGATAAAATCGATGTAAAGAATGATTAATTTGGCTTACAGTTTGAGGGCACAATCCATGATGACAAAGGCATGCTGGCAAGAGCTTGAGGAAACTAGTTATACTGCATCCATACTCAGGAAGCAGAGGAAGAGAAATGAATGCTTTAAAAACAAACAGAATAAAACAGACCCAACCTACTTTATCTATTGTGTGTGTATACATGTGGGGTGTATGCATATGTAAGGGTGGGTACATGCGCACATATGTGAGATGAGTGCATTGCATAAGTATGGGGTGAGTACATTGCACATGTATGGGGTGGGTGCATGTGTACATGTGTGGGGGTGAGTGCATGTGTACATGTATGTGGTGGGTGCATGTGTACATGTGTGGGGGTGAGTGCATGTGTACATGTGTGCAGGTGGGTGCATGTATATGGGGTGAGTGCATGTGTACATGTATGAGGCGGTCACATGTGAACATGTATGTGGGTGAGTACATGTGAACATGTATGTGGGTGAGTGCATGTATACATGTATGGGGTGAGTGCATGTGTACATGTGTGAGAGTGGGTGCATGTGTGAGGATGAAGGCATGTGTACATGTGTGGGGATGAGTGCATATGTACATGTATGGGGTGTATGCATGTGTACATGTGTGGGGGTGAGTGCATGTGTACATGTATGTGAGTGAGTGCATGTGTACATGTATGGGGTAGGTGCATGTGTACATGTGTGAGGGTGGGTGCATGTGAATATGTGTGGGGGTGAGTTCATGTGTACATGTATGGGGTGGGCACATGTGCACATGTATGTGGGTGAGTGCATGTGTACATGTATGGAGTTGGTATATGTGCACATGTGTGAGAATAGGTGTAGAAGCCAACCTCTATTATTTTTGCAACACATATACTACCTTACAGTTTGAGACAGAGTTTCTCATGGAACCTGGAGTTTGCTACTGAGATAGGCAAGCTATCTTGACTGACCCACAAGCTCAAGGGCCCTTTTATCTCTGTACCCCACCCTATAATGCTGGGGTTATAAGCACACAGCTGCTAGATGGGTGTGGGAATCCAAACACAGATCCTCATGCCTGTGTAGCAAGCACTTTATCTATTAAGCAATCTTTCCAGATCACTACTTTATCCTTTTTATAAACTTAGACCCCAGTCCATGGAAAAGTGTTGTCAACATTAAGGAAGGCTGGATCTTCCTACCTCTATAACCCAATCTAGAAACTCTCTTACAGAAGTATAGACATATCTCCTAGATGATTCTAGATTCTATCAAGTTGACAATTGCTATAAACCATCCCTGTTAATAAAATTTCTTGTTGCCATGGGAAATGTCCCAAATGCAGGAACAGACGTCATGTCATAGACATCACAGAAGGAAGCACCTGGCCTTGTCAAAAGCTGTGGGGTTAGGGTGGGGGTGGGGTAGGAGTTGAACTCTTAGACTATAGCTGTATTCCAGGCTTAGGAATAGCCATTATGGCATATCCTTGGGGTTCTGGGGTGTGGATGCTATTCCTGACACTGTGGTTTTTGGCACTGGGTAAGTATACAGTGGCTAAAAGTACAAAATCTTGGGAATGAAGGTGGTTAAGTCTGTGGAATCTGTTTTGGTTGGTTATATTTGAAGAAGATACTCTCAGTAAGATGACCTCCCTCAGTCATGGAAGACCACAAGGATCATGGGTCAAGGTCAAAGGACTTGGGTACATCATCGACCCCAGAACAGATCACGTCCACTGTCATACATGCAGGGCAGATGTGAAAGCATGCCATTTCAATGATAGACACATGGCTGAGGGGGTGGGTAATGGCTGAGTTGGTAAATAGCTTGTTGTGATTGTGTTCTAGTTTCATTTCTGTTGCTATCATAAAATACCCTGGTTGAAAGCAATTTATGGGAGAAAAGGGTTTAGTTCACTTTTCATAAATCCAGGTTACAAACTGGGATCTTGGGAAAGTTGAGGCACCAGGAACTTGAGGTAGTGACATCACATCCACAGTCAACAGAGCAGAGAGAAATGGGTGCCTCTGTGCTCACTCGAATGCTAGATTTCTCCACTCTTACACAACTCAGGGACCCTTGCCTAGGCAGTGATGATGCTTACTGTGGGTTTTCCCACATCTCTTACCATAACGAAGAACATCCTCCACAGACACACCCACAGGCCAACCCAATGTAGACAATCCCTGAGACTGTTTTTCCAGGTGACCCAAGTTGTGTTGACAGTGAAAACTAACCCTCATATGGTGCAAGCATGAAGACCTGATTCCATCCCCTGAACCCACATAAGAAAGCCAAGTGTTTTGGCATGTGCTTGTATTCTCAGCACTGGGAAGGCAGAAACAGCGGATCTGATGCTCACTAGACAGTCAGTGTAGCAAATTGCATTTAACTGGCGCTTATGGTTCCAGAGAGTTAGAGTTCATGACCACCATGGCAGGAAACGTGGCAGCAGGAAAGCAGGCATAGTGCTGGAGAAGTAGCTAAGAGTTCACATCTTAATCCACAAGCACAAGACAGAGAGCTAGCTAGGAATGGTGTGACCTTTTAAAACTGCAAAGCCCATGCCACATAATACACCTCCTCCAATAATTCCACACCTCCTAATCCTTCCCAAACAGTTACACCTACTGAGACCAAGCATTCAAATATATAAACCTATGTGAGCCATTATAATTCAAACCACCACAATGTGTTTTGCAGTTTCATGAAATATTGGAACAAAGGAGAGCCCAACAATGAATGGGAAGAAGACTGTGCTGAATTCAGAGGCGATGGCTGGAATGATGCCCCATGTACAATTAAGAAATACTGGATCTGCAAGAAGTCTGCTATGTCCTGTACTGAAAAATGATATGTCATCTATCTGTAACACCTGTTGGCAAAATGACCCTGCAGGGTGACTGAACTTAACCTACAGTTTATGTGTGTCAGTTCCTTCCTCTGTGAACAGAAAGATCTTAACTGTAGCTGTTTCCTGATTTGTTCTCTCTCTCTCTCTCTCTCTCTCTCTCTCTCTCTCTCTCTCTCTCTCTCTCTCTCTCTCTCTCCCTCCCTCCCTCCCTCCCTCTCTGCCCTCACTCTGTGTGTGTGTGTGTCTGTGTGTGTGTGTCTGTGTGTGTGTGTCTGCCTGTCTGTCTGTCTATCTATCTTGTATTTTTCATTTTTACCTTGTTGATACTGGCCAATTTTGCTAGGAATGACTAGCCAGCACATCCCAGTAATCCTCCTGTCTCTGTCTCTTGGAGTGCCACCATTTAAGGCCTTTTAAAATGTGGATTTGAGTCACAAATTGGAACTTAACAGAGTGTGGATGGGGCTACTGTGTAATAGGAGGGGATCTCCAGAAATAGGGTACTGTTGAACTGCTAGGTAAGGGGCATTTTAAAGGACATATGACAGAAGCTGGAGCCAGGCCTAAGGAGAGGGTGAGCTGGTCAGTCCAGGTGGCCCAGCCGTGAGGTGTTAGGCACTTCTGAGTCTCAGTTGTGTCCTCACAGCCTCCAGACAAGGATGAATGACAGGAAGGAACCAGGACACAGAATTCCCTTCTGTGATTTCTGGTCCCCAGCAAGGACATTTTGGGAACTGTTCCATGGGGGTCCCTGCCTTATCTGTTTCTATAGCCTCATCAGAACAAAATTAAGCCTGTACCCATTAAGCAAGATATCATACAGCCCCCTGAAAATCTCTATTCCCTTTCATGTCTCTGTTAAAGTGCCCACTTCAGGGTCTTCCTGCAAACAAAATTCTGCAACACATTTCTTTCCACAGCTAGCTTGTTTTTCTTGGCATAATATCCCTAAGGCCCACAGTGAGGAGTCTATCATACATTTTTTTTCTTATTCACCCCTAAATAATATTCCATTCTGGACTGGATCTAGTCCATCACACACACACACACACACACACACACACACACACACACACACGCACGCACGCACGCACGCACGCACAAATACGTAGCAGATATGCAGTTTGGTCTCCATGCAGATCCTCTAACAAGTAGGACATGGCAGTGGGGGTGGTTGGGGGTCCCTGACTGTCTCCTGCTTGTGGATCCTGTTCTCCTAACTGGGCTACCATACCTGGCCACAAAGGGAGAGGATAAGCCCAGTCCCATGGTGACGTGATATGCCAGAGAGGTTGGTATCCAGGAGGGTCTCTCCCTTCTCAGAGAAGGAGAGGGAGTATAGGGGGAGGGAATGTGTGAAGGGGATGTTGGGAGGAAGGGGCTGCCATCAGGATGTAAAATGAGTCAATAAATTAATTAATAGGGATAATATTCCATTGTATATGTGATGGTTATGTTTGGTTGTCAGCTAACAGGATCTTCAGTCAATAAAGAGGCAGTTCTATGGGGGGCATGCCCATGAGGGTATGTTTTTTGAAGTAAGAAGATTCTGATCTGTATGTGAGCACAGAAGTACAGATATGCCTATGACCCAATTGTTTCAAGTTCCTACAATAATGGACTGCAACATGAAATTGTAAGCTAAATAGACGCTGTCTCCCTAAAATGTTTTTGTTTGAGTAGTTTATCACAGCAAGAGGAAACTTAATGAAGACCCAGCATCTTGTATGAACCTGGAGCTTGTTACATACACTATGCTGGATAGTCAGACTGCCCCAGGATTCCTCCTGTCTCTGCCTTTCCAGGTCTTGGATTATAAGCATGCACTAGCATGCCTCGCTTTTCTCATGAGTGCTAAGGACTGGACTTGGCTCCCTTATGCTCACATGGCAAATACTTTACCAGCTAAGCAATGTCCTAGCCTGAGTATATGGGTCTTTACAGAACTCATGATGTGTAAGCATTTTCTCCCATCTGTGAGTTTCTCTTTATTCTTCTTCCTGATTTCAAGGAGAATGCTGATAATGTTTTTTAATGTGAATGAGACGCACTATGTTTTCTGTTTGTGCATGTGAAGGGTGATGCATGTGTACCTGCATGTGTGGAGGTGCACACGCCCATGAACATCTATGTGAGACCAGGAGAAGTCACGTGTCCTCCTCTACCAGTTTGAAACTTTGAACCAAAGACTCCTCTGGCTGAATGTAGAACAGCTCTTTCTCAGCTAGGCTGGCATGCAGGGATGCCTAACTATCCTCCTGTCTTCAGTCCCACCCCAGCACTGATATTACAGGGCCATGCCCAGTCATCTAGTCAACTTCAACTGTCAGTGGGTTATAAAAAGGACAGGAGGAGATAAAATTGAGAGGAAACTGAGAGTTCGGGAAGGGTTGGCAGGAGGGATATAAGTATGAGTATGATCTAAATACAATGTATATGTATAAGAAATTACCAAAAAACAAGTTAAAGACTGGTTGTTTGTTCGGGGTGTATGTGTGTGGAGAAACAACCTCTTACCTCAGTCAGTGCATCAAGCTTTGCTTCCTCTGTCACTCAAGTGCCTGGACTCTGAATAAGGACAGAATAAAAATGGCAGTCTGGGGTAGGGAGAGCAACAAGAAGGGTGCATGGCATAGCATCCCCAACACAGCAATAATGTAGTAGTAGAGTAGTAGTAGTAGTTGTAGTAATAGTGATAATAGAGAATGGCAGTAGGCTTGGGAGACTTGTGTGACTTTTATTCACCCCATGTAGGGCAACAGTGACGGATCAATAAACAATTCCACTCAAGTCTAGCTCAGTGGACCTGTGACTTTGTTGGAGTTACTTATAGAAATAAGTGACGCAAAGTACCTTGACATTTTTCATTTAAATTAACATACTAGATATTAGATATCACAATGGAATTTTCTAACGTGGTTCTATTAGATTTTCCTTTCAGGGGAGCCGACTCCCTCTTCTGACCTCCCTGAGCACCAGGCAGCTCTCCCTTAGTTAAATTCTCCATTGTGTGATTTAATGTCTCCTATGCAAATCTATTGGTAAATTCATTATTTGTAAATGCACCAATCACTTAGAGTTTCTTCTACACCATTCCTGCCTGTTAAAGGCATTAAACATCTTTTATAAAGCTCAATTTAAAGTCATGTGCGGTAGGGAACTGAACACCAAGTGCCCTCCTGATTTATCACTGAACAGGCTCTGAGGCCAAAACCATTTGTAGCTTCTCAGCTTCTATTCAGGAGCTGATACATCGGTAAACAGCTCAGAAGGCATGGCCCGAGTCACAATCCTAGTACAACCAGAAAGAAGGGCTCTGTTATAGACATTAGACAAGTTTTAAAATCCATCAGCCATTCCAAAATACCCGGAGCTCTAGGGCTTCTCTTCTGTTGTCTACACTTTCCCTTAGCATTGCCACCATGTTTGGAACCATTCCTGACTTATTAGCACAGTAACAGCACCCTTCTTTCGAGTAGGCACATAATCCCCTTTCTTGTCAATTGGTAGAGTTGGTCCTTTTACAGGATTGGAAGGCTCTATTCAATTTCAAGAAATATATACCATCTACGAGGACCACTTGTTATTTGTATTCATAGGCAGGTATAGCTTGTTAAAGAAATCAGATAGTATTTTTTTGTAAACCTATATATTTCCAGATATATCAGAACTAGCAAAATTCTTTGTCAGAGTTCAGTCCTGAGGAGCCATCATAGCTCCCATAAAAGCCCTATAAAAGCATAATGGAGAATATTATCATGACTCCAAAAGAAAGAAGGGCCACCATTATCCAAATGGTGGTCTCCAGATGACCCCTGCTGAATTCCTCAACTCTCTGCAGTACATAGACCTGCTGGCATCCAGAGTTACAACTTGATCAGGGATGAAGAACCAGTCTTCCTGTCTCTGAAAGAACTGATCACTGTCCAGATCTCCTGCTCAGGCAGCATAATTTTCTTTACCCAGATATGGTGGGTCCACAGGTTGGTCACTGCAACTTAGTGTTTAAATGAGGGCCCATAGTTCATTCTGCTGTGCTGACTGGCCCTGAGGACAGAAGCTCTGATTTACATTACCTAAAGCTCTCCTGAGGACTCCCTGCAGAATCGGGTATCATACTCAGGCTGGGACTGGCTTTGTTAAGAGGAGAATGGAAAGCCAGAAGAAAGGATATAGCTGATGGAACTAGTATAGAGGTCCCATACTAGTTGAGTGACAGGCTCAGGTACAAGATTTCCCTGTTCACAGTATCTTCATGTGTCAGTCTGGGAGACACTGAGGGCAATGTAATTGTTATTTGTCTCTGTAACTTAAGATGTGAGAATCTATTCCTCTACCAAGTGAGACATGGGGAATAATATATCTTCCCTATAAATAGGGAGGAAGTTTTCCTGATCAGGTATACACAGCAGAAGACAGAGCAGCAGGCTCTGGCCACTCTTATGTCCAGGAGCATCCTTATCCTATATGCAAATTAACTCTGATGGGGTCTGTGTCCCATCCGAGGGAAAAGGTACTATTTGAGTCTGGGAGAAGAAGTGCCTAGCCTTGCAGAAACTTGAAGTGCCAGGTCTGGGGGTGAGGGTGGGGTTTACCCAGGGGAGCCCCCGCCCAATCAGAGGAGAAAGGGAGGAAGTGGGGTGAATAATTGTGTGTGTGTGGTGACCTGGAGGGAGACAGTGAGTGGGATGTAAAGTGAATAAATAAATAAAATTCAATTACAAAAATTTTGAGGCTTAAAACCTATAATTTTTTACTTGAAGCTTTTTTAGTACTAAAATAGATTTTAAACCATGCACAAAGTTCATGGGGAATCTGGAGACCTCAATCTCCTGACCCCTTCATGGTATACTTTAGCAAAGACTAAATCAATTTAACAGATCCGTTTATGGCTCACTTTAGCACAGAGGATGCAATTAAAGGACATAAGAGTAGGATTGCTTCTCATACAGAGACATCTATGAGAATAAGAAGGCACACAGTTAATATTTACCTCAGTTCTTACATGACTCAGTTTCTCCACATAGCAAAAGCTTAACAAAGTTAGCAAACACAGGAATGACTCAACATACCACTTTAAGTCAGTCTATATCCACAAGAACATTTTTAAAATTTTCAGCATTTAGTGCATTATCTTTGCATGTGATGTATTCAGACCTTCCCTGAGTTGGCTTCAATCTTTTATGGTTTTGTCCCCATCTTTATTTATCTAATTTATCCTCTCTACAGTAGCTTAACACGTTTATTAGGTAAACATGTCTTGCCCTGAGCCATACTCTGGTTTCTCTTATCACCTCATGTTTATATCTTTGTTAACTTTCTTATGGTCCCATTGGGCTTGAGAGAGAAGTTCACCTCTCAGCGAGACCTTTAGTTAAGTGGGAGAACGTTCTTCATGAACACGAATGATCAAACGGGACTATTCAGAGACATAAACATGGGAAATTACAGTTTTAGATAGAAATGACTAAGTGTTAATCCCACCAAGCAGGAAAACCCACCACAACAACTTTTGAGTCAAATTTAAAGCAAGCTTTATTAAATTCTTGCCAGGAAGATGTACCCCAGCTAGATAAATACCTGGGATTGACCCACAAGCTACACTGGCCAGGTGCTTATAAAGGCAAACCCACAAGGCTATATATTTCCACCTTGTCAAATCAAGGACAAGCATACATCCTAATGTGCTTCCTGCCTACATAATTTCTGCCTACATGTGACTAAAGGCATCTGGTGCACTTTGGTCAACCAAACTTGTTTAGGGAAGTAGAAATATGTGGCTTCAGAAGATGGCCTAGTCAGCAATCAGTGGAAAGAGAGGCCCATTGGTCGTGCAAACTTTATATGCCTCAGTACAGGAGAACGCCAGGGCCAAGAAGTGGGAGTGGGTGGGTATGGAAGTGAGGGGGTGGGTATGGGGGACTTTTGGGATAGCACTGGAAATGTAAATGAAGAAAATACCTATTTTTTAAAAAAAACTTACCCAAACTTATGGGACACAATGAAAGCATTTCTAAGAGGAAAACTCATAGCTCTGAGTGCCTCCAAAAAGAAACTAGAGAGAACACACATTAGCAGCTTGACAACACACCTAAAAGCTCTAGAACAAAAGGAAGCAAATTCACCCAAGAGGAGTAGACAGCAGGAAATAATCAAACTCAGGGGTGAAATTAAACAAGTGGAAACAAGAAGAACTATTCAAAGAATCAACCAATCAAGGAGCTGGTTCTTTGAGAAAATCAACAAGATAGATAAACCCTTAGCCAGACTCACTAGAGGGCACAGGGACAGCATCCTAATTAACAAAATCAGAAATGAAAAGGGAGATATAACAACAGATCCTGAAGAAATTCAAAACACCATCAGATCCTTCTAAAAAAAGGCTATACTCAACAAAACTGGAAAACCTGGATGAAATGGACAAATTTCTAGACAGATAACAGGTACCAAAGTTAAATCAGGATCAGGTTAATGATCTAAACAGCCCTATATCCCCCAAAGAAATAGAAGCAGTCATTAATAGTCTCCCAACCAAAAAAAGCCCAGGACCAGATGGGTTTAGTGCAGAGTTCTATCAGACCTTCAAAGAAGATCTAATTCCAGTTCTTCACAAACTATTCCACAAAATAGAAGCAGAAGGTACCCTACCCAATTCATTCTATGAAGCCACAATTACTCTGATACCTAAACCACAGGAAGACCCAACAAAGATAGAGAACTTCAGACCAATTTCCCTTATGAGTATCGATGCAAAAATACTCAATAAAATTCTCACTAACTGAATCCAAGAACATATCAAAACAATAATCCATCCTGACCAAGTAGGTTTCATTCCAGGAATGCAGGGATGGCTTAATATATGGAAATCCATCAACGTAATCCATTATATAAACAAACTCAAAGACAAAAAACACATGATCATCTCCTTAGATGCGGAGAAAGCATTTGACAAAATCCAACACCCATTCATGATAAGTCTTGGAAAGATTAGGAATTCAAGGCCCATACCTAAACATGAGAAAAGCAATCTACAGCAAACAAGGAGCCAACATCAAAGTAGATGGTGAGAAGCTGAGAGCAGTCCCACTAAAATCAGGGACTAGACAAGGCTGTCCACTTTCTCCCTACATATTCAACATTGTACTTGAAGTCCTAGCCAGAGCAATTCGACAACAAAAGGAGATAAAGGGGATACAAATTGGAAAGGTTGAAGTCAAAATATCACTATTTGCAGATTATATGATAATATATATAAATGACCCTAAAAATTCCACCAGAGAACTCCTAAACCTGATACACAGCTTCCATGCAGTAGCTGGATATAAAATTAACTCAAACAAGTCAATGGCCTTTCTCTACACAAAGGATAAACAGACTGAGAGAGAAATTAGGGAAACAACACCCTTCTCAATAGTCACAAATAACATAAAATACCTTGGAGTGACCCTAACTAAGGAAGTGAAAGATCTGTATGATAAAAACCTCAAGTCTCTAAAGAAAGATATTAAAAATCTCAGAAGATGGAAAGATCTCCCATGCTCATGGATTGGCGGGATTGATATAGTAAAAATGGCTATCTTGCCAAAAGCAATCTACAATCAATGCAATCCCCATCAAAATTCCAACTCAATTCTTCAACGAATTAGAAAGGACAATCTGCAACTTCATCTGGAATAACAAAAAACCTAGGATAGCAAAAACTCTTCTCAAGGATAAAAGAACCTCTGGGGGAATCACCATGCCGGACCTAAAGCTGTACTACAAAGCAATAGTGATAAAAACTGCATGGTACTGGTATAGCGACAGACAAGTAGACCAATAGAATAGAGTTGAAGACCCAGAAATGAATCCACACACCTATGGTCACTTGATCTTTGACAAGGGAGCTAAAACCATCCTGTGGAAAAACGACAGCATTTTTAACAAATGGTGCTGGCACAACTGGTGGTTATCATGTAGAAGAATGCGAATCGATCCATTCCTATCTCCTTGTACTAAGGTCAAATCTAAGTGGATCAAGGAACTCCACATAAAACCAGAGAAAGTGAATCTTATAGAGGAGAAAGTGGGGGAAAGCCTCGAAGATATGGGCACAGGGGAAAAATTCCTGAATAGAAGAGCAATGGCTTGTGCTGTAAGATCGAGAATCGATAAATGGGACCTGATAAAATTGCAAAGCTTCTGTAAAGCAAAAGACACTGACAATAAGACAAAAAGGCCACCAACAGATTGGGAAAGGATCTTTACCAATCCAAAATCAGATAGGGGACTAATATCCAATATATATAAAGAACTCAAGATGGTGGACTCCAGAAAATCAAGTAACCCCTTTAAAAACTGGGGCTCAGAGCTAAACAAAGAATTCTTACCTGAGGAATACTGAATGGCTGAGAAGCACCTGAAAAAATGTTCAGCATCCTTAATCATCAGGGAAATGTAAATCAAAACAACCCTGAGATTCCACCTTACACCAGTCAGAATGGCCAAGATCAAAAATTCAGGTGACAGCAGATGCTGGCAAGGATGTGGAGAAAGAGGAACACTCCTCCACTGCTGGTGGGATTGCAAGCTTGTAAAACCACTCTGGAAATCAGTTGGGCAGTTCCTCAGAAAATTGGACATAGTGCTACTGGAGGATCCCACAGTACCTCTCCTGGGCATATATCCAGAAGATGTTCCAACCGGTAAGAAGGAAACATGCTTCACTATGTTCATAGCTGCCTTATTTATGATAGCCAGAAGCTGAAAAGAACCCAGATCTCCCTCAACAGAGGAATGGATACAGCAAATGTGGTACATTTACACAACGGAATACTAGTCATCTATTTAAAAGAATGAATTTATGAAATTCCTAGGCAAATGGATGGACCTGGAGGGCATCATCCTGAGTGAGGTAACCCAATCACAAAAGAACTCACATGATATTCCTCACTGATAAGTGGATATTAGCCCAGAAACTTAGAATACCCAAGATACAAGATACAATTTGCAAAACACATGAAACTCAAGAAGAATGAAGAAGAAAGTGTGGACACTGCTCCTTCTTAGAATTGGGAACAAAACACCCACGGAAGGAGTTACAGAGACAAAGATTGGACCTGAGATGAAAGGATGGACCATCTAGAGACTGTCATACCCGTGGATCCATCCCATAATCAGCCCCCAAACGCTGACACCATTGCACACACTAGCAAGATTTTGTTGAAAGGACCCTGATATAGCTGCCTCTTTCGAGGCTATGCCAGGGCCTAGCAAACACATACGTGGATGCTCACAGTCAGCTTTTGGATGGATCACAGGGCCCCCAATGGAGGAGCTAGAGAAAGTACCCAAGGAGCTAAAGGGGTCTGCAACCTTATAGTTGGAACAACAATATGTACTAACCAGTACGCCCCAGAGCTCGTGTCTCTAGCTGCATATGTATCAGAAATTGACCTAGTTGGCCATCTGTGAAAAGAGAGGCCCATTGGTCTTGCAAACTTTATATGCCTCAGTACAGGGGAATGCCAGGGCCAAGAAGTGGGAGGGGGATGGTAGTGGGGGGGAGGGTTTAGGGGACTTATGGGGTAACATTGGAAATGTAAATGAAGAAAATACCTAATTAATAAAAAAAAAGAAAAAGAAATATGTGGCTTGATATCTTATATAAACAGCAGCTTCCAACATCTCAGGAATTATCTGTCCTTAGGGAAGGTTAAAGGTATTTTTGTATTACAGATCTCTTAGGCATCTCTTCTTTTAATTAAAACTTAAAAACATAACTTTGGTTCTCACATAAGGTTCTGTCTTATCCAGATTCCATTTTGTGTCTGCCTAGATACTTTCCATCCTTTCCTACCTGCAACAGCTATGCCTCTTTGGTAACACATTTGGGATTCCCATAACCCTGATCATGGTCTAGATGCATTAGCCAAAGCAATTAATGTTTATACAAACTAAACATGAACTAAAATGGTCCTGGCTCCAGGTTACACTTTGAACATTTTAAACAGAGACAGGAGACTATAGGTCTGAACTTAGACCAATAGGGAATATACAAAACAAAGATACTGCAAAAAATATATTTTTTTTTTTTTTTGGTTTTTCGAGACAGGGTTTCTCTGTGTAGCCCTGGCTGTCCTGGCACTCACTTTGTAGACCAGGCTGGCCTCGAACTCAGAAATCCGCCTGCCTCTGCCTCCCGAGTGCTGGGATTAAAGGCGTGCGCCACCACGCCCGGCAGAAAGTCGGCTTTTTTTTTTTTTTTTTTTTTTTTTTGGTTTTTTCGAGACAGGGTTTCTCTGTGTAGCCCTGGCTGTCCTGGCACTCACTTTGTAGACCAGGCTGGCCTCGAGCTCAGAAATCCGCGCAAAAAATATTTTAAGAATATCAATGTTATTTTTCAAGCAGTCATTTTCTGGAATTATCTTGCTCACCTAGCAGAATTATGTTTGTGTCAAGAAGAAAGTGAGAGGCTTCCTGGCAGGTCAGGACTTAACACTGGTTGTTACCTTGTGCTGCTTTCTTGTGATGCCATAGAGGCATTGACATAGAAGATGGTCCTAATGGCTATTGTAGATCTCTGTTGTCTCCTTTGTCCTGGGAATGGAGTCAAATAGCGATTATATCCAGGTAAATAAAATTTTTATATCCTATAATCATGAATTTAGCTTATTTCCAACAGGCCTGGTTATCACGTCGCTCACCTTATATTTTGAGAAAGGGTCTCTCAGTGAACCTGGAACTATTGATTTGACTAGGTTAGTAGATCAATGAGCTCCTGTGACCATCCTGTCCACTTCTTACAACACTGGAGTTACAGGTGAGTGCTGCCACGTCTGGCTTTTTACCTGGGTGCTAGGATCTGAACTCATGCTTGTGCAGTAAGCTCTTTACCCAATGAACCACCTTGCCAGCTTGGCTTGTTTTCCCAAAATTCTACAGTTCTGATATAGCTAGGGAACTTTTCATTTTCTCCTTGGAACTATCTGATTATCTTTGGTTTACCACATAGAAGCAGATTACCCATGTTCAATTCTCAGCTTCACTGTGAACCAGCTGTCTGAATATTATTAGACAGTTGCCTAATCTGGCTTTGCAGTTTCCCAGCTATCACAGTGCAACGAGGTTTGAGGAATGTTTCCACCCATCAGTCAGAAATCCTGACCACAGGTTCTCAATAGACAGGTGCATGAGAACAGCAAAGTCAGCAGAAATACCCACCGTTCAGGACATAGCAAAGAAAGATAGCCTGGAGTCAGAAGGGCAGAGGAACTGGGAAGATGGGATATTGCTCTCCTACATTCAGCATAGGTAAAAACTGCATAACAAAGTAGATTTATTATTGTATTGGCTTTGAAATGGCACCCATAATTTGGTCACACTATGAACACACCTGTTCTTTCTGCTACAAAATTCCAAAATTCAATACCCTTCCTTAAAAAACAAACAAACAAAAAACTATTTCTTGATATATCTGGCAAAAGATAGGCTGTGTCAAAGGTGCAGCCCCTCCCCTAGGCTCTTCTGCAATACATGGGCTTCCTTTTTCCCCTTCCGGAGTGAAAGGACATTTAGAGAACATCAGGGGATAAAAGCTGTAGTCTCCAGCATTCCCATGCGCCAGGGGACAGGGGCAACCATGAGTGACTCCACAGAAGCCAGGATGCAGCCTCTTAGTTCCATGGGTGAGACTGGGCTGGGATTCTGGGAGCATGGTGAGGGAAGTCAGAGGGATCTGCTCAGAGGTGAGCCTGCCCAGCTGACTGGTGCTTGACTGCTGCTCTCTTCCCTCAGAGGATGATGAGTTGATGGTCAGCGGCAGCAGGTATTCTATTAAAAGCTCCAGACTACGACCAAATTCTGGAATCAAGAGTTTGGCAGGTACAACATGGTGGGGAGCTGAGGAGAAGTAGGTCTTATCCTCAAAGTGGGTTTTCGGGAGTTGAAGGCTAGGACTCTGAACTTCCTCTTCTTGGGAAGATAGAGGCTGGACAAGGAATGGAGCGCTACTGGGAAGGCTGGGGTAGATGGCTAGGGGAGACATCACAGGTTGTGGAAAGAGGAGGCTAGGGAAGAAGATCATGGACCATGGGAAGGGGGATGGTAGGACCCGAAAACTTGGGCTATGGTACTGTGGAAGTTGGGACGGGAAATTGAGGGCCCTGGAAAATGGAGGGTGATGCAAGGAATTAAGAGTCTTGGGGAAGTAGAAGCTGGGGTAGGGAACTGAGGGTATGGGTAGATGGAGGATGGAGCAGAAAATCAGAAGCTGTGAGAAGACTGAGGCCAGGGAACAAAACCATGGCCCATAGGGAGGTAGAATCTGAGTCTAGATTCACATGCCAGGTGGGAGGGGGATGCTGTTCTGGAACCAGGCTACTAAAAAGTCCACTTTTTCCCTGGAAGGATGCTCGGGACACAGCCAAGTCCCCTTGGTCCTGCAGCTGCTCTCCTTCCTGTTCTTGGCTGGGCTCCTGCTGATCATTCTTTTCCAAGGTCAGGCACAATGAAGAGCTTAGCTCTTGCAGGACCTTCACCTAGGGCCATTTTAGGTCTGGGAGGGAAATGGACAGTGCAGGTGGATGGCATATCTTTAAAGGGCTTCCCTGACTCTGGTATAGGACAGAATGAGAAAAAGAGGCAAGGCTGGATCCTGGATTCATTTCTCCTTATGGCTCAGCTTTTTCTGAGTGGCAGGTTTTCTAATCTTCAAACAGAATTAAGGAAGATATTAATGAGCAACTGCCTCAGACTCTGGAGTGCTGCCATGTGCCTATAGTCCCAGCTATTGGAGAAGCTGAGGCACAATGATAATTTGAAAGAATATGAGAGAAGCCTTGACAACATAATGAGACCTATCTTTAAAAAAAAATGAAAAGTTGACAGTGTATCTGAGTGCAGGACTTGACACACAGGAAGTATTTAATAATGAAATTATTTTTCCCCTTCCTCACAGTCCCCAAAACCCCAAATACCGAGAGGCAGAAGGAAGAAGAGAAGATCCTCCAGGAACTGACCCAGCTGACAGATGAGCTTAGTGAGTGACCAATACTCGGAAGTATCATGGACTCAGGAGGGCTCTAGGGAAAGGGGTCAATTTTCCTAAATTGTCAGATCTCTTAGAGCCTCAATTTTCTCAAGTCTGTGAATTCAGACCACAAGATTAACAACAAAAAAATGGTACTTGGTATTAATATGGGTTGTGTACACAGTAGGTTCTGAGTGTCTACAGGGGCTATATTCATAGTAAGTACTCAATATCCACAAGGATCATATACACTGTAGACATTCAGTGTTCCCAGAAGACATGCACATACTTGGCACACAACATGTACTGTACATGCAGCAGACACTACATATTCATTGGGGCCATAAACACATGCAATATTCACAGGCCTCACATACACAGTCAGTACTCAATTGAACAGTTCTCTTGGGCTTTGTTCTGATTGCTAGGCATCAAATTCTCCCAGTCAAGAGGATTCCACAGGTTCAGGTTGTGGGTGAGAGGTGTTGGGAAGTGAAGAGGGGAATGTTTCCCTAGGATGCTGTGTCACTCTGGAGGGACTGACCTGCCTCTCCTGGGAGTAGATGCTCTTCTCAGTGTTCTGTTTCCCAGTCTTCAAAGGAGAAAAACAAAACATCAATCAGAAACTGTCCTAGATGCTGGAATGGCATCACCCACCTGTAGTCTGAGCTACTGGGGAAGGTGAGGGAGGGATAACCACTTATGTGCAGGAGTTTGAGAGAAGCATAGATGCCTACTGAAATTTGTCTAAAAAGTAAAATAACACATGAGCCAGTGAGATAGCTTAGCAGACAAAAGTGCTTGCTTCCAAGCCTAATGACCTGAATTCAATCCCTTGAACTCACGTGGCAGGAGGAGAACTCCTACAAGTCTTCCTCTGACCTCCATTCACACAAACATGTATGCCCCCTGGTCCCACACACAATAAATAAATGCTTTTTTTTTTTTTTTGGAGACCAGTAATACATGGTAGATATTTAATAATGGCACTTTGTTTTTCTTGACACAGAGTCCAGGATCCTCATCTCCCAAGGGAAGAATGAGTCCATGCAGGAGAAGATCACTGAGCAAATGATGCAGCTGAAAACTGAACTCTGTGAGTGAGAAAGCAGCAGTCCAAGCTGTTGGGTCTGTAGGGCCAAGTTTTGAGCCATAAGACCTCTTTGAGCCTCGGTTTCCTCATCTGTAAATTGAAAACACAAAGTAACAGCAAGGATGATATTTGCTCCTTACAGGGACTGTACACACATAAGAACTCACATCCCCAGGGGTTGTTTACAGGGTAGGCACTCAGTGCTCCAAAGGACCATGCATACATACCTTTGACATCTAATGTTCGCCGTGGTCATATGTACAGTGTAAACTCAATGTTCACAGTGCTGTACACAGAGTAGATATTCAATCCAATGTCTTGACTCCTATTCTGAACTCTATATATAAGTATATTTCTTCCTATCAGAGGAGTGGACAGGAACTCCTGGGCTTTCCTAGGGTTGGGGAGAGATTTAGGAAGCAGAGTAGGGAGTAGTTCTCCAGTGTGTTGTGTCAAGTGAGGACCTTCAGTCTGGAAGGCCTGAAGGTTGAAGAGAAAAGGAACATAGGTATTCATTCAAGTGTGGGCTCATTCTAACCCCCAACCCCAGCTCCAGGATTAGACTCCTTCTGAATGTTGACTCTCCCAGTCTCCAAGAAAATAAACATGGCATCAATCAGAAACCATCCCAGAAACTGGTATGGCAACCTGTGCCTGCAGTCCTAGCCACTGGGGAACTGGAAAGGGGATGTTTATTTGTGCCCGAATTTGTAACAAGCTGTGACATAATGTGGTTCATAAAATATGACATGAGATCTCCCAGGGATAGGCAATGGCACATAGTAACTATTTAATAATGGCAGTTCTTTACTTTTCTCTTCGTTTTTCTTGGCACAGTGTCCAGGATTCCCATCTTCCAGGGGCAGAATGAGTCTATGCAAGAGAAGATCTCTGAGCAGCTGATGCAGCTGAAGGCTGAACTTCGTGAGTGATCAGAAACCAGAGGTTCTGAGGCCTCCAGTCACTATAGGGGTCAATTTTCTTGAGTCATTGTACTTATTTATGCCTCAGTTGCTTCATCTGTGAATTGAGGCCACAAGTGGCAGCAAGGACAGCACTTGATGTTTACAGAGGCAGGCACCCAGTAGGCATTCAGTGTTGATAGGGACCATACACACATTAGATACTTGGTGTTTATAAGCACCATGCATACAGTAGGTACTCAGTATTCACAGGGTCATGCACACAGTACGTACTATGTGTTCATAGGGGCCATATGCACACTAGGCACTCAACATTTACAAAGCCTGTATTGGTCAGGTTCTCTGGGAGAACAAATTCTATAGAATGAATATTTATCAAAAGGCTCTACTAGATTAGTTTACACAATATGGTCTAACAAGTCCACAGTAGCTGTCTACATGCTGCAGAGGATGAGAACATGGTAGATGCCGAGTCCTTGAGTCTGGATGCCTCAGAGTCCTGATCTGGGGCCTGGAGGATTCCTGGAAAGCACAGATCATCAGGCCACAATGAAAATCTGAAGGTGTAGGGATCAACATCAGCAGAGAATAGATGCACCAGAGACAGCAACAGGGGAGATGGGAAGATGGACAGACACCAGCAGCCCTGCCACACTGGCAGGTGTTCCTGACCCTGTTAATCTTTCCTAGAAATACCCTCATAGCCCTGCCCTAAGGTGTGTCTCTTGGTTGTCATTCTAGATACAATCATGTTAACATCAATTGTGCTGTGAGCACAGTAGGGACTCCATTTTCACTGAATTTGTACACATAGTAGGCAGTCAGTGATCACAGGGACTGTGCAGAGTCATCACACAGTGTTCTTGAAGTTATGCACAGAGTAGAAACTCAATATTCAGAGGTAACATGCACATGTTAGGCTCTCAGTTAAGTCAGTCTACTGGCCTCTGTTCTCACCACACAGGAGAGGAAGTGGAGGCAAGACTCCTGGGTGTTAGGTCTCTGAATCTTTATAGGGAAAAACTGTCCCTGATCCTGGGTTGTGGTACTTGCCTGAAATCCAAGCTCCTTAGGAGGCCAAGGAATGTTGTATCCTTTTGCCTAGGAGTTTGAGAGGTTCCGAAAACAGGGTGAGCTCCATCTCAAAAGAGAAATGACATGTCCCTGGGAATGTAATTCAAGTCAGTGTACTCAGCTGCAGTTCCCCATCTTTTTTTCTTGGCCCAGTTTCCAAGATCTCCAGCTTCCCGGTAGAGGATGATTCTAAGCAGGAGAAGATCTACCAACAGCTGGTACAGATGAAGACTGAACTCTGTGAGTGAACAGAAACCAGAGGCCTCAGGAGCCTCAGGCAGCCGTTACTTTGGGTCAAATTCTTTGAGTTCTCAGAAATCTTTGAACTTCAGTTCCCTCCTCTAAATTGGGCCTATATTGTAGCAGCAAGGATAGCAATTGGTATTTATAGGAGTTCTGCAAACAGCAGGCACTCAATATTAACGGGGGCTGTGCACAATGAACACTGAGTGTGCATAGTTGTGCACACTTCAGGAACTCAGTGTTCACAAACACCATAAGCTCATCTTCTATCCTCTGTTCTGTACTTTATCCCCTACTCCTTCCAAACTAAAGAAAGTGGAGCTAGGACTCAGGAGTCCTCCTGAGTTCCCCTAGAGTTTCAAAGGGATGTAGAAAGCAGAAAAGAAATGGTTCCCCAGGATGCTGTGTCAAGGGAGGGCCCTGACTCTGGAGAGTTTGAAGGCTAATCAGGCACAAGATCACAGGCATCCTAACCGACTTCCCCAACAGTCCGCCTGTGTCGACTCTGCCCCTGGGACTGGACATTACTCCTAGGAAATTGTTACTTCTTCTCCAAGTCCCAGCGGAACTGGAATGACGCTGTCACAGCTTGCAAAGAAGTGAAGGCTCAACTAGTCATCATCAATAGTGATGAAGAGCAGGTACATTTAGTGGGACTCCATCCTTGTCTGGTCTGTGCACCTGGCTCCTGATCACTTAGGTTTAAGATAATTTGCCAGAGTTATGTGAGGAAAAGAAGAGATGGGGGTCCTGAGCCCTTGACATAGAACATTTGTGAGTGCTTTGGGGACACCTAAAATGCAGTAAATATCATCTCTGTACTGGTCACTATTTAGCCACCTCCTCTTGGAGAGATAAAAGTTTTGGTGTGCCTGCTAATTAAATAGCACAGCAGAAAAAGTGCTTGCCTCTAAGCCTCACACCCTGAGTTCAATTCCTAGGACCCCCGTGGTAATAGGAGAGAACCAACTCTTTAAGATGCCCTCTGACAGACATACCTGCACTGTGGCATATGCCCATCCAGACATAGAAGTAGACATAATTATAAGAAAAAATGAAGTCCTGACATGGGTCTGCTTCACAAGCTTGAAGACCTTGAGTTCAAATCCAAAGATATAGAGGAATGGGGTGAGATGGCTCAGTAGGTGAAGGCGCTTGCTGCCAAGCCTGACAGCCTGAAATTTATCCTCTGAACCTACATGGTTCAGAGAACCAACCCCTACAAATTGTCCTTTGACCTCTACATATGTGCTGTGGCATGTACACCCACACACATATATACATATGCACATATACATATTAATATGCACAGGCATATTACTATCATAAGACATATACATAGATAAGCATGCATACACAAATAACCTGATATGATATGTAATTCTTGTCAATTCTCCTGGTGTAAATATTCTCACCATGAACAGTTTCAAGTTTATAATGGGATGCCACTGAAGAACTGAAAAGAAAGGGTATGCATCTTAGGTAACCATGAATTAGCATCATTTGCTTCTATCACATTAAAGCCAGTCATGAGGAAATTCTATAGACTCATTCTATAGACTCAGAATTCTTAAGAGCCATCCAGCAACATTAGCAGAATGGGGGAGGGATGAACAGCTGTGTAATTCGTGTGTGTGTGTGTGTGTGTGTGTGTGTGTGTTGCTATCTTTCAGACAGGGTCTTACTCTAATTCTATCTGGCCTGGAACTCACAGAAATCCTGTGGGTTTCTGAGATTAAAGGCATGTACCTTCATGTCCATGCAGCTAGGTACCACCCTATGCCAAGTGAATGTGCTGCCATAGGCTACAGATGTAAAAATAGCTGACACCATCTGAGCACACATGAGTATTCATGGCCTGATATAGCATAAGGGGAAAAGATAAGATTGTAAGTAGAAGTTTCTGCATGAGTTTGGGGAGACAAGCTGAAAGTAGGAAACTCTCCCCTGACTGCCCCCCTCTTTACCTCCAGACCTTCCTGCAGCTGACTTCTAAGGCTAAAGGACCAACCTGGATGGGCCTGTCAGACCTGAAGAAGGAGGCCACGTGGCTCTGGGTAGATGGTTCTACTCTGTCAACCAGGTAGATTCAGTGAACAACCAGTAGTGAAGTTCAGACAGGTCTCTGATGTTCTGATAGCTACCTGTGAGTCTCATCCTCCTCTCCCTCGCCTCTTAGAAATAAGAGCCACCCATATTTGCTGATGGAAGGAAGTTTTCCTACCCATGCACAGATAGAATATCAGCAAATCCCACCATCAAAGCAACAAGAAAAACTTCCCCCTGAGGGGTGTTAATTTTAATGTGGGCTATTAGTAGAAAATACAAAATAAAGTAAGGCCACAGGGTGAGAGGACTATTAACATTAAAAGATAGCTTATTGGGTTGGGGATATAAATATGTTCATTAAGTAGCATAATGTTTGATCCCCCCATTGCATAGTCTGATATGCCTATAACACCAGCAGTTGGAAGGTAGAGGGAGAAGAATCAGTTCAATGTTATCTTCAGCTACAAAATGGGTTCTCAGACAGCATGGGCTACACAGGAAGGAAGAGGGAGGGGGAAAGAGAAAAGCAGGTAGGGAAGGAAATGTAAGGAAGGGGAAGAGGACAACAGTAGCTTAAAGGGAGTTTATAAAGATGCTCACTGATCCCACAGCACAACACAGAGAACATGGGGAAGAACCACAACAAATCAGGATAAAAAGGAAGGACACACTGTGGGAAAGAACCTTTACTTTGTTGTCCATGCATAAGAACAGGAGAGACAGGCTTAGCATCTATTAGTTTACCATATTAACTTTCTGATCCCTAATTGTCTTACACATGCTTGGCATGTGGCAGATGTATTGTGGACCAGAATGCAAGAACCCAGTAAGGAAGGCAAAATCCAGATTGATTGGTTTACACCAAAAAAAAAAATAAAAATAATAATAATAATAATAATAATAATAAAATAAAATAAAATAAAATGGAAAAACCCACACCACTCCTTCAATGTAGGATATAACAAGAGTCATTTTCCAAAGCCAACTGACCCAGGCATGCCCCCATCTCCAGAGGAAGGCCCATCTACAATATCCATTCTGGAAGGAGGTAAAGGCATTGAGTTTCAGAAAGCTAAAAACATGGCATGGTTCACAGCATGCCACTGGAGCAGACTAACGTTTTGCTGGCTGACTTTCCAGATTCCAGAAATATTGGAATAGAGGAGAGCCTAACAACATCGGTGAGGAAGACTGTGTCGAATTTGCTGGGGATGGCTGGAATGACTCTAAATGTGAACTCAAAAAGTTCTGGATCTGCAAGAAGTCTGCAACCCCATGCACTGAAGGCTAGCTCATCTCAGCTTCTACCTTCATTCCACTCTGCCAGGCAGATAGATGTGCCTTACTTTTGTGCCAGCTCCTTCACCCTGCCTGTTGGCCCCAGGGTAGTGAAAAAAGCTCTGGGATTCTTTTTTTTTTTTTTTTATCAGATTCTTCATCCTCTGCATTTATCCTAGTTTCATTTCTGTTGATGTGATAAAACTCTCAAACCAAAACCAACTAAGGCAGAAGGGGGTTCATTTTACCTTACATTCCAGATGAGAGCAGGGAGGTCAGGATGGCAGGAACTTAAGACAATTGGTCACATCACATCAACAGCCAGGAGGAGACAGGAGTGTGTGCAAGCTAACTCACACATTTGATTATTCTCAGTTCCATTTCCTACTCCTATAGTTTAGGACCCCTGCCTAGGAAATGGTGCCATTCATAGTTGACTGGATGTTCCCACTTCTGTTAACTTCAATAAGACAAGCCCCCACAGACATGCTCACTGGTCAACCCAATGCAGGCAATCCACCATTGAGCCTCTTCCCAAGTGACTATAGGCTGTGTCAGGTTGACTATCACAAAGGGACTCACTCACTATTGTCCTTTTGCTTTCAGGTTTCTCTGGGCTTAGGGCTCACTGTTGTCCCCCACTTCAGTGCAGTTGCATTCAGAACCTGGGTGGTCAGAACCTGGGTGGTTTCCATTAACCTGCTCCATCTTCCTCGCTGAGACACATACACTCAAAGGTCAGAAGAAGACATTGGTGTTCTCCTTGATAGCTCTTTACTCCCTTGAGACAGGAGTTGGAGTTCATTATTTTTTTTTAGCAAGGCTGGCAATCTGAAAGATCCAACATTTTTCTGTCTCCACTCACCTCCTAAATGAAGTTACAGTCACATGTGGCCATGCATGGCCTCTAACAATTACTAGGGCTTCAAGGTCAGGCCCTCTTTTTTGCACTTCAGCACTCTTATCCACTAAGCATCTCCCCGGCCATTTGTCTATTGTCAGGTAGTCTAGTTTACTGTTACTGTAATAAAGTCCTGACAAAATGCAAGTTGGAAGAGAAATGGATTATTTGACTTACAATTCCAGATTGCAGCTCATCCCTGCAGGGATATCAAGGAAGGAACTCGAATCAACTCATGATATTACATCCAAAAGCAGAGAGAATAAGTTGCGTGCGTGCCTATTTTTTCTACTGCAATACAGTCTCCCAACTCCAGAGAATGGTGCTGCCATATTAGGATGGGTTTCTGTTCAATTGACTTAAGACAATGCCCCCATAGATATTTCTGCAACCTCGCCCAAAATACACCTTATTAAGGCTATTCTTCTAGGTTGTGTCAAACTAGCAACTAAAGCTAACCATCACATCAAGTCCTATCTGCCTAGCCCCCTAAGACTTGATCCTATCTCTGTATACTTTCATTCTATCTGTTCACTTTCCATCAACCTGCCTGAAAACTTTTGGCTAGGAACCTTCCCTGGCCTCTGTAGCTCATCATGCAAACTAAAGCATGAAGATCATTCTTCTTCTCCATCTATGACATCTATGGCAGGCATCATCACACAAATATTTCAGCTTAGGTGCTGGAGAAACGGCTCAGCAGTTAAGAATGCACTCATTGCTCTCCCAGAGGAGCGTAGCTCTCAGCAACCATACCTGATGAAATTCCAGCTCCAGGGAATCTATCACCCTCTTCTGGCTTCTGTGGGCATTTGAACTTATGTGGGGTACACACACACATACACACACATTGTATATGTTATATATAATATATATTATATATACATATATGCATACACACATATGTATAATCAGCTGGTTCCTGTCTTGGAGATATCATGGTGGATACTGAGAGCTCCAAGATTTCTCCTCAGAAGAGAATGTCTTTTCCTTCTACTAGACAGTCTTCTATTCTATTCCATTGATCTGTGGTGCATGTGTGTGTGTGTGTGTGTGGTGCGTGTGCGCACACATACACAGGTACCACAATTTTTTTTTATTACTATGGCTGGGGCAGAAGTCACTGAGACCCTTCTTTAAGATCCCTATTAGCAAACTCCATAATTTTCCCAGACATTATCCATAAAGTTTGTTTGCCAGCATCTGACACAATCTGTTCAGGCCTTTGGCTGTGACTGTTTGTGGCTTTGGTTGTGGCTGTGGCCATGGCTGTATTCACTGAAATATCTATGACCACTCCCTTAAGATTGTTGAAAATCATATTTAGAACGTACTTGGTCAATATGACCATTTATGAAAACAGCAGTACTAAGTTTCCTCCAGGTGTATGGCCTCATCAGCTATGGATTTTTGGTCAGATTTTGTACCAGTCATGAATTCCTTCCTAAAGAGAAGGCATCAATACAGTAAGAAATAGTTGGTCACTCCCATAACAGTCATGCATCAGTGGGCACATATTTAATAAAGAAAATACAATACACAACCACTTTTCCAAACAACTTTTGCTTTGTTTTTTTTTTAAAGCCAATATTTACTTTTCATCTTTAGTCTTAATATAAATTTTAAAAAGATGTGTGTAAATACCTTTTTGCACATTCCTTTCCTAATGTCTTTTATCTCAGCTGAACATCTCAACCTCTTGTCCTTGCTCCTTCATCATAACATCTGGACTTAATATCTGGTCCCACAACTCTGCCTAAAATTTCTGTCTCTACTGGAGGCCACATTGGTACCAAAAGTCTCCTGCTCTATCAGAGACCACACTGGTATTAGGAAACAAAACAAAAACTTCAGTTACCTGGAACCTCAGAGGGCATGCCAGTTCCCAGAACCCCAGAATCCTAGAGGTTAGTTCACATAGGGCACCAAACCACTGGTGGAGACATACTACTAGACCTGAAGACTTATTGGTCATTAGAACCATAGGTTACTCAAACCAGAAGACCAGAAAGGAAACCAAAAGCAGTGGGAAAAAACATTCAACAAAGGTAAAGTCACCTAAACATATAATAACCAAAACCCAGATGACTAGAGGCCAGCATAAGAACACAGTCAACAATATCCAAGGCAATTACATCACCACCAGAACTATCCTCCTACAGAAAGCACTGAATTTTTTAACGCAGCTGAAGCACATGAAAATTACCTTAAGTTCAATCTTATGAAGATAATAGAGACCTTTAAAGAAGAAATGAAAAAAAAAAAACTTAAACAAATCAGTGGTGAGGGTGAAGGGGACAAACAGATAAAGGAATGTGTTTAAGATGTGAAAATAGAAATAGAAGAATAAAGGAAATACAAACTGATGTAATACTGGAAATGGAAAATCTAGGTAAGTTAACAGAACTTACAGACAGAAGTATCACTGACAGAATACAAGAGATGGAAAAGGATATCAGGCATAGAAGATAAGATAGAAGAAACTAATATGGCATTCAAAAAATTTATATCTAAAAAGGTCCTGACATGTTCAGGAAATCAAGGACCCTATAAAGAGACCAAACTTAAGAACAATAGGAATAGAAGAGGGAGATTTCCAGCTCAGAATTCTTAGGAAAAAATATCTAATCTAAAGAAGGTGATGCCTATAAAGGTACAAGAAACTTACAGAAGACCAAATATGTTGGACCAGAAAAGAAAGTCTTCCCAAGAGATAATAATCAAAACACTAAGTGTACAGAGGGAAGAATATTAAAAGCTAAAAGAGGAAAAGGCACAAAAAAAAAATCCCAACAACAACAACAAAAAAACATATAAAGGCAAACCTAGTAGAATTATGCCCTACTTCTCAACAGAAAATATAAAAAGCTAGGAAAGCATGGACAGATGTATTACAAACTCTGAAAGACCACAGATGTCAGCCCAGATGACTGTAACAAGGAAAACTTTCAATCACCACAGATGGAGAAAACAAGATATTCCATGTCAAACCCAAATTTAAATATGATCTTTCTATTAATCCAGCCCTACAGAGGATACAAGAAGGGAAACTTCAATACATGAAGGGTAACTACACCCAAGATGTCACGTCCGCTCTCGACCAGCAAGAACGACACGACCACCAGTCCTTCTAACAGCAGTTTATTCAGTCCTGTTTCTTCTTGTTTATATCTCCCCCGAGCCCTGGGCTCTCACTCTTAAATACTCTCAGTTCTCATCCATGCACAGCAGGCCACGCCACCTCACCAGGCACACAGCTTCAGCTAATCAGGGCAGCAGGGGCATATCTCCATCAAAATGGATTTACCGGTATCCTGGTACACCTGTGCAGCTCTCAAGATGTTTGTGGTTTATATGAGGAAATCAGGTGCAAGTCATACGACTTAGCTGCAGTCCCTGGCACCTTTGGGACTGCCGCCACACCCGCTCCCACACCAAGAAAACACAACAAATTAATTATTTCCCAGCAAAACAAAAAGAAGTGTGCGCACACGCACACACACACAGTACCATTTCCAACAACAAAAATAACAGGAACTAGCAATCATCGGTCTTTAATATCTCTCAACATCAATAGACTCAATTCCCCAATAAAAAGACACAGGCTAACAGACTTGATATGTAGACAGGATCCATTATGCTGCTGCATAAAAGAAACATAGATAGACACTACCTCAGCAACTAAGATAGACACTACCTCAGAGTAAAGTGTTGGGAAAAGTTTTCCAAGAAAATGGAGCCAAGAAACAAGCTGGAGTAGACATTCTAATACCTAATGAAACAGACTTTCAACCAAACATAATTAAAAGATATGTGAAAGGACACTTCATACTCATCAAAGGAAAAATCCACAAAGATGACATCTCAATTCTGAATATCCATGGAAGGGTAAAATAAGCACTACTAAAGCTCAGATCACACATTGAATCACACACAATCATATGGTGAGATCAACACCCACTGTCACCAATGGACAGGTCATTGAAAAAGAAGCAAAAAAGAGAAACAATGAAACTAACAGATGTTATGAACCAAATGGATCTAATAGATATCTGTAGAACTTTTCACACAAAAACAAAAAGAATATACCTTCTTCTCAGCACCACGTGGAAACGTCTCCAAAATTGAACATAATCAATATATATAATCAAGTATAAAGCAATTGTTGACAGATACAAGATGAATGAAAATAAACCCTTGCATCTAATCAGATCACTAAAGATTAAGGCTGGACTTTAACAACAGAAATAACAAACAGCCCACATAAACTCATGGAAACTGAACAACTTTTTACTCAATGATCATGTGGTCAGGGAAGAAATAAAAACAAAAATTAAAGAATTTCTAGAATTCAATGAAACTAAAGGCAGAACATATTCAAAGTTATGGGACACAATGAAGTCACTGCTAAGAAGCAAATTCATAGCATGAAGTACCTTCATAAAGGAACTTGAGAGGCCAGGGAGCACCTGGGGGAGCCATTTTGGGTCCTGGATCCCTCAATGACTAGTCTGCATAGGTGAGTGTGCAGACTATGGAAGCTACACAGCTTCTGGGACAGATCCCGTTTCAGGCTCCAGACATCTGGGCACCTTCCCCACCCCCCCAGAGGAGAGGTGTCTGCCCTACCCAGGAGGGCTCTGCCGCGGATCACATAGGGGAGATATTTTGGGTCCCAAATCCCACAGAGATTAGTCTGAGCAGATAAGAGTGCAGACTACAGAAGTGACACAGTTTCTGGGACAAGCCCTGTTTCGGGCCTTCATCCTCAGCCAGGAGGCAGGTCCGAACACCAGATATCTGTGCACCTTCCCTGCAAGAGGAGAGCTTGCCTGCAGAGAGTACTCTGTTGCTTATGCTCATATCTATGGTTCCGGATTTCTTTCCTAGGGTTTCTATCTCCAGAGTTGTCTCCCTTTGGGTTTTCCTTATTGTTTCTACTTTCATTTTTAGATCCTGGATGGTTTTGTTCAATTCCATCACCTGTTTGGTAGTGTTTTCCTGTAACTCTCTCTCTAAGGCATTTTTGTGTTTCCTCTTTAATGGCTTCTAGCTGTTTTCCTGCATCTCCTTCTTAAAGTCCTCCAACATCATCATCATAAGAAGTGACTTTAGATCCATGTCTTGCTTTGCTGATGTGATGGTGTATCCAGGAATTGCTATGGTGGGAGAGTTTGATCTGATGATGCCAAGTAACCTTGGTTTCTGTTGCTTCTGTTCTTATGCTTGCCTCCGGACATCTGATCATCTCAAGTATTTGCTGTCCTCAATATATCTGATTGGAGCTTGTCCTTCCTATAATCCCAGTTGATTTAAGACTCCTCAGAGTCCAGCTTTCTCTGTGATCCTTTGCTTGTGGGCTCCTGCGAACCTGAGATTCTGGTGTGTCAGAGTTCTTGGCAGTCAAGTTCCTCTGAGACCCTGAAATACTGGTGTGTCCAAGATCCTTTTAACCTGGGATCCTGTTGGCAAAGATCCTGGGCTTATTACAATGCCTGGAAGTGGTGTCTCCTTTGAGGAGCATGGAGCTGTCTAGTCAGTGGTCCTAAGATCATGTGGACAGTCCTCTAGGGACCGTGGGTGTGTCCTCTGACTCCGCACACAAGGCGACCGGGTACTGGTGCCAACCAGAAGGGCAAATTGATCCATTCTTATCTCCTTGTACAAAGCTCAAGTCTAAGTGGATCAAAGATCTCTATATAAGACCAGAGACACTGAAATTAATAGAGGAGAAAGTAGGGAAAAGCCTCGAAGATAGGGGCACGGGGGGAAATTCCTAAATAGAACAGCAATGGCTTGCGCTGCAAGATCAAAAATTGACAAATGGGACCTCATAAAATCGCAAAGCTTCTGTAAGGCAAAAGACACCGTCAATAAGACGAAAAAAAAAAAAAGCCACCAACAGATTGGAAAAGGATTTTTACCAATCCTAAATCAGATAGGGGACTAATATCCAATATATACAAAGAGCTCAAGAAGCTGGACTCCAGAAAATCAAATAACCCCATTAAAAATGGGGTTCAGAGCTAAACAAAGAATTCTCAACTGAGGAAAACCAAATGGCTGAGAAGCACCTGAAAAAATGTTCAACATCTTTAATCATCAGGGAAATGCAAATCAAAACAACCTTGGGATTCCACCTCTCACCAGTCAGGATGACTAAGATCAAACATTCAGGTCACAGCAGATGCTGGCAAGGATATGGAGAAAGAGGAACACTCCTCCACTGCTGGTGGGATTGCAAGCTTGTACAACCACTCTGGAAGTCACTCTGGAGGTTTCTCAGAAAATTGGACATAGTATTACCAGAAGATCCAGCAATACCTCTCCTGGGCATATATCCAGAAGATGTTCCAACTGGTAATAAGAACACATGCTCCACTATGTTCATAGCAGCCTTATTTATAATAGTCAGAAGCTGGAAAGAACCCACATGTCCCTCAACAGAAGAATGGATACAGAAAATGTGGTACATTTACACAATAGAGTACTACTCAGCTATTAAAAACAATGAATTTATGAAATTCTTGGACAAATGGATGTATCTGGAGGATATCATCCTTAGTGAGGTAACCCAATCACAAAAGAAGTCATTAGATATGCACTCACTGATAAGCGGATATTAGCCCAGAAACATAGAACATCCAAGATACAATCTGCAAAACACAAGAAAATCAAGAAGAGGGAAGACCAATGTGTAGATACTTCATTCCTCCTTAGGATAGGGAACAAAATACCCATGAAAGGAGTTACAGAGACAAAGTTTGGAGCTAAGACGAAAGGATGGACTATCCAGAGACTACACCACCCGGGGATCCATCCATAATCAGCCACCAAACCCAGACACTATTGCATATGCCAGAAAGATTTTGCTGAAGGGACCCTGTTATAGCTGTCTCGTATGAGGCTATGCCAGTGCCTGACAAATACAGAAGTGGATGCTCACAGTCATCTATAAGCTGGAACACAGGGCCCCCAAAGGAGAAGCTAGAGAAAGCACCCAAGGAGCTGAAGGGGTCTGGAATCCTATAAGTCGAACAACAATATGAACTATCCAGGACCCCCAGAGCTCGTGTCTCTAGTTGCATATGTAGCAGAAGATGACCTAGTCAGCCATCACTGGGAAGAGAGGTCCCTTGGTCTTGCAAACTTTATATGTCCTAGTATAGGGGAATGCCAGGGCCAAGAAGCAGGAGTGGGTGGGTAGGGGAGCAGGATGGAGGCAGGGTATAGAGAACTTTCGGGATAACATTTGAAATGTATATAAAGAAAATATTTTTAAAAAATAAATTAAAAACAAAGAAACTGGAGAGATTTCACACTAGCAGCTAAACAGCACATCTGAAAACTCTAGAACAAAAAGAAGCAAATACACGCTAGAGGAGTAGAGGGCAGGAAATAGTCAAACTCAGGCCTAAAATCAATCAGTTAGAAACAAAAAGAACAAAACAAAGAATCAACAAATCCAAAACCTGGTTCCTTGAGAAAATAAACAACATAGACAAAACCTTAGCCAAAGTAACTAAAAGGCACAGAGACAGTATCCAAATTAATAAAATCAGAAATGAAAAGGAAGACATAACAACAGGAACTAAGGAAATTTTAAAAATCATCAGGTCTTACTTCAAAAACCTGTATTCCACAAAACTGGAATCTAAACAAAATGTATGATTTTCTAGACAGATACAAGTTAACCAAAGTTAAATCAAGATCAGGTAAACCATCCAAACAACTCTATAACTCCTAAGGAAATAAAAGCACTCATTAAAAGTTTCCCAACCAAAAATAAAAACGGCCCAGGGCCAGATGGGTTTTGTCTTAGTTATGGTTTTACTGCTGTGAACAGACACCATGACCAAGGCTACTCTTATAAGGAGAACATGTAATTGGGGCTGGCTTACAGGTTCAGAGGCATTTAGATGGTTTAAGCATTAGGGTGACTGTGGTCTCATAGAATTAATTAGGAGATGCTCCTTCTGTTTCTGTTTTGTGTAATGGTTTGAGGAGTACAGCCCATTATCATCAAGGCAGGAGCATGGTGGCATCCAGGCAGGCATGGTGCAGGAGAAACTGAGAGTTCTGTATCTTCATCTGAAGGCTGCTAGCAGAATACTGGCTTCCAGGCAGCTAGCACGAGGGACTTAAAGCCCACACCCACAGTGACACACCTACTCCAACAGGGCTATACCTCACAACAGTGCGACTCCCTAGGCAAAGCATATACAAACCATCACTGTTTTACTGCAGAGTTCTACCACATTTTCAAAGAAGAGCTAATACCAGTACTCCTCAAACCATTACACAAAACAGAAACAGAAGGAGCACTTCCTAATTAATTCTATGACACCACAGTCACCCTAATGCCTAAACCACACAGAGACTCAACAAAGAAACAGAATTTCAGACAAATTTTACTAATTGACATTAACACAAAAATAGAAAACTCTCACAAACAGAATCCAAGAACACATCAAAACATCATTCACCATGATCAAATAGGGATGCAGAGATGGTTCACACTACAAAATCCATCAATATAATCCACCATATAAACAAACTCAAAGGAAAAAAAACCCACATGACCTTCTCAGTAGATGCTGAAAAGTCCTTTGACAAAGTCCAACATCCCTTCATGTTAAAAGTCTTGGGGAGATCAGGGATTCAAGGTACATACTTAAACATAGTATAAGCAATATACAGCAAGATAATAGCCAAGATTTAATTAAATGGAGAGAACTTTGAACCAACTCCACTAAAATCAGAGACAAGACAAGGCTTCCCACTCTTTCCCTATCTATTCAATATAGTACTTGAAGTTCTAGATTCTGCAATAAAACAACAAAAGAAGATCAAGGGAATTCAAATTGGAAAGGCAGAAGCCAAAGTATCACTATTTACAGAAGATATGATAGTATACCTAAGCAACCCCCAAAATTCTACCAGAGAACTCCTACAGTTGATAAACATCTTCAGTAAAATGGCTGATTAAAAAATTAACTCAAACAAATCAGTAGCCATCCTTTATACACAAGATAAACAGGCTAAGAAAGAAATCAGGGACATGACACAACACCCTTTACAATAGCCACAAAAAATATAAAATATCTCGGTGTAACTCTAACCAAGCAAGTGAAAAACCTATATGACGAGAACTTCAAGTATCTGAAGAAACTGAGAAAGATATCAAAGGATGGAAAGATCTCCCATCCTCATGGATCAGTAGGATTAATATAGTAAAAATGGCCATCTTACCGAAAGCAATCTACAGATGAAATGCAATCCTTATCAAAATTCCAATACAATTTTTTATGGACCTTGAAATAGCAATTCTCAACTTCATATAGAAAAACAAAAAACCCAGGATATGCATAACAATCCTGAATAATAAGAGAACTTCTGTAGGAATCATCATCCCTGACCTCAATATGTATTACAGAGTAGTAGTGATTTTTAAAAACTGCATGGTATTAGTATAGAAACAGAGAGTTTGATCAATGCAATTGAACCAAAGACACAGAAATGAACCCACACACCCACAGACACTTGATTTTTGACAAAAAAGCCAAAACCATGCAATGGGAAAAAAAAGAAAGCATCTTCAACAAATAGAGCTGGCATAACTGAATGTCTGCATGTAAAAGAATGCAAATACATCTATATTTATCCCCCTGCACAAAACTCAAATCCAATTAGATCAAAGAGAGAGTTTGATCAATGCAATTGAACCAAAGACCCAGAAATGAACCCACACACCCATAGACACTTGATTTTTGACAAAAAAGCCAAAACCATGCAATGGGAAAAAAAAGAAAGCATCTTCAACAAATAGAGCTGGCATAACTGAATGTCTGCATGTAAAAGAATGCAAATACATCTATATTTATCCCCCTGCACAAAACTCAAATCCAATTAGATCAAAGACCTCAACATAAAATCAATACACTAAATCTAATAGAAAAGAAACTGAAAAATATCCTTGAATGCATTGGTACAGGAGACAATTTCCTGAACAAACACTAATGTCTCAGACTGTAAGATCAACAATTGATACGTGGGACAGTATGAAACTGAAAATCTTCTATAAGTTAAATGATACTGACACTAGGACAAAACAGCAGTTTGCCGATTGGGAAAAGTTCTTCACTAACCCTACATTGGATAGAAGATTAATATCCAAAAGATATAAAGAACTCAGGAAGTTAGACTCCAACAAACCAAATAGCCCAACCCACCCACAAAATTTTCCATCCAAAATTTGTCCTGTCTAAAAGAAATACAGGGACATAGATGGAGCATAATCTGAGGGAATGGCCAACCAATAACCAGCTCAATCTGAGATCCCTCCCACAAGCAAGCACAAATCTTTGACGATATTAATAGCAATTAATATTCTGTTATGCTTGCAGACAGGAGGCTAGCATAACTGTCCTCTGAAAGGTTTTACCCAGCAGCTGACTGAAACAGATACAGATACCCAAGCCAAACATTGGATGGAGGTCAGGGACTCTTATGAAAGAGTTGGAGGAAGGGTTGAAGGCCCTGAAGGAGATAAAAACTTCAAGGAAGACCAACAGAGTCAATAACTTGGACCCCTGGGAACTCTCAGAGACTGAGCCAACAACCAAAAAGCATACACAAGTTGGACCAAGGTCCCCAGCACATATGGGTGCTATGTCTGGCCATAGTGGGAGTGTTTGCACCTAATCCTACACAGACTTGATGTGTCGGTGTTGGGGCATACCAAGAGAGGGCTCCACACTCTCAGAGTAGATGGGGAGGAAGTATGGGGAAGAGAATCTCTGAGAAGGGGATAGGAGGAGTGACAACATTTGTACGTAGATACAGAGATGATAGATAGATAGATAGATAGATAGATAGATAGATAGATAGATAGATAGTAGATAGATAGATAGATAGATAGATAGATAGATAGATGAATAAAAGAAATCAGAGAGATCTCGTAATAGCAATTTAACAGCATCCTTGAAAGCTCTAGAACAAAAAGAAGCAAACACACTCAAGAGGAGTAGACAGCAGGAAACAATCAAACCCAGATCTAAAACTCAATAAAACAGAAACAAAAAGAACAGTACAAAGAAACAATGAAACAAAGAGAATATCAACATAATAGACAAACCTCTAGCCAAACTAAAAGGAAGAAAAATAATATCTAAATTAAGAAAAGAAGAAACAAAAAAGGGGGACATAACAGATACCAAGGAAATCCAAAGAATCATTAGTTGATACTTCAAAAATATACACTACAAAGGATTGGAAAATCTAAAAGAAATGGAATTTTTTTCTGATAAATACCACTTCCCTAAGTTAAATCAAGATCAGATAAACCATTTAAATATATGTAGTAGGAGGCCAGCCAGTGGCCTACATGAACCGGGTATTTCTGGAAGGCAGGCTGGGGCTGAAAGAGAGACTATGGTGAGTAAAGAATGAAGCCAAGACAAATTTTTCTCAAATCAAGGCCTGCGAGTTTACTAAGAGACTGTGCTTATAAGGGGAAAGCCCCACACACACACCCCGCCAGTCCATTCTTGGTGTCTGGAGCCAGCCTGTAGGATAGGATGTGTCTCCAGAATGTCTCAAGGGTCTCTCAGCAGGTAGCAGAGTCTCGGAGAAGAGCAGCAGTAGTTGACATAACAATATAGCCATCTAAGTTGGAAGGCTACACCCCAGGTGATCTCATATTCAGTGGCAGCAAAGTCTGAATCAGCCTGCTTCAAGGCTGGGGGAGGCTGCAATTTTCCCCCTGATTATATAATAAAAATAGCTGGACTGAGATATAAAATTTATTTATGCTCCATAGTCCTGCCTGGGAGTTATGGTGGCTGGCGGCCATGCCTGGCTTGGGGACTCAGATTTTCCTGAGCCATTCTTATCTGTCAAGGAGCATATATGCAGCTTGTTTGTGTTTATTTTACACAAACATGGCTCTGTGGTGTATTATTAACAAACCACGGCCTCTTGACATGTACCTCTGTCTTAGATTGATATGACTCCAAAATCTGGTTGCCCATCATTGACTGACCAGCCCTCATAGCACACATTATTCCCAAATCAAACCAAAGGCACAATATATACGTAGTATGCTTCTTCATATTGATGAATTTCTGCCACCTGTGCTTGCTGGAGGCAAGGCTGCACGCTTGCTGAAATCTGTAAGGAGAGACTGACCTGCTTGAAAAACAAAGTCAAGATAGTTGAAAAGGAACAGGATAAAAGCTTCTTTGAGGAAGTCCAGGTATTTTATTCAGTTGCAAATTAGCAACAATCAATCTCAGACTCTGACCTCCAGGTGTGGGGAAGGTGACTTTGAGAATTAGCAGAAAAGCTGAAATTTCTCTGAAAGTGGAGGCTGTGCTCCAAATTAACTTTTTAGGGTAAAAAGGATGTTTAGCCATCAACGAGGTTAGAATCATACTTACTAGAAGATTCAGATTCTGTGTCCACTAGACAAACCAGTCTTTCAGGCAGCCATCGCCCTCTGTCTTCTTTTTGTGAAAAAACACAGACAGAACCTCTTCCTCAGATTAAAACGGGGTCTGGACCATTCCACATATTAGTTAATGGGTTCTGCCATGTAACCATGGCATAAAAACTGGAAGTAACTGGATGCCAGTGTCGATCTGCTGCAGACTGACCTTTAACATCAGTTTGCAAGAAATTTAAAATGAACAAGACAAAAGCAAGATGAGCTTTTGGTGACTTTGGGGGGTATAACTAACCCTGTTTTGTTTTTGAAAGCCAATTTTTTAGTGCAATGAGCACGTTCAACAATTCATTGTCCCGTGGGGCTATAACGAATTCCAGTTTTATGTTTGATACCAAATTCCTTACAAAATGAAGTAAAATTGTTGCCAGGATAGGATGGCCCATTATCAGTCTTAATGAGTTTAGGCAATCCCATAGCATTAAAGGCTTGTAAACAATGATCAATGACATTTCTAGATGCCTCTCCAGTGTGTAGAGGAGCAAAAAGAAATCCTGAACATGTGTCAATACAAACATGTATATATTTTAATTTTCCAAATTCCGCATAATGAGTTACATACATTTGCAGCAATTGATTTAGTATAAGTCCTCAAGACTTAACACCAATATGTGGAAACAGGTAGGAAATGAGGACACTAAGAACAATTTTTTTACAATTTGACATGCACATTCTCTAAAAATACCAAAATATTATCTTCAGCCATTACTGTTTTGATTATATAAAACCGAGATTATATGGCCAATTATTCTTATGTAAGGCCTGTAATCTGCCTGAGATATAAATCTAGCATGGCATTGCCTTAAGAGATTTTGTCCAGGAAATCTAGAACAAATTTTTTTCATCAATTCTCATTTTGTGTATTATTTTATTTTTTATTTTTTAAATTATTTTTTAATTTTTTAATATTTTTTATTATGTATTTTCCTCAATTACATTTCCAGTGCTATCCCAAAAGTCCCCCATATCCTCCCCCCCCCACTTCCCTACCCACCCATTCCCATTTTTTTGGCCCTGGCGTTCCCCTGTACTGAGGCATATAAAGTTTGTGTGTCCAATGGGCCTCTCTTTCCAGTGATGGCTGATAACTAAGCCATCTTTTGATACATATGCAGCTAGAGTCAAGAGCTCCGGGGTACTGGTTAGTTCATAATGTTGTTCCACCTATAGGGTTGCAGATCCCTTTAGCTCCTTGGGTACTTTCTCTAGCTCCTCCGTTGGGAGCCCTGTGATCCATCCAATAGCTGACTGTGAGCATCCACTTCTGTGTTTGCTAGGCCCCCGCATAGTCTCAAAAGAGACAGCTATATCTGGGTCCTTTCAGCAAAATCTTGCTAGCTTATGCAATGGTGTCAGTGTTTGGAGGCTGATTATGGGGTGGATCCCTGTATATGGCAGACGCTAGATGGTCCATCCTTTCGTCACAGCTCCAAACTTTGTCTCTGTAACTCCTTCCATGGGTGTTTTGTTCCCAATTCTAAGAAGGGGCAGTGTCCACATTTTGGTCTTCATTCTTCTTGCGTTTCATGTGTTTCCCAAATTGTATCTTATATCTTGGGTATTCTAAGTTTCTGGGCTAATATCCATTTATCAGTAAGTACATACAATTTGAGTTCTTTTGTGATTGGGTTACCTCACTCAGGATGATGCCCTCCAGGTCCATCCATTTGCCTAGGAATTTCATAAATTCATTCTTTTTAATAGCTGAGTAGTACTCCATTGTGTAAATGTACCACATTTTCTGTATCCATTCCTCTGTTGAGGGGCATCTGGGTTCTTTCCAGCTTCTGGCTATTATAAATAAGGCTGCTATGAACATAGTGGAGCATGTGTCTTTCTTACTAGTTGGAACATCTTCTGGATATATGCCCAAAAGAGGTATGGCAGGATTCTCCAGTACTACTATGTCCAATTTTCTGAGGAACCGCCAAAGTTATTTGCAGAGTAGTTGTACAAGCATGCAATCCCACCAACAATGGAGGAGTGTTCCTCTTTCTCCACATCCTCGCCAGCATCTGCTGTCACCTGAATTTTTTATCTTACCCATTCTGACTGGTGTAAGGTGGAATTTCAGGGTTGTTTTGATTTGCATTTCCCTGATGATTAAGGATGCTGAACATTTTTTCAGGTGTTTCTCAGCCATTCGGTATTCCTCAGGTGAGAATTCTTTGTTTAGCTCTGAGCCCCATTTTTAATGGGGTTATTTGATTTTCTGGAGTCCACCATCTTGAGTTCTTTAAATATATTGGATATTAGTCCCCTGTCTGATTTAGGATTGGTAAAGATCCTTTCCCAATCTTTGGTGGTCTTTTTGTCTTATTGACGGTGTCTTTTGCCTTACAGAAGCTTTGCAGTTTTATGAGGTCCCATTTGTCAATCCTCGATCTTACAACACAAGCCATTGCTGTTCTATTCAGGAATTTTTCCCCTGTGCCCATATCTTCGAGGCTTTCCCCCACTTTCTCCTCTATAAATTTCGGTGTCTCTGGTTTTATGTGAAATTCCTCGGTCCACTTAGATTTGACCTTAGCAGGAGATAGGAATGGATCAATTCGCATTCTTCTAGATGATAATCACCAGTTCTGCTAGCACCATTTGTTGAAAATGCTGTCTTTTTTCCACTGGATGGTTTTAGCTCCCTTGTCGAAGATCAAGTGACCATAGGTGTGTGGGTTCATTTCTGGGTCTTCAATTCTATTCCATTGGTCTACTTGTCTATTGCTATACCAGTACCATGCAGTTTTTATCACAATTGCTCTGTAGTACAGCTTTAGGTCAGGCATGGTGATTCCACCAGAGGTTCTTTTATCCTTGAGAAGAGTTTTTCCTATCCTAGGTTTTTTGTTATTCCAGATGAATTTGCAGATTGCCCTTTCTAATTCGTTGAAGAATTGAGTTGGAATTTTGATGGGGATTGCATTGAATCTGTAGATTGCTTCTGGCAAGATAGCCATTTTTTTTACATTGTTGATCCTGCCAATCCATGAGCATGGGAGATCTTTCCATCTTCTGAGATCTTCTATAATTTCTTTCTTCAGAGACTTGAAGTTTTTATTATACAGATCTTTCACTTCCTTAGTTAGAGTCACGCCAAGATATTTTATATTATTTGTGACTATTGAGAAGGGTGTTATTTCCCTAATTTCTTTCTCAGCCTGTTTATTCTTTGTGTAGAGAAAGGCCATTGATTTGTTTGAGTTAATTTTATATCCAGCTACTTCACCGAAGCTGTTTATCAGGTTTAGGAGTTCTCTGGTGAAATTTTTAAGGTCACACATATATACTATCATACCATCTGCAAAACGTGATATTTGACTTCTTCTTTTCAAATTTGTATCTCCTGGATCTCCTTTTGTTGTCGAATTGCTCTGGCTAGGAGTTCAAGTACAATGTTGAATAGGCAGGGAGAAAGTGGGCAGCCTTGTCTAGTCCCTGATTTTAGTGGGATTGCTTGGATTACATTGATGGATTTCCATATATTAAACCATCCCTGCACCCCTGGAATAAAACCTACTTGCTCAGGATGGATGATTGTTTTAATGTGTTCTTGGATTTGGTTAGCGAGAATTTTATTGAGTATATTTGTATCGATATTCATAAGAGAAATTGTCTGAAGTTCTCTATCTTTGTTGGATATTTCTGTGGGATAGGTATCAGAGTAATTGTGGCTTCATAGAATGAGTTGGGTAGAATACCTTCTACTTCTATTTTGTGGAATAGTTTGTGCAGAACTGGGATTAGATATTCTTTGAAGGTATGATAGAACTCTGCACTAAACGCATCTGGTCCTTGGCTTTTTTTGTTGTTGTTGGGAGACTATTAATGACTGCTTCTATTTCTATAGGGGATATGGAACTGTTTAGATCGTTAACTTGATCCTGATTTTTATTTGGTAACTGGTATCTGGTTTTATTTCCAAGCCTTGGCCTTACAATTATAGAAGTTGCTGTGGGAAAGACGTCAACCATTATATATTGGACATGTCCGTGCCCATAGTGGGCTTCCAGGACCCTTAAGTAGGGGAAATGATATTGTGGATAATTGTACTCATGCGGAGTTCATATTTTTAGCATCCCCTATGGAGTTAGCCTTACAATTTCATTCTAAATTTCATGTTAATGCTAAAACTCTGCAGAGAAAATTTGGAATCTCTAGAGCACAAGCTCGGGATGTAGTCACTACCTGTGGACGTTGCCTTGAGTTTCAACATCCACCTTCTTATGGAGTGAATCCTAGAGGATTGCTCCCTCTACAGGTGTGGCAGATGGATGTGACACATTTTTCAGAATTTGGCAAACAGAAATACGTGCATGTATCCATTGACACATGTTCAGGAATAGTTTATGCATCTCCCATGGCAGGGGAAAAGGCCTCCCATGTTATACAGCATTGTTTGGAGGCCTGGGCAGCTTGGGGTAAACCCCAACAACTTAAAACAGACAATGGCCCTGCATATACTGCCAAAACCCTGGTGTCTTTTTGTCAACAGATGGAAGTACAAGTTAAACGCGGCCTGCCATATAATCCTCAAGGCCAAGGAATCATTGAATGAGCACATAGAACCTTAAAAGAATTATTAATAAAACAAAAGGGAGGAATAGGCTATGGCCATACCCCAAAGATAAGAATCTCATTAGCTCTTTTTACCTTAAATTTTTTACAGTTGGATAAGGAAGGTTGCTCTGCTGCTGAACGACATGCTAATGCCAGCCCCAGTAAACTGGGGTATGCTAAATGGAAGGATGTGCTTACAGGATCATGGAATGGTCCAGATCCCATGTTAGCCTGGGGGAGAGGGTCTGTTTGCATGTTTCCACAGAATCGCGCAGAGCCAGTGTGGGTTCCAGAGCGGCTAGTGTGACGTTGTCAAAATGAAGAAGTTGATCTTGCTGGTGATGAGCATGTGTCTGCCCCTGATGGGTGCAGAACCCAGATGGGGAATACTGTCGGTATTTAAATTGGACTGTAAAATTTGATGGCAAGATGAATGAGCTTCACTCAGCAATTGTCACCGTGAATTCTACCTGAGTGGATCCTGGCTTGGCATCGGGAAAGAATGGACTGGGATAGGTGCCCTCGCTGTGGCCCTTGTTTTGGCATGCATGTTGTGTGTATGGTGTATGTGTTAGTTGCGGAATGCCCAGGTCCACACTGCCGCCATGGTGGTGCAAGCTTTTGCCGCAGTGGAAGCAGGGCAGTCACCTCAGATTTGGCTTGCTGCCATGAAGAATGAACAATGAAGCCATCGCTCCATAGGGTTGTACAGCTAAGCACTACACAGAGGTTAGTCTGGAAGCTGTTTGACAATCTCTGGGAGGTATGTCTGATTGCATGAGGGTTGAGTGTCCTAGTGTCCTTCCCCCAGGAAAAATGGCACGGGAGCAGGTCAGGGTTGCTCTGGGTAAAAACCTGTGAGCCTAAGAGTCAGTCCCATACATGGCCCCTATTTCTGCACACTGGGGATCAGACCTCTATCTTCACCCATGGAGCTTGCTTCAAAAGAATATAAAAGGGGGAATTGTGGGAAGCCATTCCTGACTTCCTGGCCAGCCAGATGGAAATCTATTCCAGGCTGTAAACAAGCCCATGTTTGGTGGATGGCCCGCCCTTAATCCCTGATTGGCTGAGCAATCCTGACTGGTGAGGTGATGTGACCTGTGGTGATTGGTGGGGGCATGGTTGTGGCTGGAGGGGAGAAAAACACTTGTAACCAGGGAGGTTGGGGGATTTGAAGAAAGAAGCTGCCTGAGTAAAACTACTTTAAGAAGAACCGGTGGTTGCATCTTTCTTGCTGGCCGAGTTGGACGTGACAGTTGTCTCTGTTTAGAGATTGATCCTCTGGTGATTCTGTTACCCTCTATCAGCAGACATGGGAGACTAGCTCTCTCCTCTGAGTTTCAGTGGTCAGAGCACTCTCTGCAGGCAAGCTCTCCTCTTACAGGGAAGGTGCACAGGTATCTGACCTCCTTCCTGGCCAAAGACAGGACCTTTCCCAGAAGCTGTGTTGCTTCGGCCTGTCACAGAAGCTGTTAGCTTCTGTAGTCCACACTCTCACCTGTGCAGACTACTTTCGGTGGTGTCTCAGAACCAAGATTTCTTCTGCTGATTCTGAGCCAAAGCCCTCCTGGGCTGGGCAGACACCTGTCCTCTGGCTGGGAAGGTGGCAGGATGTCTGGGGCCTGAAAAGGGGGCTGCCTTAGAAGATCTGTGGCTCCCGCCTGTCCCAGAAGCTGTTAGCTTCTGTATTCCACACTCTCACCTGTGCAGAATACTCTCGGCAGAGTCCCGGAACCAAGATGTCTGCTGCCGATTCTCAGGCAACACGGAATGCAAACTTCTATTAGCTACTCTGGAAATCAATATGGTGGTTTCTCAGAAAACTGGTAACTGACGTAGCTCTAGACCCAGATATACCACTCCTGGGCATATACCCAATGGATGCTCTATTCTACCACAAAGAGACTTGGTCAACTATGTTTATAGTAGCTTTATTCATAAAATCAAGAAAGTGGAAACAATCTAGTTGCCCCTCAACTGAAGAATGGATGAAGTAAATGTGGTTAATTTACTTGTGGTGTTTTACTCTGTAGTTAAAGACAACATCATGAACTTTGCAGGCAAATGGACAGAATTTGGGTAAAAAATCATCCTAAGGTAACCCAGACTCTGAAAGACAAACTGAGAAGGCTAGGCTGACTCCATGACAGGCTTTAAATTGGCAGTTCAGGAGACTAGACCTAAGGACTGGTCAAGTCCAAGCAAGCCCAGACAAGTCGGTTACGAGAAAAAAAAAAAAAAAACAGGCTTCAGGCAGCCAGTCAGAAACTGCCCTGCCATCAGAAGCTGTCCTGAAGCAAGGGCAATGGGTCAGCAACAGTTTCCAGACCTCCCCAGTACTGGTGTGGAGGAACCAGAAGGATTCTCAGGGCTCACTGGACAGCCAATCTAACTGAATCAATGAGCTCAAGCTTCAATGGCAATCTGTGTCAAAAATAAGGTGAAATGGGTCAGCAAGATGGTTCAGTAGATAAAGGCATTTGCCTCCAATCCCAATAGCCTGAATATGACCCCCAGTTCCCACATAATGGAAGAAAAGAACCAACTCCCAGCTTCCACGGGTGTCTTTGCTACCCATGAAGAGTAACAACAAAAACATGCATCCTTTTTTCATTCAATATGTGCTGACCCTTGGGACCATTTGATTCTCCTTAGTTTACAATGAGGACCATAGAGTCAGATTAGCTGTGTTCAGACATCAGCTCACCATGAAATAGCTGTGTGACTATTAGCCTGTTACCTAATCTGGGTGTACAGAAATGGAAAGATGATCATGTGCTACAGCATAGAGAGGTAAAATAAGTAGATCTGCAGCAGGCATTGCATTGATAAGAGTATGTTTTGTCCATCAATACACCAGAGTTGGCAGAAATCACAGCGAGCCCCTATGCTAGCAAAGCAGAGAAGCACGAATTAGTGGGGGCAGAATAACCAGAAATATGGGTTATGGCTCTCCAATCCTTAGCACAAGTGGAAAGTACATAGCAAAGTAGACGTACTCTATAGGCTGTTAGCTTTGATAAAGGTGTCCCATAAATTTGGTCACAAGATGAATAGATCACATCTTTCTGGTATACACCCTAGTCTTCCCAAACCTCTCCCTAAAAAATTCCTGGGTTGCCTGGCACCAGATGAGCTGTGTCAGGGGTGCGGTTCCTCCCTCTAACTCTTCAGCATTGTACTCAGTTCCTTTTTTCTCTTCCTATCAGAATGTCTAGGAAGTGGGCATTAGGGGACAACAGAAGCTGTGTTCTCTCAAAGTCCCAGGCACTAGTAACCATGAGTGACTCCACGGAATCAAAGACACAGCAAGTGGGCATTCCAGGTAAGGATGGGCTAGGACTGTGGGATCTCTGTGAAGGAGGCCTGAGGGGCAGCTTGTGGCGGAGCCTACCCAGGCTCTGACTGGTTCTCTGTTTCTCCAGAGGATGAAGAGTGTTTGATGAGTGGCACCAGGTATTCTGATATCAGCTCCCGATTACGAACAAAATTTGGAATCAAGAGTTTGGCAGGTACAGCAGGGTGAGGGCCTGGGGGAAGTGGATGACCTCCCCCAGAAGTGGGTCCTGGGAAACTGGAGTTGAGATCCTAAACTTCTCATTCAGTCCTGGGAGATGGAGGTTGGGGGAATAGAATTGTGGGCCATAGGAGGTAGAGGCACAGAGTCCAGACTCATGTGCCCTGCAGGAGGAGGATAGCAGCAATAAGTCTATCTTTTGGGGTCACACTGAGTCAAGGCCACTATGATTCTAATACAACTACCTTCTGTTCTGCAGAGTATACGAAGCAGAGCCGTAACCCCTTGGTCCTGCAGCTGTTCTCCTTCCTGTTCTTGGCTGGGCTTCTGCTGATCATTCTGATCCTAGGTCAGGAGCAATGAAAGGCTCAGTTCTCTGATCTGGCTCTAGGGTCTGTCTGGGAAAGTGATGGGGAATTCAAGTTGAGAGCATAACCTCCAGTGGTGCTAGGAACTCCTCAGGGACATCTCCCCCATCTCTGGCACACCAGGGAGGGGAGGGGAGGGGAGGGGAGGGTCTCAGAGAAGGGCTATGTCCCCATTTCTCTTGATAGGCCACCTTTCTCTGGGTGTCTAGTTTCCTAGCCTTTAGAGGTATTAACAAAGGACAGGAGAGTTGTTTCAACAGTTAGAGCACTTACCGTTATTCTAGAGACCTAGGTTTGGTTCTCAGCATATACACCATGGCTCACAACCATCTAAAACCCCAGTATCAGGGTATCTAATACCTTCTTCTGAACTCCTAAGACACAAGACAAACACATGGAGTATACATGCACACAGGCAAAACAGTCATACACATAATAAATGAATAAATAAACAGATAACTAATCAAGCAAATACATGTTTAAAGACATCAGGCAGAAGTTTTCCTAGACACTGAGGTGGAAGCATGTGCCTGAAATTCTAATTACTTGTGAAGCTGAGATAAGATGAGGACATATGCCCAGGAGCAGGAGAAGTCAGTGCCAAGATAGTAAGACCCACCCTCCAAAACAAAAAACAAACAAACAAACAAAAAACCAACAACATAATGTCCCAAGGGACCCAGTGCAGGCCACAGCAAAAAGGAGTATAACTACGGGTTTTAATAACTACAGGTGTTTCTTTTTTTTTCCCTATCTCGGCTAAGTGTCAAAGGTCCCCAGCTCAGAGGTTCAGAACAAAATCTACCAGGAGCTCATGCAACTGAAGGCTGAAGTTCATGGTAAGTGGCCAGAGACCAGGGATTCAGGCCCTCAGGTCTCCATGGGAGGGGAGTCAGTTTCCTTCAGTCAACAGACTCTTTGAGTGTCAATTTCCTTCTCTGTGAATTGATATCACAATATAATACTGAAAATAGAACTTGGTGTTTACAGGGGCCATATACCCAGTAGGCATTCAGTATTCACAGAAATTATATGCAGCATAGGCAATGCTCACAATATCAATTCACACAACAGACATTCAGTGATCAAAGGGGTTATGTAAACAGTAAGCATACAATGTTCATAGGGTCCATGCATGCAGCAATCACAGGAGCCATGCATATAGACGGAATTAAGTGTTAACAAGGGCCATGTACACCATGGGCACTCTAAGTTCACAGAGGGGTTGTGCACACAGTAGGCACTCAGTCAAGCTAGTCCTGACTTCTGTGCCGAACTCTAGGCACCTACATGACTAGAGAAGATGGGCTTAAGACTTCTATATTTTTTTTCTGTGTGAAGAAGAGGATAAGGAAACACAGAGGGGAATGGCTCCCCAGAATGCAGTGGTAAGTAAGAACCCTGGTTCTGGAGACCTTATAGGTTGAAGAGAAATGGGAACACAGACATCTAAGTATGTCCATATGATCTGCTTCCTCCAACAGATGGCTTGTGTCAACCCTGCCCCAGGGACTGGACATTCTTCAATGGAAGCTGTTACTTCTTCTCCAAGTCCCAAAGAAATTGGAACAACTCCATCACTGCCTGCCAGGAACTAGGGGCCCAATTGGTCATCATAGAGACTGATGAGGAGCAGGTATGCCAGATGGGGCCCCATCCTTGTCTGGAACATGGATCTGGCTGAGGTCGCCTGAGAGTGAGACCATTTGCTAGACAAGGCTATGAGTTAGATGCTGCTTTTTCTATTTGACTAGAGAAGGGTGGAAATGAGCCCCTCCTCAAGTACTCACCACAGTATCACACCTAAGACTTAAATATTTCTGGTGCATTGGGGGAAAGCCTAAAATGTAATTGCTATCTTTGTGCTGGGTAGTATTAAATTCCTTCCTCACTGGGAGATATATGTTCTGCTACACTAGAGACTAAGGAAATGTCTTTAATGAAGGTGCTTGCCTTGAAAACACAAGGACTTGAGTCTGAAACCACATTTTGAAAGCTAGTTATGGGTTTGGGGAGATTTCTGAGTGGGTAAGGGCACTTATTGCAAAGGCATGAAGATCTAGTTAGGAGCCTCAGCATCTGTGCAGAAAAAAACCAAGCATGGTCACATGTGCCCTTAAGCCCCATGTTGGGGATGGGGCCTGCAGACAGGAAGATCCCTGAGGCTTGCTGACTGTCAGCTTAGCTCCAAGTCCAGTAAGAAATTCTCATCCAAGAGCAATGCAGCAGGATGCCTGATATCTTCCTGTGGCCTCTGCATGAGTACTCACAGTTTACAAACACCTACACAACATACATATGCACATACAACACACACACAGAGGGGAGGGGGGAGAAGGAGAGGGAGAGAGGGCAGGATGGAAAGAGAAGGAGGGAGTGAGGGGGAGGAGGGAGGGAGGGAGAGGGAGATGGAAAGAGCCAGTTATCATGCCCACATTCTAAAATGTATATATTTTTATTATTTGATAGTTTCACACATGCACTTTGATCCTATTCGCACCCACCCTCTTCTCTGTCTAACTCCTCCTGAATCCATCCCCCATTCCCTCCCAACTTCAAACTCCCATCCTTTTTTCTGTATTCCATTGAGCACAATTATGTTTCCCACATACATTCATGAACATAGGGCCCTCCCCAGAGCTTAATCGGCCAACCAGTTTTTAAAAAAAAGTTAAAAAAAAAAAAACTGACCGTTTCTCCCCAAGAAGCCATCAACTGTGCTAGTACCTCATGATGAACACCTTCCCTCTCCATGCTGCAGTGTAGACAAACTTGATCTTGTGCAGACAACCATAACTGCTGCGAGGTCACGAGTGCACAGTCTTCTCCAGCCTCTGCCTTTTACAACCTTTTGTCTTCTCTTCCATGATGCTCCCAGAGCATGTCTTGAGAGCAGACATGGTACAGATGCCCCATTTAGGGCCAAGTACTACACAACCACTTATACTCTGTGCTTTAAGCAGCTGGGAGATTCTGTTTCAGCCATCATCCACTACACAAAGAAGCTCCTCTGAGGCGGTCTGACTTCTGTAGCTATAGAGACATGAAGTTAGAAGGCAGTTGGAAGTATTAGCAAAATAATAGTAATTGGTTCATTGCTGGGGCCTCATCAACCATGGGTTCTTGGCCAGACTCAGAGTACCAGGCATAGGTTTCCTCTTGTGGAATATCCCTTAAATCCAAGCAGAAAGCAGTTGGTTACACCCATGATATCTATACTGATGTTGCAGGCATAGGAATATCTTGCAGGCTGGTCATTACTACAGCTCACATTGTTCACTGCTGGATAAGACTGTTGTTCACTTTTCTTCTATAGCAGCCTATATAGCATTTCCAGGTACTTTGGAAGTCAGTGAACCTAATGCCTTCACTGGGGAAATAGAAACAACATATTTCTGAGTCTTGCTGAGCAGCTAGTCTACCTGATTGAACTGTAGAAAATTTTATCTCAAAAATTTGTAAAGGGCAATTGAAGAAGACACCAAATGCTGACCTCTGGCCTTCACAACCATTTACACATGCACCCACACTCACGTATGGCACAAATATAGACACATCTATACATACAGACACTGTATACATACACACATGCAAAAAATCCAATCTTAATGTATAGTTCTTCCCATTTCCTTGGTGTTTATCCTCATCAACAGGACATCACCCAGTACAGAGCTAGACGTGGCTGGTATGCATCTTGAGCAACCATCATGAACTGGTAGAAATGTTTCCATCACATAAAAGCTAGTCACGAGTCAATTCCTACAGACATTCTCAGATCACCCAAGACAGACAACCTTGCAGCTTTACTAAATGTGTTTGGGGGAAATCCAGCTGAGTATGTCTGTGTGCCACAGTCCATCTGCCTATAAGATGCATATTTGTAAACAGCTAAAACCACCTAGGTACCCATGAGAGCCCATAACCCAAAAGGGCAGAAGGGGGACGTCAGATTGCAAGAAGAACTTCCTGCAAAAGTTCGTGAAGATAAAAGCTCTCCTCCTTTGACTCTTCCTTGTGTCCTACTCCAGACCTTCCTGCAGCAGACTTCTAAGGCTAGAGGACCAACCTGGATGGGTCTCTCAGACATGCATAATGAAGCCACATGGCACTGGGTGGATGGCTCACCTCTGTCACCCAGGTAGGTCAACAATGAAAGGTACACTTTGTACAGTGTATGTGTGTCTTTTGCACTCTGACTTGAGCTATTTGGGGAGCTCAAACTCTTCTTCCTGGCCCCTTAGGGAAAAGAGCTCCCACAATTGCTAATGGAAGATCTTCCTACTCATGCACAGACAGAATAGCAGCAAATTCCACTGTCAAATCAGCAAGAGTTGCATCCCCCTGAGGAGTATGGATTTTAATGTAGGGTATTTAGTGTAAGTATGTAGGCATAAAATACAAAATAAAGTAAGGTCACTGGGAAAGGGAACTATTAACCAAGGCCACTGGGTGAGGGAGAGGACTATTATCATTGAGAAGATTAGTTAGACTGGAAATGTAACTGTTGATTGAGTGGTTGCCTAAATGTATAAAGCCCTGGTTCTGTCTCCAGCACCATGTACACCAAGTGTGTTATAATTCCAGCACTTGGGAGGTAGAAGCAGGAGAATCAGAAATTTGAGTTCATCCTTAGCTGTAGTGAGTTTGAGACCAGACAAGACTATATGAGATTCTGTCTTAAAAAATAAAAGGAAGATGAAGGAAAATGAAGGAAAGGAGGTGGGAGGAGAGGAGAGGGGAGAGGGGAAGGAAGGGGAGAGGAAAGGAGGGAAAGAAGGGAAGGAAGGGAGGGAAGGGAGGGAAGGAAGGCAGGAAAGGGAACCAGAATTGAGGGAGGATGTGAAAATATTGAGCTTCCAGAAACTAAAAATGTGGTTTGTAATATGACAGTGGGCCAGATTAAAGTACTGTGAACTAGTGTTACAGTTTTGTGTGTGTGTGTGTGTGTGTGTGTGTGTGTGTGTGTGTGTGTGTGTGTGTGGTGTGTGTGTGGTGTATGTGTTCATTTTTTTTGGTTTTTATTTGTTTTGTTTTGTTGTTTGTTGTTGCTGTGATAAACTATCCTGGCAAAAGCAACTTGTATGAGATTTAGATCACAAGTTCAGGTTACAGTCTGTCTTATTGCTGTGATGAAATACTGTGGCTAAAAGCAAGTTGGGGAAGAAATAAACATTTCACTTACATTTCTACATCTGTAGTCCATGGCTGAAGGAAGTCAGGGCAGAAACTCAAACAGGGTGGGAACTTGAATGCAGGAGCTGCAGAGGCCATGGAGGAGTGCTGTTTAAGGCCTTGTTCCCCAGGTATTACTCATCCTGCTCTTTTATAGAACCTACAATGACTGGCCCAGGGGTGTTCTAACCCACAGTGGTCTGGGCCCTTCCCCAGCAATCACAGATTTTAAAAAATGTCCCACAGGCTTGCCCAGAACTCAATCTTATGGAGGTGCTTTCTCAATTAAGTCTCTCTCCTCTTCAATGCTCTAGTTGACATAAAACTAGCCAGCACAAAGACCATTTTTGGAAAGAAATCAAGGCAGAAACTTGAAGCAGCTGCTCACATCCACAGTCAAGAGCAGAGAAAGAAGATAGCTACATACCTTTGCTCATTTCAAGCAACAGTCCATGGAATGACACCCATATCTGGGTGTTTTCTCATCTAAATCAATCCTTTTTTTGTTTTGTTTTGTTTTGTTTTGTTTAATTCCTCAGAATATCCACAGGCCAGCCTAACCTAGACAATGCCTCATTGAGACTCTATTCTCCAGCAATTCTAAATTGTGTCAAGTTGACAATTAAAACTAACTGTCACAACTGGCTTTGCAGCTTTACACAGTATTGGAATAGAGGGGAGCCCAACAATGTCGGTGATGAAGATTGTGCAGAGTTCTCTGGGAATGGCTGGAATGATCTCAGATGTGATAACTCACTTTTCTGGATCTGTAAGAAAGTTTCAACCTCATCATGCACCACCAAATGAAAGACCTCATCTCAGCCTCTGCATCCCAAACGATGCCAAGTGGATGAACCTGACTCATGTCCCTCATGTCCATGCTCCCTCTCCTTGTCTTTTTACTTTAGGATGCTAATAAAACACCCATTTTTCTCTGTCAGTGTTCTCATCCTCTATGGATTTGGGCCACTGCTTCCTTCCAATTCTGTTTCCTGATGGGGAAGGGTTCAGATTTTCCATGGCTCAGGTCTCCTGGTTGCCCCCTACCTTGGCAACTTAATATTGTTACCAGATATAGGACACACTCAGAACCCTTGCCAAAAAAGAAAAAAAAGAACATTTTCATTGTGCTGTCACAGCTGCTTTGTCCCCTGGGATTTGATCCCATCCCTGCACATTTTCTATCCATCTGCTCAATCTCCACCCAGCTCCCCTGAGCCCTTTGGCTGATGTCTTACTTTTTCGCTGTGACAAAATACCCGTCAAAAACAACTTCAGAAGGGGGGGGCAGTTACTTGGGCTCACAGTTTGAGGGTACAGATTCATCACAGAGGTGAAGGCATGGCACAGAAGTCTGGGCATCTCATATTACAACTATAATCAGAGAGCAGAAATGAAAACTAGTACTCAGCTCACTTTCTCCTTTTTCTTTCATTTGGGACCACAGATCAAGAAATGAGGCCATCTATATTTAGGATGTGTCTTCACATCCCAATTAAGCAAATCTAGAAGCTCCCTTCCAGAGATTCATTTTAGTGATTTTAGATCGTGTTGAGTTGACAATAGTAACCACCACAGCAAGGAGCCTTCCCTCATTGGCATAGCCCATTATGCAGATGAAGGCACCCAGGATATAGTTCCTCCAGTCAATCGGTGACTATTGGACACTGGGATAAGAATACCCCAACTCCCTTTAGCCAAGGAGATTCCATGCTGGGTCCTGAGAAGGGAATCTTCTAGCTCTCTGCTCAAGTGTAAACATGTTTACTAGCTTCTGGAAGTTCTTTAAAGCAGCTGTCACATTTGCCTGTTCATGCTTTATGTAAGGATATAAGGAGCTGACCTCTCCAAGTCCAAACTTATTCCTGGTACATTGCTCATAAGTCAGGACAATGAAGATCTAAACACACTGGGTGCACATGAAATGGTACTGAAGAACTGTTCAGGTGCTGTAGGAAACTGCATCCCAAGCCAAAGCCACGCCCTTGTTAGGGAATGGCAAGGCCCCTACCAACAATCAGCCTATGAGTTCTTAACCCCAGGTGTCTGCACCCTAGGAGAATCACAGGTTCCAGTCTCACTTACTCAAGGAACTTCACAGATGTCAGGTTGCTATTCTCTAAGACATCATGGGGGCTAGTGGTACAGACACATCCTCATACCTGGAATTCCCTTCCTTACACCTACCTTGCTACTGGCTGGGGAATCAGAGACAGACTGACTACTAAATTTACCCCCATCCTCTGAGATCTATATGAAATGGCCCCTACTCTGATTCATGGTATCATCAAGACAACTTTTTTGTTTGATTCTCTGGAATTTAGTTCTTGCGGGGGGGGGGGGGGGAGGGGGGTCTCCCTCTATCAATAACTCGGGACGGTGTAAATACCTTAATCACCTTTTCCAAAAACACAAAGACAAAAACTTTTTCCCAAATCAGCATATCCTTGAGCCAGTAATCAGAAAACCCTTCATTTAGACCTCTCTCCCAGAGGATTAATATAACCACAAAACTCAAAATCACACCCATTTTGAAAATCAAAACAATTTAAAACAGATGGAGTAAACTAAGATACTGTATGTGCCTATATTAGGCCTTTCCTATCTTGCCAAGCAGGAAAAGACACTCAAGATTCCTGTTGACCCTACATTAGCAGAATATGAGCTTCCTGTGGCTGGTTAAACAATCTATACCATCTTTTCCTTTGGCTCTCTGCCCAGAGCCACAGACATATTTTATTAATACCTGTATAATCTCTGTCTGTTGAACCTTCTACCTGGAGCCACAGACATAGACAATTAATACCTGTTCAAGGCAAGCAATAATTATCACTGAATTCTCTACTCTGGAGTCATTAATATTCCCTATCCTAGTTCAAATTAAAACAATCCAAAACAAATGAAGTAAACAAAAATATTGTATGTGCCTATTCTTAGGCCTCTTCTATTTTGTCATGCAGGATAATAACCCAGATTTCCCGTAGAGCCCATGTTAGAATTTGAGTGTCATGTGAGACATATTAGAGCAATATATCGATATACCATCTTAACACAATTGATTCACACTTCTATCTGTACCTGCTTTGCTATGCACACTCCAGTGAAGTTTGCTTGGCAAGCTGAGAGGCCTGGGAGCACTCACGAGGCAAAGAGTTTCATGGAAACTCACCTCCTGGAACTTTGGCAATCTCATAACCTGTATACTCATACCCTATCCACATGTTAGTCTGGTGTATGGATCCACGTGTTCTCTTTTAGTATTATTTTATTATAAGTGCCTTTTAAGATTGAATTCTGACATATCTAAGCCTTCGCCAGTGTTCCAACATCCTAGAAAGTCCTTGAGCTGACCATGGGCTTGGAATTCAGTAAGAATGTTGCCTATTCAGTGACATTCAGAATTGCCTCTAGTATTACACTATCACTTAGAATAAAAGCCAAGTCACTCCCAGATACAGGAATTTACAATGGTTTAGGAAGTAGATTAGGCTGTGGTTTTAGAGTATTGCATTATTCATGAGATGGTTAGCTAGAGCTGAACTCCCTAATTAGAACCATGACTTGAGTGTGAAAGCCCTTGCCCTAGGAGTGTAAAGACCTCACACCTGGCTTTTAAGACTATAGCTGACCTTAGATAGAGCTGATTTTGTCTCAGTTGTTTTATTGCCCAGTTCCTGCCAGTCTTTGTGTTTACATTCCTCTGTTTTGTGTAAGAGTCATTAAGCATCCGGTAACCTCATTTGTACCTTGCTGATGTGTCACCTAACTTCCCTATTTTCTTCTGTATAAAAAGTTTGATGCTCAATTTGAAAAATTACATTCAGATCCACACTCTCTTGTGTCGAGTCTGTCTGTCAATTCCCACCGACTCCTTGCCTACCTGCGACTAGAGACCCGTCCCTCGCAGACAGGGACCAAAAGGATCTGTGGCACTGCTTATAAACCAAAGCAGGATTTAAACCCAGAATTCCTGTGGAGCCCACTTAGACAGAATTTGAGTATCCTGTTAAGATGTATTAGAGCAATATATCCTTATACCATCTTTCTGTTTGTCTCTCTGCCTAGAGCAGCCATCTTGTTATACCATCTATCTGTTCTGCCTGGAGTCACAGACATTTATTTTATTAATACCTGTTCACTTGAGGTCAGTGACTATCCCTATCCTAGTTCCAAACCACAGGCAAAGTTCCCCACGTGATTCAGACAAACTGTATATAAATCTATCCTAAAAGCGAATAAACCCAATTTTATAAATTCACAGTTCAATCGATCTCTGCCCCAAGAAGTAAACAACTTCCATTCTACAACTCGCTAATTCGGAGCAGGGGACCTCAGAGCCTGCTAGCAGTTTCTTTGTTTCAATTCCTGTGCTTGAGTCCACCTGACTCATCTGACTCCTCTCAGTGCTACCAAGCTACTCATTTAAAAAAAGAAAAGAAAGAAAAGAAAGCTCTAACTCTCAGGCTAATAATCTTAAATTTCTAGTGGATTCTTGCCCAACACATTGGTTTGCCACCTGTTGCAGGAAATATTAAAACAAAACAAAAAAAAAAAAAAAAAAAAGTAGAACCAGCACATTCTCACGCTTGTGCCTCCAACTCTCTGCCCTGGTGTCTGGCTGGCCATGCACAGGCTGGCAATGATCGACCTGTTTTATCTCGTTGAGACTCTGACTCAGAACTCCTTAATCTCTCCACCCAGCTCACTCAGTTCTCACTGGCGGGTCGTTACCACGCCAACCCTGTGCTTCAAATCCCACGACCTTTGTGGTGCACATCTGGCAAAGCCACACTTTGCTGCAGTACCTTTCTCTCTTGAACCCAGACGAGCCGCTGCCTGAAAGAAAATGCAACACAAATGTAGTTCAGAAACAATGGTAACTCAGTCTCAGGGCGCAGCAACTAAAACCTAATCTTGTCAGCCTTATTTAAATCAGATTCCTCTGGTGGTGAATCCTTGCGGATCTGCCACGATACCAGGAAACTCTAGCAGCCTACATCTTACCCCTCAGCTGTCCCATTCCAAAAAGCTAAATTGTTATTTTTCATTCTCCCTACCTGGAGTGTGGCTTATGAATCCCAACATGATGGTACCTGTCTCTTAATAAAGCTCATTCTTCAATGGTAACTTTTCATCATCTCCTTTCTAAACCAAGAATACTGCTGCTCCTTTTTCTTCTGTATCTAACAGCACTTATCAGGCATTTGAATATGTTCTCAAGATACTCGCATTGCACGTACACACTCACATATTCTCTCACACACATACAGAAACCAAAAAGCACAAAAATGAATCTACTCACTTGATTTTCTTTTACTGGGTGAGTATAAGCATATATGTGCACATGTGTGGGATGTAAACATATGTGTAGATATATGTGTGTATGTGCGTATGGAAGCTAGGGGACAAACTATGGTGTCATTCCTAAAACACTGTCCACCTTCCTAAAAACACTTTTTACAATTATTTATTTACTAAGCTCGGGGAGTATACACATTCCACAGCACAGCTGTGGATCTGGGGATCCAACTCAGGTCTTCAGGCTTGGTGATAAGTGCCTTTACTTTAAACACTGGGCCATTTTATTCCTACCACACACAAGGTCTTGCCTTTATTTGTACAGGGTCTTCCATTGGCCTACAAGTGGCCAAGAAACCTTGACAGGTTAACTAACAAGCCCCAAGGATCTACCTGTCTGTGCCCCCCAAGCACCAGGATTACAAACACTCACCACAACAACTAGCTTTTATTATTATCATTATTTATTAATTATTTTATTACTTTACATCCCAAATGTTGCCCTTTTCCCAATGCCCCCTCACAGAGTTCTTCTCCCTGTCCACCCTCCTCTTTGTTTCTGAGAGGGTGGACCCCCACCTGGTATCCCTCAACCCTGGGGCATCAAGTCTCTATAGGATTAGGCACATCCTCTCCCACTGAGGCCAGACAAGGCAGTTTTCTGCTATGTATGTGTCTGGGGTCTCAGACCAGCCCTTATATATTCTCTGGTTAGTGGTTCAGTATCTGAGAGCTCCCAAGGACTCAGGTTAGTTGACACTGTTGGTCTTTCTATAGGGTTGCCACCCCCTTCAGTTCCTTCAATTATTCCCTCAATTCTTCCATAGGGGTTCCCAACCTCTGTCTGTTGCTTGGCTGTGAGTATTTGCATCTGTCTCAGGCAGTGGCTACAAGAGCCTTTCAACAGACAACCATGCTAGGCTCCTGTCTGCAAGCACAACATAGCATCAGAAATAGTGTCAGTTTTTATTGCCCACCTACGGAATATATTCCAAGTTGGGCATTCACTGGTCAGCCATTCCTTCAGTTTCTCCTCCATTTTTGTCCTTGCATGTTTTTGGTTTTTGTTTTGTTTTGTTTTGTTTTGTTTTGTTTTGTTTTGTTTTAAGACAGGAGCAATTTTAGGTCGAAAATGTTGTAGGTGGGTTGGTGTGCCCATTCCTCCATTTGAAGTCATGTCTGACTACTAAATGTAGTCTCTTCAGGTTTCATATTCTCCCCCCCCCGCCCCCGCATTGAGAATGATGGCTAAGATCACACACATTGAGTCTTGGGGAGCTTCCCTCATCCCAGGTCTCTAGGACTTTCTAGAGGTTTCCCACACACCCCACTGCTGAGTAATTCCATTCACTGTCCTGGACCTCTGAGACACTGTCCTGTCTCCCCCACACATATGATCCTGCCCCCTTTGCCCTCCCACTCTACTTTCCCACCCAGGCCCTTCTTTTCTTATGACTCCCATGATTATTTTGCTCCCCCTTCTAAGCGGGATTAAAGCATCCTTACTTGGGTGTTCCTTCTTATTTAACTTCTTAGGATCTATGGGGTATATCATGGGTATTCTGTACTTTTTGACTAATATCCACCTATCAGTGAGCACATGCCATGCATATCCTTTGGGGTCTGGCTCACTCAGGTTGATATTTTCTATTTGCCTGAAAAATTCATAATGTCCTTCTTTTTAATAGCTGAATGCTTGTGTAAATGAACCACATTTTCTGTATCCATTCTTTGGGTGAGGGACATCTGGGTTGCTTCCAGTTTCTGGCTATTATGAATAAAGAAGCTATGACCATAATGGAGCATGTGTCCTTGTGATATGGTGGAGCATCTTTTGAGTATATGCCCAGGAGCAGTATAGCTGGATCTGCAGGTAGAACTTTTCCAATTTTCTGAGGAAGCATCAGATTGATTACAAATGTGGTTGTATCAGTTTGCAATTCCATTAGCTATGGAGAAATGTTCCTCTTTCTGTACATCCTTGTCAGCATGTGCTGTTACTTGAGGTTTTTATCTTAGCCATTCTGATTGGTATAAGGTGGAATCTCTCATTCATTTTGATTTGCATTTCTGTGATGACTAAGGATGCTGAACATTTCTTTAAGTGCTTCTTGGCAATTTGAGATTCCTCTACTGAGAATTCTCTGTTTAGTTCTGTACCACATTTTTTATTGGGTTATTTGGTTTTCTGGAATCTAACTTCCTGAGTTCTTTATACATTTTGAATATTAGCTCTCTATTTGATGTAGGTTTAGTGAAGAAATTTTCCCAATCTGTAGACTGAAGTTTTGTCCCATTGACAGTGTCCTTGGCCTTACAGAAATTTTTCAGTTTCAAGAGGTTTCATTTATTTATTGTTGATCTTAGAGTCTAAGCCATTGATGTTCTGTTCAGGAAATTTTCTTCTGTGCCAGTGAGTTCAAGGATATTCCTCAATTTCTCTTCTATTAGATAGAGTGTCTCTGGTTTTTATATTGAGGTCCTTGATCCACTTGAACTTGAGCTTTGTCCAGGTTAATAAACATGTTTTAATTTGATTAATCTACATCCAGACCTCCAGGGAGACCAGCACCATCTGGTGAAGATGCTTTCTTTTTTTCTTTTCTTTTTTTTTTTTTTTCATTGTATGGTTTTAGCTTTCTTTTAAAAATTCCAGTGTCCATAGGTGAGTGGGTTTATTTCTGGGTCTTTGATTCTATTCCATTGATCAAACTATCTGACTCTGTACCAATACCGTGCAGTTTTTATCACTATTACAATGTAATACAGCTTGAGATAAAGAATGATGATTCCTCCAGAAGTTTTTTTATTGTTCAGGATTGTTTGGGTGATCCTGGGTTTTTTATTTTTCCATATGAAATTGAGAATTGCTCTTTCAATGTCTGTAAAAATTGTGTTAGAATTTTGATGAGGAGTGCATTAAATATGTAGATTGCTTTTGATGAGATGGCCATTTTCACTATGTTAATCCTACTGATCCAAGAGCATAGGAGATCTTTCCATCTTCTGATATCTTCATAGATTGCTTTCTTCAGAGACTTAAAGTTGTTGTCATGCAGATCTTTTACTTGCTTAGAGTTACACTAAGATATTTTATATTATCTGTGGCTATTATGGAGAGTATTGTTTCTCTAATTTACTTCTCAGCCATTTATAATTTGTATAAAGAAGGGCTACCAATTTCTTTGAGTAAATTTTATATCCAGCCACTTTAATGAAATTGTCAGCTGTGGGAGGAGTCACTCATGTAAACTATCAAATCATTTGTGAATAATGATACTGAAGAAGTATTAAAAAAGTATAGCAAAGTAAAAACAAAATTCAAGGCTTTTGGGCCCAGGCTTGGGAGTGTAGCCTTTGTGGCTTAGTGCTCCAGGTACTGGTCATAAAACAGATAGCGACATTCCTCCACCTACCCGCTTCCTGGGTTCAATTCAAAGAATGGCACCCTGACCATTACTGGAACCTGCAATGCAAATGTGCTACCTTTAGGGGCTCTTAGAAACTGCCTTGAGAGATAACCTGACACTTGTGACTTTATACTTCCTTGTGACTCTTAACTGGTATTTTTGGTATTTTCCAACAACGCCCTCCCCACCTCCATGAATTGTGGTTTCTTCCTTTAAATATCCCCTTACTCAGCTACTCAGGGCGCCATGGTCCTCTACCCCTGCGTGGTGTATGACCATGGGCCCGAGAACGCTCTCGAATAAAAATCCTCTTGCAGTTGCAGCAAGATCGTTTCTTGTGGGTGATTTTGGGGTGTCGCCTCTCCTGAGTCAGAACGTGAGGGAGTCCTCACGTTGTGGGTCTTTCATTTGGTGCATTGGCCGGGAAACGCGACCACCCCTCACACCCGAGAACCGACTTGGAGGTATGGGGATCCCCTCTTGTGTGTGTGCCGGCCGGTGTCTCTGTTTTGAGTGTCTGTTTTCTGAAACGAACATTGGAACATGTGCTTGTTGTGTTGGGTTGTTTGTGTCTTGTCCTATGTTTCTGAAGCATGGCGAAGTCTGAGTTCGGATCCATCTGAGTTTATTAAATTTGTGTCTTGGTTTTTGGGTTGCGAGATCGTGGGTTCGAGTCCCACCTCGTGCCTTGGTTTTACACCTGGCAGAGTGAAATTTGTGTCTTGGTTTTCGGGTTGCGAGATCGTGGGTTCGAGTCCCACCTCGTGCCTTGGTTTTACACCTGGCAGAGTGAGGAACAAGTGTGCTTCTCTGGTTTTGGTCGTCTAGGTAGAAATGGATGCTGGTGTTTGTAGACGATGGGGTGATGGGGTCTGAAATGTGCGCGCGGTCGGTATTTGCAGCTGTCCTTTTGGGCCGTAAGGACCGGAGGACTGTGGTCGGCAGACGTGCTAGGAGGACCACAGGCTGTGGCCCTGGGGGACGCCCTGGGAGGTAAGGAGAGCCAGGGACGCCTGGCCGTCTCCGGATCGGTCAGAGGGACCGAGTTCTGTTGAAGCGGAAGCTTCCCCCTCCAAAATCGTCTAATTCTCTTGCCTGCTTGTAGAGGACAAGAAAGGGTCGAATGTGTCTGGATCTGTTGGTTTCTGTTTTATGTGTTTTTGTGTATGTGTTTAGAGCTATGTGAAAATCTAGAAAAGCAAAGGTAATTCTCATAGGTGCTTTATACCCTGACTAGAGATAGTTTACACCTGAGATGTGAGAGAATGGGTTTTGAAAAAAAAAAAAGCAGTACTCTCCGACTATTTGGGGATAATTTGGTAAAAAAATAAAATAAACAGTTTTAATTGGTCTTTGGAGCCCTGCACCTGTAGTTAGGAATCTAGTGTGGCTGGAGAAGCCCTGCTAGGAGCTGATTATAAACGCTGCTCTTATAGGGACCAGCAGCTTCTAAATTGGATTCATCAGGTGACAAGGTGCTCCTCTCTTGAAATTACAGCTAGAAAAATTAAGAATTTTGTTTGGTTTAAATGAGCAAATGTATGCAGCCATTTCATTTTTGTATAGTTTCAAAAGTATAAATATGTTTTATATGTCTTGGTTATAGATTAGTGGCTCATAAGTTATTAGTTATGATTAAAAATTTGTAACATTGGTAACAAAAAGTTGACTTAAAACTGTTAACTCTGGGTTAGAGTAATTTAGAACTACAACATGCAGCATGAGACAACCCATGGGAACAGGTCTCTAAAGATACGCCTAAATTGAGTAATATTCTATGTAATTCTTATCCTAGAAACCCGATTTGTAACAGATATATTGGCGGCTACACCTTCTTGTGTTTGTGTGCAGGAACGGACAGCCAAACTTTATAGCAAGTAATGTTTTTAGAGTTCATTTTTAAAGAAAAAACTAGATTGTTTTCACTGTTAAAATTTGGTTTTGCTTCTCAAAATTGTGGTTGTATGAAGCCTCCTGAGTGGCCTAGTCCACAACCTTCCCCTTATCCACAGCCTCAACCCCAACTGCTGAGGGAACCCTAAACCCCTCGGGGTGTCAAGAGGCGGACCGCTGCGGGTACATGGAACTGCAGAGCACAGAATCCGGGCAGACTCTGGTGGACCCGCCCAAACTTTAACCCTTCAGTACTGGTCATTTTCCTCTGCTGGTATTTATAACTGGAAAACTAACCACCCCCTTTCTCAGGATCCCCAACGCCTCACAGGGTTGGTAGAGTTCCTTATGTTTTCTCATCAGCCTACTTGAGATGATTATCAACAGCTGTTGCAGATGCTCTTAACAACCGAAGAGCGAGAGAGAATTCTGTTAGAAGCTAGAAAAATGGCCCGGAAGCCAACAGCGGTTTACACAGCTACAAAATGAGATCAACATGGGATTCCTTTTGACTCGCCCCAGTTGCGAATGCAACATGGCTGAAGGTAAGGAGAGCTTGAAAATCTAACGCCAGGCTCTGGTCTCCAAGGTGCCTCAAGATGGGCCCACTAATTTGGCTAAGGTAAGAGGTAATGCAGGGGCCGATCGAACCTCCCTCAATGTTCCTTGAAAGACTTATGGAAGCCTTCAGGCAGTCCACTCCCTTTAATCTTACCTCGGAAGCCCAGAAGGCCTCAGTGGCCTGGCTGGCCTCCATAAGGCAGTTGGCCCCCGATATCAGAAAGAAGCTTCAGAGAAAAGAGGGAGACAGTTAGGCGATCTAGTGAAAGAGGCAGAGAAAGTGTGTGTGAGAGAGAGAGACGGGAGGCAGAAGAAAGAGAAAACAGGAGGGATCGTAGACAAGAGAGAAATTTGACTAGAATCTTGGCCACAGTGATAGGAGAGAAAGAAAAAGACAGGATCTAGACAGGAAACCTGGGCAACTGAAGACCGAGCCTCAGCTAAAAAGACTCAGCTGTGTCAGACTGAAGTTACTTACTTGAGATACACCCTTCGAGACGGGAAGTAGTGGCTAACTACGCCAAGGCAAGTAAGAAAATTCTTGGGTACTTGCTGGCTTCTACAGACTCTAGACACCTGGGTTGGCGACCTTATCTTCCCATTGTACCTCCTAACCAAGGAAGGGGAAGTGTTTGTGTGGATCCCAGATCACCTGAAAGCCTTTAGAAAAATAAAACAGGCCCTACTGATGGCCAGCCTTTGTCTGACCTAACCAAGCCTTTCACTCTTTATGTGGAAGAGAGATCAGGGGTCACCAGAGGAGTCCTTTCTCAGACTTTGGGACTTTAAAAAAGGCCAGTGGCTTACCTAACCAAGAAGTTACACCCTGTTGCCAGCGGGTGGTTTTCTTGCCTGTAAGCTATTACTGCCATAATCTGCTTGTCAAGGATGCTGACAAGCTCACTCTGGGACAGCAACTAGCTGTAATGGCATCCCACGCTCTTGAAAGCATTATCTGAAAGCCCCCTGACTGATAGATGACTACCAACGCTCCTGTGACACATCAGAACTTTTTGTTGACTGAACAAGTGACCTTCGCTTCATTCCACTGCTGTCCCACTGTGTGAGACTGCACCTACTCACCACTGGGCTGAAATGATCTGAAGGATCAGATCAGCCTTGGCCTGAGGGTTCGAGCTGGTACACTGATGACAGCAGCCTCAAGGTTAAAGGTAAGCAGAAGGCGGGGACAGCAGTATGGTGGTGGACAGAAAGCAAGTGATCTAGGCCAGCAGCCTCCCTGAAGAGACGTCGGCCCAGAAAGCTGAACTTGTGACTTTGAGACAAGGTCCATAAATGGCAAAAGAAAAGTCTACACTGACAGCAGGTATGCTTTTGCCACTGTACGGAGCAATATACAGACAAAGAGGGCTGTTGACATCTGCAGAGAAAGACCTAAGATGCTGTGGCTAAAGAAAATCAGATAGCAGATCTAACTGCCAAACAGGTGACTCAAGGAGCAATGATCCTGGCAGTCAAGGAGCCTAAAGATTATTATGACATCAGAGAGACCAGCTTTAGATACACCCCTGAGCACTATCAAGTTTGGACAGTATTTGACCCACCTGGGGGCCAAGAAATTCAAAGGTGTGGTTAGGTCCTTTGACTACTATGTTACAGGACTCTCTGACTTGGCAGAAGAAATAGCCAAAAGCTGCAAGGCCTGTGCTATGACTAGGTAGAATTTACAGAAATTAAGCCAGCTAGATATTGCAACAAGTACTTGTTAGTGTTTATAGACACCGTTTCAAGATGGATAAAAGCCTTTCCTACCAGGACTGAAGATCCTAAAAGAAATCTTCCCAAGATAATGGACCTGCCTTTGTTGCCCAGGTAAATCAGGGACTGGCCAAGATATTAGAGATTAGTTAAAAGTTACATTGTGCATGCAGGCCCCAAAGCTCAGGACAGGTAGAGAGAATAAATAGAACCAAATTGACAGCGGAGACTGGCACTAATGATTGGATAGCTCTCCTACCCTTTGCTCTTCAGGGTTAAAAACACCCCTGGACAGTTTAGACTGACCCCCTTATGAATTACTCTACAGGGGGCCCCCTCCACTGGTAAAAATAGCCTCTGTACATAGTGCTGACATGCTGCTTTCCCAGCCTTTGTTCTCTAGGCTCAAGGTGCTCCAGTGAGTGAGACAGCGAGCAAAAAGCAGCTCCAGAAGGCCTGCTCCAGAAGACCTGCTAGACATCTCCACGCAGAAAACCTTGAGCCTCGGATGGAAAGGCCCTTATCTTGTACTCTTGACCACCCTACTTTCTACCTTTATGGGACCCTTTTTGATTTTGCTTCTGCTTTTCATTATAGGTCCATGTGTGTTAAATAGGCAAGTCACCTTTATTAAAACAAGAATTAATGCAGTGTGGCTTTTAGTTTTGAGATAACAGTACCATGCCCTAAAGGATCAACTATGTCAGGGAGAAGATAGTGTCTAGTTCTAAGATTAGAACTATTAACTAGAAGAAGTGGGGAATGAAGAAGTATTAAAAAAGTATAGCAAAGTAAAAACAAAATTCAAGGCTTTTGGGCCCAGGCTTGGGAGTGTAGCCTTTGTGGCTTAGTGCTCCAGGTACTGGTCATAAAACAGATAGCGACATTCCTCCACCTACCCGCTTCCTGGGTTCAATTCAAAGAATGGCACCCTGACCATTACTGGAACCTGCAATGCAAATGTGCTACCTTTAGGGGCTCTTAGAAACTGCCTTGAGAGATAACCTGACACTTGTGACTTTATACTTCCTTGTGACTCTTAACTGGTATTTTTGGTATTTTCCAACAACGCCCTCCCCACCTCCATGAATTGTGGTTTCTTCCTTTAAATATCCCCTTACTCAGCTACTCAGGGCGCCATGGTCCTCTACCCCTGCGTGGTGTATGACCATGGGCCCGAGAACGCTCTCGAATAAAAATCCTCTTGCAGTTGCAGCAAGATCGTTTCTTGTGGGTGATTTTGGGGTGTCGCCTCTCCTGAGTCAGAACGTGAGGGAGTCCTCACGTTGTGGGTCTTTCAATACCTTGGTTTCTTCCTTTCAAATTTGTATGCCGTTGATATCCTTTTGTTGTCTTATTCTTCTACCTAGAACTTAAAGTACTATACTGAATAGATGGGAAGATTGTGGGAAGCCTTGTTTTCTCCCTGATTTTAGTGTGGTTGCTTCAAATTACTCTCCATTTAATTTGATGTTGGCTATGTGTTTGCTTTATTTTGCCTTTATTATGTTTGGGTATGTGCCTTGAATTCCTGACCTCTCCAAGACTTTTAACATGTAGGAGTAAAGGATTTTTGTCGAAGGCTTTTTCAGCATCTAATGAGATGATTTTGCTTTTTTTTTTTCTGGAGTTTGTTTACATAGAAGATTATGCTGATGGATTTTCATACAATGAACCATTCCTGGAATGAAGTCTACTAGACTGTGATGAATAATGTTGTTGATGTGTTCTTGGATTATGTTTGCAATAAATTATGAGTATATTTGATTTAGTGCTCATAAAATTGGTCTGAAGTTCTCTTCATTTGTTGACTCTTTTGTGGTTTTAGGTAGCTGTGTCCTCATTGAATGAATTAGGTAGTGTTCCTTTGTAGTGCCAGGGAAAGGTTAGTGATCCCCCACAAACAGACAGAAGCCAATCTGATGCAACTCACAGCAGGGTCTTTACTCTATTTCAGCTAGCTCTTGCCCCCACCCCCTGCAATGCACCATCATGTAGGATTCTTTTGGTGGTGGTGGAGCCCCAAATGTCTATCAGGGCAAGACTTTATAGTAAGAGAAAGCAAGGAGTATGTGTGGAAGTATCTAATTGGAAAGCTACTGTGGCCTTTAACATGATTAGTTGGTGCTGGGAGTCATGTCACAAACTTAATTTCTGCTCCCCTCTGCAGAGGGTAGATGCCGTGGACTAACCTCAGTCAGCCCCCCTCAATCCACAGGAGAAATCAGGGTCGCTGTACAGGTGGGCAGGGAGTCACCGAAAAGAGTGACAAACAGACACAAACACAAGGGAGTGTTGTATCTGAATGTAATTTGTCTCAAAGTGAGCATCAGACTTTTAAGTGACTTTTACACAAAACAGAAGAATGCATACAAAAAGCTAACAGGAACCAACTGGGATAAAAATCAGTGTTAACAACTGGGATCAAAAGCAGCCACACCTAAGGTCAGCTTATTCTTAGAAGCCAGGGGTAAGGGCTTCAAGCCCTTGCCATAGTTCCAATTCTAATCTATTGTATAGTTCATCTTCCCCCTAGGCCACTGTAAATTCCTGTGTATGGGAGTGACTCAACTATCTATTGTTCTAAGTATTTACTCCAGTTCCTTCTTAGACCACAACATTCCTTCTGCCTAGGTCATTGTAAATTCCTGTGTGTGGGAGTGACTCTGCTGTTGTTCTAAGTATACTATGTAGACTAGCCCTGAGATTACGAGCTCTATTCAAGTAAATTGTAATGCCTGATTTCTTTCACTGTCTCTCTTACAATACTAGAGGTAATTTTCTAAATGTTACTGTAACATTCTTACTGAATTCCAAGCCCAGGGTCAAATCAAGGACTGCCTAGGACATTGGAACACTGGTGGAGGCTAATCTAACTTAGCTATATGTCAAAATCAATCCTTAGAGGCACTTATAATAAAACAATATTGAAGAAAAGCATCCGTTCACTGACTAAAGCAAGGACAGATTTGGAGCATTCGTTTTACAGGAAGCCACAGTTCCAGGAGACTAAGTTTCTGTGAACTTTTTGCCTCGGGACTGCGTCCAGGCTTTTGGGCCTGTCACGTGAGTCACTACTCTAGTGGATGTGGCAGGTGGACTTGTAACCTTGGTTTACAGGTTTGTTGAGGGAATAACCTGGAGACACTGGTCTTGTTAATGGTATAACCTGGAAACTCTAGTCTTGTTGGTGAATAGCTAAGAGATTTGGAGCTAGGCTCAGGTTTTGTTGGGGGTCGGGGGAACAACTTGAAAACTAATGCTAGGTACCAGCCAGTTAGTTTACCTGAGTTCAAACTTAGGTCAGGTTTTCTAAAACTGGAATCTGAACTTAAAAGTCTTGGCATCTCACATTCTATTTTGTGGAAGTTTGAGGAATGTAGGTATTAGCTCTTCTTTGAAGGTCTGGAAGAATTCTGCACTAAAACCATCTGACCCTGGGCTTTCTCTTTTGTTCTTGTTGTTAGGACATTTTTAATACCTTCCTGGGACTCTTTAGATGGTTTATCTGATCTTGATTTAACTTTAGTATGTGGTATCTGTCTAGGAAATCATCCATTCAATCTAGATTTTCCAGTTTCGTGAAGTATAGGCTTTTGAGGTAAGACATAATGCTTTTTAAATTTTCCTCTGTAGCCACCAGTGGCCACGGTTTACTGGGTTCCTGAAAGGGAAGGTGGGGATGGGAAGATCAGTGTCTTAGTCAGGGTTTCTATTCCTGCACAAACATCATGACCAAGAAGCAAATTGGAGAGGGAAGAATTATTCGGCTTACACTTCCATACTGCTGATCATCACCAAAGGAAGTCAGGACTGGAACTCAAGCAGGTCAGAAAGCGGGAAGTGATGCAGAGGCCATGGAGGGATGTTACTTACTGGCTTGCTTCTTCTGGCTTGCTCATCCTGCTCTCTTATAGAACCCAAGACTACCAGCCCAGAGATGGTCACACCCACAAGGGGACCTCGCCCCTTGATCACTAATTGAGAAAATGACCCACAGCTGGATCTCATGGAGTCATTTCCTCAACTGAAGATCCTTTCTCTGTGATAACTCCAGCAGTGTCAAGTTGACACAAAACTAGCCAGTACAATCAGCAAGAGAAATAATGTACCAAGACAAAGTTCTCTGATCAAGGCTCAATGTTTTAATTCTAAGGTCTGAATATAAAGGGGGGAACCCATCCTCCACTTTTCTGGGATCTCATTGCTTTGCCAGGATCTCTTCTGGAAGAGGAGCTTAGCTACTCAGCAGGTAGTGGCTTCTTGCAGGAAGCTGCAAATGTAGAAGGACAATAGACTTTACCTAGGTCCAAAGACTCCATCCTAGGTGAGCCACTGACTGTGGCAAACAAGGTCTGATCCTGCCTGCTCAAGACTGGGGGAGGGCACATTCCTCAGTGTCAATTGTCATCTCTCCCTTTTCATTTCTGATTTTGTTAATTTTGGATACTGTCTCTGTGACTTTAAGATAAGGGTTTGCCTATATTGATATTTTAAAAGAATCAACTCTTGATTTTATTGATTCTTTGTTTTGTTCTCTAATTGATTGATTTCAGCCGTAAATATGACTATTTCCTGCCACCTATTCCTCTTGTATGTTTTCATTCTTTTGTTGTGCTGTTAAGATGTTAGTATAGAATCTTTCCAATTTCTTTGTGAAAGCACTTAGTGCTATGAACTTTCCTCCTTACACTGCTTTCATTGTGTCCCAATAGTTTGGATATGTTTTGCCTTCATTTTCTTTGAATTCTAGAAAGTCTTTAATTTCTTTCCTTATTTCTTCCCTGACCAAGTTATTAGTGAGTAGACAATTTTTAAATTTGCATGAGTATATTGGTTTTCTGTTGCTTTTGTTGTTGTTGGAGTCTAGCTTTAGTCCATTGTGGTCTGATAGAATGCAAGTGGTTATTTCTATCTTCTATCTATCTATAGAGACTTGTTTTGTGCCTGACTATATGGTCAATTTTGGAGTAGGTTCTGTGAGGCACTGAGAAGAATGTATATCTTTTGTTTTGGGGTGAAATGTTCAGTAGATATCTGTTAAATCCATTTAGTTTGTTACTTCTGTTAGTTTCAGTGTGTCTCTGTTTAGTTTCTGTTTGGATGATCTGTCCATTGGTGACAAAATGGTATTGAAGTCTCCCACTATTATTCTTTGGGTTCAATGTGTGTTTTGAGCTTTAGTAAACTTTCTTTGCAAATGTGGGTATCTTCCCATTTTGAGCATATATGTTCAGAATTGAAACTTCATTTGGTGGATTTTTTCCTTTGATGAGTGTGAACTGTTCTTCCTTATGTCTTTTGATTACTTTTGGTTAAAAGTCTATTTTATTGGATATTAAGATGGCCACTCCAGATTGTTTCTTGGGACCATTTGCATGGAAAACTTTTCCCAGCTCTTTACTCTGAGGTACTGGCTATCTTTGTAGCTGAGGTGTGTTTCTTGTATGAAGCAGAATGATGAATCCTATTTATATATCCAGTCTGTTAGCTTGTGTCATTTTATTGGGTAATTGAGTCCATTAATGTTGAGAGATACTAATAACCAATGATTATTAGTTCCTGTTATTTTGTTGTTGGAGGAAGTACCATGTGTTCATGATTCTCTTCATTTGGCTTTGTTGTGAGATGCTTAGCTTCTTGTGTTTTCTTGTGTGTAGTTACCCTCCTTGTGTTAGAGTTTTCCTTCTACTATCCTCTGTAGGGCTGTATTCATAGTAAAATATTATTTAAACTTGATTTTGTCATGGAATATCTTAGTTTCTCCATTTGGTGCTTGAGGATTTGACTGGGTATAGTACTTGGGGCTGGCATTTGTAATCTCTTAGGATTTGCAAGACATCTTTCCAGGATCTTCTGTCTTTTAGAGTTTCTGTTGAAAAGTCAGATGTAATTCTTATAGGTCTGCTTTTATATGTTACTTGACATTTCCCCTTACAGCTTTTACTATTTTTTCTTTGTTCTGTATATTTAGTGTTTTGATTATTATGGTGGGAGAATTTTCTTTTCTGGTACAATCAATTTGGTGTTCTTAGGCTTCTTGTACACTTATGGCCATCTCTTTTTTTAGGTTAGGGAAGTATTCTATGATTTTGTTGAAGATATTTTCTAGCCTTTTGAACTAGGTAATTATCCCTCTGCTATTCTTATTAGTCTTAGATTTGATCTTTTCATTGTGTCCCAAATTTCCTGGATATTTTGGTTTAGGACCTTTTTATACTTGGCATTTTCTTTGACTGTGTCAATATATTCTATGCCTGAAATTCTCTCTTCCATCTCTTGTATTCTGTTGGTGATTCTGTGTCTGTAGTTTCTGTTCTCTTTCCCAGGTTTCTCATCCCCAGTGTTCCTCCACTTGTGATTTCATTATTGTTTCTATTTCTATTTTCAGGTCTTTGGACTGTTTTGTTCATTTCCTTCACCTATTTGATTGTATTTTCCTGTATTTGTTTAAGAGATTTATTTATTTCCTCTTAAAGGACTTCTACTTGTTTGACTCTTTTCCTGTATTCTTTAAAGTAATTATTTATATCCTCTTTAAAGGCCTCCATCATATTCATGAAATGGGACTTATGGTCAGATTTCATGTGTGTTAGTATATCCAGGGCTTGCTGTAATAGGTAAGATGGGTTCTGATGATGCCAAATTGCATTCACTGGCTTCTATTGTTTATGTTCTTGCGCTTATCTTTTGCCATCTGGTTGTCTCTGGCTTGGATGTCCCAATTTTAAGCAGGCCTCCACAGAAGCAGGTGGAGCTGTGTGTCCTGGATTAGAGGAGGTCTCCTGGGAGGCAAGCAGTGCTGTGCTTCTAGTTAGAGCAGGCTTCCTCTGCCCCTGGTTAGAGCAGGCCTCCTGTGTCCCTGATTAAAGCAGTCCTCCTGGAAGACAGGCCAGGCTGTGGGAGTTGGCACACCACAGGTGCAGGTAGAGGTGTCAAACAGGCTTTTTAAAACAAAAAAGCAAAGATTGTAAGGCTTGAACTGAACTGCTTGTGTTTGAACAGATAACACTTCATTAACTGAATCACATCCTGAGCTCCTGGAACATTTATATCTGAATTCTTTGCTCTTCTACACATGTTGTTGCCTTCATTAATAGTTTTCTTTTTCATGGCTATGTGGTCTTCATTCTGTCAACAAAACAAAACACTATTTTCCCCCACTCACTTATTGATGGCCACATGGAATTTTCCAACATATAGCCATCCTAAATAAACCTAGACATCTTTTTTTTTTCCTCCTTAAGATTGTGTAACTTTCTTTGGAGCAAATGTGCTCTGTGGTGTTGCGCCCACCTTGTCCGGCAAGGAAAACACAACACTGTCAAATTCTTCTCAACAGCTTTATTGCAGGAACACCTCCATGCTGCTATGGGGACCCCAGGTGCCCAGGAAGGACTGCTTATATACACCCCAGCACTGGGGAGGGCTACATGTCCTCCTGGGATTGGTCAGTCTGCCGGCACCTTAATTTGCATGCACCTGCTCAGGAGGGGATGGCACCAGATTCGGGCTAGCGCCTGCACTGTGATGTTGTTTACAGCCACGGTGAACCAGAAACCGGCGCCATCTTTTAGGCGTCGGCTGCCTACATCTCCCCCTTTTTTGTTTAATAATATGATGCTGGACTAGGTCTGGGCAAGTCTGTCCATCGGCCACGGCTCCTGTCTTAGGTTGATCCTTTCATGTCACAGCCTTACCTGTCATAGGGTTACCCTATCGCCTCCAGGCCCCGTGTCTTAGGTTGGTCTGTGCATAAAGAAAGTTGCCCATCACTGGATACCGTGGATCTGTGTGACTACAACTGCCAGACGACCTAGGGCGAATTCTTAATTTTTTAAAGAGGCCAGCTAAACATTGGGAGATGCGCCATCTTTAATCATCATCAATGCTTGGTACACCACTGCCTTATACTGAGCGTGCTCTCATTTGAGTCGACACAATAGCCAGATACAAAAGACACAACCCAGGAGGACCACTGCCCCCCAGGCCAACATTCCCTCCCATCCCTTAAAGAATGAAAAGGCATTGGTGATCCAGGAGGTGAAGTCCCCCAAGGTGATGGGGTCCGGTCGAGTGCTGTTGAGTTTGGCAATCTGGATGAGCAGCTTTCTGGACAACTGCTCCACTTTAGCCGAACAATTTCCTTTAAGGTACTCAGATAAGAGGCGACTCTGTTTAAGAGACTGAGAGAAATTAGCTTGTAGAGGGGTAGACGAGACACAGGACGTTTGGACAACTTTATACAATTCTTTAACCTGTTCTTGAACTAAGTCTATTCCTATGGAATTCCTCAAGGTTGCAAGGAGAAATAAGAGAAAGTCCCACCTGCTTTGATATGACTGAGGAAGCATACATAACAAAATGTGGCCACAGCTTTTGCTAAAAGTGTATTCATCAGAGTTTGGAGGACAATAATAGATGTCCCAAGTGTAATTATGTTGTGGACAATATTGACCATCTCTATCCTAATTTCTTGATGAATGAACTCATTCTCAAACAGAAGCAAAGATTTGAGGAAAAGAGGTTCAAATTGGACCACTCAGTGAGTAGCACCAATGGGCATAGGTGGCAAATATTTCAAAATCTACTATAAAGGTGGGAAGTTGCCAGGTGTGGTGGTGCACGCCTTTAATCCCAGCACTCGGGAGGCAGAGGCAGGCGGATTTCTGAGTTCGAGGCCAGCCTGGTCTACAAAGTGAGTTCCAGGACAGCCAGGGCTATACAGAGAAACCCTGTCTCGAAAAACCAAAAAAAAAAAAAAAAAAAAGGTGGGAAGTTTCACAACCACAGCAGTATACCCTGACAACACTGTTAAAAAACATGTCCTTCTGGAACTATTACAATCTATATCTCTGTCTGGGGGGGGGGGCAATTTTCGCGTCAGCCTCTCTGGTACCCAAATCGGGTATTCTTGACCCTGTGGAAAAACACAAACAGCTCCCCTGGATCTCGAAATAATGGGAGCTGGGCCATACCATTTTCCAGTTAAGACATCTTTCCATTTGACATCCTGTTTAAGGATAGGCGAGGTCATGGCATGCCTATCTGCAGCCGAACGACCATGTTCGTCCAGAATTTAAAAATTTAAAATAAAGAGGGCTAAAGATAATTGTTCTTTGGGTGGCTTGCCATCGGCGATTCCCCCTTTTTGTTTTTGTAAGAGTTCTTTTAAGGTTCGAGGTGCTCTTTCCACAATGCCTTGGCCCTGTGGATTGTAGGGAAGGCCAGTAGAGTGACTAATCTGCATTATTTTGCAAAAGGTTTGGAATGATTTTGATGTATATGCAGGGACATTATCAGTTTTTAAACTATCTTGCCTTTCCCAAGCTGCCCAGGCTTCTAGGCAATGGCCAACCACGTTGTGGGATTTCTCACCGGACATGGGGGAGGCAAAACTGACACCTGAACAGGTGTCAATTGAAACATGAACATATTTTAATCTTTCAAATGCTGAAACATGAGTAACATCCATTTGTCACAGTTTTAAAGGGATCAATCCGTGAGGGTTAATACCAACATGAGGAGGGTGGTGAAATTGCACACACTGTGGACATTGTAACACCACATCTGGTGCTGAGGCTTGAGAGATATCAAATTTCTGCTGAAGTGTGGCAGCAGGAACATGATACAATCGATGAAAATCTTTTGCAAGCTCCAGTGGGGTGGCATGAAAAATAAATTCCATGCGAGTGCTAGCGTCCACTAAGGCATTTCTTTCAGCCATAGGGCCTGGCAAGGTAGAGTGAGCTCGAATATGTTGAATAAAGAATTTATGTGGGGCTGGTGAGATGGCTCAGTGGGTAAGAGCACCCGATTGCTCTTCTGAAGGTCCAGAGTTCAAATCCCAGCAACCACATGGTGGCTCACAACCATCTGTAACAAGATCTGGTGCCCTCTTCTGGAGTGTCTGAGGACAGCTACAGTGTACTTACATATAATAAATAAATAAATCTTTTTTTTAAAAAAAAGAATTTATGTGTTTTTTTCAAATCAATTTTTGTAACTCTAATAAGATGGTGCACACAGGGCTGGTGGGTCTAATGGGTCCTGCAATTCCTAATGCACGCACTGCATTTACTACATAAGCCGAATCATAGACTAGATTAAAAGATTCCTTAAAAGCTTTGAATACTTATGGTAGCTACCTCATTTATTTAGACATAGACTGCCTCAGGATAATTTGTTTGATCTAAAGCAAAATGTCCTAAACCTAGAAGCATGTCTGCATCTCAATGTCTCTGAGGATCTTGTCCTGTAGCTAAATTTGCTGCTGCCTAACTGTTTGCATATTCATAGGACAAGGACTTCCAGTCTAAATACTGTCCGGACGACAAACAAGCCCGAGTAATATTATTCCAGTCCCCGGGGTGAGGCAATATCTAGCAAGCGCCTTGACCTGTGCAACTACAAAGGCTGCACTCACCCCATAGGTACGGACTGACTCAGCCAGTTGCTAAATAGTTTTTAAATCCACTGGCTTGTGATGCCACTGCCCTTGTCCATCAACAAAAACTGGAAAGGTTAATCCTATTTCTTTCCACACCTATGGGCAGAAGGAGGTAACTGCTCTAACAGCCCTAGCGGACTCCTTTTTTCCAGTGTAATCAGGATTGAAAGGTGGAGCTGTTGGTATTTTCGATTTCGACCTTTTGTTAACCAACACTCCCTTTTTTACTGGGTTGACTCTATATGGCCAATCCAGATCATACCTATCGCTCTCATACTGAGCTGCCTCTTCTTCTAGGTCAAATTCCTCATCTTTGTCAAGCTCTGAGTCACTGGAGTCAGAACTTGTTGAACTTATTGTTAAGTCTTTTAATGAGGGATATATTTTTGCTATTTCCTTTTCTTTCTCATTATTCCTTTTCCTTTTAAATTTGCCTTTTCTCCCTTCTCCTTTTCTCTCTCTTTTTTTGCCTCTTTTCTTTCTTTTGCTTATGCGTTTCCTATCTTCCTCTGACATACTTTCTTGTTGTTCCGTAAGAATTTTCTGACCTGCCTTAACTGCTTCTATCAAACAAAAGCAGAGGCCAGAAATTACAAAAAACAAAACAACAAGGATAAGAGCTACCCACACTGGGTCCACGGGCGAGAAAAACATACCCCTCCCTTTAACCAGGGATCAATTCCTCAGCTGAAGAGGTCTGAATCCACGAGATCCTCGGGTCCCCGAGCAGGCCACCAATTTGTCGCGCCCACCTCGTTTGGCAAGGAAGACACAACACTGTTGAATTCTTCTCAACAGCTTTATTGCAGGAACACCTCCATGCTGCTACGGGGACCCCAGGAACCCAGGGAGGACTGCTTATATACACCCCAGCACTGGGGAGGTCTATGTGTCCTCCTGGGATTGGACAGTCTGCTGGCACCTTAATTTGCATGCACCTGCTGGGGGGGTTGGCGCCAGATTCGGGCTAGTGCCTGTGCAGTGGTGTTGTTTACACCAATGGTGTACTGAAAACCGGCGCCATCTTTTAGGCGGCGGCTGCCTACAGTGTGGAAACAAACTAGGATAGTTTTTCAAGGATTTTAAAACATTTTTGAGAAAACTGGCCTGAGTAGGGCCACAAGCCTCTTACGGCCTGACCAGCACCAGGGTAGCTAGGGCGCAGGGTCGGCTGACACTCGCCAGCTACCAACAACACCCGCCACAGGATCTTAAGACTTCTGGTGAGTGGAACACAGCTTCTTCTCCAATCCAATTGTGCGCTAGACCTGAGTCTGCATTAGTTAGGGAAGCAGAAAGCCAGCCTGAGTGGGGCCACAGAACTCTTCCTGTCTGACCAGCACCGGGGTGGCTGGGGCGCGGGGTCGGCTGACACCCGCCAGCTACCCACAACACCCGCCACAGGATCTTGAGACTTCTGGTGAGTGGAACACAGCTTCTGCTCCAGTCCAATCACGCGGGACCTGAGACTGCTTTGGTTGGGGAGGCAGAAAACCGGCCTGAGTAGGCCCACAAGCCTCTTCTGGTCTGACCAGCACCAGGGTAGCTAGGGCACAGGGTGGGCTGACACTCGGCAGCTACCCACAAAACCCGCCACAGGATTTTAAGACTTCTGGTGAGTGGAACACAGCTTCTGCTCCAATCTTTAAACAGTGACAACGATAACAACTAACCCCAGAGATTACCAGATGGCGAAAGGTAAACGTAATAATCTTACTAACAGGAACCAAGACCACTCACCATTATCAGAACCCAGCACTCCACTTCGCCCAGTCCAGGGCACCCAACACACCGGGGAAGCTAGACCCGGATCTAAAAGCATATCTCATGATGATGGTAGAGGACATCAAGAAGGACTTTAATAACACACTTAAAGAAATACAGGAGAACACTGCTAAACAGGTAGAAGACATTAAAGAGGAAGCACAAAAATCCCTTAAAGAATTGCAGGAGAAAACTGCTAAACAGGTAGAAGACATTAAAGAGGAAGCACAAAATCCCTTAAAGAATTGCAGGAGAACACTGCTAAACAGGTAGAAGACATTAAAGAGGAAGCACAAAAATCCTTTAAAAATTGCAGGAAAACCAGACCAAACAGGTGATGGAAATGAATAAAACCATCCAAGACCTAAAAAGGGAAGTAGAGACAATGAAGAAAACCCAAATTGAGGCAACGCTGGAGATAGAAACCCTAGGAAAGAAATCTGGAACCATAGATGCGAGCATCAGCAACAGAATACAAGAGATGGAAGAGAGAATCTCAGGTGCAGAAGATTCCATAGAGAACATCGGCACTACAAATAAAGAAAATACAAAATTCAAAAAGATCCTAACTCAAAACATCCAGGAAATCCAGGACAAAGTGAGAAGAGCAAACCTACAGATAATAGGAGTAGATGAGAATGAAGATTTTCAACTCAAAGGACCAGCAAATATCTTCAACAAAATTATAGAAGAAAACTTCCCAAACCTAAAGAAAGAGATGCCCATGAACATACAAGAAGCCTACAGAACTCCAAATAGACTGGACCAGAAAAGAAATTCCTTCCGACACATAATAATCAGAACAACAAATGCACTAAATAAAGATAGAATACTAAAAGCAGTAAGGGAAAAAGGTCAAGTAACATATAAAGGGAAGCCTATCAAAATTACACCGGATTTGTCACCAGAATCTATGAAAGCCAGAAGGGCCTGGACAGATGTTATACAGAAACTAAGAGAACACAATTTCCAGACCAGGCTACTATACCCAGCCAAACTCTCAATTACCATAGATGGAGAAACCAAAGTATTCCACGACAAAACCAAATTCACACATTATCTTTCCACGAATCCAGCCCTTCGAAGGATAATAACAGAAAAAAAAACATTACAAGGACGGAAACCACGTCCTAGAAAAAGCAAGAAGGTAATCCCTCAACAAACCTAAAAGAAGACAGCCACAAGAACAGAACACCAACTCTAACAGCAAAAATAAAAGGAAGCAACAATTACTTCTCCCTAATATCTCTTAATATCAATGGACTCAACTCCACAATAAAAAGACATAGACTAACTGGCTGGCTACAGAAACAAGACCCAACATTTTGCTGCTTACAGGAAACTCATCTCAGAGAAAAAGATAGACACTACCTCAGAATGAAAGGCTGGAAAAGAATTTTCCAAGCAAATGGTAGGAAGAAACAATCTGGAGTAGCCATTATAATATCTGATAAGATTGACTTCCAACCCAAAGTCATCAAAAAAGACAAGAAGGGCACTTCATTCTCATCAAAGGTAAAATCCTCCAAGAGGAACTATCAATTCTGAATATCTATGCTCCAAATACAAGGGCAGCCTCATTCATTAAAGATACTTTAGTAAAGCTCAAAGCACACATTGCACCTCACACAATAATAGTGGGAGACTTCAACACACCACTTTCACCAATGGACAGATCATGGAAGCAGAAACTAAACAGGGACACAGTGAAACTAACAGAGGTTATGAAACAAATGGATCTGACAGATATCTACAGAACATTTTATCCAAAAACGAAAGGATATACCTTCTTCTCAGCACCTCATGGTACCTTCTCCAAAAATGACCACATAATTGGTCACAAAACAAGCCTCAATATATACAAAAATATTGAAATTGTCCCATGCACCCTATCAGATCACCATGGACTAAGGCTGATCTTCAATAACAAAATAAATAATAGAAAGCCAACACAAACGTAGAAACTAAACAACACTCTTCTCAATGATACCTGGGTCAAGGAAGGAATAAAGAAAGAAATTAAGGACTTTCTGGAGTTTAATGAAAATGAAGCCACAACATACCCAAACTTATGGGACACACTGAAAGCATTTCTAAGAGGAAAACTCATAGCTCTGAGTGCCTCGAAAAAGAAACTAGAGAGAGCACACATTAGCAGCTTGACAACACACCTAAAAGCTCTAGAATGAAATGAAGCAAATTCACCCAAGAGGAGTAGACGGCAAGAAATAATCAAACTCAGGGGTGAAATCAACCAAGTGGAAACAAGAAGAACAATTCAAAGAATCAACCAATCGAGGAGCTGGTTTTTTGAGAAAATCAACAAGAGAGATAAACCCTTATCCAGACTCACTAGAGGGCATAGGGAAGGTACTCTAATTAACAAAATCAGAAATGAAAAGGGAGACATAACAACAGACCCTGAAGAAATCCAAAACACCATCAGATCATTCTACAAAAGGCTATACTCAACAAAACTGGAGATCCTGGATGAAATGGACAAGTTTCTAGACAGATACCAGGTGTCCAAGGTTAAATCAAGATCAGGTTAATGATCTAAACAGTCCCATATCCCCTAAAGAAATAGAAGCAGTCATTAATAGTCTCCCAACCAAGAAAAGCCCAGGACCAGATGGGTTTAGTGCAGAGTTCTATCAAACCTTCAAAGAAGATCTAATCCCAGTTCTTCACAAACTATTCCACAAAATAGAATCAGAAGGTACTCTACCCAACTCATTCTATGAAGCCACAATTACTCTGATACCTAAACCATATAAAGACCCAACAAAAATAGAGAACTTCAGACCAATTTCCCTTATGAATATTGATGCAAAAATCCTCAATAAAGTTCTCGCTAACCGAATTCAAGAACACATCAAAACAATCATCCATACTGACCAAGTAGGTTTCATCCCAGGGATGCAAGGATGGTTCAATATATGAAAATCCATCATTGTAATCCATTATATAAACGAACTCAAAGACAAAAACCACATGATTATCTAGTTAGATGCGGAAAAAGCATTTGACAAAATCCAACACCCGTTCATGATAAAAGTCTTGGAAAGATCAGGAATTCAAGGCGCATACCTAACAATGATAAAAGCAATATACAGCAAACCAGTAGCCAACATCAAAGTAAATGATGAGAAGCTGGAAGCAATCCCACTAAAATCAGGGACTAGACAAGGCTGCCCACTCTCTCCCTACCTATTCAACATTGTACTTGAAGTCCTAGCCAGAGCAATTAGACAACAAAAGGAGATCAAGGGGATACAAATCGGAAAAGAAGAAGTCAAAATATCGCTTTTTGCAGATGATATGATAGTATACATAAGTGACCCTAAAAATTCCACCAGAGAACTCCTAAGCCTGATAAATAGCTTCAGAGAAGTAGCTGGATATAAAATTAACTCAAGCAAGTCAATGGCCTTTCTGTACACAAAGGATAAACAGGCAGAAAAGGAAATTAGGGAAACAACACCCTTCTAAATAGTCACAAACAATATAAAATACCTTGGCGTGACTCTAACTAAGGAAGTGAAAGATCTGTATGACAAGAACTTCAAGTCCCTGAAGAAAGAAATTAAAGAAAATCTCAGAAGATGGAAAGACCTCCCATGCTCATGGATTGGCAGGATCAACATTGTAAAAATGGCTATATTACCAAAAGCAATCTACAGATTCAATGCAATCCCCATCAAAATTCCAACTCAATTCTTCAACGAATTAGAAAGGGCAATCTGCAAATTCATCTGGAACAACAAAAAACCTAGGATAGCAAAAACTCTTCTCAAGGATAAAAGAACCTCTGGTGGAATCACCATGCCTGACCTAAAGCTGTACTACAGAGCAATTGTGATAAAAACTGCATGGTACTGGTATAACGACAGACAAGTAGACCAATGGAACAGAATTGAAGACCCTGAGATCAACCCACACACCTATGGTCACTTGATCTTTGACAAGGGAGCAAAAACCATCCAGTGGAAAAAAGACAGCATTTTCAACAAATGGTGCTGGCACAACTGGCGGTTATCATGTAGAAGAATGCGAATTGATCCATTCCTATATCCTTGTGCCAAGATCAAATCTAAGTGGATTGAGGAACTCCACATAAAACCAGAGACACTGAAACTTATAGAGGATAAAGTGGGGAAAAGCCTTGAAGATATGGGCACAGGGGAAAAATTCTTGAATAGAACAACAATGGCTTGTGCTGTAAGATCGAGAATCGACAAGTGGGACCTCATTAAACTGCAAAGCTTCTGCAAGGCAAAAGACACCATCAATAAGACAAAAAAAACCACCAATAGATTGGGAAAGGATCTTTACCTATCCTAAATCAGATAAGGGACTAATATCGAATATATATAAAGAACTCAAGAAGGTGGACTCCAGAAAATCAAATAACCCCATAAAAAATTGGGGCTAAGAACTGAACAAAGAATTCTCACCTGAGGAATACCGAATGGCAGAGAAACACCTGAAAAAATGTTCAACATCCTTAATCATCAGGGAAATGCAAATCAAAACAACCCTGAGATTCCACCTCACACCAGTCAGAATGGCTAAGATCAAAAATTCAGGTGACAGCAGATCCTGGCGAGGATGTGGAGAAAGAGGAACACTCCTCCATTGTTGGTGGGAATGCAAGCTTGTACAGCCACTCTGGAAATCAGTCTGGCAGCTCCTCAGAAAATTGGACATAGTACTACTGGAGGATCCAGCAATACCTCTCCTGGGCATATATCCAGAAGATGTCCCAACCGGTAAGAAGGACACATGCTCCACTATATTCATAGCAGCCTTATTTATAATAGCCAGAAGCTGGAAAGAACCCAGATGCCCCTCAACAGAGAAATGGATTCAGAAATTATGGTACATTTACACAATGGAGTACTACTCAGCTATTAAAAAGAATGAATTTATGAAATTCCTAGCCAAATGGATGGACCTGGAGGGCATCATCTTGAGTGAGGTAACACAATCACAAAGGAACTCACACAATATGTACTCTCTGATAAGTGGATATTAGCCCAACACTTAGAATACCCAAGATATAAGATACAATTTGCTAAATACATGAAACTCAAGAAGAATGAAGACCAAAGTGTGGACACTTTGCCCCTTCTTAGAATTGGGAACAAAACACCCATGGAAGGAGTTACAGAGACAAAGTTTGGAGCTGTGATGAAAGGATGGACCATCTAGAGACTGCCATATTCAGGGATCCATCCATAATCGGCTTCCAAATGCTGACACCATTGCATACACTAGCAAGATTTTGCTGAAAGGACCCAGATATAGCTGTCTCTTGTGAGACTATGCCGGGGCCTAGCAAACACAGAAGTGGATGCTCACAGTCAGCTATTGGATATATCACAGGGCTCCCAATGGAGAAGCTAGAGAAAGTACCCAAGGAGCTAAAGGGATCTGCAACCCTATAGGGGGAACACATGATGAACTAACCAGTACCCCGGAGCTCTTGTCTCTAGGTGCATATGTATCGAAAGATGGCCTAGTCGGCCATCACTGGAAAGAGAGGCCCATTGGACTTGCAAACTTTATATGCCCCTATACAGGGGAATGCCAGGGCCAAAAGAATGGGAATGGGTGGGTAGGGAAGATGGGGGGGGGGTTATGGGGGACTTTTGTGATAGCATTGGAAATGTAATTGAGGAAAATACGTAATAAAAAAATATTAAAAATTTTAAAAAAAGAATGTTCTGTAGATATCTGCCAGATCCATTTGATTCATAACTTCTGTTAGTTTCACTGTGTCCCTGTTTAGTTTCTGTTTCCATGATCTGTCCATTGGTGAAAGTGGTGTGTTGAAGTCTCCCACTATTATTGTGTGAGGTGCAATGTGTGCTTTGAGCTTTACTAAAGTTTCTTTAATGAATGTGGCTGCCTTTTTATTTGGAGCATAGATATTCGGAATTGATAGTTCCTCTTGGAGGATTTTACCTTGATGAGTATGAAGTGCCCCTCCCTGTCTTTTTTGATGACTTTGGGTTGGAAGTCAATCTTATCAGATATTAGAATGGCTACTCCAGCTTGTTTCTTCATACCATTTGCTTGGAAAATTGTTTTCCAGCCTTTCATTCTGATGTAGTGTCTATCTCTTTCTCTGAGATGAGTTTCCTGTAAGCAGCAAAATGTTGGGTCTTGTTTGTGTAGCCAGTTTGTTAGTCTATGTCTTTTTATTGGGGAGTTGAGTCCATTGATATTAAGAGATATTAAGGAAAAGTAATTGTTCCTTCCTGTTATTTTTGTTGTTAAAGTTGGCATTCTGTTCTTGTGGCTGTCTTCTTTTATGTTTGTTGAGGGATTACCTTCTTGTTTTTTCTAGGGCATGGTTGCCGTCTTTGTATTGGTTTTTTTCTGTTATTATCCTTTGAAGGGCTGGATTTGTGGAAAGATAATGTGTGCATTTGGTTTTGTCGTGGAATACTTTGGTTTCTCCATCTATGGTAATTGAGACTTTGGCTGGGTATAGTAGCCTAGGCTGGCATTTGTGTTCTTTTAGTGTCTGTATAACATCTGTCCAGGATCTTCTGGCTTTCATAGTCTCTGGTAAAAAATCTGGTGTAATTCTGATAGGCTTGCCTTTATATGTTACTTGACCTTTTTCTCTTACTGCTTTTAGTATTCTATCTTTATTTAGTGCATTTGTTGTTCTGATTATTATGTGTCGGGAGGTATTTCTTTTCTGGTCCAGTCTATTTGGAGTTCTGTAGGCTTCTTGTATGTTCATGGGCATCTCTTTTTTTAGATTTGGGAAGTTTTCTTCTATAATTTTGTTGAAGATGTTTGCTGGTCCTTTGAGTTGAAAATCTTCATTCTCATCCACTCCTATTATCCGTAGGTTTGGTCTTCTCATTGTGTCCTGGATTTCCTGGATGTTTTGAGTTAGGATCTTTTTCATTTTCCATTTTCTTTGATTGTTGTGCCAATGTTCTCTATGGAGTCTCTTGCACCTGAGATTCTCTCTTCCATCTCTTGTATTCTGTTGCTGATGCTCGCATCTATGGTTCTAGATTTCTTTCCTAGGGTTTCTATCTCCAGTGTTGCCTCATTTTGGGTTTTCTTTATTGTGTCTACTTCCCTTTTTAGGTCTAGTATGGTTTTGTTCATTTCCATCACCTGTTTGGATGTGTTTTCCTGTTTTTCTTTAAGGACTTGTAACTCTTTAGCAATGTTCTCCTGTAATTCTTCAAGTGAGTTATTAAAGTCCTTCTTGATGAGATATGCTTTTAAATCCAGGTCTAGCTTTTCGGGTGTGTTGGGGTGCCCTGGACTGGGCAAAGTGGGAGTGCTGGGTTCTGATGATGGTGAGTAGTCTTGGTTTCTGTTAGTAAGATTCTTACGTTTACCTTTCGCCATCTGGTAATCTCTGGAGTTAGTTGTTATAATTGTCTCTGTTTAGAGATTTTTCTTCTGGTGATTCTGATTACCGTCTATCAGCAGACCTGGGAGACAGGCTCTCTCCTCTGAGTTTCAGTGGTTAGAGCACTCTCTGCTGGCAAGCTCTCCTCTTACAGGGAAGGTGCACAGATATCTGGTGTTTGGACCTCCTCCTGGCCGAAGAAGAAGGCCCAAAACAGGACCTTTCCCAGATGCTGTGTTGCTTTTGCAGGTCACAGAAGCTGTCAGCTTCTGTGGTGCACACTCTCACCTGTGCAGACTAAGTTCCTAAGTTCGGCGGAGTCCCGGAACCAAGATGGCGCTCCCTGCTCCTTAGGCAGAGGGCTCCCGTGCTGGGCAGACTCCTGTCCTCCCCGGCTCGGTGGGTGGCCGGATGTCTGCGGCCCAAAAAGGGTGCTGCCTCAGCGGCTCTGTGGCTCCCGCCTGTCCCAGAAGCTGTCTGCTTCTGTGGTGCACACTCTCACCTGTGCAGACTAAGTTCCTAAGTTCGGCGGAGTTCCCTATGGTTTTTTTAATCTCCAGAGTTGTCTCCCTTTGGGTTTTCTTTATTGTTTCTACTTCCATTTTTAGATCTTGGATGGTTTTGTTCAATTCCATCACCTGTTTAGCAGTGTTTTCCTGTAATTCTTTGAGGGATTTTTTTGCTTCCTCTTTAAGGTCTTCTACCTATTTAGCAGTGTTCTCCTGTAATTTTTTTTTAAGTAAGTTATTAATGCCCTTCTTAAAATCCTCTACCAGCATCTTGAGATATGATTTTAAATATGAATCTTGCTTTTCGGGTGTGTTGTGGTATCCAGGACTCGCTATGGTGAGCGTACTGGGTTCTGTTGATGCTGAGTTGTCTTGGTTTCTCTTAGTAAGTTTGCCTTTCGCCATCTGGTAATCTCTGTTGTTAGACGTTCTAGCTGTCTCTGGCTGGAGCTTGTTCCTTCGTTAGCCTCTATCAGTACTCCTGCAAGTCCAACTCTCTCTTGAGTCCCAGTGGTCAGATCACTCTGCAGGCAAGCTCTCCTATTGCAGGGAAGGTGCAGAGAGTTCTGGAGCTCAGATCTGCCTCCTGTCTGAAGATGGTGATCCTGACCAAGAAGCTCTGTTGCTTCTGTGGCCTGCATGTTCTCCTGCTCAGACTGGTCTCTGAGAGACCCTGGATACAAGATGGTGCTCTCACCTGAGTCCTGGGGTCAGAGCCCTCTCTGGAGGCCGACTCTCCTCAGTGATCCTAAGATCCTGGGTGTGCTCAGGCACCTGTGGCATAAAGAGTCCTCTGGGGACTGTGGGGCCATCCTCCTTGTTCACGCCCAAGCTGGTGCTGACCTGAATGAACCCCCACTGCTGTCCCTGTTCCTGCATGCACAGGCTACTCCTGGTTGTTTTGGAACATATGTTGCATTCCACTCACCAGTGATCCCAAAATCCTGGGTGTGCTAGGGTGCCTGCAGCATGGGGAGTCATTTGGGGGCCATCTACAGAGTTCACACCCAAGGTGGCACAGGGCTGGTGCAGACAGGCCTAAATGTCCTTCGACTGACAAAAAGATAATAAAAATGTGGAATAATATGGAAAATGGAATAGTATTGAACTGTCAAAAATGAAATGACTAACTTTGCATGTAAAGATCGCATTAACTGAGGTAACCCACATGGCGAAATACAAACATCACTTGTTCTTTCTAATCTGAGTCTCCCATAAGTCTTCAGATATGAGTACAAATCCTGAAGTAAATGTTACAACCATGAAAGTAAAAGGGAACATGACCAGGACATTGTGTGGAGAGCAATAAAGAAGGAAACTGCAGGGTGCAAGTGATGTAATCAGCAAAATGGGAAAGATGAGTTCTTTAGTGAGGGGGAAATGAACATAAATACTAAAGAAGGAGGGGGGGTGAAATAACAGAATATCTGAAAAGTCACAAGAAATCATGCAATTAAATATAATACACCTAATTCTACATATAAATACACAAATATAGTTAAATGAACTTTTCTCATCTGGACTGACAATGCTACCTCTAAGTACCAAAGACTATCTAAGAAAAAACCCAATACCAGGCATGAGAGACCTTATTTTAAGTTGTTTGGTTCTGTCTAAAAGAGTCTTCAAATGTACAACCTATTGCTGTTGCTCTTGGTTGTTCACTATAGGTGGGAGGTAAGCCCCTCTTTCTGAAGACATCATGCATTTCAGAAACATGGTCCAGGGGTTCCTTAGTTGGAACTAATATAACTGAGGACTAGCTTTCATGGAACCACAAATTGCCAAACAAGCTTCTAAAACAAAAAAAGCAGCCATCAGCCCTACACAGCTAGGATACCTATGAACCACAGCAACAAGGATGACACAGTAACCCTAAGAGTGCATATGGCACTAATGGCACATATACCTTGTGAGTAACCAACAGCTTCCTAATTAGACTTAAAACCACTTTACCAAGGGAGAAACCATGCTTGTAGTGGAAACTTGGCAAATTACATAGAGGTAATGAAGTCATGGAGAGAAATCCACAACCACCACGTTAGGTAAATCACCATAATTCCTAACCACTTTCTAAACATTTGCCCTTATACCCACAGATAAGTATAGTTCTCATCCTTCATGAAGGACATGTCTCTTTGCAACAGATGAAGATCATTATAGAAAACTACAATCAATCAAGATGCAGAGTAGAGCTGAGTCCCATCTATAAAACATTCCTACTCCTAAGACTCAGGGAACATTACAGAAGATGTGGCAGAAAGATTATAAAAAAGGATCAGGGAGGTTAGGGTAAAATTGTGTCTCTCAGGAATGTCAGAAGCTATACCATAAAGTCTCACCTACATAACCTCCTAAACTTAAGATGAACAAGGAAGACACCAGCTTTGGAGGGGGGGGGGTAATGAACAGGGAAAACATCAATAACTGAATACGGAAAACATGCCAAAGTGGACTGGGGAAAGACATCAAGGACATTGGTGACACATGCCTCTAATCCCAGTCTTTTGAGAGGCAGAAGCAGGAGGATCTCTGTGACTTGGAGGCCAGCCTGATCTACAAAGTGGGTTCCTGGACAGGTAGAGCTACACAGAAACTCTGTCTTGGAAGAAGAAAAAAAAGAAAATACAGATTTTGCTGAAAGGACCCTGATATAGCTGTCTCATATGAGGCTATTCCAGGGCCTAACAAACACAGAAGTGGATGCTCACAGTCAGCTATTGGATGGATCACAAGGCTCCCAATGGAGGAGCTAGAGAAAGTACCCAAGGAGCTAAAAGGATCTGCAACCCTATAGGAGGAACAACAATATGAACTAACCAGTACCCCCAGAGCTCGTGACTCTAGCTGCATATGTATCAAAAGATGGCCTAGTCGGCCATCACTGGAAAGAGAGGCCCATTGGACATGCAAACTTTATATGCCCCAGTACAGGGGAACATCAGGGCCAAAAAGTGGGAGTGGGGGGGAGGGTATGGGGGACTTTTGGGATAGCATTGGAAATGTAAATGAGGAAAATACCTAATAAAAAATATTTAAAAAAAGAAAAGAAAAGAAAAGAAAAGAAGTGAAACCTAAAGACAACTAAGGAGTGCTGAGACTAGAAGAAATAGTCTTATCAGGGAAAAGCACAGCAAATAGCTACTCAATACAAAGTGGTCAGCTCTGAAAACATACATATGAATCACATTGTACAAATTAAGCAGGTAATATTTAGTAATACACATGCAAGTACATATACATATGTGCATTTAATGAAGAGGTGCAAGTAGGAGTATGTGGAAGAATTTAGAAGGAAGGAAATGAAGGGAGAAATGATGTAATTATATTATAATCTCAATTTTTTTTTTCTGGGCAGTGGTGGCACGTGCCTTTAATCCCAGCACTTGGGAGGCAGAGGCAGGCGGATCTCTGAGTTCGAGGCCAGCCTGGTCTACAAAGTGAGTTCCAGAACAGCCAGGACTACACAGAGAAACCCTGTGTTGAAAAAACCAAAAAGAAAACAATATTTTTAAATGAAAAAAAGGGGAAAACAATGTAATCAATCTTCCTATGTTTTGGACTTCCACTGTAATTACTGAAGTGGAAATTTCTGGTTTCTTTAACAACTCAGTTGTGTCACATGATGTTTTTCTACAAGAAGGTATGACTGTGATGTTCTTCTGGAAGCTGTTTTGTGTTGATGTGTGAGTGTACCATGTCCCCTATTTTACTCCATGACCTATTCCTGCCCCTGACTATATGTTATCATATCTAACATTGCTTACTAGAAACTGTAAGATGATGAAAACAATATTGTAATCTTGTGTGTTGTTCTGGGCTTGTAAGACTCATGAAATTTGACATCAGAAAACAGACATTTAGAAAGAGTATAACCAGAACCCCACAAATAGTGAGAGGAGGATCATGCATTGCCACATTGTGAAATGTTTTACTTCTTCTCTGGTCTTCGATGGTCTTAGCTACTCTTCACTTTGTAGACAGAAATGTGCCAACCAACTCTTTGTTGTATTCCAGCTGATTCTGGCTGCTCCAGGTGACTTGTGCTGATTTGGCAGAGCCTCGGTATTTCTGCTGGATCATGCAGCTGCTACTAATTCCTGTTTGGTGTCTTCTATTGAACTGGACTGCTGATGTCCTGACAACAAAGAGTGGAATTGCTGTAAGGAACTACTTCTAAGCAGGTCCACAACACCCTTTTCTTAATAACCTTCTTTCTCCCCTACCTCTGTCAGAGGGCTAGAAAGGAAGTTGAAGCATTTATGAACCCTAAATAAAGTAGGTTTGAATAATCTAAGCCTACAAATTACCTTACACAAGCTACCTTTAATGTATAGCTTTGAGTGTACCATGTCCCCTATTTTACTCCATGACCTATTCCTGCCCCTGACTATAAGTTATCATATCTAACATTGCTTACTGGAAACTGTGAGATGATGAAAACAATATTGTAATCTTGTGTGTTGTTCTGGGCTTGTAAGACTCATGAAATTTGCTGTGCTGCTCAATAAAAAGAGAGGATGGTCTTTGTTGGGACTTCTTAGACTCTCTTAAAATTGATGTATGAAATTGTCAAGAGGGGGTACCTCATCCTCTGAGTTCCATTTTTCATCCCACAACCATGCCTACTTTCCCTAAGACCACTCCAACACCAAGACACCAGGAAAGACCCTGCCCCAAGCCCTATGCCCACCATTGCACTTAAAGCATACCCAATAGCCATAACTGCACCCCATCCACTGCACTCCATTTTCTAGCACACATCTTCACCTGTTTCCCAGAAGGCACCAGAAACATAGATCCCAGGCCATCATGGTTCCAGGAACCCCAGAAGCAATGTTGGCACCTGAAACCCCAGAGGTCACAAAAGCTGCTAAAACCTCATAGGAAGCACCCTACTGAACCTGAAGACTCACTGGTCACCAGACCCTTAGGACACTCAGGCCACAAAACCAAGAGGAAACAGAAACCAAGGGGGGAAACATCCAAAACAAAAACAAAAAACAAAAAAACTTCCATATGACAAAGATAAACTCATAAATCAGCACCTAAATCTATCATAACTCAAAAACCCAGATGACTAAAGGCCACTGTAAGAACAAAATCAAAAAGAGCCATGACAATGTGACACCTGGATATTCCAACAAAGCTGTAGAACAAAAAAAAAAAAAAAAAAAAAAAAAAGACTTTAAATACAATCTTATGAAAATAATAGAGGCCTTTAAAGAGAAAATTAATAAATCCCCTAAACAAATAAAGGAAAACATTATCAAACAAGTGAAAGAAATGAATAAAACTGCCTAAGAGCTGAAAATGGAAACAGAAGCTGTAAAGAAAACCAAACTGAGTGAATACTGGAGATAGAAAATCTAGAAAAGAGAATAGGAACTACAGATGCAACCATCACCAACAGAATATAAGAGATGAAAGAGAGAATCTCAGGGGTAGAAGGCATGATAGAAGAAATTGATATGGTGGTCAAAGAAAATGTTAAATTTAAAAATTTCCTGACATAAAATATCGGGGAAATGTGGGATACTATGAAAGACCAAACCTAAGAATAATAGGAATAGAAGAAGGAGAAGATTCCCAGCTACAGGGCTTCAAAAATATTTTCAACAAAATTATAGGAAAAATTTTTGCTAACCTAAAGAAAAGATGCCTATAAAAACACAAGAAGCTGCCTTCCAGTTTGCACCTGTGCTGGAAACAGAGCCTCTGCTCTGGATCCCAACAAATTCAACCTACACCCCAGTAGTAGCTCAAACCCCCAAGGAGTTCTGACACATCCAGGATCACAGGATCACAAGATCACAGGCTCACAGGAGGGACAGGCTCCAGTCAGAGACACTGAGACCAGTTAACTCTAGAGATAACCAGATGGTGACAGGCAAGCACAAGAACATAACCAATGGAAACTAGTACTACTTGGCAACATCAGAACCCAGTTCTCCCACCACAGAAATCCCTGGATACCCCAAGACATCTATAAAGCAAAATTCAGAACTAAATTCTCATCTCATGAAGATGATAGAGGATTTTAAAAAGAATATAAACAACTTCCTTAAAGAAATACAGGAGAACATAGGTAAACAAGTAGAAGCCCTTAAAAAGGAAACACACAAATCCCTTAAAGAAATATGGGAAAACACAATCAAACAGGTGAAGGAATTGAACAAAACTGCACAGGACCTAAAAATGGATATAGAAACGTTAAAGAAAACACAAAGGGAGACAACCCTGGAGATAGAAAACCTAGGAAAAAGATCAGGAGTCACAGATGCAAGCATCACCAACAGAATACAAGAGATAGAATGGGAGTGGGTGGGTTGAGGAGCAGGGGAGGGGGAAGGGGATAGGGGATTTTCAGACGGGAAATTAGGAAAGGGGATAACATTTGAAATGCAAATAAAAGAAAATATCTAAAAAAAACCAAATAAATAAAAATAAAACATATATAAACCTTTGTAGATGATGTGTGTGTGTGTGTGTGTGTGTGTCTGTGTGTGTGTGTCTGTGTGTGTAAATAGGAGCTAGATATCCTACAAGAGTGAACAGTAATTCCCCAAGAAACCATGGGGAAAAAAAGAATACAAGAGATAGAAGAGAGACTCTCAGATGTAGAAAATACCATAGAAGATACCGACACAACAGTCGAGGAAAATACAATAAGCAAAAAGCTCCTAACTCAAAGCTTTCAAGAAATTCAGGACACAATGACAAGATTGAATCTGAAAATAATAGGTATAGAAGAGAGTGAAGACTCCCAACTCAAAGGGCCAGCAAACATCTTCAACAAAATTATAGAAGAAGACTTCCCTAACCTAAAGAAAGAGATGCTCATAAACATACAAGAAGCCTACAGAGCACCAAACAGATGGGACCAGAAAAGAAATCTGCTTGTCACATAATAATCAAAACACAAATGCAAAAAAAAAGAATACTGAAAGCAGTAAAGGAAAAAGGTCAAGTAACATATAATGGGACACCTATCAGAATTACACCAGACTTCTCAACAGAGACTTTAAAAGCCAGAAGATCTTGGACAGAAGGCATACAGACCCTAAGAGAAAAAAAATACCAGCCTAGGATAATATACCCAACAAAACTCTCAATCACCAAAGATGGGAAAACCAATGTATTGCAAGTCAAAAACCATATTTAAACAATATCTTTTCACTAATCCAGCCCTAGAGAGGATAATAGAAGGAAACGTCCAACATAAGGAGTCCAACACTCAAGAAAAAACAAGAAACTAATCATCTCACAACAAACCCAAAAGAAGAGAACTACACAAACATAATTCCACCTGTAACAACAAAAATAACAGGAAGCAACAATTATTGGTCTTTAATACCTCTCAATATCAATGGACTCAATTCCCAAATAAAGATACATTGGTTAACAGACTGGATATGTAAACAGGACCCAGCATTTTGCTGCATACAGAAAACACACCTCAGTGAAAAAGACAGATGCTACCTCAGAGTAAAAGGCTGGAAAAAGAATTTCCAAGCAAATGGTCCCAAAAAACAAGCTGAAGTAGCCATTCTAATATCCAATAAAATAGACTTCCACCCAAAAGTTCTCAAAAGAACACTTCATACTCAACAACAACAAAAAAAAAAAAAAAAAAAAAAAAAAAAAAACCACTAATCCTGAACATCTATGCACCAAATGCAAGGGCTCCCACATTTGTAAAAGAAACATTACTAAAGCTCACAACAAACATTGAATCTCACACAATAACAGTGGGAGACTTCAACACTCCACTCTCACCAAAGGACAGGTCATTGAAAAAGAAACTAAACAGAGACACAGTGAAATTAACAAAAGTTATGAACCAAATGGATTTAATAGATATCTACAGGACATTTCACCCTAAAACAAAAGAGTATAACTTCTCATCATGTTATGGTACTTTCTCCAAAACTGATCATATAATAAGACAAAAAACAAGCACAAGACAATTGAAATAATCCCATGCATCCTATCAGATCACTATGGACTAAGGCTGGTCTTCAATAACAAGAAAAACAACACAAGGCTCACATACCCATTGAAACTGAACTACTCTCTATTCAATGGTAACTTTGTCAGGGAAGAAATAAAGAAAGAAGTTAAAAACTTTATAGAATTTAATGAAAATGAAGGCACACCATACTCAAACTTCTGGGACACAATGAAGGCAGTGTTAAAAGGAAAATTCATAAAAATAAGTGCCTTCATAAATAAATTGAAGAGATCCTATACTAGCAACTTAATAGCACAACTGAATACTCTAGAACAAAAGAATCAAACCTAAGGATTAGTCATTTTTAGGGCTGAAATCAATCAATCAGAAACAAAGAGAATCAAACACACCTAAGGATTAGTCATCTTTAGGGCTGAAATCAATCAATCAGAAACAAAGAGAATAAAACAAAGAATCAATAAAATCATGAGTTGATTCTTTGAGAATATCAACAAGACAGATATATCCTTAGTCAAATTAGCTAAAAGGCACAGAAACAGTATCCAAATTAACAAAATCAGACAGGAAAAGGGAAAGATAACAACAGAAACTGAGAAAATTTAAAAAAATCATCAGGTCTTACTACAAAAGCCTATACTCAACAAAAGTGGAAAATCTGGATGAAATGAATGATTTTTTTAGACAGATACCATGTACCAAAGTTAAATCAGGATCAGATAAACCATCTTAAAAAGTCCTATAACCCCTAAATAACTAGCAGTCATTAGAAGTCTCCCAACCAAAAAAAAGCCCAGGGCCAGATGGTTTTAGTGAAGAATTCTATCAGACCTTCAAAGAAGACCTAATTACAATATTTCTTAAACTACTCCGCAAAATAGAAACAGAAGGAATACTACTGTAGTGGCCATTCATGGTTGTCAACTTGACTATATTTGGAATGAACTACAATCCAGAATTGGAAGGCTCACCAGTGACCCTTATCTGGAGGCTTGGAGATAGAGGTTTTTGATCTGGATCTTGGTATGGAGATCTTGAGGCATAGTAGCTATGGATTCCAGAAGATTAAATCTCCAAATTCAAGGTCATCTGGGATTAAAGGTGTAGTGGAACACACCTTTAATCTGGGCTACACTTTCTGCTGAAGACAATATAATGACATTGGAAGAAGGGAGTCTCGCTCTTGCTCCTTTGCCTGCTTACTGTGTGAGACTGAGTAACTGCTAGATCCTTGGACTTCCTTTCACAGCTACTACTGAACCATTGTTGGGAATCCGGCTGCAGACTGTAAGTCATCAATAAATTCCTTTACTATATAGAGACTATCCATAAGTTCTGTGACTCTAGAGAACCCTGACTAATACACTACCCAATTATTTCTATGATGCCACAGTTACAGTGATACCTAAACCACACCACGAAAAGACCCAACAAAGAAAGAGAACTTCAGACCAATTTCCCTTATGAATATCGATGCAAAAATATTTCATAAAATTCACACAAACACATTGATGTGAATCCAAGAACACATCAAAATAATCATTCACCATGATCAAGTAGGTTTCATCCCTAGAATGTACTTTGGAGGCATATCACACAACAGGGAGATGAGGAGCAGCCTAAATGGTGGTCTCACAGATCTCTGCCGCCCATGCTTTGATCAGTTCCTTAGGGGTACTGCCACAGGTCCTTTGAGCCAGCAGTGACACGAACGACACGGACACCAAGGCGGGTTCACGCAACAGCTTCTTTACTTCAGGCTTTTTCCCCTACAGCTCTTTTCCCCAGCAGCCTCTTCTACTCCTTCTTGCAGCTTTACTTACAACAGCTAGCTTCTACTACTACTCCTTCTTGCATCTTTCCCTCTTACAACTCTCTCCATATTACTTCTGACTTCTACCTAGGGCAAGGGCTAAAAACAACTCCTATTACAACAGCTTCTCTTACTACCACTATCTTCTACTTAGGGCAAGGGCTAAACAATTATCCTTGTGCCGACTGACCTCATCTAGCTCCACCCCACCTCATCCAATCAGAATTCACACATGCTCCAGACACGAGCTCAGGTCAGTCACTGATAGGCTGACAGGTCCGGATCATGAGGAACAGTCCAACCTAGCAGACAACCCACGCATGCAGCCTCACTGCACATGTTCGGGCAAGGCAGTAAACATGTGGGTTTCAAGGGGCCTGCGGCTGCACCCACTTTCCACATCTCCCCCTTTTTGTTTTATTAGTAGTTCTGGGATCAGCATCTGTCTTAGGTTGCCTCCATCCGTGCCACATCCTTACCCATCATGGGAGTGACAAACTCACTGTCACCATCCTGTCTTAGGTTGGCGCACGTTAGGGTCTTACCTGTCATTGATTACTGATCCAGCATGTTGAGCCAACACTGGGGGGGGGGGATGTTCCTGCTTCCAAGGCTGCCATAGCCTGCACTAAGGCTCATTTATCAGCCCTGTGCTGCCTTTGCATACGTGCCATTCACCAAAGCATTCCTCCATACACAACAGTCAACAGGAGCGCCCAAAAGGCCATCCCTCCCCAATTTTTTAAGAGTCCCACAGTTCCCTGGATGATCTCCAGCCATTGCTTTGCAGTTGCAATCTCCATATGGGTGTTGTTCACAGCAACAATCGATGCTCACAATCCCTTCATCTTTGTGTCGAGATCATGACTCCAATTTCCAAGCAGCATCGCACCAATTGCACCCGACAGATTTGCAGCTCTGGAAAATTTCTGATACTGAACAGAGGTTACACACATTCCTGACATATGAGTAATGCAGGAAGCAAATACTAACTGCTCCAAAATATTCATCTGTTCCTGCAACCAATCCACTCTTTGGTTAACCATAAGGATACCAGCTTTGGTAACCATAAGGATACCAAATTTGTATTCCAGTGGGGCCAAAGCCCTGATTTCCTCTTTTCAGTCCCCTTGAAGAGAAGCTAGCATGGTGACTAGGCAAAAGCAAAATTTGAGCAATTCTATCTCCAGGGGAAATGGCAGACACCTCTCTGGGGGAGGAAACCATGATCTTAATTTTGTGAACATCTTATTACTTTCAAAACACAGAAGAACATAAAGAAAAACCTTTTATTCAAACTTCGCTATATTCTGTTCTATACCCCCATACCACACTGCCTTCTGTTCCCTGCATGTTCACTAAATGTCTTTTCCATATCTTTTCAATGCTTACTGAAATACAGATTTTATAGACATAAATTTGTAACATATTTACATAGAGCATACATATGCATACCTAAGAACTTTAAGTGTTTTTATCTTACACAAAACAATGGTCCCTTTCATAGTGTTGTTTTCCTTCTAATATTATTGGCTAGTCCTCCCATCCACTATATAAGACCATCTTTTCTCTTTTTCTCTCATTTAAAGCATTCTCCTTTAATGGCTCAAGTTTCTACTACTGAGTCTTCAGGAGCTTTCCTGCAGGTTGCAATGTTTTTTCCTGAAGTACTGGGAAGGCCCCCCGCAATGGTGGGCACATTTTTCCAGATTTTTGCATGAAGACTACGCTTTCCCCTTTTGTCTCCCTCATCTTTATAGGGGGGAGGAGAAGGCAACGGAGGGGCTGATGGTTTGGGCAGCCTACCGCATGGAACATCCAACTACAGGCGTCACCTCATCCAATCAGAATTCACACATGCTCCAGACACGAGCTCAGGTCAGTCACTGATAGGCTGACAGGTCCGGATCACGAGGAACAGTCCAGCCTGGCAGGCAGCCCATGCATGCAGCCTCACTGCGCATGTTCGGGCAAGGCAGTAAGCATGCAGGTTTCACGGGCCTGTGGCCACACCCGCTTCCCACAGGGTACCACAATTTTCAAGAGCCATCAGCACCTGGAGGGTTGCCTTATTTATGGAACACTGCCTGGAGATATGCACTTTAACAAAATAATTATTAGTATGACAATTCCTCCCAAGTGCCTATCCATGAGGGTTCAAAAAGCCTCTTAATATTGTCCCGCGCTTTTCCCAAGAATCTAGCATCTAGGGAAAGCACAGATACTCTGGTCTCATTGAGGCTGACTATGTTCTCCCTTAGAAGCATAGAATAGTTATGGAATTTGTCTGGCCAGTTACCTTCAAGGTATTGAGCCAACTGTTGTCGGGCTTCAGTGGCATTATGTGCCTTATAATGGGTTAGCCAGATTGAATGAAACCTGGGTTTGCATGCCAAGAGACATGTCCCTAACAAGGGCAAACTCTTCTGTCAATAAGTTAATCTGTTGTTGTAAAGTGTAGATGGCTTGGTAAAGATTCCTGTAGTGCCTCAGCTGACTACAACATTGACAGTCTCCACCATAGTGACTGTATGGGCAAACAGCAGCTGTTGTCACCCTAGCAATACCTGCAATGATGGCTGCAATATGGCAGCTGTAATACCAAAATTCCTCTTTCCCTGTTGTAGGGGTTGTGAGTCTGGGCCATCAGAGTGATGACATGGAAGTAGATAGTATTTACTACAGGCATCCAAATAGCAGCTGGTTCCGTCATTGGGATAGCTGTTGTTAAATACCCCATCCAGCAGGTGATGGGGAGACATTTCTCATTAAAGCAGTTAAGGCTGTCTCTGACAGTGGAGGTATTGGTAACCAATAAGAAAAAGGGAGGTTGAACACAGACTGGGGTAGCTTTCCAGCCAATCTGGCTGCCAATGGTCACATTCACCAGGGTTGCCCCAGTTCACATTTTCACCAGCCAGTTTATATGGAAATATATCCCCTTAAAGAGACCTTTTAGGAGAGTAAGGGGAATAAATCAATACAATTAGAGGGGCTTCATAAATCCCAATTGCTCATAATGGGGTCATATTTGAATCTTACGGGATCTCTGTTAACATAGGGAGTAATACTGGAATCATCATGTGAGGTAAACCTCCACATGCCAAATGTGATGTTAGATGACAATATCAGGTAATCCTTGGTGAATTTTACACCTAATGCAGTGCTCCCAAGGGATAGAAAATCCCACAAAAGTGGACTTTTAAGGGACCCTTGGACAGTGAGGCAGGGGTGGACATGATATGCTTGAGAGATCCTTTGGGGATTTATAATTAGTAAGGAGAGCATGGTGTTCCATGCCTAACATGGTGCCATAGGTTAGATTACCATGAAAGTCCCCCGTGGTCATATTGTGTAGCTGGATACAAAGGCTGACAGAAGAGACATTGGTGGTAAAGGAGAGAATTTCCTCCTTGGGCCAAGTGCCTTCTAATCATCATGTAGTAGTGACTAAGTCCACGAAAGGCAAACCCAAACTCACATTGGAAGAGAAAAGAACAGGGTAGGCTGGGGAGTTAACTGTCACAGGCAAACAAATGGGGGACAGGGGCACCAAAGCCCAGAGCTCGTCAGCCCTCTCAGGCTGAAGGAAAATTAATCAACACAGTGTGTACTTTACATCTCCACATCCTGGTCTTCTGAATCCTTCTTCGCCCCCTGGTCCATGGCCAGGTGAACATCTCTCAAGGGCACCTATATTGATGCAGTTGCATCCTGTGGGAAAACACAAGCATAGCCTTGCCCCCTTGTCAGAAGCAGAGCAGGCAGCTGCCATTGAGAGGTTATTGGGTCCCTCTATCTAACCAACAGGAGGGGAGTGTCCCTCGGCAAAAATGCCCAATGTTTGTAAGCAGGGGTCAGCCCTTTCTCATCTAAGAAAGTTCACATGGACCAGAACCTCCACCAAGGTTAGAAGTAGATCTCTTTTGGATTCGGGGGAGGTGACCTGAGCAAGTGCTCCCTTCAAGGAGAGATTTGCTCTTTCTATGATTGCTTGGCCTTGAGGATTATAGGGTATCCCAAAAGAGTGACTGCTCCTCCATGAGGATAGGAAGGCACTGAACTGCTGAGATGATTAAGCAGGTCCATTGTCAGTCTTGAGTGCCAAAGGCACACCCATTACCAGTGTTGCTGATTTCACAACCTTAATAGCATGAGAGGCCTTTTCACCTGTCATGGCCACTGCATATACAAAGGCCAAGCAAGTATCTACCATAACATATACATACCTAAGATTACCAAAGGCTGGGTAATGGGTGACATCCATTTGTCAGATTGCATTGGAGAGTAGACCTCTAGAGTTAACTCCTGATCTGCCAAGAGTACCCCATGGTACAAGATGTGTGCACATTAAACAGGACCTTGCAAGATGTTTACATTATGACATAGGCAATTTGGGTAAGAGTTCATGTAAATTCTGAGGAAAAAGGTGAAATTGCTAGTGTAACATTCTGGCTCGTTCTAGCAATTCCATGTCTACAGCCATAACCAAAGCATCAGTTGTGTCCTTCCCCCTGACCCCCTGTCTTTGGATAAGAACTCCATACATGACTTTATTGGCATCAGAAAAGGCCATAGTTGCCTTAGGAATGGAGCAAGAACTAGGTATGCTATGGGGTTTAACCGCTATTGGCAGCTAGTATAAAGTAGTAAGATGCTTGCCCGATGGCATGTGATTATCTAACAAGCCTGTGAACACCAGTTCTTGGAAGCTGATGGAATCTGCCCATAAAGATTGCAGATATTATAAGGAAAAATGGCAGGGTTATTTTGTCTGGTTCCCTGTTAGAGGTTCTCTTTGTTAAGCCTCTCACCTTAAGCGCAAGGTGGAAGGAAATGTCAAACTTTGAGGTAACCTTAAATAGATCAGATTGGGCCTGGTGCAACCACATAAGGGGCACATTCTGCCATAACACTACTAGGACCCCCTCAAGGGACCACAGAATTATGGACAGGAGGGATTTCCCTGGATCATGCCTTTCCAGAGTTGATATAGAAAGGAGCACCATAACTTTCTGTAGCAGGTTGCTAGCCTCAGGTATTAGTTTATCCCTGGCAGATTCCATCAGCTTTCAAGAAATGGCAGTGGGATTCACAGGCTCATTGGATAATCACATGCCACCAGAAAAGTGTCTTACTGCTTTGTCCCAGCTGCCAATAACAGAATTGGGGGTGATCTCTGACTTTGTGACCTATTCAGTCTACTTGGTCACATTGCATAACATCATCAAAAAAGGTACAATCATCTGTAGTAAGGACAACACCCATGTCTTCCAAAATATCTCTTCCCCAAAGGTTTCAGAGAACATCAGCCACAACAGGTATAAAAGGTCCCTGTTTGCCATCCAAGTCCTGCCAACAGACAGTTTTGAGTAGTCATTTTGGTGGTCTGTTGGCCTCCAACTCCCATAATGGAGGGACCAAACTGTAATCTCCAATGAGGGAACCTCCATGATTCATTTTTTGTTATTATAGTGACATCTGTCCTGGGTTAACCAACCTTTTAAGGGGTATACTGTCTAAATGTACAGTCATCATCAGGAAGTGAGGAAATGCAGGCAAGGTCCAAAAGACTCCCTCTTACTGGTGGGCCTGAGGAGTACCCCCTTTTGGAGTTTAAATTGTCTTCCTGCTTTTGAGAACAACAATCCTTAGCTCAATGGAAACCTTTGTTACAAGAAGGACTTGGGCCAAACTGAGGGGCAGTCCAGTATGAGGTGACCAGGTTTGCAACAGCTCCAATAGGCATGATCAGGAGCCCTTCAGGAGGAGGGTGTACCTCTGTACATGCTCCATGGCCAAAGTGTCAATGGAGGCAGTCAGGGCTGCAATAGGGACTGCACCAGGGTCCAAATCACAAGTGGCAACAACCCATTTATGAATATCATCATTCCTTACAGCTGCCACAGCATTGCAAGTGGGAGCATTAAGACCCTCCCATGCAAGCTACTTGATGATCATGTCTCTTCTTGGGTCAGCATAGATCCACCTTTCCACTGCCTCAGTCACATGGAACAGGAAGTCCATGGAGGGAGGACTCCCCAGACTGCTGGAGAAAATTGTAAAAGTAAGCAGGGGTTTTCAAGGAGTGCAGGCCTTAAGGGTCTTAAAGGCAAGATCAGCAACCTAGTTAAAGTAAGCATGCAGTCCAATAGTGGCCTGAGTGACAGGGTTAATGTATGACCCATGACCAGTAAACATATCAAAAGTAGCATTAAGGTTATATTCTAAATTACTCCTACCCTGATTCTCAGCCAAGTCATGATATGCAGACCTCTAATTAAGAAAACAGTGGGTCCCCCAACTTCTTAGAGGGACAATTGGCGTTCAGCCACCCGAGATTGAGCAATAACAGGTCTGTGATGCCCTTAGATGTCCGGGGCTGCACGCGTGCTACACTGACTGGCTCAGCGTGTGCCTACCCTACGCCAGCGGGGATTGCAATTATTCCCCATGAACGAGGAATTCCCAGTAAGTGCCGGTCATAAGCTTGCGTTGATTAAGTCCGTACCCTTTGTACACACCGCCCGTCGCTACTACCTTGGATGGTTTAGTGAGGCTCTCAGATGGCGCCAGGGTCGGCCCACGGCCCTGGCGGAGCGCTGAGAAGACAGTCGAACTTGACTAAATAAAAAAGAAAGAAAGAAAGAGAGAGAGAGAGAGAGAGAGAGAGAGAGAGAGAGAGAGAGAGAGAGAGAGAAAGAAAGAAAGAAAGAAAGAAAGAAAGAAAGAAAGAAAGAAAGAAAGAAAGAAAGAAAGAAAGAAAGAAAGAAAGAAAACAGTGGGGTTGAGCACCACTTTAAGGAGATTATACCAACTGTAATAGGTCTGTAGTTGCATGGCCCATTGCTTCACTACTTGTTCAAAATAGGGGGAATCTGGGCCAGAATCATTGGCAGCTTTTCTGATTAATGTGAACTCTGCCAGAAGAGTTGAAATCCAGGGCCTAGTCACTGCATCAGGGCCAAAACTGACAGGGAAAGTCTCACGATATACCTGAGGGGAATGAGGCTCCCAGGAAGAGGCAGTCCAGCATGAGGGACAGGCATTGCAGGAATGACCACCACAGAAGTGATCACTAGAAGGCAAAGTTCCCCTAAATCACACCAGGGGTCAGCTAGGGGTACCTCTGATGGGGTGGGAGCAGAAGGGTTAGTGAGTGAGGGACCTGAGATAGCAGGGCTAGAGGACACCTTGGAACCTGACAACAAGAGGGCTGAAATAGAGGTGCATTCATCCTCATTGCTAAATTCAACCTGTTTTCTTGGAGAAAGTGGAATGGGGACAGTAATGGAAAGGTATTAGTTTGATCCTGGCAGTGTTTGTTATGGCAGCCACCACTTCCTCTGGGGAAGAATTCTTAAGATTGGCGATGACTGCAAGGATGGGGGCAATGAACAAGGGATGGGTAATCTCAGACTGTCCCTCACGCTTTGAGCAAGGAAGAAAACACACATCCAGAGGCCATGGTCCCACATGTTCTCCAGCAATATCCAGGGGACCAGAATAGCAGCCTTCTCCCAAAATTGGTCCCAATCATGAGTCTTAGCCTTGAGACCACAAGTAACCAGAAGGGTTTTCAGAGCCCTAATTTGGGGTTCCTTGATGGTGGAGGGGAGGAAACCCATGACAATAAGCACAAAGGAAACAAATGAGGAACAGATATGACAAACATGACAGAGAAAGCAACAAAAGTCATGTACCAAGCAGGGGACTCTCTCAGGTGTAGTTCAAAGGCCTTATGCTTGCACAGTGTCCCCTGGAAGGAAAAGGCATTTGGGAGTGGATCCCTGATACCACTGACTGGGAAACAGCTCCTACATCAGGTACTTGGATGAATCCAAACCAAAAGTGAAAATGAGCAAAGACAAAAAAGACAGAAAAGATGGCCACTGCACACTTACTCTCAAACTGAGACCAAAAGTGAGAGTACAAAGATCACTGGGACAAACAGACAGAAAAGACAGAAGTGAGGTCTGTGCACTCACCTTTTTGGGACCCACAACATAAAGCACTAAAAGGCCAACTGATCAAAGAAGCAACTGAAGGGGGCACGACAGTAGCACCATGAGAAGAAAAGCAGATTAGGTCAAACCATGAGCACAGTCCTTGCAGCAACAGGCAAAACCAAGCCCCCAGAAAAGGAGGTTCAGCAAGCAGCCAGAAAATGAGGACGATGAAGTAGTCCATTGACCATGTTGGGCTCCAGATGTTGCCTGTGCCCTGGACTACCCATCAACTGACACTAACTGCCCTTGGGGGTTAGAGGTGAAGTAGTTCGAAGTCAAAGACAGACTATGGGAACAGGTGAGAAACACCACAGCACGCTTATCTAAACATTGCTCCAATCTCTTTTAATACCCTCCAACCATACCCCATTGGTTCCAAGAAAACATCTCTACTCAACAGCAGTTCCCAATTGGCTGGCATTGTCTGTACCAGCAATCCTGGGTCTCTCAAGCAAGCCTCAATTAGGTCCTCCTGCAGGAGATGCTTTTGCATCTCCAAGAGCTCCCTGTGTTTACATAGAGGTGCCCTGTTCCTGTTACACTGGTCCTGGACTTATTTTTGGTTGGGAGACTTTTAATAACTGTTTCTATTTCTTTTTGGGTGGTGGGACTGTTTATATAGTTCATCTGACCCTGATTTAACTTTGGTACATTGTATCTGTCTAGAAAAATCATCCATTTCATCGAGATTTTCCACATTTGTTGAGTACAGGCTTTTGTAGTAAGACCTGATGATTTTTTTGAATTTTCTCAGTTTCTGTTGTTATGTTTCCCTTTTCATGTCTGAATCTGTTAATCTGTTTCAGTGCCTTTTAGTTAATTTGGCTAAGGGTTTGTCTATCTTGTTAATATTCTCAAAGAATCAACTCTTGGTTGAGTTCAGCCCTATGACCATTTCCTGCCATCTATTCCTCTTCAGAGTGCTCGCATTCTCTTGTTCCAGAGTATCCAGTTGTGCTGTTAAGTTGCTAGTATAGGATCTCTCCAATTTCTTTATGAAGGCACTTAGTATTATGAATTTTCCTCTTAACACTGCCTTCATTGTGTCCTAGAAGTTTGGGTATGCTGTGACTTCATTTCCATTAAATTCTATAAAGTTTTTAATTTCTTTCTTTATTTCTTCCCTGACCAAGTTATCGTTAAGTAGAGAATAGTTCAATTTCAATGGGTATGTGAGCTCTGTTGTTTTTGTTGTTATTGCAAACCAGCCTTAGTCTGTAGTGATCTGATAGGATGCATGGGATTATTTCAATTGTCTTGTATTGGTTGAGGCTTGTTTTGTGTCTGATTATATAGTCAGTTTTGGAGAAGGTACCATAAGATGCTGAGAAGAAGGTATCTTCTTTTGTTTTAGGGTGAAATGTCATGTACATATCTGTTAAATCCATTTGGTTCATAACTTCTGTTAGTTTCACTGTGTCTCCATTTAGTTTATTTTTCCATGACTTGTCCATCGGTGAGAGTGGAGTGTTGAAGTCTCCCACTGTTATTGTGTGAGATTTAATGTGTGTTTTGAGCTTTAGTAATGTTTCTTTTACAAATATTGGAGCCCCTTGCACTTGGGGCATATAAGTTTAGGATTGAGAGTTTGTCTTGACAGATTTTTCCTTTAATGAGTATGAAGTGTTCTTTTGAGAACTTTTGGGTGGAAGTCTATTTTATTGGATATTAGAATGGCTACTCCAGCTTGTTTTTTGGAACCATTTTCTTGGAAATTTTTTCCAACCTTTTACTCTGAGGTAGTGTCTTTCTTTGTCACTGAGGTGTGTTTCCTATATGCAGCAAAATGTTACATACCCAGTCTGTTAGCTATTTCTTTTTATTGAGGAATTGAGTCCATTGATGTTGAGAATAATTAAAAACCAATAATTGTTGCTTCGTGTTATTTTTGTTGTTACAGGTGGTATTATGTTTGTGTGGTTCTCTTCTTCTGGGTTTGTTGTAAGATGATTAATTTCTTGGTTTTTCTTGTGTGTAGTTTCCCTCCTTGTGTTGGTGCTTTCCTTCTAGTATCCTCTGTGGGGCTGGATTAGTGGAGAGATATTGTTTTAATTTGGTTTTGTCATAGACTATCTTGGTTTCTCCATCTTTGGTGATTGAGAGTTTTGCTAGTTATAGTAGCCTGGGCTGGTATTTGTGTTCTCTTAGGGTCTGCATGACATCTGTCCAAGATCTGGCTTTTAGAGTCTCTGTTGCAAAGTCTGATGTAATTCTGATAGGTCTGCCTTTATGTGATACTTGGCCTTTTTCCATTACTGCTTGTAATATGCTTTCTTTGTCCTGTGCATTTGGTATTTTGATGATGTGACAGGAGGATTTTCTTTTCTGGTCCAATCTATTAGGTGTTCTGTAGGCTTCTTGTATACTTATGGCATCTCTTTCTTCAGGTTAGGGAAGTTTTCTTCTATGATTTTGTTGAAGATGTTTTCTGGCCCTTTGAACTGGGAATCTTCACTCTCTTATATTCATTCCTATTATTATTAGGATTGATCTTTTCATTGTATCCTGAATCTCCTGGATGTTTTGGGTTAGAAGCTTTTTGCACTTTGTATTTTCTTTGACTTTGGTGTCAATATTTTCCATGATATCTTCTACACCCGAGAGTCTCTCTTCTATCCCTGTATTCTGTTGGCGATGCTTATATCTGATAACTCCTGATCTCTTTTCTAGGTTTTCCATCTCCAGGGTTGCCTACCTTTGTGATTTCTTTATTGTTTCTATTTCCATTTTTAGATCCAGGGTGGTTTTGTTCAATTTCGTCACCTGTTTGATTGTGTTTTCCAGTATTTCTTTAAGGAATTTATCTGTTTTCTCTTTAAGGGTCTACCTGATTACCTGTGTTCACCTGTATTTTTTAAGGGAGTTCTTTATATCTTCCTTAAAGAGCTCTATCATCTTCATGAAATGGGATTTTAGGTCTAAATCTTGCTTTTCGGATTTATTAGGATATCCAGGGCTTGCTGTGGTGGGAGAACAGGGTTCTGATGGTGCCAAGTGGCATTGGTTTCTATTGCCTATATTCTTGCACTTGCCTCTCATCATCTGGTTATCTCTAATGTTAACTAGCCTTGCTGTCTCTGACAGGGACTAGAGCTTGTCCCTCCTTGTAGGAAGGTAGAGCTCTGGGAGCTGCGTTAGAGCAGGCCTTCTGGGAGGCAAACACTGCTGTCTCTGGTTAGGGGGACCTCCTGTGTCCCTAGTTAGGCAGGCTTCCTGTGACCCTGGTTACGCTAGACCTCCTGGGAGTCAGGCTGTCTCTGGGTGTGGACAGGTGAGCTGGAGCACCAAGTCTGCCCTCTTTGTGGACCAGAAGGAAGATGTGTCTCCCATAGGGTGGATATGTCCTGCATCTGCTGGGCCCTTTAGGGGTTCCAGTTAGGCCTTACCTATGAGTCTGGTTATGACAGATCTCTTGAGAGTTAGTCTGTCTCTGGGTGGGGGGTGGGGGGAAGGATGAAGCACCTGATCTTCCCCTGGCTGAGTGTTGTACCAGAAGGAAGTGACTTATATAATTTAATGAATGCATGGAAATAAAAAATGGGGGATGGCGATGTGGCTCAGTTAGCCCCAGCTAACTCAGGAGGTGAAGGAATGAGGCAGTTCAAATCATTCCTGCTACATGTCAAGTTTGAGGCCAGCCTGAGCTACATAAAATCTTGTCTCAAAAACAGAGAAAAAAAGAGAAAGAGTTCACCATGAGTGACACCATCAGTAAACCAAGATGAAAAAGGGTGGTGTTTCTGACAAGATGTGGTGTTGCTAGCCCAAACACCATCATAACTGAAAAAGACCCAAAAGTCACTTGATTTTACAAGTTACTGGCTTTTATAGAAGACATTCCAGAGCTGACCATACTGGAAGTGAACCATCTATTTCTGCTGTGAAGTCCAGGCCCTCTCACTCCTCTCTGAAATTCCTGGAAAATGTATCTCCTGCCTGGTGTGTCAGATGCTCAGCCCCGTCCCTCTCACTCTTCCGGTGTCATTACTCACTTCTCAATTTCTCTTCCTAAGTAAGATTCAAGGAGGTGGCAAATAAAAGCTGTAGTCTTTGTCAGATTCTGGCACTGAGAAGTGTCTGTGAAACATGAGTGATTCTAAGGAAATGGGGAAGAGGCAGCTTGGCCCTCTGGGTGAGATTGAGCTGGTGCTCTGGGAGCTTGAGGAAGGGGCACAAATAGGGCAATGCTTGTCTCCGACTACCCTATATATGACTGACGCTCTATTCACTTAGATGAGGAACTGCTGACATCCAGCCACACCAGGCACTCCATCAAAGGCTTTGGCTTCCAACCAAATTCTGGATTCAGTAGCTTCACAGGTAAAACAGAATGAGGGACTATGGAGTGGTCAGCTCCAGACATAAACTTGGTTTCTGGGGGTGGGGGGTGGGGTGGAGGTTGGGACTCAGGCCACTAATGTTCAGAGAATTGGAAGCTCAGATCCTGAATCTGGAACCCTGGGAACTGTAGAAGCTATGATCTGAAATTCTGTACCTTGGGAGTGAGAGATGGATTGCCTGACTGGGGCCACAATGAATCAGGAATGCTGAGGTGCTAAATTTTAATTCTTCTCTCCCACAGGGTGCCTGGTCCACAGTCAAGTCCCCTTGGCACTTCAGGTGCTCTTCCTCACTGTTTTCTCTGTGCTGCTGGTTGTCATACTTGTCAAAGGTCAGGCAGGATTGGTGTTTGGGGCTCCTAAGTCTGACTCTTCAAACAAGGGATCCAGAAGAGAGGAGCAACTGACTGGGACTGTGTCTTCATGGTCCTTTGAATAGAGGAGTTCTGCAGGGACACTGGCTGCACTTGCCTTAGACATCCAATCTTCTTTGGTTATTAGATATCTTCCTCGTCAAATAGGACTAAGTAAGACCTTGGGTTTTGAAAATGATGCTAGACTAGAGACATTGTTCAAGTGGTAGAATGCTTACCTCACAAGCTCAAAAAACTGTGCTCCATCCCAAGCACTGCATAAAACTGGGCGTAATGGTACATCCCTATAATCCCAGCACTCAGGAAGCAGAGGCAGCTACATAAAAATTTTGATGTAGTCTGAACTATATGAGACTATCTAAGAGAGACAGAGGGGGGCAGAAGGAGAGAAAGAGAAAAAGAGAAAAAGAGGAAGGAATGAGGAGGGGAGGAGAAGAAGGAGGTAGAAAAGGGGGAGAGGACAAAGGATATCTTGGTCCTGGGGGCCCAGAATAGACCAAAAAACACACACACACAGTAAGCGTTTAATAACTGCAGTGACTATATTTTCTTGGCCCAGTCTACAAAATACCCAGTTCTCAGGAGGAAAACAATCAGATGAATGTCTACCAAGAACTGATCCAGTTGAAGGCTGGCATAGGTGAGTGACTGGAAGTGAAGGCGCTCACACCCGGAAAAGGTTTACACAGAGTCGCTTTGCTTAAATAACTCCTCTTCACTAAGCCTCATGTCCCTCACCTGTGGGATGGACATGCAGGGTAATAATGAGGAAGGCATCTCACTAGTGTTTGACTAGAGTCCATGCACACAATAAGCAGTCAGTCTTCATAGGGATTATGTACAAAATAAGCACTCAATAGTCACAGGAGCCTGGACAGAATAGGCACTCAGTGTTCACAAGAGTATGTTCAAAGTAAGCTCTCAATGTTCACAGGGGTATGCACATGTTAGACACTCAGTGTTCACAGAGATTGTGTACACATTAGGTGCTGGGTGTTCACAGGAGTATGCACATGGTAGGTACTCAGTTAAACCAGCCTCCTGGCCTCTATTCTGAGCTCTAAGACTTCTTCCAGTCTGGAAAGGATCAGGCTAGGACTCCTGGGTTCTCCTGGGTATAGAAGGAACTCAAGACATGGAGTAAGGGATGTGCTGTGTCAAGGGAGGGGCTTATTCTGGAGGGCTTGAAGGTTGAAGATGGGTCCATCCTAACCTGACCTGACCTCCCCAACAGATCGACTGTGCCACTCCTGCCCCTGGGACTGGATGCATTTCCAAGGAAGCTGCTACTTCTTCTCTGTAGCCCAGAAGTCCTGGAATGATTCTGCCACTGCCTGCCACAATGTGGGGGCTCAACTTGTGGTCATCAAGAGTGATGAAGAGCAGGTATGCCTGGTGAGGCCCATCAAGGATACAACAGCTGAGGATACATAAGGCCACTGACTAAAGGGAAGGGAGGTGTTTGGTTGAATACAATGTTCTGGAAAAGAGGCTGCTTGCCTGAAGAGGGAAGATAATATTAGGAATGAGACCAGAGCACTTGCAAAAAGATGCTTTAGGGCTGGAGAGGAGGCTGAGTGGGTAAAGCACTTGCCAGCAAGCATGAGGACCTGAGTTTGGACTCCACAAACCCATACAAATCCCAGCATGAGGACACACATTTGTGATCCCAATGTTCATATGGTAAAATGGGAGGTAGGGAAAAGAGGTACCATGAAAGTTGGTGGGCATTTCTCATGGCATACACAGAAATAACAAGAGACCCTGTCTCAAAAAGGTAGAAGGTGAGTATCCATACCTAAAGTTGTCCTCTGATGTACACATATGCATGTGCACGTGCACATTCAAGTGTAGGTGCATCTGTGTGCATGTGCCAGCCAGAAGTCAGCCTTGAGTGTTATCCCTCAGATGCTGTCCACTGTTTCTTTAAGGTATGGTTTCTCATTAACCTGGAGCTCACCATTTAGGCTAAGCTGACTAGCCAACAAGACCCAGGGATCCTCCTGTCTCTGGCTCCCCCATGCTGGAATTACAAATGTCTACCATCACAGCTGGCTTTTTCACATGATTGCTAGGGGTTAGATTCAGGTCCTCAGGCTTGTGTGGCACACACTTAATTGACTCAGCCATCTTCTCACTCTTGCTACTATAGATTTTAATGTGATTGATGCTTTGGGAGGAAGACTTAAAATATATGGCCAGCACTTAACAACCTCCTCTGTTGGTTTAAAAATAAATACTGATATATGTCTTTTGCTAATTCCCCTAGTATAAATAGTTCCAGCCTTGCAGATTTTAAGCACCAGTGAGACAATTCAGTCTGAACAGAGTTCACCAACACACTCAAAAATCATTAGCTTGTTTGATCTGGTGCAGCCAAACAATCCCAATGATGAGTAAATTCTTGTGGACATATACATAACTTTCAGACAGACAAGTATATGACATTACCAAGTGTGCACATACTATGTGCTAGAGAGAACACATCTGCCCATAGCATACAGGTATAGAAAGACCCAGAACTCATGGTATTCATGGTCTTATAAGGTATAAAGCTAAACATCAAATTATAGGTGGAACTTCCCACTAAGAGTTTAGGGAAACACTGGTTAAAAGAGGGAGGTAGAGCTCCTTTCTGATGCTTCCTCTTGTATTTTTCTAGAACTTTCTACAACAAATTTCTAAGAAGAGAGGTTACACTTGGATGGGGCTCATTGACATGAGCAAGGAGTCTACATGGTACTGAGTAGATGGTTCACCTCTGACTCTCAGGTAAGTACTAGACGAAGGGAACACCCTACAGAGTATGATGAAGCTCTGACTTGAGGTCTCCCTGGAACTCATCTCTTCCCTCTGGTCATTGAGGCATTAGAGCTTGGAACATTATCTGAGTGGCATGAAGAAAAGGAAGTCCAGATAGGATGGCAGATAGGTGCCTGAGATCTCATCATTAGAACTTCAGGAAAGGCATGCAGACAGAGGGACATTAAATGGGAATGACTATATATGAAATCCAAGACTGGGAAATGACTCATTGGTAAAGTGCATGTCCAGAACCCATGTAAGAACAACTGATGTTGTGGTGGCATGCACTTGTAATCCATGAACTAGAAGAGCTGAAACAGAGGGCTACCTAGGGCTTGCTAGACAGCCATCCTAGCCAAATAGCAAATTCCAATCAAGGTGGAGAATGTCCTGAGGCACAATAGCTAAGGTTTTTATGACTACCACATGCATATGTACACACACACACACACACACACGAACACAATCACACATACATGATCACACAGAGATCAAAAATTACTGTTGCCATTAACAATATAACTTGTAGGTGGAAATGGAGAGATTGCTCAGTGGTTAAGAACCTAGGAGTTCTTAATTCCAGATCTGCAAAAAGCCTAAACTTCCAGATGACACAAGTTTGGTTCTCAGTTCTCACATCAATTAGCTCACAACCACCTGTAATTCCAGCTCTGCATGCACCTATACTCACATATGCATACATGCACCCGCACATTCAAGGACAATAAACCCACACGTGTGTGCGTACACACACACATACACACACACACACACACACACACACACACACTCCACAAAAAGAAAAGAATATGACCAGAGCTTGTTGTACTCAAAGGTCCAAAAAGAAGGAATTTATATCACCACTTGAGGCAGGAGACCAAGGACCTGACCTCTAGATGTGAAGGGATCAGGAGATTTGCACAAAGGCCTTGGTTGACATGTCAAGGTAAGAAATAGATGATGTGGGTCAAGGAGGCTTAGATGGGGGTGTTTTAAAGTGTGTTAGTGTGTTCTAGGTGCTGTCTTTCCTGGCTTGCCTTGTATTGATGTGGTAAACACCATGACCAAAAGCAGTGTGGGGAGGAACGAGTTTATTTCCTCTTACAACTCCCAGGTCACACTCCATCACTGAGGGAAGCCAGGGCAGGGGCTTAAGACAGGAACTACAGCAGAAGCCACAGAGGACCACAGCTCACTGTGCTTTCCATGGCTTACAGACTCTGTCTGTGACAGAATCTCATGTCTCCTTGTCTTTTCAGTTTCATGAAGTATTGGAATAAAGGAGAACCTAACAAACCTGGGAGAGGAAGACTGTGCAGAGTTCAGAGATGACGGCTGGAATGACACCAAATGTACTAACAAGAAATTCTGGATCTGCAAAAAGCTTTCAACTTCCTGCCCTAGCAAGTGATGGCCAACTCCCTCCACCATCTCCACAGTCCCAAAACCCTGCCAGATGGCAGAACTTTACCCATAGCTATGCCAGTTTATTCTACTTGTCTGTGACCATTGATAACCTTGACAAGATCTGTAAGACTTTTCTCTGGCAGGTAGCTTGTCTCCTGCATTGCTCCTAGGTCCAGCTTGTCTCCTGGGCCATTACTGTATAGTCTCCTGATGTCTGCAGGTTCTCTTTGGGTTAGTGGTTGTGGCTCTGGTCCACCTTTGACATTTAATGAAGTGAACAGACATGAGGTGTCCTGAAATGGGTTCCTTTCATCTCCTCTGTCTTCCTTTCTGAGTTCAGACCACATATTGCCATGTGCAATTGATCCTGAGTACTCACACCTACTAAATTTTAATTCATCTACTCTGCACGCCTTTCTATGGGACCCTTCTCTGATTTCAGGAGCTCAATCTATAGACTAAAAGCACAAGAGAACCAATTCCTTATCTATTAGTCATGATCTGAAATTATTGTGTTAATTATCTAACTCCATCTCTACCCCTGGGTGGACATGGTGAGCCTCAATGTTATAGACCTCCCAAATTTTTTGGAGGATTTATAATTTTTATTGAACTTACTCATTAACAATTGTATATATATGTATGTATAAATATAAGTATAAATAAACATTCTGATTATTGCCATCCTTCACCTATCCTGAATCCCTCTCTTTCTTACCTCTTCTTTCCTCCATTTATGACCTCTTGTTTGGTTCTTGCCCCACTGAATTTAACTAGGGCCATCTGTCTGACCATGGATTCCAAATTCTCCAGCAGAGTCTGGTAGGCTCATCATCAAGTGAAGACAATGGTTATCCCTCTCCTAAAATCCATCAATAGCCAATAATTTAATAGGGAGAGAAAGGACCCTGTGAGCGCTCCCCTGATCCATAACTGGATGTTGGGATGCCAGATTTTGTGCAGCCTCAGCCATTGTGAGATTACATCTGCACCAAAAAACAAAAACAAAAATTAAAAAAAAAAAAACAGAATTTCACAGCTCTTCTCCAGCTTTTATATATTTCCACCCGCTCTTTCATACCATTCCCTGAAATCTTCTTTATTCAAGGATGAACATGGTGTTCCGTCTGCTGAGAGTTCTCCTCTTAGCCCCTTCCTGTCCTTGATCACTGCATCACCTGCCTTCTCTAAGGTCAGACTTCCTGGTGATGAGATATAGCCATGTTTGGGTCAGCATTGGACAACTATGCAGGATCCTTCAGGCTCCATAGCACCCCCACAAGGTAACCTGTGGCTGCTATCAGACCTACTTTTCTAGGGCCTGTCCTTTTGCTAGTCTTGCTTCTCTTTTATGAAATAATTAAAACATGGGTCTTGGGGCTGGAGAGATGGCTCAGCGGTTAAGAGCACTGACTGCTCTTCCGAAGCTCCTGAGTTCAAATCCCAACAACCACATGGTGGCTCACAACCATCCTTAACGAAATCTGACTCCTTCTTCTAGAGTGTCTAAAGACAGCTACAGTGTACTTACATATAATAAATAAATAAATCTTTAAAAAACATGGGTCTTTGTCTATGTTACTAAGTGATGGGCTTGGGTTTTTTTTGTTGTTGTTGTTTTTTTGTTGTTGGTTTTTTTTTGTTTGTTTGTTTGTTTTGTTTTTTGTTTTTGTTTTTTTTACAATACATAGCATTGGCCACTGTTGTGTTTATGCCAATGGGTGACTTGGTGTAGAATGGAAAATCTTAACATGGGGCCAGGCACAAACAAAGACAAAGAGGTGATTAAAGCCCAGAATGTTCATCCACATCCAGCAACATCCAAGCATGTGGAAACAGAACTTTGTTAATCTCCAAGGTCATAAGAAAAACACATTTTGATAGACTTCCCCTTCCTCCACTGGGGCAGACCACAGAAAATGTCCTCCACAAACAGTTTGAATTTAGAACTGAATACTAAATTGTATCTCACTTAAGTCAACCTTCAACATGTAGCATAGCTGAGACACGTTCCACAGTACCTCTCAGGGGCTCTTAGTTATTATCTGAGTCCTAGCTGCCCGCATACTAATCACAAGCCTACCCATGCTCTTGTCCTGGTGTCCTTTCTTTCCCTTCCAGGTGCTCTTGATTTTCTCCCACTTCCACTGGTATGCTGTACACTCTCTTCTTAGATAAATTACTGATACTTGTCTCATGCTCCACTGCTAAGAAAACCCAAACAAAATTTGCAGAATGTTTTCGTGAGTGTCCATCACTCATAGCTCACCTCATTCACTCTTGTGCAATTTTTCTTTCAGATGATGTGTGCGGACCCATATGTTAATGTGTTCTGTGTGCTGTGTGTATATGCGTATATAAGCATACAATGTGTATTTATGTGTATTGCTATATGTGTATGTGTGTTGTTGTGTACTGTGTATATCCTGTGGATGGTGTATGTATATGTATGTATGTGTGTTATGTGATATGTGATATGTGTGTGCATATGTTGGGGGGTGAATTGTGTGCTATATGGGTGTGTGGTGTATGTATAGTGTGTGCTTTGTATGTGCATGTGTATATGTGTGTGAGGGTGTGTATGTATGTATCTGGGTGTGTGGTGTGTGAATGTATATCCATTTTTGTATAGATGTGTGCATGTGTGCATATGGGTATATGGAAGCCAAAGGTCAAAATCAGTTGTCTTTCTCAGTTGCCCTCTATCTTGTTTTTTGAGAAGGGTCTTTCACTGAACCTGGCACTCATTAGCTGGTTAGAGTGGCTGGACAATAAGCTTCAAAACTCCATCTATCTCTGCCCTATACCCCCAGTGTTGGGCTTACTCTAGTATCCCATCATGCTCCAGCATCACCTGACTTTTACCTGGGTATTAGAGACCCAAACTCAAGTCTTTATGTTTGCTTGGCAAGTGTGTTAGCAACTGAGCCATCTCCTCAGCCCTAGACTTCTTCTTTTGGTTTGTTTATTATTAATTCTTTTCTTTTTTGAGACTATACTATAACCTCATTATTCTCCCGCTTCCCTTTCAACCCTCCCATATACCTCTCCTTGCTCTCTTTCAAACTCTTGGCCTCTATTTAGCTTTTAAAGAGAAAATGTGCTCTTGTATCAAATATCTCAGTATGTGGAATCAAACAGATCAATTAATCACACTGGAGAGACTAAAACTCCATCAACCTGGGGAACTAGGGAATTGGTTCCATGGTGATAAGCACTTACTACACATACAGAGGATCTGAGTTTGGTTCCCTCACCCATGTCCATTAGCTCACAGCCACCAGTAACTCCAGCCCCAGGGGATCCTATGCCCTCTTTGGGCTCTGGGGGCACCTATATTTACACATACACATAATTTAAAAATGAAAGTAAATCCTTTTTTAAAACAATATAAAATAAAGAGCCTCCCTGTTTGTTGGGAGCTATTAAGACAATGCTATTGTCCTGATCTCCGAATTGGGCCTTCCCCCCCCAGAAGAAAAGGGGGTCAAAAGCGGGCCACCAACACACCGCTCCAAGAACAACCACAGATTGTTCCAGCCCTAAGTCAGCGCCGGATGTCCTGACCTCAAGATGTACCCTGATACCACCAAGTTCCTGCTTCCCCATGTAGTTGCCAAAAGAAAAATTTCCGCTGCCCCATCCCTCCTGCTGAGAAGTACTTCCTGCCCCCATCCCTCCTGCTGAGAAGTACTTCCTCTTTTTCCGATGCCCCATCCCTCCTGCTGAAAAGTACATCCCCTTTTTGCTTGTGCATGTAAGCCTTGAGCCTTGCTAATACAGTGACATCTTGATGTTATTCAGAATGGTTCCCTGCCGTTCCTCGCACTTGGTGTCCGTCTTTTCTCTCCCCCCCCCCATTTGGTTCTTAGGAGAAGGTCCCCTCGAGACCCTCGAATAACTGGACCTGCTAGACGGGTCACCTGTTTTCCACTCTGCCTTGGGCATCTTTAGCATATCCCACCAATCTACTTGTCAAGTTGGTTTTATAATCCTGCTAGAGAATTTTCTAAATCTCCTTGTGAATAGGTGATTCATGGAAGGCTATTGAGTTGCAAACTCATTCTGTGCGGTGTAATGATGAAAATGTGCAAAGACACATGTGTTCAATCCTATAGAATTTACAACACCAAGAGAGAACCCCAGTGGTAGCTCTGTAACCATTTGAGCCCATCAATTAGAAGAAGAATCTACTGGAGCTGGAGAGATGGCTCATGGGTAAAAAGCACTTGCTGCTTTGTGGAGGATTCATATTCAGTTACCAGCATCTACTTCAGGAAGTTCACACCCACTTGATTTTTTCACTTATCATTTATTTGTTTACATTTCAAATAATATCCCTCTTCCTGGTTATCCCTCCACAACTTCCCCCATCCCATGTCCATCTCCCCCCATCCCCTTTGCTTCTATGAGAGTGCTCCTTCACTCATTCGCCCACTCCTGCCTAACCCCTCTAGCATCCCCCTACACTGGGGCATCAAGCCTCCCTCCCCTCCCACTGATGTCAGATAAGGCATCCTCTGCTACATATGTATCTGGAGTTCTGGCTCCCTCCAGGCATACTCTGGTTGGTGGTTTAGTCCCTGGGAACTCAGTTAGTTGATTTTGTTCTTCTTATGGGGTTGTAATCCCCTTCAGCTCCTGAGTCCTTCCCCTAGCTCTTCCATTGGGGTCCCTGGGCTCAGTCCGATGGTTGTGTGTGAATATCTGCATCAGTATTGGTCAGGTCACACCCACTTGTAACTCCAGTTCTAGAGAAGCCAGCTACCAACCCTGGCCTCCATGAGAACCTGCCTTTACATGCACACAAACACAAGCACTCATGTACACACTTTAAATCTTTCAAAGTGATTTATCTTTAATTGTGTGTTTGTATGTGGGTATGTGTCTTTGTGTTTGCATGTGGGTGCGAGCACATGAGTGCAGGTGTCTGCAGAAACCAGAGATGGAGTCACATTCCCTAGAGCTGCAGTCACAGTCATCTGTAAGCTCCATTCAGCATGTCGGGAAAAGCTGTAGGTGCTCTTGACTGCCGAGCTATGTCTCCTGCCCAAAGTGAAATAAAATAAACCTTTTTTAAAAGAAAAACTAAAAAGAACTACACTCCAATGGGAGATCTTGCAGTCTGGAAGTTTCAGACAGGACATGGATTGTGTGAGAGCTCTGGGACTTCTGTCCCCCAACATTTATTTACTCTGCAGACCTAAAGCTTTTTTGGTGGGGCTCTAAAAAGGAACATCCTATCCTAGTTTCATTTCCTTAACCATGATAAAATCTCTTGACAAAAAGGAGCTGAAAAGAGAAGAGTTTACAGCTCACAAATCCAGATTATCATTGCTGAGAAGTCACACAAGCAGGACTTGAAGCACTGAGCCAAGGCACATTCAGAGTCAAGAGCAGAGAGAAGGAGCTCAGCTCACTCTGTCTGTTCCTGTACATTCCAGGGCCCAACCGCCAGGACACAGTGCCACCCACTGCCAGGTGGTGTTTTTCAGTTAAAGCAATCCAGGCAATCCCCCATAGAGAAGCCCCACAGCCCAAACCTGATCTAGATAGTCCTTCACCAAGTTTCTCTACAGAGGTGGTTCTATGCTAGGTCTAGTTGACAAAGATAACCCTTCAAAAGTCCACTTGATTTTCTTTCCAGATGGATTCCAATAATAAATGCAGAAACGATTAGGAATCCATTTGAATACCTCATCTGTAATTGCTGCAGGCAGGACCTGAAGTCAGATGCTCTGGCCAATGGATGAGACTGGTGGAGAAAATGAGGTCTTTGAAGAAGCTTGCTGTATATGGACCAGAGTGAAGCTCAGTTGGTCAGCTGCTGGCCTCACAAGCATGAGAACCTGAGTTCAATGCCCAGAACTTGGCATCAAGGTGCATGCTTGGCATCTCAGAGCTGGAGAGGCAGGAGAAGGAAGATGGTAATGTTTTCTTGTATGACTATCAGGATTTCTCTTCTACACTGACAAATGTAAGACAGAAAAAATGTTCTGTGGTTTTTAAAGAATTTATACACAAATGGAAAAAATGAGGAAAAGAATTGAAGAGACTGTTTTTAAACATATATCCATATAGATAATTTCTATATATATGTCATATATGGGATACATATATACATGTATATACATGTATATAGATATATATTTGTGTATATATATTTATATGGATAAATAAATATATATATATGGATGGAAAGTGAGAATACTGTCTTTTTTTCTTAATCCTACAAGAGTCATTAAAGAATTCGAACATTAACTCTATAAATTATAATTTTCTTAGCTGAATGATGGTAGCTTTGATCTTTCCAAGATTTATAGGATTTTCTCTTTTTGTTTCTTATTGCATGAGGAAAGGAACAAGAGTTATCTTTGTTTTATTCTGTATGCATTCATGTTCATATGTGAGTGTAGGTATTCATGTTTATATGTGAGTGCAGGCACATACATATACATGTATGCACATGGAGGCCAGAGGTGAAATCAGATGTCTTCTTCTATCACTCTTCACCTTATTTTTAATTTATATAATTTTATTAGTTATTAGTGTTCATATATGTGTGCTTATGCATTTGTGTGTGCTGGCTGGTACATACATTGGAGTTGCATATTTGTCCACATGCATGTGGAGGCCAGGAGTCAACCTTAGGTATCATTCATCAGACACTATATCAGACACTATATACTGTGTGTGTGTGTGTGTGTGTGTGTGTGTGTGTGTGTGTGTGTGTCTCACTGATATATACATAAAAGCTATGGTGACTTTTACAGAAATCAATTGGCTATGAACACGATGTGGGTGCTGAGTCCTCTGCAAAAACAACAAATGCCATCTCTCCAACCCCTCTATCTTGCTTTTTGAGACACAGTCTATCACTGAACATATACCTAGGCTGTCTGTGTGTCTCACAGTACTCTGGAATCTACTGTTCTCTGAGCATCCCCAGTACTGAGGTTAAAGATGCCCACTAACCTGAGAAGCCAAATTTGGATCCTTATAATGTGTCTGTGTGCCTGTGTGCATGCACACGCACATATGCGCACACATGACCCACTATACAAGTGTGAAGGCCAAAAGATGACTGTGGAGTCTGTTCTCGACTTTGACATTTACATAGCTTCCAGGGATTAAATTCAAGTCATCAGGCTTGGGAAGCAAGTATGTTTAAGGCCTCTCATTTGCCCTGCTTTGTGTTTTGAAACAGGACCTCACAGTATAGCCCAACTGGCCTGAAACTTACTGTGTAGCCCAAGCTGATTACAGCAACGTTCTGCCTTTGCTTCACTAGCACTTGATAATAAACAGAAGCCACTGCTCCCAGCTCCTCACCACAACTTAATTATATCTGCAAAGACTCTCTAAATAAGGCATCATTCACAGATCCTACTTAATGCTTCAGTGTTTCTTTTTAGGGAAATTTAAACTTCCTACCCTAGATCTTCTTAAATTTATCAAAAACATTGTTTTCATATTCCATGATTAAGTAAAACATTCCTGTAACTGACCCCGTGTTCAGCTAAGGAAGCTCTCTCTTATCTGTTGCTTGCTAAGAATTTATTTTTGCATGTTTACAGCTGTTGCGTAGAAGCATCTCATGATTGTAATAAGGAAGAGACAAAATCAAAATCAGGAAGGATGTGGACCATGTGGTCATCTGCTTATGAATCTTCCAAATGTACAAAACAACTCAATAGACTATCAATGGGTCAACACATAAAGGTTTTTTAATAATATGATCATCCTTGGAGACAGAATCAAGAGAATAAGACCAGGCACGGACTGGGCATCTTCTAAAATGTCCACTGTATTTGTTTTGTTTTCTTTGCTTTTAAGAATACCTAAATAGCCAGGCAGTGGTGGCACACTCCTTTAATACCAGCACTTGGGAGGCAGAGGCCAGTGGATTTCAGAGTTCGAGGCCAGTCTGGTCTACAAAGTGAGTTCCAGGACAGCCAGTAGGGCTATACAGAGAAACCCTGTCTCGGGAAAACAAACAAACAAACAAACAAACAAACAAGAATACCTAAATATCTAAGGACTGGAAAAATACTCAATGACTAAGAGTACATCCGCTCTTATGGGGACCAGTGTTCAGTTCCCAGAACCAGTGTCAGGTAACTCACAAGTCCTGTAACTCTAGCTCCAGGGAATCCAACACCCTCTTCTGTCCTCCCATCTCCACTCCCATGCACTCACAAACACAAATACTCTCTTTCTCTCTCTCTCTCTCTCTCTCTCTCTCTCTCTCTCTCTCTCTCTCTCTCTCTCTCTGTCTCTGTCTCTCTCTCTCTCAATAAAATGATTGATTGATAGATAGATAGATAGATAGATAGATAGATAGATAGATAGATAGATAGATAGATAGATAGATAGATAGATAGATGAACTGGGACTGGAAAAGAGGTGGCTCAGCAGGTAAGATCACTGACTGCTCTTCCAGAGGTCCTGAGTTCAATTCCCAGCAACCACATGGTGGCTCACAACCATCTGTAATGAAATCCAATGCCCTCTTCTGATGTGTCTGAGGACAGACAGCTACAGTGTACTCATACACATAAATAAATAAATCTTTTTTAACCTTTTTTTTTACAGTTCAGTCATTACCCCCCTCCCAACCTCCCCTCCCACAATTCCTCATACCATGCCTCCTCCCCCCTGTCTCCAAAAGGATGTCCCCCTCTGCCAGACCTCCCCACACCCTGGGGCCTCAAGTCTCTCAAGGGTTAGACCTGTCTTCTCCCACTGAAGCCAGACCAGGCAGCCCTCTGCTGTATATAGATAAATAAATAAATAGTTTTAAAAGAAGATCATCTGAATTATGTGATGTCACAACTTGATAAAGCTGAAATAGCAGGCAAGATCTTTTTATGTACAACTCTTATATGCTTTACCTTTTTATAATAAAAAGCAAAGACATGGAGCTGCAGAGGTGACTCATCAGTATAGTGCTTGTTATGCAAGCATGAGAACCTAAGTTTAGCTCAACAGTACACACAGGTTTTTAAATTTTTTTATTTGATATTTTCTTTATTTACATTTCAAATGTTATCCCCTTTCCCCTTCCCACCCCCCTGGATCCCATATCCCAGCCCCCTCCCCCTGCTACTATGAGGGTATCCCCCTACCCACCCACCAACTCCTGCCTTCCCTCCCTCAAATTCCCCTACACTGGGGCATCAGGCCTTCACAAGACCAAGGGGCTCTACTCCTATTGATGCCTTACATTTTTTAAAAATAAAGGCATTGTTGCATATGCTGTAGTCCCAGTGATGAGGAGGTAGATAAGGGAGAATCCCTAGAGGTCACTGGCCAGCCAGTTGAGCTAAATTGGTGAGTTTCAGTTCAATGAGAGACCCTGTCTCAAAAACTAGGTTGTGTTAGGAATCATCTTCAATCACTCTTCCACCTGATTCAGTGAGGCAGTCTCTCATTAAACACAAGGCTTTCTCTGGAACTCTCATTTCTACCTTCTGAAGCTGGAATGACAGGTAACTCTCCTAGGCTATCTGATATTTAGGTGCATCGTTGAAATTTGAACTCTAGTCTGCATGCTTATGTGGCAAGCACTTTAACCACCAAACCATCTCTCCAGTGAAGTCTTTTTCTTTATAGCTGATTAATCAATTCCAATCTGATCCTTCCTAAGAATACATTCTGATGGTTAATCCTTACCTTGGACAGAGATTGTAGTTACAGTTCATTGCAAAAGGGAATATTACTATTTGGTTGTTTCTTTTAGTTCTCTTTCTCTGTCTATTTCTCTGTGCCTCTGTCTCTCTCATTTATACCTGCATGTGTGTGTGTGTGTGTGTGTGTGTGTGTGTGTGTGTGTGTGTGCATATGGTGGCCAGAGGTTGATGCTCGTTGTCTTCTTTAATCACTCTCCGCCATATTTTTTGAGACCGGTGCCCCTCTGTGAGAATCAGGTCAACCAGGGATACTTGTGAGACCTTGTGCATGTGTCCTTGAAGGCAGCATTCCAACAGTATCTCTTTCAGAAAACCTCCTCTTCCAAGTATATTAACACATTCCCCTTCATCAGAGCTGATGAATTAGTTCCATATGAATTAGTTCTTAAGTATGTCTAAAAGATATTATGCCATACCCCCCTCTGCCTGTTTGTCTGTCTTCCTCCTCCTTCTCTTTCTCCTCCTCCTCCTTCTCCTCCTCCTTATTCTTATTCTTATTCTTATTCTTATTCTTATTCTTATTCTTATTCTTATTCTTATTCTTATTCTTATTCTTATTCTTCTGAACTATCTGAGGTGTGCCCTGCCTGGAAGCTCTGATCCTGTCATGTCCTGACTCTCATTTCCTGATAATGAAGGAAAGAGAAATGCCATGCTCAACAAGAAGCCTTCTGAGAAGAAAAGTAGGGCCTCCCTGCTTTCTTGGAAAAACAACTGCCTTGCCCTACACCACTCCTCTAAGCACTGATAACCCATGGGGTTTAACTCTTTATCCTAGAGGTCCATGTGGATGTGTTTGATGCAGGTGCTTAAAGTTTACACATAACTCTATGTCTGTGTGTGTGTGTGTGTGTGTGTGTGTGTGTGTGTGTGTATACATACATGTGTAATTACATCACAGTTATTTCTGTTACAGGTGGGAGATACCTCCTGAAGTCCCCCATCCAAACTGCAGCAGCAATTTTGTGCCTTCTGCTCCTGAACAGGAAGAATTCACACTGGAGCTCGTGTAGAGTGAGAGAGAAGTCAAGATTTCTTTTTAGAAAACACAGAAAGGAAAGGAAAGTCTGCCTTCCAAAGAGGCTGGCTCTTATTCAGCTAGGCAGTCCCTGGTGAACGCTGCCAGCCTCTGGACTTAAATGTCTTATTCTTCCATTTTCCCTTCCCTCCTTGGTCATGGGGAAAGTCTGTGAATGTCTCCTTCCTGGAGCAGGTGGAGGCTTTCTTGGAGCCATCTTTACCCACAATTCAGTCTGGTATAATTAAATGCAGTTGAACTAAGAGTACATATAAAGTTATAACTAAGAGTAAAATTGAGAAGTTAACTAGAATAGCAATGGTATGTGTGCCTCAGGGAACAGGATGTATGTGTTCCTTTATAAACAGCTCCTATAGGTTCCTATAGGCCCAGGTGGGCCTTTTTTCCCACAGAGCCTGGTCCTTCCCATTACTTAGTTGGGTTGGCTCTCTCCCAGCCAGCTGAAAGCCCTTTTGTTTATCTTTTCCTGTGCCTCCAAACATCATTTTAGCCTTCACATTTCTTTTTAACCCTGATGGTTTTTTAACTGTAGTAAATTCCATTTCTCCCAACATTAGCTCTTTGCGAGCTGAACCTCTTACACCTGTATGATTGAGGTATGACTGACTTGTTCTGTGTCCTCCTCAAGCTTTATGGACTCATTCACCACTTGTAGGCAAGGGAGACAAGGGGATTACCCCCAACTCTGATGCCATCAACAACTCAGAATGAGCCTCTTGGGGAGTAAACATTTCCTTGGAACAACCTCACTTTAAGAATATATATTTTCTAAATATCAGCAGCTAAGGAGATGGCTCCATCCGTAAAGAACTTGATTCACCAGCATGAGGACCTAATTCGGATCCCTACATAAAAATATGTGGCTCAGCAGCAAGCATCTATAACCCCAGTCATGGGTGAAGACAGGAGGATCCCTGGGACTCACTGTCCAGCCAGTCTATTGGAGTCATTAGTTCTAGGTTCAATTAGAGATCACTTTAAAAAAAAATAACAATAAAGTACAGTCAGACAGGTGAAGTAGCTTGATAGGTAAAAGTGCTCCCCTTGCAAGCCTGGTGGCCAGAATTTATTACATGAGAGCCTTGTAGCTCTCATGAAGGTGGAAGGAGACAACCAACTCACAAAGTTGCCTTCTGACCTCCACATGTGTCCATACACAGAAAGAATATAAAAAATAATGTGGATAGTGATAGAGGAGAAATTGTGACTTGACCTCTGGCCTACACGCACACATACACACACACACCCCATACACATGCACACACATATACATCATACACACACACAAATGCACCATACACATGCACACACATATCATATACATCATATACATACATATATGCATACACATACACACACACATACATATGCACAAATTTATCACAGGACATATGTTGTTGCAATTTTACTACATATTTTCACCTTCCAAATTGCTTTCCCAAATGACTGAATTTATACTGCGATCATCAGTGAACAATGATTCTACATCCTCACCGACTCTAATAACTCTGCCCACCCTTTCATCTAGCTGAAGTGGTACACATCTATAAACCTACAACTCAGGAGGCTGAAATAGAAGGGTTGTTAATACAAAGCCAGCCTGGGTTACATACAAATGAAAACTTACCCACTTGTCTTTAACATTTGTAAATATGTGTATATACTCGTGTACGTGTGTGTGTGTGTGTGTGTGTGTGTGTGTGTGTGTGTGTGTGTGTGAATACAAGTATCTGAGGAGACTAGAAGAGGGCTTTGGATCCCCAGGAGATAAAGTCACAAGAGACTATGAGCCAACTGATACGGAAACTGAGAAATGAACTCTAGTCTTTGACAAAAGCCGTACGTACATACTATTAACCACTGAGCCATCTCTCCTGTCTCTACCTACCTTGTTTACTATTTGCCGTTTTATTTAGTACAAGGTGACCTACATATCATTACTTGTGCTTCAATTCCTAATGAATTTAAGCTTCCCTTAAATGCATGTCCAATACTCTATTTTGATTTTGTTTTGTGAACAAGGCCTTGTGTGATCCAAAGTGACCTTGAACTTGCAATTCTCTTGTATGAGCCCCGAGAGCTGGGATCACAAACCTCAACCACCATGAAGCCATGCACATCTGTGTCGGGTCCCTCTTCTAAGTTTTGCTACTTCATTCCCTTGGCTTGCTTTTCTGCTAATGTCTGTAGGTTTTTTAATTTGCATAAGTGCTTTTGCAGATTCCAGAAAGTAAGTAATTGTCAGTTTTAGATGTGGCAATGCAGTCTCCCCAACCCACACAAACACATCATGTAGACCCCTTCCTCCTTTTGTGTAGCCCAGTTTTACTTTTATGTCAGCTTTTTTTCCCCTAAATCCAGACTCTGAAAAAGATTTAAAAACAAAAAACAAAAACACGTGACCACATGATATTTGTCCTTCTGGCTTATTTTGCCTAACATGACATGACTTTTTTTTTTAAATAAAAGAATACAACTCCATTGTGTGCCAGGTTACAAAGTCTTTGATAGCAAGGAAGTCAAGACAGAGGGATGTTAAAGCATCTGGACACAGCACATCATGGGTCAGAGCAGAGAGAGAGATGAATGCTGTGTGCTTACAGCTCAGTTTACCCCCTCACAAAACCAAAACAAATAAGACTGCTTTGTGCCCCAGCTGTATCACCCCAGTTCCAGACACGAAACACCAAAGAACATCCATGTTTATTGCTCCACAATTCACCATAGTCAGGATAAAGAGTTAGCATGTCCATCAACAGATAAATGAATGAATATGTCTATATTTATCTATAGAAAATGGGATGTGTTTACAATGAAATTTTCTCCCTGCAACAAAACAGAGTGAAATTATGTTATCTGCTGTAAATAACTGTACTGAAAACTGTCATGTTAAGCAAAATACATTAGAAAACAGAGACAAATATTCCTCTGTAGTAAAGCTCTGTGTGTGTGCATGTGGGGAAGGGAGTTCTTGTGACAGTATTCCCGTAGAGATGTGAAGGAGCTTCTGCTCACCTGGTAGGGAACCAACAACAAACCAAAGTAAACATACCACCACCAAAGTCCAACGTGATAAACAGATGAGTTTATGGAGGAAATTCACAGGAATGTGTGTGAGGAGCTGCTTACAGGAGCATGCATGATTTAAATGCAGCTGCATTACTGAAGGTCCATCCCTTCCTGGGTGCTGACTTATGAAATCTGAAAGCCTGGAGCTCTCTACATGGATTGAAGGCATCTCAGGAGGCCAGAGACCCAACTGAAATCAGGAACAAAATAGGAATGTCCACTATTCTCACTCCTTTTCAATATTGTGCTCAAAGTACTATCTAGAGCAAGAAGGGAATGAAAGAGATGCAAATAGCCAAAGAAGTCAAACTCACCCTATTTGATATGATACTATACATTAGATATCCCAAAAATTCTACCAGAAAACTTCTAGAAATGGGAAACAAATTCAACAGTGTGGCAAGATACATAATCAGCTTCCACAAATCAATAGCACTATCAAGAAATACATAGAGGAGGAGATCATGGACATATACCCATTCATAATGGCCTTAAAGAAAATAAAATACTTAGAAATGAATCTAAACGAAGTGCAGAACCTTTACAGTGAAAATGTTAAACATGTGAAGAAAGAGATAAAGACACAGGAGCGAGTCTGCACAGGTGAGAGTGAGGACCACAGAGGCAGACAGCTTCTGGGACAGGCGGGAGCCACAGAGCCGCTGAGGCAGCATCCTTTTGGGGCCGCAGACATCCGGCACCCTCCCAGCCGGAGGACAGTGGTCCGCCCTGCAGGGAGCGCCATCTTGGCTCCGGGACTCCGCTGAACTTGGTCTGCACAGGTGAGAGTGAGGACCACAGAGGCAGACAGCTTCTGGGACAGGCGGGAGCCACAGAGCCACTGAGGCAGCACCCTTTTGGGGCCGAAGACATCCGGCACCCTCCCAGCCGGAAGACAGTGGTCTGCCCTGCACAGGAGTCCTTGCCTCAGGAGCAGGGAGCACCATCTTGGATCCAGGACTCCACCGAACTTAGGAACTTAGTCTGCACAGGTGAGAGTGTGCACCACAGAAGCTGACAGCTTCTGTGACCTGCCAAAGCACACAGCATCTGGGAAAGGTCCTGTTTTGGGCTTTCTTCTTCGGCCAGGAGGAGGTCCAAACACCAGATATCTGTACACCTTCCCTTTAAGAGGAAAGCTTGTCAGCAGAGAGTGCTCTAACCACTGAAACTCAGAGGAGAGAGCCTGTCTCCCAGGTCTGCTGATAGACGGTACTCAGAATCACCAGAAGAACAACATCTAAACAGAGACAACTATAACAACTCCAGAGATTACCAGATGGCGAGAGGTAAACGTAAGAATCTTACTAACAGAAACCAAGACCACTCACCATCATCAGAACCCAGCACTCCCACTTCGCCCAGTCCAGGGCACCCCAACACACCTGAAAAGCTAGACCTGGATTTAAAAGCATATCTCATGATGATGGTAGAGGACATCGAGAAGGACTTTAATAACTCACTTATAGAACTACAGGAGAACATGGCTAAAGAGTTACAAGTCCTTAAAGAAAAACAGGATAACACAATCAAACAGGTAGAAGTCCCTAAAGAAAAACAGGAAAACAAATCCAAACAGATGATGGAAATGAACAAAACCATACTAGACCTAAAAAGGGAAGTAGACACAATAAAGAAAACCCAAAATGAGGCAACACTGGAGATAGAAACCCTAGGAAAGAAATCTGGAACCATAGATACGAGCATCAGCAACAGAATACAAGAGATGGAAGAGAGAATCTCAGGTGCAGAAGATTCCATAGAGAACATCGGCACAACAATCAATGAAAATGGAAAATGCAAAAAGATCCTAACTCAAAACATCCAGGAAATACAGGACACAATGAGAAGACCAAACCTACAGATAATAGGAGTGGATGAGAATGAAGATTTTCAACTCAAAGGACCAGCAAACATCTTCAACAAAATTATAGAAGAAAACTTCCCAAATCTAAAAAAAGAGATGCCCATGAACATACAAGAAGCCTACAGAACTCCAAATAGACTGGACCAGAAAAGAAATACCTCCCGACACATAATAATCAGAATAACAAATACACTAAATAAAGATAGAATACTAAAAGCAGTAAGAGAAAAAGGCCAAGTAACATATAAAGGCAAGCCTATCAGAATTACACCAGATTTTTCACCAGAGACTATGAAAGCCAGAAGATCCTGGACAGATGTTATACAGACACTAAAAGAACACAAAGTCCAGCCCAGGCTACTATACCCAGCCAAACTCTCAATTAACATAGATGGAGAAACCAAAGTATTCCAGGACAAAACCAAATTCACACATTATCTCTCCAGGAATCCAGCCCTTCAAAGGATAATAACAGAAAAAAACCAATACAAGGACGGGAACCACGCCCTAGAAACAAGAAGAAGGTAATCCCTCAACAAATCTAAAAGAAGACATCCACAAGAACAGAATGCCAACTTTAACAACAAAAATAACAGGAAACAACAAATACTTTTCCTTAATATCTCTTAATATCAATGGACTCAACTCCCCGATAAAAAGACACAGACTAACAAACTGGCTACACAAACAAGACCCAACATTTTGCTGCTTACAGGAAACTCATCTCAGAGAAAAAGATAGACACTACCTCAGAATGAAAGGCTGGAAAACAATTTTCCAAGCAAATGGTATGAAGAAACAAGCTGGAGTAGCCATTCTAATATCTGATAAGATTGACTTCCAACCCAAAGTCATCAAAAAAAGACAGGGAGGGGCACTTCATACTCATCAAAGGTAAAATCCTCCAAGAGGAACTATTAATCCTGAATATCTATGCTCCAAATACAAAGTCAGCCTCATTCATTAAAGAAACTTTAGTAAATCTCAAAGCACACATTGCACCTCATACAATAATAGTGGGAGACTTCAACACACCACTTTCACCAATGGACAGATCATGGAAACAGAAAATAAACAGGGACACAGTGAAACTAACAGAAGTTATGAATCAAATGGATCTGGCAGATATCTACAGAACATTCTATCCTAAAACAAAAGGATATACCTTCTTCTCAGCACCTCATGATACCTTCTCCAAAATTGACCACATAATTGGTCACAAAACAGGCCTCAACAGATACAAAAATATTGAAATTGTCCCATGCATCCTATCAGATCACCATGGACTAAGGCTGATCTTCAATAACAAAATAAATAATAGAAAGCCAACATTCACGTGGAAACTGAACAACACTCTTCTCAATGATACCTTGGTCAAGGAAGGAATAAAGAAAGAAATTAAGGACTTTTTAGAGTTCAATGAAAATGAAGCCACAACATACCCAAACTTATGGGACGCAATGAAAGCATTTCTAAGAGGAAAACTCATAGCTCTGAGTGCCTCCAAAAAGAAACTAGAGAGAACACACATTAGCAGCTTGACAACACGCCTAAAAGCACTAGAACAAAAGGAAGCAAATTCACCCAAGAGGAGTAGACGGCAGGAAATAATCAAACTCAGGGGCGAAATCAACCAAGTAAACAAGAAGAACTATTCAAAGAATCAACCAATCAAGGAGCTGGTTCTTTGAGAAAATCAACAAGATAGATAAACCCTTAGCCAGACTCACTAGAGGGCACAGGGAAAGCATTCTAATTAACAAAATCAGAAATGAAAAAGGAGACATAACAACAGATCCTGAAGACATCCAAAACACCATCAGATCCTTCTATCAAAGGCTATACTCAACAAAACTGGAGAACCTGGATGAAATGGAGAAGTTCCTAGACAGATACCAGCTAACAAAGTAGAATCAAGATCAGGTTAATGATCTAAACAGCCCTATATCCCCCAAAGAAATAGAAGCAGTCATTAATAGTCTCCCAACCAAAAAAAGCCCAGGACCAGATGGGTTTAGTGCAGAGTTCTATCAGACCTTCAAAGAAGATCTAATCCCAGTTCTTCACAAACTATTCCACAAAATAGAATCAGAAGGTACTCTACCCAACTCATTCTATGAAGCCACAATTACTCTGATACATAAACCACAAAAAGACCCAACAAACATAGAAAACTTCAGACCATTATCCCTTATGAATATTGATGCAAAAATCCTTAATAAAGTTCTTGCTAACCGAATCCAAGAACACATCAAAACAATCATCCATCCTGACCAAGTAGGTTTCATCCCAGGGATGCAGGGATGGTTCAATATACGGAAATCCATCAACGTAATCCAGTATATAAACAAACTCAAAGACAAAAACCACATGGTCATCTCGTTAGATGCGGAAAAAGCATTTGACAAGATCCAACACCCATTCATGATAAAAGTCTTGGAAAGATCAGGAATTCAAGGCCCATACCTAAACATGATAAAAGCAATCTACAGCAAACCAGTAGCCAACATCAAAGTAAATGGTGAGAAGCTTGAAGCAATCCCTCTAAAATCAGGGACTAGACAAGGCTGTCCACTTTCTCCATACCTATTCAACATTGTATTTGAAGTCCTAGCCAGAGCAATTCGACAACAAAAGGAGATCAAAGGGATACAAATTGGAAAAGATGAAGTCAAAATATCGCTTTTTGCAGATGATATGATAGTATATATAAGTGACCCTAAAAATACCACCAGAGAACTCCTAAACCTGATAAACAGCTTCGGTGAAGTAGCTGGATATAAAATTAACTCAAACAAATCAATGGCCTTTCTCTACACAAAGAATAAACAGGCTGAGAAAGAAATTAGGGAAACAACACCCTTCTCAATAGTCACAAATAATATAAAATATCTTGGCGTGACTCTAACTAAGGAAGTGAAAGATCTGTTTAATAAAAACTTCAAGTCTCTGAAGAAAGAAATTATAGGAGATCTCAGAAGATGGAAAGATCTCCCATGCTCATGGATTGGCAGGATCAACATTGTAAAAATGGCTATCTTGCCAAAAGCAATCTACAGATTCAATGCAATCCCCATCAAAATTCCAAATCAATTCTTCAACGAATTGGAAAGTGCAATCTGCAAATTCATCTGGAATAATAAAAAACCTAGGATAGCAAAAACTCTTCTCAAGGATAAAAGAACCTCTGGTGGAATCACCATGCCGGACCTAAAGCTTTACTACAGAGCAATTGTGATAAAAACTGCATGGTACTGGTATAGTACAGACAAATAGACCAATGGAATAGAATTGAAGACCCAGAAATGAACCCACAAACCTACGGTCACTTAATCTTCGACAAGGGAGCTAAATCCATCCAGTGGAAGAAAGACAGCATTTTCAACAAATGGTGCTGGCACAACTGGTTGTTAACATGTAGAAGAATGCGAATCGACCCATTCCTATCTCCTTGTACTAAGGTCAAGTCTAAGTGGATCAAGGAACTTCACATAAAACCAGAGACACTGAAACTTATAGAGGAGAAAGTGGGGAAAAGCCTTGAAGATATGGGCACAGGGGGAAAATTCTTGAATAGAACAGCAATGGCTTGTGCTGTAAGATCGAGAATTGAAAAGTGGGACCTCATGAAACTGCAAAGCTTCTGCAAGGCAAAAGACACCATCAATAAGACAAAAAAAAAAAAACACCAACAGATTGGGAAAGGATCTTTACCTATCCTAAATCAGATAAGGGACTAATATCCAATATATATAAAAGAACTCAAGAAGGTGGACTCCAGAAAATCAAATAACCCCATTAAAAAATGGGGCTCAGAACTGAACAAAGAATTCTCACCTGAGGAATACCAAATGGCAGAGAAGCACCTGAAAAAATGTTCAACATCCTTAATCATCAGGGAAATGCAAATCAAAACAACCCTGAGATTCCACCTCACACCAGTCAGAATGGCTAAGATCAAAAATTCAGGTGACAGCAGATGCTGGCAAGGATGTGGAGAAAGAGGAACACTCCTCCATTGTTGGTGGGATTGCAAGCTTGTACAACCACTCTGGAAATCAGTCTGGCGGTTCCTCAGAAAATTGGACATAGTACTACCAGAGGATCTAGCAATACCTCTCCTGGGCATATATCCAGAAGATGTCCCAACTGGTAAGAAGGACACATGCTCCACTATGTTCATAGCAGCCTTATTTATAATAGCCAGAAGCTGGAAAGAATTCAGATGCCCCTCAACAGAGGAATGGATACAGAAATTATGGTACATTTACACAATGGAGTACTACTCAGCTATTAAAAAGAATGAATTTATGAAATTCCTAGCCAAATGGATGGACCTGGAGGGCACCATCTTGAGTGAGGTAACACAATCACAAAGGAACTCACACAATATGTATTCACTGATAAGTGGATATTAGCCCAAAACTTAGGATACCCAAGATATAAGATACAATTTGATAAACGCATGAAACTCAAGAAGAATGAAGACCAAAGTGTGGACACTATGCCCCTTCTTAGAATTGGGAACAAAACACCCAGGGAAGGAGTTACAGAGACAAAGCTTCGAGCTGTGATGAAAGGATGGACCATCTAGAGACTGCCATACCCAGGGATCCATCCCATAATCAGCTTCCAAATGCTGACACCATTGCATACACTAGCAAGATTTTGCTGAAAGGACCCAAATATAGCTGTCTCTTGTGGGACTATGCCGGGGCCTAGCAAACACAGAAGTGGATGCTCACAGTCAGCTATTGGATGCATCACAGGGCTCCCAATGGAGAAGCTAGAGAAAGTACCCAAGGAGCTAAAGGGATCTGCAACCCTATAGTTGGAACAACATGATGAACTAACCAGTACCCTGGAGCTCTTGTCTCTAGCTGCATATGTATCGAAAGATGGCCAGTCGGCCATCACTGGAAAGAGAGGCCCATTGGACTTGCAAACTTTATATGCCCCAATATAGGGGAATGCCAGGGCCAAAAGAATGGGAATGGGTGGGTAGGGAATTGGGGGGGGGGGGTCATGGGGGACTTTTGGGATAGCATTGGAAATGTAATTGAGGAAAATATGTAATAAAAAATATTAAAAAAAAAAAAGACACAGGAGCTGAAGGGGAGGGTAACCCCACAGGAAGACCAGCAGTTTCAACTAACCCAGACCCCTGGGACCTCCCAGAGACTGAGACAACAACCAGGCAGCATACAGAGACTAGTCCAAGACACCGGCACATACATAGCAGAGGACTGCCTGGTCTGGCCTCAATGGCCTCAGTTATGACTAAGCCTTGACACCTCAGGGAAGAGGAATGCAGAGGGCAGGAGGGGGCAACCTCTCAGAGGCAAGGGGGAAGGGGGATGACTTGAGGAACTGTGGGAGGGGGTATCTGGAGAGAGGCAATGGCTAGAATGTAAATATAATAATAATAATAATAATAATAATAATAATAATAATAAGACACTAGAAAATGGAAAGACATCCCATGTTCAAGGTAGTCTTTTTCATTTTATTCTGGAATAAAAATATTTCACATTTACTATTGTGAAAATGATTTTACCTAAAGGTTCTTACAGGTTCACTGAAATTCCCATCAAAATTCTCATCTCATTCTCCACAGAAAAAGAAAAAAATATCCTAAAAATTATATGGAACCACAAAGACCCCAGATGGCCAAAACAATCTTGAGCAAAAAGTACCATGCTGGAGGGATTACCATTCCAGATCTTAAAATACAGTGGAAAAAACAAAAAACAATATGGCACTGGCAGAAAAACAGACAGGTACACCAATGAAACAAAATCCAGCACCCAAACATGAGCACTCATAACTTCATCTGCTTAATAGTTGACAAAGATGGCAGAAGAGATGAGCTAGAGAAAAGAAAGCATCTTCAGTAGATGGTATCGGGGACAAGGGGATCCAGATGCAGAACAATAAAGTCGGATCCATATTTACCACCTTGTGTAAAAACGAACTCCAAATGGATGAAAAGTGTGAATATAAAATCTGAAACATTGACACTGTATGATATAGGTATAGAGGATAGCTTCCCATACAGGATTCCATTTGTCTAAAACTTGGGCCAATAACTGTCAAAATTAGAAACTACTGCTCTCATGAGTTCACTGTGGCCATGGCCATGTCATGCACTTCAGATATGAGGGCAATCTGATTGAGACATGCTTCACCCCACTGATTGCCAGTATTGATTCAGTTAATCTGGCTGGCTAAGTGGGTGTCTGCTTCCTCCCTCACCACTCCACCTGCATCCTCCCCAACCCTGCACACTCAGCTGAGGAGAAAAGTCTTCCCTGCTGACACAGACTGGTCTTAAGTCAAGGGTGTGCAAGTAACTGCACTCCTTGACCCTCTAAAGTCTCTCAAGAACACAGCTGTGCAGCCCCCCTGCTTGTACACCCTACTTCCCTCTCTTCCACAGTGTTTCCTGAGCCCTGAGGAAGTGGTGTCTTCTTTAAGATAGAGCTGTAGGCGTAATGTTTTTCTACAGCATATAAAGTTTACCCATCTGTTATTCCAATGCTGATTTCTCTGCCCTCGTATCTTGTTTCAACCTCGAAATAACATCTGTGTCAACAATTCTTAGCACTTATCCTCTGCCTTGTCCATAAATTCAGATTACACAAACTTGAGACAGGAGATTCTTAGGTATAAGCATTTCAATGTCCTTTCGAGATTGAAACAAGATATAAGGTCAGAGAAATCGGTCTTTGTGCCTAGCCCTGTAGAGACTTGAGTGCCAGACTTAGAGGTATACCAAGGGTGGGGAGGGTGCTCCACACTCTCAGAGGAGAAGGAGAAGGGGGATGGAGGAAGGTGTAGTGTGAGAGGGAGGGGGCAGCGATCAGGATGTAAAGTAAACAAATAAGTAAACAAACACAATAACATCAACAAAATGACAGAATGAATATACAGAGAAATCAGCACTTGAATAACATAAGGGTAAACTTCACACAGTGTACAAAAACATCATGCCTTCAATGAGATCTCAACTGTCCTTGATTTTCAGAATCTTACGTCACCACAGGTGTCTGCATTCACCTCTGTTCTCTGCTAAGAGAGGTTTCTCTGATTAAAGACTTTATCTGTGGGTTCGAACATAGATACTTAGAAGGCAATTTGATGTTATGTCAATCTACATAAGTAGCAATGGTAGGTTTTCAACCCCCACCGCCACCACCACCCCCTGCCCACCCTAGCACCTAAGAGCTCCTTGATTATGGTTGTTTTGTTGCTGTTTGCTTGTTTCTTTTGAGTTCTGTAAGTGAGTTTAATTCGAGTACTAGATATAGATATTTGCTTTTTGCCAGAGTCTTTATTGGCTTTGAACAAGCCCTTGGGGTCCACCACACCTCAGCACCAGGATTACATGTGAGATACTACATCTGGCTTTTTCTTTTTATTGTGTATTTGTCTGAGTGTGTCAATCTATGTAATTAGGTGGCTGCCAAAGCATGAACATGAGTCAGAGGACTCATGGGGGTCAGTGGGCTCCAAGGATCAAACCCAGATCATCAGGCTTGGCAGCAAGAGCCTTTTACAGCTAGTCCTCCATCTTCTTCCGTTATTCCCCCTTCTCTCTCCCACCCCAGTAATTTCCCTTTTTGTTTCATGCTGGTTTTCTTTGCTTCGTGTTTACTTATTGAGAAATGCTCTCACTGTGTGCAGTCTAGATTGTCCTAGAAATCTACAATGTAGGCCAGGCTGGACTTGAACTCATGACCCTCTCAACACAGTCTCTCAGCCACAGGATTCCAGAAGTTCTCCACCACTCTTGACTCTGGAGTATTTTGGGTTTTGTTTGTTTGTTTGTTTGTTTGAGAATGTATTTGTTATACAGGTGATGTGTTACATAAGCACATTTTTATGCACGTACATACATAGTGTGCACTGAGCACATCCCTTGCCTTCCCATTCTCACGATCCACCCCTTCTTGCTCTCTTTCTTTCCCCTGCAGAGTTTCACTTCTACTTTCTTGTTATGTATACATCCATGATTTTTATGTAACTCTAAAATCTAGGAACCACAAAAGAGAGAAAACATTCAATATTTGTCTTCCTGAAGCTGACTTAATTTACTTGATCTGGTTGTCTTCAGTTGCACTCATTTTCCTGTAAATGGCATTAATTTACCCTTTAGGACTTTTTAAACCATGTTTTCCCCGTTCTTTCCTCTGTTGCTGGACACTGAACTTGGTTTTACAACTTAGCTATTGTGATAAAGGTTTTTCTTTTAAATTATGTTTAAGTTTTTTCATGCTTACTTTTATTATTTTAACTATGTATATGAGGGGAGGGTATGTGCACTTGAGGGCAGAGACATCAGATCCCTGGAGCTGCAGTTATAGGTAGCTGTGAGTCACCTGACTTGGGTGTGGGTACTGAACTGAAGTCCTCTGCAAAAAGAATATACTCCTAACCACTGAGCCATCTACCCAGCCCCCAACAAGCTTTTTATAATTTTTTTATTGTTTAAAAGGGGTTTTTTGTTTGAAAGTAGAAAGTGTATTATGGGGCTGGAAAGATTGCTCAGTGGTTAAGAGCACTGACTGGTCTTCCAAAGGTCCTGAGTTCAATACCAGCAACCATATGGTGACTCACAACCATCTGTAATGAGATCGGATGCTCTCTTCTGGTGTGTCTGAAGACAGCTACAGTGTACTTAGATACAATAATAAATGATTCTTTTGGGCCAGAGCGAGCAGAGGTCCTGAATTCAATTCCCAGCAACCACATGATGGCTCACAACCATCTGTACAGCTACAGTGTACTCATATGCATACCATTTAAAATGTATTTCCGTAATGCCATTTAGTCATCTGCATCCCTCCATCCCCCTCCCTCTCGCACTGAAAGCCTTCTTCTCAGTGAGTTCCCCTCCTGTGGCTGTCTTTGTTTTGAGTGTGGCCCACTGAGGTTAGCTAGGGTTGCTTCCATGAGCACAGGCAGAACACTGCTTATTTACAGGAGCAGGGTAAGTAACCAGTGGCTACAGCACTGAAGAAAAGAATCCTCCCCTCCAAGCAACTCTCCCATCTTTTTGGCTTGCCCTCCCTGTGCTCAGATTACAGGTGCCACACCACATCCAGCCCATTCCCCAGAAGAATCCTTTGTGCATGGTAGGCAAGGATTCTAACTTTGCTGCACCTCCAGCTTCCTATGTTTGTTCGTGGTTTATTGAAGAGGGTTTTATTGAGCTATGGGTTTTTGTTTTGTTTTCTTTTTGAGGCTTGGACTCATTACATTATAATCCTGGCTGACCCTTAATATCTGAATTCTAGATCCTTCTACTTCGGCACCTAAGGTGTTCTTCCACAGGAGTTGTATATGGTGTGTGTGTGTGTGTGTGTGTGTGTGTGTGTGTGTGTGTCTGTGTGTGTGTTCATTTTCAATTATATTTATGTATTTACTTTGTATACAGGTTTACATGTCCATATGTGCCCACACAGGCTACAGTACATGTGTGAATGTCAGAGGAAACCTTTTAGAAGTTGCTTCTCCCCTAGAGCTCCCAGGGACTAAGCCATCAACCAAGGAGTACACATGGCTCCAGCTGCATGGCCTTGACAAGCATCAATGGGAGGAGAGGTCCCTGATCCTATGAAGACTCCATAGATGCCCCAATGTAGGGGAATCAAGGGCAGGGAGGTGGAAGTGGGTGAGTGAGTGGAAGCACACCCTCACAGAAACATGGGGAGGGAGGATAGGATAGGGGGTTTCTGGGAGTTGGGGGGGGGGGGCGCGGGCTGGGAAAGGGGATAACATTTGAAATGAAAATAAAGAAAATAGCCAGCAGATCAGCGCCGGGGTAGCGGGAGCGCAGGGTTGCCTGACACCCGCCAGCTACCCACGACCCCTGCCGCAGGATTTTGGGACTGCTGGTGAGTGGAACACAGCTTCTGCTCCAGTCCAATCATGCGGGACCTGAGACTGCTTTGGTTGGGGAGAGAGAAATCCGGCCTACATAGGGCCACAACCCTCTTCCGGTCAGAAAAGCACCGGAGCAGCTGGGGCGCAGGGTCGGCTGACACTCACCAGCTACCCACAACACCCACCACAGGATCTTAAGACTTCTGGAGAGTGGAACACAGCTTCTGCTCCAATCCAATTGCACGCGGGACCAGAGACTGCATTAGTTAGGGAAGCAGAAAAACGGCCTGAGTAGGACCACAGGCCTCTTCCGGTTGGACCAGCACCGGGGTACCATCAGCTACCCACGACCCCCGCAGCAGGATTTAGAGACTGCTGGTGAGTGGAACACAGCTTCTGCTCCAATCTTTAAACAGTGACAACGATAACAACTAACCCCAGAGATTACCAGATGGCGAAAGGTAAACGTAATAATCTTACTAACAGAAACCAAGACCACTCACCATCATCAGAACCCAGCACCCCCACTTCGCCCAGTCCAGGGCACCCCAACACACCGGAAAAGCTAGACACGGATTTAAAAGCATATCTCCTGATGATGATAGAGGGCTTCAAGAAGGACTTTAATAACACACTTAAAGAAATGCAGGAGAACACTGCTAAACAGGCAGAAGACAATAAAGAGGAAGCACAAAAATCCCTTAAAGAATTGCAGGAGAACACTGCTAAAGAGTTACAAATCCTTAAAGAAAAACACGATAACATAATCAAACAGGTAGAAGTCCTTACAGAAAAACAGGAAAACACATCCAAACAGATGATGGAAATGAACAAAACCATACTAGACCTAAAAAGGGAAGTAGACACAATAAAGAAAACCCAAAATGAGGCAACACTGGAGATAGAAACCCTAGGAAAGAAATCTGGAACCATAGATACGAGCATCAGCAACAGAATACAAGAGACGGAAGAGAGAATCTCAGGTGCAGAAGATTCCATAGAGAACATCGGCACAAAAATCAAGGAAAATGTAAAATGCAAAAAGATCCTAACTCAAAACATCCAAGAAATACAGGACACAATGAGAAGACCAAACCTACGGATAATAGGAGTGGATGAGAATGAAGATTTTCAACTCAAAGGACCAGCAAACATCTTCAACAAAATTATAGAAGAAAACTTCCCAAATCTAAAGAAAGAGATGCCCATGAACATACAAGAAGCCTACAGAACTCCAAATAGACTGGACCAGAAAAGAAATACCTCCCGACACATAATAATCAGAGCAACAAATGCTCTAAATAAAGATAGAATACTAAAAGCAGTAAGAGAAAAAGGCCAAGTAACATATAAAGGCAAGCCTATCAGAATTACACCAGATTTTTCACCAGAGACTATGAAAGCCAGAAGATCCTGGACGGATGTTATACAGACACTAAAAGAACACAAATTCCAGCCCAGGCTACTATACCCAGCCAAACTCTCAATTAACATAGATGGAGAAACCAAAGTATTCCACGACAAAACCAAATTCACACATTATCTCTCCACGAATCCAGCCCTTCAAAGGATAATAACAGAAAAAAAACAATACAAGGACAGGAACCACGCCCTAGAAACAACAAGAAGGTAATCCCTCAACAAACCTAAAAGAAGACAGCCACAAGAACAAAATGCCAACTTTAACAACAAAAATAACAGGAAACAACAATTACTTTTCCTTAATATCTCTTAATATCAATGGACTCAACTCCCCGATAAAAAGACATAGACTAACAAACTGACTACACAAACAAGACCCAACATTTTGCTGCTTACAGGAAACTCATCTCAGAGAAAAGGATAGACACTACCTCAGAATGAAAGGCTGGAAAACAATTTTCCAAGCAAATGGCATGAAGAAACAAGCTGGAGTAGCCATTCTAATATCTGATAAGATTGACTTCCAACCCAAAGTCATTAAAAAAGACAGGGAGGGACACTTCATACTCATCAAAGGTAAAATCCTCCAAGAGGAACTATCAATCCTGAATATCTATGCTCCAAATACAAAGGCAGCCACATTCATTAAAGAAACTTTAGTAAATCTCAAAGCACACATTGCACCCCATACAATAATAGTGGGAGACTTCAACACACCACTTTCACCAATGGACAGATCATGGAAACAGAAACTAAACAGGGACACAGTGAAACTAAGAGAAATTATGAATCAAATGGATCTGGCAGATATCTACAGAACATTCTATCCTAAAACAAAAGAATATACCTTCTTCTCAGCACCTCATGGTACCTTCTCCAAAATTGACCACATAATTGGTCACAAAGCAGGCCTCAACAGATATAAAAATATTGAAATTGTCCCATGCATCCTATCAGATCACCATGGACTAAGGCTGATCTTCAATAACAAAATAAATAATAGAAAGCCAACCTTCACGTGGAAACTGAACAACACTCTTCTCAATGATACCTTGGTCAAGGAAGGAGTAAAGAAAGAAATTAAGGACTTTTTAGAGTTCAATGAAAATGAAGCCACAACATACCCAAACTTAGGGGACGCAATGAAAGCATTTCTAAGAGGAAAACTCATAGCTCTGAGTGCCTCCAAAAGGAAACTAGAGAGAGCACACATTAGCAGCTTGACAACACACCTAAAAGCACTAGAACAAAAGGAAGCAAATTCACCCAAGAGGAGTAGACGGCAGGAAATAATCAAACTCAGGGGTGAAATCAACCAAGTGGAAACAAGAAAAACTATTCAAAGAATCAACCAATCAAGGAGCTGGTTCTTTGAGAAAATCAACAAGATAGATAAACCCTTAGCCAGACTCACTAGAGGGCACAGGGAAAGCATCCTAATTAACAAAATCAGAAATGAAAAAGGAGACATAACAACAGATCCTGAAGACATCCAAAACACCATCAGATCCTTCTACCAAAGGCTATACTCAACAAAACTGGAGAACCTGGATGAAATGGAGAAGTTCCTAGACAGATACCAGGTACCAAAGTTGAATCAAGATCAGGTTAATGATCTAAACAGCCCTATATCCCCCAAAGAAATAGAAGCAGTCATTAATAGTCTCCCAACTAAAAAAAGCCCAGGACCAGATGGGTTTAGTGCAGAGTTCTATCAGACCTTCAAAGAAGATCTAATCCCAGTTCTTCACAAACTATTCCACAAAATAGAAACAGAAGGTACTCTACCCAACTCATTCTATGAAGCCACAATTACTCTGATACCTAAACCACAAAAAGACCCAACAAAGATAGAAAACTTCAGACCAATATCCCTTATGAATATTGATGCAAAAATCCTCAATAAAATTCTTGCTAACCGAATCCAAGAACACATCAAAACAATCATCCATCCTGACCAAGTAGGTTTCATCCCAGGGATGCAGGGATGGTTCAATATACGGAAATCCATCAACGTAATCCAGTATATAAACAAACTCAAAGACAAAAACCACATGGTCATCTCGTTAGATGCGGAAAAAGCATTTGACAAGATCCAACACCCATTCATGATAAAAGTCTTGGAAAGATCAGGAATTCAAGGCCCATACCTAAACATGATAAAAGCAATCTACAGCAAACCAGTAGCCAACATCAAAGTAAATGGTGAGAAGCTTGAAGCAATCCCTCTAAAATCAGGGACTAGACAAGGCTGTCCACTTTCTCCATACCTATTCAACATTGTACTTGAAGTCCTAGCCAGAGCAATTCGACAACAAAAGGAGATCAAAGGGATACAAATAGGAAAAGATGAAGTCAAAATATCACTTTTTGCAGATGATATGATAGTATATATAAGTGACCCTAAAAATTCCACCAGAGAACTCCTAAGCCTGATAAACAGCTTCGGTGAAGTAGCTGGATATAAAATTAACTCAAACAAATCAATGGCCTTTCTCTACACAAAGAATAAACAGGCTGAGAAAGAAATTAGGGAAACAACACCCTTCTCAATAGTCACAAATAATATAAAATATCTTGGCGTGACTCTAACTAAGGAAGTGAAAGATCTGTATAATAAAAACTTCAAGTCTCTGAAGAAAGAAATTATAGAAGATCTCAGAAGATGGAAAGATCTCCCATGCTCATGGATTGGCAGGATCAACATTGTAAAAATGGCTATCTTGCCAAAAGCAATCTACAGATTCAATGCAATCCCCATCAAAATTCCAAATCAATTCTTCAACGAATTAGAAAGTGCAATCTGCAAATTCATCTGGAATAACAAAAAACCTAGGATAGCAAAAACTCTTCTCAAGGATAAAAGAACCTCTGGTGGAATCACCATGCCGGACCTAAAGCTCTACTACAGAGCAATTGTGATAAAAACTGCATGGTACTGGTATAGTGACAGACAAATAGACCAATGGAATAGAATTGAAGACCCAGAAATGAACCCACACACCTATGGTCACTTGATCTTCGACAAGGGAGCTAAAAATATCCAGTGGAAGAAAGACAGCATTTTCAACAAATGGTGCTGGCACAACTGGTTGTTAACATGTAGAAGAATGCGAATCGACCCATTCCTATCTCCTTGTACTAAGGTCAAGTCTAAGTGGATCAAGGAACTTCACATAAAACCAGAGACACTGAAACTTATAGAGGAGAAAGTGGGGAAAAGCCTTGAAGATATGGGCACAGGGGAAAAATTCCTGAATAGAACAGTAATGGCTTGTGCTGTAAGATCGAGAATTGACAAGTGGGACCTCATGAAACTACAAAGCTTCTGCAAGGCTAAAGACACCATCAATAAGACAAAAAAACCACCAACAGATTGGGAAAGGATCTTCACCTATCCTAAATCAGATAAGGGACTAATATCCAATATATATAAAGAACTCAACAAGGTGGACTCCAGAAAGTCAAATAACCCCATTAAAAAATGGGGCTCAGAACTGAACAAAGAATTCTCACCTGAGGAATACCGAATGGCAGAGAAGCACCTGAAAAAATGTTCAACATCCTTAATCATCAGGGAAATGCAAATCAAAACAACCCTGAGATTCCACCTCACACCAGTCAGAATGGCTAAGATCAAAAATTCAGGTGACAGCAGATGCTGGCGAGGATGTGGAGAAAGAGGAACACTCCTCCATTGTTGGTGGGATTGCAAGCTTGTACAACCACTCTGGAAATCAGTCTGGCGGTTCCTCAGAAAATTGGACATAGTACTACCGGAGGATCCAGCAATACCTCTCCTGGGCATATATCCAGAAGATGTCCCAACCGGTAAAAAGGACACATGCTCCACTATGTTCATAGCAGCCCTATATATAATAGCCAGAAGCTGGAAAGAACCCAGATGTCCCTCAACAGAGGAATGGATACAGAAATTATGGTACATTTACACAATGGAGTACTACTCAGCTATTAAAAAGAATGAATTTATGAAATTCCTAGCCAAATGGATGGACCTGGAGGGCATCATCTTGAGTGAAGTAACACAATCACAAAAGAACTCACACAATATGTATTCATTGATAAGTGGATATTAGCCCAAAACTTAGGATACCCAAGATATAAGATACAATTTGATAAACGCATGAAACTCAAGAAGAATGAAGACCAAAGTGTGGACACTGTGCACCTTCTTAGAATTGGGAACAAAACACCCAGGGAAGGAGTTACAGAGACAAAGTTCGTAGCTGTGATGAAAGGATGGACCATTTAGAGACTGCTGTATCCAGGGATCCGTCCCATAATCAGCTTCTAAATGCTGACACCATTGCATACACTAGCAAGATTTTGCTGAAAGGACCCAAATATAGCTGTCTCTTGTGAGACGATGCCGGGGCCTAGCAAACACAGGAGTGGATGTTCACAGTCAGCTATTGGATGTATCACAGGGCTCCCAATGGAGAAGCTAGAGAAAGTACCCAAGGAGCTAAAGGGATCTGCAACCCTATTGTTGGAACAACATGATGTACTAACCAGAGCCCTGGAGCTCTTGTCTCTAGCTGCATATGTATCGAAATATGGCCTAGTCGGCCATCACTGGAAAGAGAGGCCCATTGGACTTGCAAACTTTATATGCCCCAATATAGGGGAATGCCAGGGCCAAAAGAATGGGAATGGGTGGGTAGGGAAGTGGGGGGCGCTATGGGGGACTTTTGGGATAGTATTGGAAATGTAATTGAGGAAAATATGTAATAAAAATATAAAAAAAAAAAAGAAAAAGAAAATAGCCAATTAAAAAAAAAAGAAGAATGTGAGTTTAAGACAAAAAAAAAAGTTGGCTTCCTCCTTCCACCATGTAGACTCAAACATGTGTTATCAAGCGGGTACCTTTGCCAGATGAGCTATCTCACTGGCCCCCACCTTGTTTGTGAGATGCAGTCTCTCACGGGGACCTGGATCACAGGCTATCTACACCGGCTGACCAGCAAGCTCCAAGGACTTTCCCGAGTGCACTTCCCCGGTGCTGGGGTTACAAGCACATTCCACCTCACCCAGCTTTTTCATGAGTACTAGAAATCAGACCCACACCCTCATGCATTCACAGCAGCACTTTAGAGACTGACCCATCTCCAGGTCCCATAACACTCATTCCTTATCGCAGTACCCCTTTGAAACAAGCCCGGTCACAGTTCCTCCTTTTCCACAAAGGAGAAAACTTTTAAAGCACACACCAGCCCGAGTCCGTTTCCCAGCAGAAGAACCCACTAACTCGGTTAACAACTTCCACAGATCTGTTTTCTCCTTTCTGACCAGTGTCAGCTAGAATCACATTAAGGTCAAGTACAGTGTTTTGACCAAACACCTTTGGGGTTGAGCTGGCTTTCAAGGTCACACCTAAGGATATTTTTCAGGATCTAGCAGAGTCCTGGGACCTGACTGGTTCAGTGTTTCCCCCCTCAGGAAAAAGCTGAGCCAACAAGAGACAAAGACCAGAGCTTGGGGGCGGGGGCGGGGGGGACAGCTCAATCAGGAAAGCCTCTGCTTTGCAAGCGTGAGGACCCTAACTTTGATCCTCAGTAAGCACACTCGTGCGTGGGGAAGGTTGATGTCATGCATCCCTGTAACTTTTATTCTCCTATATTAACTGCCATCTCTGAGGCGTACTGCCCTCAATCTCCTAACCTGGGCCTAGTCGGGGACGCTTCTAGCCTCTGTAAAATCTTATCTAGGCCTAGAATGTTTTCAGCCTCTGAGACTAGCTGCCGAATAAGCTCGTCCCTTGTCGGTTCTTTCTGATCTCTGGCTGACTGATTCAACTTTGCTGTTCTAGCTCAAACTCCTCTCCAAGCTGACTGACTAAATCTGGCTTCTCTCACCTTCTCCTGAATAACACTGCTTGGCCTCAAACTAACTCTGATAACCTGTTCTAATCTTCTGGCTTTTTCTTATTCTCTGGTTTGTTTCTTCTTCATCTATATCTAGCTTGTTCTCTCTGCAACTGTAAGGGTCCAAAAATTGCTGAAGGAAAAACCCCAGACTCAGATAGTATGCAAAAACAAAGAGCTTTTATTCTGCAGAAGCAACTAGCAGACAAGGGCTACCATCATTTCAGAATGGGACCCAGAAAAAAACATTTGAGCTCTCTTTTATAACAGAGGTGCTTAATTGTTTCTGAGACTTCTAAAACTTCAGGCACATTCCAAGGGGTTTTACAGAAACCATTAACCAGACAGACATAAAGAAGATATACTCCACAGGATACCAAGTGCAAAAGCAGGAGATAAGATATTGACTGAGTTTGTCTAAATAAAACTTCAAGGATGGCTTAGTCTTAAACTCTCCATGCCCCTGTAACACAAATGGTGAATATCAAGCCAGATAATTGCATGTAGGCATCCCCTATTACAACCTCCTATTCAATTTGTGGTCTCAATTCATGTGCCAACTCACAGTGAGCTTTTCTTTCATGTGAACACAACTTCTGAAAGGTGTACAAGTGCTGATAGTAGAGACAGGCCTCCCTCCCCTACTTTCCCAAGACTTAGGCCCTCACAAAAGCTGCTTTAAGTAGCCTCCCGCTACTCCCTGACGACGCCTGACTGGGACTTTAATATAGCAAAAGGTAAGGGGCACCTAAAGGTCCACCAGCAGATTCCACTGACAGGTCTCAGGGGGCTGCATGACGACCCACAGATTTGACCAAGGTATGTGAGCTTAAGCAGAGACCAGAGCGCCAATCTACATCCTATGACCCCAGCAGCACTGTAACTATGTCTTTTATAGACCAGGCTAGCAGAAATGTCAGGAAAAAGTGCCAAAGGCTAGAAAGACGGAGTAAATCATTGAGGGATTTAGTGCAGGCTGCTGAGAAAGTCTACCATAAGAGGAGGAAAAGGAGCAGAGACAGAGAAAGAAAGAAAAGCAACAGGGAAGGAATCTACAGAGAGTCTCGGGTTAGAGGATGAATACAAGTTGTTTGAGACCTTGGACGGAGCACCCCAAGAACTAGACTGGTGATTCTAGGCCTTTCCCCAGGCCTCGCCTGAGATGGCAGGGATGGGGAGGGCCACCAACCAGTCCCCCATCCATATGGAGCTCAGAGCCCAAGCCTCCCTGGTGTCTGTGTGCCAATATCCTATGTTGAGGGAGGCCCAGAACGGAATCCGGCCCCACATTACCAGGCTCCTGGAACAAGGGATCCTGTGGAAATGCCAAGGGGCTTGGAATACTCCCCTCCTGACTATGAAAAACCTGGGACCCAAGGCTGAGGAGGACTGTCCAGAGGTGACTAAACTCCTCTTAGAGGAGCTGAGAGGATTGAGATACAGAGACTCAGCCACGAAGGCCCAAATCTGCCAGAGAAAAGTAAGTTATCTGGGCTGCCTGCTGAAGGACAGCCAGTGCTGCTCTCCAATGCTGGCTCATAGAGACCATCCTGCACCCCCCCCCTCCGCAGAGCCCCAAACAGGTACAGGAATTCCTGGGCACTGCCAGGTTCTGCCGGCTATGAATTCCAGGGTTTGCTGAATTGGCTGCTCCCCCAACCCCCTGACTAAAAACAGACAGCCCTTCCATTGGGGTGAAGAAGAGCAACAGGCTTTTGACGCGATTAAGCAGACTTTACTGAAAGCTCCTGCTCTAGGACTGCCCGATGCCAGCAGACCTTTCCATCTTTATGTAGTAGGAAATGGGGAGGGGCAATAGCCAAGGCAGTGCTCACTCAGCGGCTGGGCCCCTGGAAGCGACCAGTTGCCTATCTGACAAAGAGATTAAAGGTATACGCTAAAAGCTGATCCACACCACAACTAGAAACAGCTTTTTTTAGTAAATAACACAATCTCAGCATTCACGGTGTGATCAAATATCCTGCAACACATTCCCCAATGCTGAGATGGTGGACACAGACTTTGTGACCAGCCTATATTACATAGCCTTTAAGAGACCCTGTTTCCACATGAAACTCAAGAAGTAGGAAGACCAAAGTGTGGATACTTTGTTCCTTCCTAGAATGGGGAACAAAATACCCATGGAAGGAATTACAGAGACAAAGTTCGGAGCTGAGATAGAAGGAAGGACCATCCAGAGACTGCCCCACCCAGGGATCCATTCCATAAACAACCACCAAACTCAGACACTATTGCATTATGCCAGCAAGATTTTGTTGACAGGATCCTGATATAGTTGTCTCTTGTGAGGCTATGCCAGTGTCTGGCAAATACAGAAGTGGATGCTCACAGTCATCTATTGGATGGAACACAGGGCTCCCAATGAAGGAGCTAGAGAAAGTACCCAAGGGGCTAAAGGGGTCTGCAACCCTCTAGGAGGAACAACAATATGAATTAACCAGTACCCCCAGAGCTCGTGTCCCTAGATGCATATGTAGCAGAGGATGGCCTAATCGGCCATCATTGGGAGGAGAGGCCCTTGGTCTTTCGAAAATTATATGCCCCAGTACAGGGGAATGCCAGGGCCAGGAAGCAGGAGTGGGTAGGTTGGAGAACAGGGCAGAGGGAGGATATAGGGGACTTTCAGAGAGGAAACTAGGAAAGGGGATAGCATTTGAAATGTAGATGAAGAAAATATCCAATACAAAAATGTAACTTCAAATATATCACATTGCTTTAGGTAGTAATTACATAATTTAACAAAGGGCACCTTACAATAAACTTTTAATAGCTTTAAAAAAGAGAGAGACCCTGTTTCCAAAAAAAGGTGGATGGGGGTCACCATGACAGCTCAATGAATAAAGGAGCTTGGTGCCAAGTTTTGCAATTTGGCTTTGATCCCAGAATCCACATGGTGTAGAGAGAAAACCAATTCTCACAAGTTGTCAGGTGAATGTACATTAGAGGGATCTCTAATCCTATGCAAGAACCCTAAACACACAATATAACTAAATAAATGCAATTTTAAAAGATAAATGGTGCCTGGGTAACAACACTCCAATCTGTCCTCTGACCTCCACAATCACACACACATACACACACTTACACAGAGAGAGAGAAGGTTGAGAACCACTGGTATAAACCAAACACATATCTGCTTGGCACTGTGTGTATACATTATGTGTCTCCTATCTGTGCATGGGTGCTGTGTTCCTGGTCTATGCCTCCGTAGACACCAAAAGATGAGTCGTCACACCTTCTGTGCAGGAAACACAGCTACAGTGATCAAGCCACAGAGGTTTGATCTATCCCTCACAGCCCTAGCCTTGCCCAGCACTGCGACTGACCATTAGTTGGCTTCCTACACACAAGTATTGAGGCCAAAGACATGGAAAGGAAGGAAGGGAGGGAGGGGGGGAGATAGGATAGGGCTAGGGTGGAGACTTAAATTTATATCTCTCTGTCCAGGGCTGGACGCCACCACCACCATGAACACTGGTGAATACAACAAGCTGGGCAGTGCAATCGAAGAGGTCTCCAGAGGTAGGAGAAAGAGAGTCACCTCATTCTCCTCCATGGGTTCTTCTGCTCTAATGTCTGCAGTTTGGGAGGACAGGGGAGAAGAAAAGGCAAAACCATGCAGGACACACCACTGTATAGACAGAACTGTGGAATGGTGGTGCCCGCAGCACAGGCATGGGGATATCACATCCTGGACTGAGGACTTCCCAGGGTCCTAAGGGCTGGGTCCTGGGTCCTGGACTGAGAAACAGCATCACCCAAGTCTCCCCCAGAAAACCTGTATGGGGTACAGGTATCACTCCAGCCATAGACACCTTGTTACATAGTTTCTGGTTACACTGGCATAAGAATTCTAAGGCTGCTAAATATGCAGCTAGAGCCATGGGTCCCTCCATGTGTACTCTTTGGTTGATGGTTTAGTCCCTGGGAGCTCTGGAGTGTCTGGTTGGTTTATACTGTTGTTCTTCCTATGGGGTTGCAAATCCCTTCAGCTCCTTCTTCAGTCCTTTCTCTAACTCCTCCATTGGGGACCCCATGCTCAGTCCAATGGTTGGCTGCAAGCATCTGCCTCTGTATTGTCAAGCTCTGGCAGAGCCTCTCAGGAGACAGCTATATCAGGCTCCTGTCAGCAAGCACTTCTTGGCATCTTCAATAGTGTCTGGGTTTGGTGGCTGCATATGGGAGTCTCTGGATGGCCTTTCTTTCCGTCTCTGTTCCACCTGTGAAGGCTCAGTGCCCCAATGTAGGGGAAGTCTAGGGTGGTGAGGTAGGAGTGGGCGATGGGTATGGGAGCACCCTCATAGAAGGGGGGGGGGATGAGATGGGAGTTTGTGGAGGGAAAACCTGGAAGGGGGATAATATTTGAAATGTAAAAAAAATAAAATAAAATAAAATAAAATAGCCAATAAAAGAAATTTTTAATTTTTAAAATTAAAATTAAAAAAAAAATTCTAACTATGTTGTATGGTGGTAGGAGGGTACTTAAGCTGTCTGTACCTCTGTCCTGGAGAGAGCCAGAATTCATCTGTGTTCTACTAGGGCAGTTGGGACGTTGGGAGTGCTACAAACAAAGACTTTTCTTCCTGGTCTTGGCTTTGCTGGTGGCCACAGTTATTTGGGCTCTCATTCTGAGCACCCTACTGTCCAGTGGTGAGTGATGTATTTTCATGTGTACATGTCTGTGTCTGAGGGTATGCCGCGGGTGTACAAGTGCCCACAGTGGGTAGATGGCATCAGATCCCCTACAGCTGGAGTTGGAGACATTTGTGAGCCATTGCATGTGGGTTCGAGTGCTAAGAACCAAACTCAGGTTCTCTGGAACAGCATCTCTGAACCATCGCTCCACCGGAGTGATCCCTTTACAGGGACAAGTTATGCTGCCTGGCAGGTAAGGCACAAACTTGCTTCCTATGCGGTGCACCACATGGGGTCCTAGATAGCAATGAGTGTAAACCATGGTTCCCATGGGTCGCGACCCCTCTTGGGGTTGAACAACCCTTTCACCAGGTTTGCCTGAGACATCGGAAAACATATGGATTGTATGATATGAATTATATGTTATGAATGGAAATTCAAAACAGCAAAAAAATTAAAGTTATAAAGTAACAACGAAAATAATATGGTTAGAGGTCACCACAACATAAACTATATTAAAGGGCCACCGCATTAGGAAGGTGCTTGGCACTGTGTGTATGCATTTTGTATGTCTCCTGTCCATACTCGGGTGATGTATTCCTGGCCTGTGCCTCCGTGGATAACAACGTACGTGTCCTCACACACTCTGAGCAGGCGGAGGCTTCACAATTCATGCTTGCATCTCTCTGCAGCCTCCAGCAAGATCAGGGTGCTGCTCAGCCACCAGGACCTGCTGAGGACAAATGGTGCGTGAGGAGCTGCAGCGCAGGGGGACAGCGCACCCTTGCGGTGGGAGGAGGAACTGCCAGGGAGGAGGGCCTGGGTAGTGAATAGCTGAGGCCGCTGCAATCGGGTTGACTGGTTTGTGTGTGTGTGGTGGGGTCGTTCCAGCCTCAGAGCAGAAGGTGATGTTGAGTTCCCTGAAGGATGATATCGGAGCCTGCAGGAATTGCTGTAAGAAAGAGGGGTTTGGTAGAAACTTGAAAGTTGAGGGGCTGGGAAATGGGGCAAGTGGGTTGGGAGAGGCAAGTGGGGACAAGACTGGTTTTTGCCCCATCCCCATATAGGCTCCGTGACGAAAGCGCAGTTGCAAACCACACTGGCAGAGTTTAAGGACACACAAGCAAAGTTGATGGAGCAGGAGAGCATCCTGAAAGAACTGCAAGAGCGTGGTGAGAGCCGAACACAACCCCCTGGTCCCCGACCTTCATCCCTAATCATAGCCACACCGCTTCTTGGTAGTCCAGTCCTGGACCCTCAGGTCTCTGGTGACTAAACCCAGGGCTTCGAATGCTATGTAGGCTTTCCACACCTGAGCCGTGCCCAGACTCTCAAAGCAGGATTCTAAGCAGGTGCTCTACCTTTGAGTCACTCTCCCAGACCCTTGCTGGGGGATTCTAGGCAGGTGCTCTAATACCAACCTTATTACCAGCACTCATTTTATGTTTTGAGACAGGCTCCATTAAGTTACCAAGGATGGTCTTAAACTCTCTGTGTAGTCCAAGTTAGCTTTGATCTTACAATCCTCCTCTACCTCAGCTTTCTGGAGTAACTGAAACCGCCACGTTCAAATTGATGTTATTCTTGACCGTGACACCATGAACTGACCATGGATATATATTTTGACCTATACATAAGTCCCGGTCTTAACCTCAACTATAAATGTCCACTCTTCTGACCTTGTAGTGACCCAGGACTTGGCTAAAGCAAGCAGAGATCGTGAGAACATCCGCAGTGAGCTGTTCCAGGCACTGGAAGCTGTCAAGCGCCAGAACAGTGAGCCAGAGATGGGACGAGGGGTGGGGGAGGAGTGGACCCTGCTGAGGGTTTTCAGTGCTTCTCTTTCCACCAGATATTCCCTTGTTTCTCTGGAACCCCACACCATCCGTCAAATTCCAATGGTCCCTTTCTATAATGGTCTACTCTCTGACCCTCCCTACCCAACAGGCTCCTGTGAGCAGTGCCCACCATCATGGCTACTCTTCCAAGGTTCCTGCTACTATTTCTCTGAGACACAGGCCACATGGGATACAGCACAAAGCTACTGTGGAGGCCAGGGTGCCCATCTGGTGATTGTCAGAGGCCTGAATGAGCAGGTGCTCAGCTGGGACTTGGAAGAGGAGAAGCAGGGTTTGCCTGAACTGGTGTGGCCCAGAATGTTTGGCAGACTTGGCCAGCTGATGTGTCTGCCCACTCCTTCCAGGGCTTCCTGAGTCAACACACACGTGGCAGGGGCTATTGGTTGGGTCTGAGGGCAGTTCGCCACCTCAACAAGATTCAAGGCTACCGGTGGGTGGATGGAGCCTCACTCGACTTCAGGTAAGGAGAAGGCCCCATGAAAAATTTGAAGAGGGTTGAGTTAGACCCTGTGGAAAATGCTTTTGGATATCTAAAGACTAAATTCCTGGGAGAAGATTGGTGTTGATGTTTTGGTGCATATGTCACTGCACATGTCCATTCATGCCCATGCAAAGACTAGGGGGAAACTCTGGGTGGTCTAGTCTATCATTCCTTACCTTACTCCATTAAGACAGGCTCTTTCAGTGAACCTGGATCTAGGTTGACTAACAGCCAGAAAACCTCAGAGGCTCTCCTGTCTCCAAACTTTACCCTGCTTGGGTTATAAACACATGCACAACCATACACAGCTTTTTATGTGACTACTTGGGATTTGAACTCAGGTCTTTGTACAATAAAGCATTACAACAAGCATTCTTTTCCACTGAGAAATATCCTCAGCCCCTGAACTAACATTTAAAGAATGGATATGCTAGACCCTGGGAATTAACTAAGGGTTAAATTCTGGGTCTGTTCAAATGTACACTGCAGATGTAAACTCAAAGTAGGCATTCAGAATTTCTACAGCAGAGCCAAGCAAACAAGCAAGACCTGGGAAAGGAAGCTTGACCCTAGGTCTATCCTCGGCCCCAGTAACACTCCCACTGAACTACCACAGCCACTGGAACTCTGGAGAGCCCAATGATTCCAGAGGACATGAGGACTGTATCATGATGCTGCACTCGGGGCTGTGGAATGATGCACCATGTACCAATGAGAGAGATGGCTGGATCTGTGAGAAGAGGAGCAGTTGCTGACTAAGCCTAGCCTCCAGTACCATGCCCATTGCCTCGGGGTGAATCAGAAGGGTGGCTCCTAGTCCTTGAGCCACTACCAAGGCTATTTTTTCTAATGCGCCATTAATAAGAGCCACTCAGCCTGACCAGTGCATGCTTTATGACCCCAGCTCTAACTCACAAGACAGCTTAAACCTTCCATCTAACCTGTCAGTCTCAAAATCACTGCTCTAAAGCCCTGATCATCTGATCCCCTACCTGTTTCCTAGACACAGTGTTGGAGTTGTTCCATCTTCCTGCATCCCCCTATTTTACCCTCTGACTTGGAGATTTCTTCACACAGAGAGAAAGCATCAATAAATGTTTGAAAAATTAATCTATCCTCCAGATCTGTATTGGAAAAGAATGATCTCTGTAACCCACAAAGGAACATACTTTGTAATTTACTTTCCAAGAAGGGTGTGCTAGAACCAAAACTGGGCTAGCGACTGCTCAGTGGCCTCTGTCTTTTATCTCTAATATAAGTGATGACTGCATCTCACTCCATTAGTGGAAGCTCGGTTTTACACTCTGACATGACAGCTAATTGGCACAAAGAAGGAGGAGGTTCAGATAATATGGGTCTCTATCAGGCTGATTACCTTTAATACTGAAATTTTCCACAATTCTCATCTCTTCATTATGCACTATTTAAATCATACACCCCAATTTTAAGAGGCAACCTTAACTGCCATATGGAATCAGGACAATGGCCACTCTGGTTTTTCCCAGCTGGAAGGGATCATTTGGCATGACCTTCAGAGTATCATCTCCAGTGGGCTTAACTAAAAGACCCCAAGCTGCACTGATGGTCCAACTTGTATAACTCTAAGGTGGAGAGAGAAAAGGAGGCCTTTGTCTAGTGCCAGGGCAGAGATGTAAAGGAGAAATGAAGGCAACAGTTCTTAACATTAAAAGTCTGAGGAGGGAACCAGGAAAGACTAGAACAGAGATACTTTGTAAGAGTCCAGATCAACATCCATTATAATAGTTTGATAGGCTCACAAAAGCCTCCATCTAGTAGGCTCACCACTGCTTTGCTTTGGCTTCTAAGGGTGGCCACCAGAGTGCTGAGCCTTGGGTATGCTTTCAAATGCTGTGATCATGGTTGGAGTGGCTAGAATCATAGTTTGAGATCCCTTTCAGATGGCTTCTAGAGAAGGAATGAAGAAATTTAAGCATCACTTGGTTTTTAAGTTAAAACAATAGTGGACCTGTCTGTCTGGGTTCCAGATAGGATACAGCATTGAATTGAGCCAGGGTCTAAAGTCTCTTATATCTTGGCAGCATTTTCCTTATGAAGAAGGCAGTCATTAGTGATATACAGTTATCTAAATAACATCTCACATGTTTATGTCTAATGCCTGGGGAGTGCAACCTCCTGGACTATATCAGAAACACCAGCCATTTCAGTCTTTGGTTGTTATTTTCTGTAAGGTGTTTAAGACCATGTAGTTGGACAAAATTAACTGCTTTTATTTAACTGTCATGGTCAGCTAAGGATCTTGTCCTTGGGAGCCACTTGACTTGAAAGAACCTCTAGGCTGTTTTGCCTTTCAGCTGTTCCATCGATGTGAAGATAAGTCAAAGGCCTGGCTTGACCAAGGATTCACTTGGAAACATGATTTTTTCTGTGCTGACCCTCCTCTTTATATACTGGACACTGGTTAAAGTCACTGGTAGGGTCTCCATGGCCTCTATGAACAAGAGTTATAGGATATTTTGAGGGATATCTTACCCCTGGGACCTAGATGACTTTGGAGGGCAAGGGGAACAACAGTCTCCCTTTTAAACATTCTGATCATATCATTGTAGTCTTCTAGTATGGTTACTGAACACTCAGTAGGTCAGTTACACCAATCTGGTACTTCTAAATACTGTGTAACACTTAGATAAAGCTTGGGGAAAAAAAAAAACACTTTTAGTTCCATTGACTTAAGCAAAGTTCAATGTATTGAACTTTGACATCAATGTACTGAACTTTAACCCTAGAAGTTTTAATATCATGCATAGCCTATCAAAGTCTCTTCTTTTACATACCTGAAATAATTTACTCAGACCTTAATAACCGAGATAAACTTTCTAGCTTATTTTTTATATTATGAAACATAGAAACAGTAACAAATTTACCATCTATTGTGAGAATTTGGAAGGGGAATAACTAAGCAATGTCTAGTCTACCCTTTCCTTACAAAGTCCAAATGATAAATCCAAGTTTGAGTCACTGAAGTTCATCCTAGAGAACCAATGAGTTCTTCGGACTTACTCATGGGGAACCAAGGAGCTTACTGTGCTTACTCATTCGCATAGATAAGGGGTTACTAACGGATGGATAGGCAACGCAAAATCAGCCCCTCTGGAAAGTCTTCCCCCAGCATGGGTGACGGCTTTCCCATAGATGCATAAGCTTATGGGGAGTTGGTAAGATGAGCCTATCCCCAAGGAACTGAGTCCCTACATAGGTTGGTATGCATATATATATATATATATATATATATATATATATATATATATATATATATATATATATATATAAATTAAAGTGTCCATGGATGCCAGAAGAGGGCATCAAAAGTCACGTGTGATTGTGAACCACCCATTGTGAAGTGCTGGGAAATAAACTCTGAGCCCTCTTGATTCATGTATTCACCTGTTTTCCATTACACAAACAAAATACCTAAGGCTGCACACATTATAGAGAAAAGGGAAGGGCTGAGGGATGGTTTAATAAGAAAGGTATTTACTGTATAAGTACAAGGACCTGAGTTGAGATCCCCTGGACTGATATAAAACCAGACACATCAGCATGCATCTGTAAGCCCAGAATTGGGGAAATGAAATGAATGGGTCCTGGGGGCGGGGGGCATTGCAGCCAGCCAGTCTAGGCAGAATGGTGAGCTCCGTTTAGTAACCAACCCTCTCAAAACATAAGGTGAGGTGAGGAAATAATGAGTGAGAAAAATGCCTGCCTGACCACTGGCTTCCATATACCCCTTCATACCTTGTATGGAGGAGTGTGTCCATACACACACATCCACACATGTGTGTTCACACACACATACATACCACCAAAAAAATGATAAGCAAATAGATATTAAAAGTTGAAAGTTAAAATTTCCCCCCAAAGTAAAGAGGTTAGTTTGGTACATTTCTGGAAGGTTAAAAAGTCCCAATAGCATGGTTCTGCTCTGGCCAGGTCCCCTTGGCCGGGTCACATCTCGGCAGATAGCATCATGTTGGGAATGTGCACATTAGTTACATTTTCCATTGTTGTGACAAAATATCCAACAAGCAGCTGAAATAAAGATTTATTCTGCTTCTCTGTTCAAAAGAGTTCAGCGCATCATGGTTGGAAAGTAATGGTGATGGGAGCGTGAGGCAATGGGTCACCTGGATCCACAGTTGGGAAGCAGAGAATAGCAAACATTGTAAACTCTCTACTTTACATTCCTACTAAGACCCACCCCCACCCCCACTCCCACCCCTGCCAGGAGGTGGTGGCGCATGCCTTTAATCCCAGCACTTGGGAGGCAGAGGCAGGCAGATTTCTGAGTTCGAGGCCAGCATGGTCTACAAAGTGAGTTCCAGGACAGCCAGGGCTACACAGAGAAACTCTGTCTGGTTGGGGGGGGGCGAGTGAGACCCACCCCAACAGAATGGTGCCACCCTTAGTCAGGGTAGGTCTTCCTACCTCAATTAACCTGATCTAGAAACCTTCACACAGATGTGCCTAGAGGCTTGTCTCTTGGGTGTTTCTAGAGTCTAAAATCTAGACCCTTTCAACAGCCAATGGTAACCATCACAGTTAGTGTTTAACTTTATGAAAATAAACCTGCCAAACAGATTCCCAAAGTCCCTGCATCGTCAACACTCCCATCACCTCTCCCTTGGAGGCTCAGAAAATATTTCAGAAGATTTTAAGAGCAAGAAGATTGAGAGAAAGGCTGGCATTTCACAGACACTACAGTTTTGCCCAACAAAGTTATCTGCACTAGACTTGCAAAAGACTTGACTTGTCAATAGTCACTCATGGATTAAGGAGGATTCCTACCACTCCCTTCTGAATTATTGGCATCATCATCAGTGACACACCCACCCTTGAGCCCATCAGGCCCAACAGTTCCAAACCGGTGGTCACAAAATAGTCCTGGTTAAACTCATGGGCTCACAAAATAAAACAGAAGCCATGCATGACTTGTAGGGAGAAGAGGACACAAAAGACGTTTTAGGCATTCAGAGAGGTGCAGTGATCAAAACTGTCAAAGAAAAGAATTAATCTTTTATTATTTATTTACCCTGGTTATCGGGAGCACACCTTGGGTCAGGGTGCTCCCTAGAATCCATTCTTTCTTCCACTTGAGGATCAAACTCAGGTCACCAGGCTTGGTGCCTATGGCAAGTGCCGCAGACCCTCTGGGTCCCTGTGTCTGCGTGGAACGGGGTCTCTCGTCGCAGGTGGGCAAAGCGTGGATGAGCGAGTGACAAACAGACACACACAGGAGAGTTCGTGTGTAGAATCTGAATGTAATTTTACAATTCGAGCTTCAGACTTTTTATACAGAAGACAATAAAGAAGTTGGGTGACATACCCGCAAGGTACAAATGAGGTAACCGGATGCTTAATGATTCTTACACAGAACAGAGGAATGAAAACACAAAGATCGGAAGGAACTGGGCAGTAAAATAATGGAGACAAAGTCAGCTCTATCTAAGGTCAGCTATAGTCATAGAAGCCTGGTGTGAGAACTTTTCACTCCTAGGGCAAGGGCTTTCACACCCAAGTCATGGTTCTAACTAGGGAGTTCCGTTCTAGCTAACCATCTCATGAATAATGCAATACTCTAAAACCACAGCCCGATCTGTTTCCTAAACCATAGTAAATTCCTGTAAATAGGTGTAACTCAGCTATAATACTAAGCATCTATTCTGGTTTCCCCTACAGTCAGAAACTTCTTTCTTCCTAGGTGATGGTAGATTCCTGTGAAGGGCAGTGACCTAACTTTTAGTGTAATACCAGGGGCAGTACTGAAATCCAAGCCCAAGGTCTCGCTAAGGACGAACTAGGACTGTTGGAACACTGGTTTAGCTATGTCAGAATTCAATCTTAAAAGGCACTTATGATAGGAAAATATTGAAAGAGAGCACGTGGATCCATACATTAGACTAACTCGGGAATAGAACTCGGGAATGAAAAGTTACTGTATGGGTAGGGAACGCGAGACACCAGGAGGAGAGCTTCTTTGAAACTCTTTTGCCTCATGAGTGACTTTTAAGCCTCTCGGCTTGTCCAGTTGACTTGACCAGAGAGCGTAGCAGGCAAGCACTTTCATCTGCGGAGCTATCTTGCCATTCTGAAGGAACAAATGTAAAGAAAATAAAAGATAAAGTAATGAAGGGCAAACAACCTACCCAGACAGCAAAGCATGGGCACCCTGGTCACTCCAGGAGGAATTTTCTTTTACCCTATAGTTTGTATAATTCTGAAGCCCAAGGGAATTGTTTACCTTGAAACGGAGAAGAAAGGCAGGAAGTGAAACCAGAAGTTGAGGCAGATAATGGAGACAGAGAGGAAGCAGTGGTAACATGTGTTTGATTGCATGTGTTTTTGTGGAATGCAATTTCTTCTGCGGTTTTGGTTTTGTTCCTTTTTGCTTTTTCATTTCTGTAAGATGGGGGTCTCATCTAAGCCCCAGCTTCATACTATGTAGTCCAGGCTGCCTTCACAGCCACAAACATCCTGCCTCTGCCTCTGAAGTGCTGGGATTGTGAGTGGGCACCACCATGCTGCAGCTCAGAGACACCTAGCAAGAAATCAAAAGGTGTTAAGGACACTTAACAGGTTGTTCTCCCCTGCTTTTCTTAAGAGAGCAGCAGTTAACAGGGATGTACAAGTGTCTCTCTAGTAGGATATGAAGTCTTTGGGGCACATGCCCAGAAGTGGTTTCATTCGATCATATGGAAGATTGTCCAAGTTTTCTTTCTATTGCTGTGATAAAACACTTATTAAAAGCAACTTGAAAAGGGAAGGGTTTATTTGGCTTACAGATCCCAATCAATTGGCCATTGAGGGAAGTTGTGCAGCAACTCAAGCAGCAGAGGCAGAAACCAAAAGAGAATGCTGCTTATTGGCTTGATCTCAGCTTTGTGTTCAGCTACCTTATTGATACCTCCCAGTACCAGTTGTGCAAGAGTGGCAACACCTTCAGTAGGCTGTGCCCTCTCATGCCACACAGACATGCCACACAGACAGACAGGCCACACAGACATGCCCAAGGCCAACACAATGGAAGCAAATCCTCAACTGAGGTTCACTCTTCTCACGTGACTCTAGTTTGTCAAGTTGAGAAAAACTATCCAGTACAACTAACCTCTTGTCAACGTGACACATAACAGCATAAACATAATACTGTTCAACCATAAGCTTTCCTTTCTTATTTATCCCCAAGATCACATATTAATATCACAACATAAAAATTAATGCAACTTTGAAAGTCCCATAGTCTTCAAGTTTTTTCAGAACTTTAAAAGTCCAAAGCCTCTTTTAAAATCCAAAGACTCTTAACTATGGGATCTTGTATAGCCCACAATAGTTTAAATATTGTCTTAGCCTAAGAGAGAACAACTGGACACAATTACAGTATGGTCAAAATTTAAACTAAAATTTAACTGTAAATAGGTCGTTGCCCCAGTGTCTGCTAATTATTCTGATTATCTGGGCTCCATGGGCCTTAGGTTGCCCCATCTCTCCAGTTCTACCACTTGGAGTATCCACAGCTTGTCTTGTGGGCAGGCTCAGGACAGTTCTGCTCACACCTGTGTAGACATCCCACAGTTCTGACATGTCCAATACACCGCCATTGCACCTTCCCCAATGGCCTTTCATGGCCTCTCACACTGCCAAGCCCCAGCCACTCTCCATAACCCTTCGGTCTTACAGCCTGTGTACCACCAAAGCCAGTCTATAGGAAAGGGACTCTTACACACTGCCAAGTTCTACTACCCGCTTAAGATGCAGCCCTGGCCCTCTCTAGACTACAGCTTCTGTATGCTAATCCTGAGAAAATACTCTCAGAAGATTTCACCTCAATGATGCTGGCCTCTCATTAGTTACAGGTGATTTTTTGGCCCTGACAAACCAGCACTAATTGTCCCAGTAAAGCAAAGGTTTCACTTCAGTGTTTCTGGTCTCCTGTTGATTACAGCTGACTCCGCCATAGCTGGCAAGAATCCACAAATTCTTAATTCAAAGTATTCCACAAAGGGCGCAGATAAAGTCTGTTAAGACTGCCAAATGTCCTTCTAAAATTTCACTACCAGACCTCCATCGTCTCCATTTCTCTGAGCATTCTCATCTTCCAGCCTCTGACAGTAGAGCTCAATAAGCTCTAAGCTTTCTATGGTTTTTCCAGTTCAAGGTTCCAGAGTGCTTCCACAGCGCTCCCAAAAGAACACCACACTCAGATCCATCACAAGATCCTATTTATTCTCTGGTGCCAATCTATATCCTCGTTTAGTTTCCATTGTGATAAAATATTTACAAGAAACAACTTGGGGAGAAAGGTGTTTATTTTACTTGCACATCCTGATCACAGTTGACCACTGAAGGAAGTTGGGTGAGAACTCACGAAGGAGCAGCGGCAGGAACCACGAGAGAGTGCTGATTACTAGCTTGCTCTCAGCCTTATATTCAGCTACCTTTCTTATACGCTTCAGGCCCACCTCTATCAGTGGTCTCGGCCCTTCCACATCAATTAACAATCAAGAAAAAATGCCACTTAGACATGCCCACAAACCAATCTAGTAGAGGTAACTCATCAACCGAGCTTCCTTCTTCCCAGGTGACTCTGGCTTGTGTCAAGTTTGAAAAAAACTAATGAGCACATAGGTCTAATGTATGTTTTTCAGAAAGCCCCACCTTGACATCCACGATGGTAGAGCTAAATTACAATTCTACCAACAATAAATAAACCTCCCTTTCCTTACATCCTAGCAAACATCTGTTATCAGAACTTTTCTTTTTAAATTTTAAAATTACATTTTTCTGTTTGTTGCTTGCTTGCTTCTTTAGTAGAAGGAAGGCATATACCACAGTGAGCTTGTAGAAGTCAGAGGAGTCAGAGGACAACTTTTAAGAGTCAATTTTCTCTTTCCACCACATGAGCCCTGCAGATAGAATTCAGGTCATCAGAGTCAGTAGCTTATGCTTTTGCTCACAAAGCCATTTAGCCAGTGCTGCAGGTAGATTTCTTAGTGATGGCCTGACTGGTCCAAGATGTCTATCAACAGATGAATGGATAGTGAAAATGGGATACATATACACGATGGGAATTTATTCAGTTGTAAGGAAAAATAAAATCCTGAAGTTTGCAGAGGGAAATGGATGGATCTGGTACAGGCTATGAAACAAGAATGGAAGCCACAAGAGGAGGAAAGAGACTTCCATGAATGAAGGAGAGTAATAGGACACATGGTACACAAGATGGGAAAAGGGGTAGGGGTAGGGTACAAAGTGGGCAATAAGACAGGAGACAAAGGGAGAGAAGAAAATCAACAAAACCAGCTCAAGAGTGGGGATGAGAACAAGAGTGTCTTGGGAGCAGAGGTTGAAAACACCATAATGAAATCTAAAATTTCATATGCTCACTTTTTAAAAGGAGGCCCTGGGGGAGATGGCCCAGCTCTGCAAGCAAGAGAACCTGACTCTGAATCCTCAGAACCCACGTAAGAACCGAATGGACCTGCAGCCTGCCTATAGCTCCGGCCTGGGAAGACGGTCAGGAAATCCCTGCAGCAAGCAGGCTTGTGGGATTACAGTGTAAGAGAGACTTCCTGGAAAGAGTCAAGAAATAGCTTCCTAAGGTATTGTTTTGTGCGTCAATAAGTGTAGGTATTGTTTTGTGTGTTTGGGTTACAAGCTTCACAACTGGAAGAAATTTTGATCATGTGGTTCATTCTTGGTAGTTTTCTTAAATTGCTTTTATTTTACACATAAAATTTGTATTAGAAATATTAACGGGTTTGGGAGGTGGCTTAGCTGATAAGAATTCTTGCAGACACAAGCATGAGGAGCAAAATAGATAAATTTGTGGTACGGTAAATCAGGAAGCTATGAACTATAGAATCTAGCAAGAAACACTCATTGCAAAACTCAAAATTCCTGAATGCTTGAAAGTTGTCCTAATGAAGTGTTGAGATTCTGGTAAGGATTGCTAGTTTCTAGGGATGGCTCACAGTCCAGTAGAGAGAGGGAAAGGTGATGAGGATTTCTAGAGGTGGTGTGCTTGCGTGGTAAGATTGCAAATGAAAACTTCCAGAAAAGCAGACTCCCTTTGCTAGCATTTCTGATTGAGAGCAGGTAAGTATGGGAGAGTGGGAGGGACAGCAGGGTCAAGGTTGCCACCTGCGCTTACCCCCTTCTCTCTGCAGAAATGATTCCACAGCAGGTCCCCAGAGGGCCATATGACCACCTTATCTGCAGCTGAGTTAGTGAATCCTAGAGCCCTGGAAGTCAGATGGGGCTTCCTGCATGTACCATCTGGCCATCACAGCACTCTCCCAGGAAATGCCCTTGAGATAGGACAAAGCAACGATCCCAGGAAACCCCCTTGCATCCCAGTTTCTTCTTCCCAGGAAGGCTGAAGCACCTGGGGAAGCCCCGAGGGGTTCTCCGAACAGGCAGACTGGCATCTCTCCTCAAGTTCTTGGTAGCATTTTCCCTAATCAGATTCATCCCTCTGTCCCCACACAGCCCAGACTCTTGCCACTCAGGAGCCCTAGCATAGATATCTCTGATTTTCAGAAGCTGAGAGAAAGCTGGAAATTAGAAACCTGTTCTGGCCGCTGGCTGTGTGCATGTAGCCGCTGGCTGTGAGTGTGAAGCCACTGGCTGTGAGTGTGTAGTCGCTGGCTGTGTGCATGTAGCCACTGGCTGTGAGTGTGTAGCCGCTGGCTGTGTGCATATAGATGCAGGGCTTCCCCTCTCAGGGGTTCTTTTCTCATATTTACCCAGTGAGTATAAGAATAGTATTTACCTCCCCAGTGTGAACTAGAGGATACCTCTACTTCCTACTCCCTGTAAGTGCTACCACATAAAAGACATGCTACAGACCCGTTAACACTCCCTAAGTATTGGTAGGCAATGTAATTGTTGCTGGGAGAGGAACTGGTGGGGCCCTGCTCCTTCCTAGGATCCATGGGCAGTCAATGTTGTTTCAAGGAGAGCCACTTCCTTTAGTGGTGTGGCCATCAATAAGATGTCCACACCCCTGGAGATAACCCTCATCTATGCTCTTGTCAGAACCCACTGAAACTCACTGGGTCACTGAAAAAGATGTGAAAGTAGATGTGGCAAGAGGAAGAGGGCAAGAGGGAGCAGGAGAGAAACCAGAGGGCAGTGGAGTGATTGTGATATAAATACATTATATACACGTATGAAAATTCCATAATAAAACCCACTGTTATATAAAAGCATCAGATACTAATAAAAGCCTTTTATAGACCTGGGGATGAGGCTCAGTTGGTAAAGTGTTTATTCAGCATTCACAAAGCCCTGGATTCCATCCCCAGCACCAACATAAACCACCTTGTCCTCTCACCCCAGCACTGGGGAGATGGAGGCAGGAGGATTAGAAGTTCAAGGTCATCCTCAGGCACATGGTAAGTTGAGGCCAACCTGGGCTACATGAGATCCTACCTGAAAAAAACAAAAAACTGTCAAGGAAAAATACACAGAACAAATTCGTAAAGTACACATTTGTATACATGTGAAATGCCTCAGACAACATAAAGTACATGTGTGAGCTGAACACCAGCCATCTTTCTGTCTGCTTTCTGACAGTGGATATGATGAAACAGCTGCCTCGGGCTCCTGCTGCTGTTACTTTCTGTCTTAGAGTTTCTTTGCTGTGAAGAGACACCATGACCAAGGCAACTCTTATAAAGGAAAATATTTCAGTGGAGCCGGCTTACAGATTCAGAAGTTTAGTCCATTATCATCATCAAGACAGGAAGCGTGGCAGCCTGCAGGCAGACGTGGTACTGGAGGAGCCAAGACTTCGACATCTTGATCCAAAGGCAGCTGAAGAAGACTCGGGCAACCAGGAGGAGGCTCTTTTCTGCACTGAGCAGAACTTGAACATAGGAGACCCAAAGCCCACCCCTATGGTGACACACTTTCTCCAACAAAGCCACACATCTTAATAGTGCCATTCCCTGGGCCAAGTATATTCAAACCACCATACTTCCCCCACCACACAAGAATTAATATATGTGCTTGTATGTATGTGTGTCTGTGTGTGCTCACAACTGCCTGTAACTCAAGCTGCAGAGAATATTATGTCCACTGAAATAGATCTTAAAAAAAAAAAAAAAAAAAAAAAAAGGAGGATGAGAAGGAACGGAGAGTCTCAAGAGGTGAGCTGGGCTAAAGACAGGGACACAGGAAGCCATCAGAAGAGGCTTAGGGTGATTGAAACCAAAGGAGGAGGAGGAGGAGGAGGAGGAGGAGGAGGAATAAAAATGAAGACTACAAGCAGGGAGGAGAGCAGGATGAAGCCAGAAAGCCTGCCAATTCCTCCTCCTCCTCCTCTTTTTTTTCCTTTTACTCCTCTTCATCATCCTCATCCTCTTCTTTTCTTCCTCCTCCATCTCCTTCAAAACATTCCATAGGCAACCAGCAGGGGGGTGCGTGCATCTGGATAATTGCTTATGCATGCCTGTGTATCTGTGGAGGTGATAAAAATGTGTTGTGACTGCATGTCTCTGAGTTTTGTACATGTGTTTGTGTGTGCACACGTAAATGGTGTGTGTGCTTATCTGTTTTTTTTTTTTTTTTGTATGTTTCTGCCTGTTCTCTGCATCCATTTGGTTGTGACCAATTACTATAGTGCTATAGTTGACCATGGTTATGTTCAATTGTGTGCTTCTGCTGTGGTGTGTGTGTGTGTGTGTGTGTGTGTGTGTGTGTGTGTGTGCCCTGCCTGTGTGCACATGTTTGTGCGCATGGTTATATCATGGCTGTTTTATGTGGAAGTAGTCTGGTAAACTGTAGTTCTGTTGTGCTGAATAAATGTTGTGTAAATATATGTGCATTGTATCTGTGTGTTCCTTACTTATTGCTCCAACAAAAGCAACCTTAGGAAGAAAGAGTTTCAGGGGTTCACACTTGGATCGTCACCATCACTGTGGGAAAGGCGTGCAGCGGGAGTCTGAGGTAGCTGCCACACTGTGTTCACTTTCAGAAAGCAGAGAGGGGTGAACCATGGCGCTCAGCTCAGTTTTTCCTTTTTATTTAGGTCAGGACTCCAGCTTTTGAACGGTGACACCCACATTTAGGACAGGTCTCCTCACCTCAACTTAATCTAGAAAATTCCTCATAGACATGCTGTTTCCATAATGTTGCAAGCCAAGAGAGCTATTGCCATATGTGTCTGTGAGTGTTTTTACTGTGAGAAAAATACTTTTTTAGTGTGTTGATGTGTCTGGCTTAGCTGGGTTGCATTTGCCTTTCTCTGAGTGTCTGTGTATATGAGTTGTTTACCTCCAGGTTCCTGTGTATAGATTTTTATTGTGTGGTGTCTGTGGTCTGTGTTGTGTGGCCTCTCTTCATATATGTTGCATAAGAAGTGCATATGCTTCTGTGTGAGCTCTTACTGTGCTGTGTCAAATCTATGGTTGGATTAGATGATTCATCTCTATGTATTTATCCTTGTACATATGTAATGTGTCTGTTGTGTCCCTTTGTGCTTTTATCTTGTGATGTCTGTGTATGTCAATATGTGTCTATAGTTTGGTAATCCTGTGGGTCCTGTAAGTCTATAAGTCTGTATGTGTGTGTGTGTGTGTGTGTGTGTGTGTGTGTGTGTGTGTGTTTTGGGGGACTCTGCACCTCACATTCCTCAGCATAGAAGCCCTCCCTCATGTGAGTCCCACATTAGATCTTCAGATTTTGCATTGAGAGGTGAGTTCCATATGAGGTTATACACCTTTGGGCCCTTCCTGGGTTAAGCCAACCAGCACACTTACATACCTAAAGGAAGAACTCCAATACTCTCCTGGGGGTGGGGGGTAGCAGATCTTGGAGGCATAGATGATGCTTGAACCATACCTTTAAGTTTGGGACAGACTACAAAACCAGTAGCTTTAATATGAAATATATGGGTTAGTGAAGGTGGAAGATACCTTGTTTGAGGAGACTAGACATACCATGTGTCTTAGCTGGGGTTTCTATTACTGTGATAAAACATCATGACCCAAAGAAACTTGGAAATAAAAGGATTTATTTCAGTTTACAACTCTTGGGTTGAGAGTTTTCTCTACATCATTGAGAACAGTCAGGGCCAGATCTCAAGACAGGTGACTAGAGGCAAAACCTAAAGCAGAAGCCATGGAAGAAGCTGTTTGCTGGCTTGCTCCTCAGGGCTTGTTTGAACTGCTTTCTTATACAAGTCAGGACCTCCTGCTAAGGGATGGTTCTACCAACAGTCCCTTTCCATATCAATTATTCAAAAAGATGATGCCTGATAAACTTGCCTACAGGTGAGTCTTACAGAGGTATTTTCTCAATTGAGAGGTCCTCTTCCCAAATTACTCTAAGTTGTGTCAACTTGACATAAATCCAGCCAGCATATTCCTAGAAATCGGAGATATCGTGTTTGTGGGAACTGGAAACCCCATGTCCATGGAAGTGGAATAGTCCATTTTCATGGAGGTGGGAGGTTCTGTGTTTATAGAGGTGGGTGTCACATACATAGAGGTGGGAGATTCCATGTTATGAATCCCTAAGGGCGACTTACGGTGACAGAGAACACTTAAGACAAGTAAGAATCCAGGACATGATGAGTGAGACATCCCTCTGTAATTCCAAAAGGAAAGGCGAACCAATATTCTTCTATCTGGGGCCCATGTCTATACAACTTCCTGTTTTTCTCTGGTACTGTTTGAGAGATATTATTGAGACCACAGAGAGAAGGGTTTGAGGGCTGTCATGTGCCTGGGCCTCCTTCCAACGGTGTTCTCTACTCTGAGGAAGGGAGCACAGCTGTCCAACTAAAAAATAACACTGTGGAACCAACAGGCACAAGAGTGGCCTTGGCCTAGGATGCCTGATCCTGAAGAGCTCTGAGATGCTAAGACTCTAAACCACCTCTGGCTCCATCCTGGATCAGGATTTCATTTTGTGCCCCTAGCAAAGACCCATGAACTTGTTCATCAGCTTCCTTTTCCTTCCTTGGCCTCCACCACTACAAGTGTGTCCTACCTGCAATCTCTGGACCCCATGAGCCTCAGAACAGCTGTGAAAATTGCCCCACACAAAATCATAAACTTCCTTAAAACATTATAAGAGAAAGAAAGAGAGAGGCTCTATTGAGCAGTTTTTGAGCATGAACTTTGTAGATAATCTCTGTCATGTCGGACAGCTGAACACGCCTCTACTGTGATGCTCTAGGGGAGACCCTGGACCTTTCCACTTCTAGAACCCTGTAGTCACATCTCATCTTTCCTCAGGGAGAGTCTGCCACTTCTCATATCTATCTGCCTCTCTCATACCTTCTGCCACTCTCCAGGAGGCCTTCACTACACCTAGCTAGGTGACAGTCACCTCTTAGGCTCCTCTTGCCCCATTGCCCTTGGAGACAGCCTCTTCCCTGGCCTCTCATATTTACCTGGCCCCTCATTACAACCTCCTTCAGGATCCCTATACCTGTATCCTGGAAGAGATACCATGGCCAAGGTAACTTTTATAAAGGACATTTAATTGTGACTGGTTTACACTTTCAGTCGTTCAGTCCATTATCATCATGGCAGCAAGCATAGTAGCAGGCAAGCAGACATGATGCTGGAGGATCCAGGAATTCTACATCTGATCCAAAGACAGCCAGGAGAAGATTGTCTCATGGGCAGCTAGTAGCAGGGTCTCTTCTGCACTGGGCAAAGCTGAGCATAAGACCTGAAAGCCGCCCCGCCCCGGGGTATGGGGGGGGATGTTGGGCAGTGGTGACGCATGCCTTTAGTCACAGCACTTGGGAGGCAGAGACAGCTGGATGTCTGAGTTCGAGGCCAGCCTGGTCTGCAAAGTGAGTTCCAGGACAGCCAGGGTTATACAGAGAAACCCTGTCTCGAAAAACAAACAAACAAACCTCAAAGCCCACCTACACAGTGACACACTTCCTCCAATGAGGCCACATCTCCTAATAGTGCCATTTCCCATGGGTCAAGATTATTCAAACTACCATAGGGGCTAAAACACCAGGTCTACTATACCTAGCCAAGTAGGTCTTCCTACATCAATTAAGACCATTAGTAAAATCTTCCACAGACATTCTCACAGACCAATCTGATCTAGAAAATTTCCCATTAAGGTAATTCTAGGTTACGTCAAGTTGACATTTTTTCAAAAGAATTATTTATTCATTTTATTTATGTAAGTACACTGTCGCTACCTTCAGACACACCAGAAGAGAGCATCGGATCCCATTACAGATGGTTGTGATTCACCATGTGGCTTCTGGAAATTGAACTCAAGACCTCTGGAAGAACAGTCTTAACCACTGAGCCATGTTTCCAGCCACTTAAGTTGACAGTAAAACCAGCTGTTACAGGGACCTGGGATCTCCAAAGTCAGAGAACAGAGAGAGACCGGGAAATGCCTAATTCTTGCTGACCTCCACAGTAGTATTCGCTCTGACTTTCTGGAAAACACCATTTGAGAGACAATTTGGCCAAGTCCTTCTCTACACAGTGAATACAAAAGTTCATGTGTTCGTGAATGGCCCAACATGACCCAGCCCTGAAAGGGGGTGGAGCCTGAGAGGGGTGGAGCCTGAGAGGAGGTGGAGTCTGGAACTATCTCCAGGAACCTTCTGTATGGAAGAAGCCTGAGCAAAGATGAGGCATGGAGAAAGAGACATTCCTCCACCAAGAATTAAAGAATATTTTAAAAATATTTATTTATTTAATGTTATATATGTGCAGGTGATAGAGAAACAGAGAGACAGACAGAGAGACAGACTGACTGTGTGTATGTATGTGCACCATATGCCTATACGAGCTGGTGGAGGTCAGAAAAGGGCACTAGATTCACTAGAACTGTTAGGAGCTGCCATGGGGGTGCTGGAAGGTTCTCAAGAATAGCAAGCCCTCTTCATTGTCTGTCCAACCGTAAGGGACGTGGTTTGGGAAAGTACTCTAGCTTCATTTCTATCGATGTGATAAAATTTCTTGACAAATCCTGAGGACTTCCCCTTGTTGTGAGGATTTGCCTCGCTCTTTCCCACTGACCCTCTCAGCTCTCCCTCCTTACCCATCACCATTTCTTGTAGCAGTACCCAATTAAATCTACTCAAATGATCCCAGTGGCAGTGGCACAGTTTTTGACCCAGTTGAGCAGCATTCCTGGGGCCCAGTTCCTACATGGCGACTACGCTCTCTGTCCCGCACCTTCTCAGGTTTGCCTCCTGACTCTTCCTTTCCCTCTCTTCCTTGGTCCTTTGCCTGGGAATCCAAAAAGCCCCACCTCTGTCTCCCTGACCAGCCATTGGCCGCCTGCAACTTTATTTACCAAGTAAAACCAACTGGGGGAAGGGTTCCCTCAGTATCCTGTGAATCCAGTATGGATTCTCATCCAATATTTGAGACTCAGATGAACATAGTACAAGCAGCATTAGACAAACCCACAACAGTTCCTCTCTGTCAGCTGCTGATTCCGAGAAACATGTTCTACTTGGGACCCCCATCGACTTCACAGAGCTGGATCTCAGGTAGGAGAACAGTATCCTGTTCCCCACTACACTCTATCAAGACTTACTTGTACTCCTGCAGTGGCCTGGTTCCAGGACTGTCATCTTCCACTCAACTCCGCTCACTGGACACTCTACCTCTTGGTGCAGAACCAGGGCCCTCCAGCCTATTCATCTCGATATCTCTGACTTATTTGTCTTACTGAAGCCTATTGCAGGAGCCCCTCACCACCACCACCACCATACCCTCTGCTCCCTAGAAACTTGCCATTTGATATGGACACCACTCATCCTTGCTCTTTCGAAACCACAGATCCTCTAAGTCTTTCCTCCTAGGCTACCTCCATTCTTTTCTGCCACAGATCAACCTGAAGAAGCACTCTCCACCAAGAATTGCATAGCTACCACACTTGCCTAGGGGTCAGAGATAGTAGCATCAATCAAAGAAAGGAACACCTATACAACAAACCAGATATTAACACCTATAGACACCTTAGTCATCTTAACTTCAGATGCCTAGACACCAACACACACACACATGAACAGCCTAGACAATGTGCCTCCACCAAAGCCAGTAAAACTATTCTAGTAGTCCTTGAATATCCAATACAGATGAAGAATAAGATAAGGACTTCAAAATAGTGATAGCAATTATGAATATGTTCAAGGACCTTAAGGCAGATGTGAATGAATTTCTTTTGTAGGGTTTCTTTTTTAATTTTTATTGATTCCTTATGAGCTTCACATTATGCATCCCAGTCCCACTCAACTCCCTGTCCCCTCATATCCTCCCTTTGCTCCTGCAACCTCTCCCCGAAAAATACACACACACACACACACACACACACACACAGCATAGAAAAACACCTCACTGTGTGTCCCAAAGTGTACTCCTCTGTCCACACATCTTCACTTGCCAATATTCATTGCAGTGAGTCATTGGTCTGGCTCAAGGCCTCTGCCTTCTGTGCACCATCAATATTGGATCCTTGCTGGGACTCTTCCCAATTATCCTGTTGCCCTGTGTCCTGAGGATCTTGCAGCTTTACATCAACAAGAATGATCCTTTCACAGTCCCACCAGTCACAGATAGTGTAGATTTTGGAATGGACCAACTCAGCCTTGGATCTGGTCCTGGGTGGTAGCTGAGCTGGTCAGCCAGCCAGCTCTCACTTATCTGCACCATCAGGGAGAGTTCTCCAGCAGTGTTCTGGCTATGCCACCATTGGCTGGAGGCAGGGTCATCTGTCCAGCCCCCTTGCCCTGGGGCCTGGCTTACCTGCATCCCCTCCACCAGGGCCAACCCTAGTGTGCTGCCCAGGTGAGGTACTGGGCTTACTCTCCTGGTTGCTGCAGCCAGGGACAAGGCCAGCCTCCTCTCACGACCCTACAGTCAGTGTAGAGAGAATATCTTATGTCTGTATGTATATGGCAGGCCCCTAGATGACATCCTCAGTCAGTGGCAAGGGGTGTCTATAGCCACCTGTGCTGTGTACCGGAGGACAGATCTGTGAGTCACATAGTAGTCTGCGGGTGTCTGTCTTCTTCCTCCCTCCCTGCACTGCATGGTGGTAGGCAGGGCTCTACCTGTGCCATGGCGCACAGGTGTCTAAGACCCACCTGTGTCGTGGGACAGACAGCAAGTCTGTGGGTGTCTTCCTTCACCTGTACCATGTGGCATGTGGAGCACAGGTCTCTGTCTGTCTGTCTTTCTTCCTCCCTCAGTGTGCTGCCTGGATTTGATTTGATCTCATTCAATTTTTATCTGTTGTAAGCATAAAACAGCCTTGTCCACCAAGCCTGGCACAAGCTAGGATGAACAAAGGACTACCAACTGCTTTCTTTGCCCCTGACTGATAAAAAAAACACAAGGTGCTTCTTTCCCCATGGTCAGGAAGGATGAATAAATTCCTTAGTGAAAACACAAAGAACAGCTGAATGAAATAATAAGAACAGTTCAAGACATGAAAGTAGGAATAGAACTGAGAAAAATCAGAAATGGAAAATTTAGGAAGGCAAACAAAAACTCAAGAGGTAAGTCTTACCAAAAGAGTCTAAAACATGTAAGAGAGACTATCAGAAATGTACAAGATGGAAGAAATGAATACCTCTGTCAAAGAAAATGTTAAATTTAAAGAAAAAAAAAACAGGCATAGAACATTCAGGAAATCTGGGACAATGTGAAAAGATTAAATCTAAAAATTATATGGATAGAGGAAGGAGAAGAAACTCAGGTCAAAGGCACAGAAAATATTTTCAACAAAATCATTGAAGAAAATCTCCGTAACCTAAAGAAGGAGATTCCCATTGAGGTATAAGAAGCATACACAACACCACATGGACTGAACTGCAAGGAATAATGATCACATGACAAATAAAGGCAGGCCCATTAGAATAACATCCGTCTTCTCAGTGAAGACTCTAAAAGCCAGAAGGGCTTGGATGGATATTCTACAAACTCTAAGAGAACACAAATGACAGCTCAGAATACTATATCTAGCAAAACTATCAATCACAATAAATGAAGCAGGAGCAGGGAATGGGGAACAATTCATGATAAAAACCAGGTTTAAGAAATGTTTGTTTACCTACCAGTCCAGCTCTACAGAACGCACTTCTTCAGTTGGAAGAAGTTAACTGCACCCAAGAATATATAAGGAATAAATAGTCACAGAACAATAAATCAAAAGTGTGGGAGGGGCACACCATAACAACAAAATAACAGGAATCAGTAACTATGACTTATTGATAACTGTCAATATTATTTGCCTTAACTCCTCAATTTATAAAAACCACAGACTAAGTGGGGCAGTGGGGCAGTGGGGTAGTGGTGATGCACACCTTTAATTCCAGCACTTAGGAAGCAAAGGCAGGCAAATCTCTGAGATCAAGGCCAGCCTGGTCTACAGAGTGATTTCAAGGACAGCCAGAATGACATAGAGAAGCCCTGTCTCAAGGAGAAAAAAAAAAAAAAGACACACACTAATAGATTGGATACTAAAACAGGATCAATCCTTCTGCATCCAAAAGCCACACTTTAACATCGAGAATAGACATCATCTCAGGGTAAAAGGATAGAAAAAGATATCTCAAGCCAGGGAGCCCAATAAACAAGGTTGTATAGCTATTTTAATATCTGACAAAACAGACTAGACTTCAAACCAAAACTAATCAGAAGAGATAGGGAAGGACACTGCATACTCGTCAAAGGAAAAATCCACCAAAAGGACATTAAAATTCTAAACATTTATGCATCTAAGGGCACCTAAGTTCATAAAAGAAACACTACTACAGCTAAAATCCCATATTGACCCTCATACAGTGATAAAGTGTGATTTCAGTATCCCTTCCACACCAATATACAGGTCATCCAGACAAAAGCTAAACAGAGAAATGCTGACTTAAATTATGTCATAAATCAAATGGACCTAGCAAATATCTACAAAACATTTCACCCAAACACAAAAGAATATACCTTCATCTCAGTTATGCATGAACTTTCTCCAAAATTAACCACATACATTGGCACTAAACAATCTCAACAGTTACAAAAGAAATTGAAATAACACCCTACATCCTTTCTGACTGTCATGGGGTAAGGCTGAATATCAATACCAACAGAGACAACAGAAAGTTTACAAACATAGAAACTGAACAATGAATGCACTACTAATAGAAAATGGGTCAAGACAGAAATTAAGAAAGAAATTTAAAATGTTAGAACTGAATTAAAATAAAAAACAACACACCCAAAGCTTTGGGACACGATGAAGGCAAGTTCAATGTGCTAAGTGCCTTCATTAAAAAAAAAAAAAAAATTGGGAGATCTCTTTTTGTGTGTGTGTTTTGTTTGTTTGTTGGTTGGTTGGTTTTTGGTTTTTCAAGACAGGGTTTCTCTGTGTAGCCCTGGCTGTCTTGGAACTCACTCTGTAGACCAGGCTGGCCTCGAACTCAGAAATCTGCCTGCCTCTGCCTCCGAAGTGCTGGGATTAAAGGCGTGCGCCACCACCGCCCAGCAGGAGATCTCATACTAGTAACTTAACAGCATATGAAAGCTCTAGAATAACAAGAAAAGAATATCACCAAAAAAAAAGTAGATGGCAAGAAATGAAATCAATTAAATAAAAACAAAAAGAAAACAGTACAAAAAAAAATCAATGAAACACAAAGTTGGTTCTTTGAGAAAATCAATGAGATTAACAAATCTTTGGCCAAATCAACTAAAAGATGAAAAAATAAGATCCAAATTAACAAAATTAAAGACAAAAAATCAGGGCATAACAACTGGTACCAAGGAAATCCAGAGAATCATAAGGACATATTTTTAAAGCCTGTAGTCCACCAATCTGGAAAACCTAAAAGAAATAGATAGGTTTCTAGATATGTACCACCAGCCAAAGTTAAATTAATATCAAATAAGCAATTTTAAAATACTCAAAACCCATTCAGGCAGTGGTGGCGCACCCCTTTAATCCCAGCACTTGGAAGGCAGAGGCAGGTGGGTTTCTGAGTTCAAGGCCAGTCTGGTCTACAAAGTGAGTTCCAGGACAGCCAGGGCTACACAGAGAAACCCTGTCTCAGAAAAAAAAAAAAAAGGCTCAAAATACCTAGTGAAATAGAAGATATGATTAAAAGCCTTCCCCATCCCGCCAAAAACCAAAAAGTCAAAATATCTTTATTAGAAGATATTATTTTATGCATAAAAGACTAAAAAAACTAGGACACAACACAGCTGAAGAACATGTCCATTACAGTAGCAGGATACAAAATTAATACAGAAAATCAGTAGCCCTCCTAAATACAAATGACGAGTGGCCCGGGAAAGAAATCACAGAAACAGTATCTTTCACAATAGCCTCAAATAATATAAACTATCTTGGGGTGACTCTAGCCAAGAAAGTGAAAGACTTGTACGATAAAAGTTGAAGGAATTATAAATAGACTAAAGAAGATATCAGACAATAAAAAGATCTCTCATGCTTGTTGGTCAGTGAGATTAATAATGTGAAAATGGCCATCCTACCAAAAGCAATCTACAGATTCAAAGCAATCCCCATCAAAATTCTAACACAATTCTTCACAGATCTTGAAAGGACTATTTTCAGCTTCATGAAACACACACACACACAGAGGAGGTTATTGCTAAAATAACTCTGAATAATGAAAAAAGCCTGCAGGAGTATCACCATCCCTGATTTCTCAAGTTGTACTAAAATCTATAGTAATAAAAACAGCATGGGGGGGACCCATGGCTCTACCTGCATCCATAGCAGAGGATTGCCTTATCTTGCATCAATGGGAGGGCAGCCCTTGGTCCTGTGGAGGCTCAATGATCCAGCGTAGGGGAATGCTAGGGCAGTGAGGCAGGAATGGGTGGGCCGGTGGGGGAGCACCTTTTTAGAAGCCAGGGGTGTGGTGGGGGATAGAGGTTTATGGAGGGGAAACCAGGAAGGGGGACAACATTTGAAATGTAAATAAATAAAATAACCAATAAAAAATGTGGAAAAAAAACAGCATGGCATTTGGCACAAAAAAAAAAAAAAACAGACATGTTGATCGATGGAATTCAACTGAAGACTCACATAAATCTACATACCTATAGACACTTGACTTTGATAGAGAAGTCAGAAATAGAAATACACACTGGGGGGTGGAGAAAACTATTGGCATGTCCCTCATCCCTTTTCTTTTTCTTCTGCCTTCTCCTCCTCTTTCTGTTCTGTATCTTTCTCATATATCTCTCTCCCCACTCTCCCTCCCTGTCCTCTTTCTCTTTGTTCACATCGCCTTTGTCTCTTTCTGTCTCTCACTCCTCTCTTCCTCTTCCCTCTCTCCCTCTGTCTCTTCTTTTTCTCGTTCTCTCACTCTTGTATTTCTCTCCCACACACCCCAATCTCTCTCCCTTTCTTATCATATCCTCCCTCCCTCCCTCTCTCTCTCTCTCTCTCTCTCTCTCTCTCTCTCTCTCTCTCTCTCTCTCTCTCTCTCTCTCTCTCTCTTTCGTATCTCTCTCACACATATACCTTTGCCCTTTTTCTTTCCCCCACTCTCCATCTCCCTCTTTCATTAGCTCACATGTCTTTCTTATACATCCTCTCTCCCTCCCTCTTCTCTTTTTCCCTCTCCTCTCCCCTCCTGTCTTTCCCCACAATCGTTCCACTTTCTCTCTATCTCTCTTCTCCCCCAACCACCCACACACACACAGAGATTCAGTCCACCACAGCTTTGATTCAGATCCAGGCTGTGCCATTTCCTTCCTTCTGCATTTCAAGAGTTCTGATTGGCATCGCTGACTCTCCAACAGTTTGCTTACCTGAGAAATAAAGGTAATAATAGCCCGGACTTCCCCAGGTTCTAGGGAGCACCAAAAAAGGCCTTGTGTGTGCTGTGGTCACCCAGGCGGTGAGCCCATAATTAGGTCTATAAAAATAGAAGCCATTAATGAGCTGCTCACAGAAGACTACTGTCTTCAACACACGAGCCTGAGCTACCTTAGCCAAGTGCCCCACATATTCCAGAAGGAGAAGGACAGACTTCAAGTTCAAGTGAGTTTGTATTTATATGTGGGTTACGTGTGTGTGTGTGTGTGTGTGTGTGTGTGTGTGTGTGTGTGTGTGTGTGTGTGTGGTATCTGTCTCTTTGTATCAGGAACTAGCTATGGGTACTGGATAACAAAGGTGCCTTGAAAGAAACTACCTTGCCCTAAGCCAAGAATGAGCCACAAGGAAGCCCAGCTGGCAAGCACAGGCAACGGTATGGACAGAATCAAGAGGCATATGGGTCTCAGCTTCGGTCCTATGGGCTTAGTCCTGGGCCTGAACCAGGCTTCTCCCTGGGTGAATGACCTGGTTTACTTCTTTACAAATGGAGTGAGCAACAATTTGACTCAATCTGTATGAAAAGCACAGTATAGGCACTAATTGATGCAAGGGGATCAATGCTTGTTTAATAAGATGCTGCAATCTAATTGCAGATTAAGATTTGTGGTTAAACTAGACAATGATCAGTGAAAGCTATTGTATGCCGTAGAAAGTTGTGTCCAAGGGGCAAGACTTCTCAGGTCAGAAAGACACTCTAGGAATGAGGTTTTGATACTCTGACTGTTAGAAGTCAACTCCCTCATAAACCCAAGTCACCAGACAGTGGAGCAACTGGAATACAAGATTCAGTGTTCCAGTGTCACCATATGTGTGTAGACAGATGGTTCACATTCTGGCACTTCAATTGCATGAGTTAGACTAACTCCCCCATTACCAGTCAGTGGTATACGGAGCATCTAATCCATGCTTTGCATACAAATAGGAGTCAAATTGCTGCTTCTAGGGCCCCAAATCATCTAGCTGCCCAGAGTGTGATGCCTTTAGCCTCTTCCTCTAATGGCAGAATCAGTTTAGGATGCTGTTAGGCAGAGAATAGCTACCCTACACCATTTTTTCCCTAAGGCTCAGAGAAAGCATGCAACCCGCCCTTAGTCATACAGCAAAGACAGTTGTTGACTGCTAGGCTTGCATGTGGTGTGCACCATTTTAAAGTCAAAGTGTAAAGAGCTCAGTTGGCTGTGTGCTTACTTTGATGCATGCATGAAGCCCTGGACTCCGTCTCTAGTACTACATAAACTGGACATGGTGGCACACACTTGAGAGGAAGAAGGAGGAGCGTCAGAAGTTCATTGATCTGGGCTATTCAAAACAAAACAAAACACCATCAGGAAGAGTTGAATTGAAACTGTATTTTAAATGTAAGAGCTGAAAAGTAGAGAGAAGGGCAGAAAATGCTATGGCACCATGGAGCCCTTAACCAAGACTGTACTCCGATCCAGTGGCATTCAGAGTGCTTATGGTGGAGGTTGCACACATTCAAAGTGGCATGTCACAACCCCATAGCATTGCTGAGTGTGCTGGACAAGGCTGGGAAGGAGGCTCAGTAGGTAAACTGCTTGCCCTGAAAACATGAGAACCCGAGTTCAGATCCCCAACACCTACAAAAACCCAGGCCCAGTGGTGTATGCCTGGAATCCCAATGCCAGTGAGGTGAACCTGAAAGGAACCTTAGAGTCCTGAGACTCACTGGTCTTCCTGCCTTGCCCAATTCACACACTCCAGGCCACTGAGAGAGCCTGTCTCAAAACAAACAAACAAACAAACAAAATACCTTCAGGGTAGGGGCTAGAGACAAGGTTCAATGGGTAAGCACTCTTAATGGGCAAGCAGCCCCCAAAGACAGATATATAGACAGATAGACAGACAGACAGATAGATTAGATGATAGATAGATAGATAGATAGATAGATAGATAGATAGATAGATAGATAAATGATAGATTATTAGATGATAGATAGATCCATCAATAGATGATAGATAGAGCAATAGATAGATAGATAGATAGATAGATAGATAGATAGATAGATAGATAGATAGGTAGATAGATAGATAGATAGATAGACAGGGTAGATATATGATAGATAGAGATAGATAGATAGATAGATAGATAGATAGATAGATAGATAGATAGTAATGAAAGCAAGTCAGGCATTAAAGCAAGCGAGGCATGATCATACGCAAGCATGAAAGCAAGCCTGTAATCCCAGTGCTGGGCCAAGAAGAGGAGACAGGATTGCTCGTCTTGCTGGCTGCTAACCTGGGTCCAGGCTCAGTGATAGGCTTGCCTCAGGAAATAAAGTAGAAAGTGATAGAGACAGACCATGATGTCCTCTTCTGGCCTCTGCACACATGTGCACAGGTATGTACAATCATACACAGGCACGAGTTACAGCAGACATGCATACATACGTGCACACATGCATGTACCTGAATGAACACATGCATCCACACTGATGCTGAACATTCCCCTTTTACATTTAAGAAAGACATTTCTAGCTTAAATCAGCAGCTGATATTGGAAATGGATGAGCAATTGCTTTGTGCCTCCTGTGTGGTATGTTCTGGGTACTCAACTTGTGGTCTCAGGCTTCCAGATCACATTCATCTCCCAAGATCACCATATTTCATTTTAACTTGCGGACCAAACAAAATCAGCCAAGGCTTCCAGAACCTTCAAGTCCCAGATGCTGTCCTACACCCATAATGAGAGTTTGACACCTTGTCCTAATGTCCATTGAAACCAGATCACTTCCAGAGCTGTGAGTGACTAGTGCCTTGGCAGGTAGTGCATGCCTCATCACTGAAAGGATCCAAACAAGACTGCCATGGAAGAAAATGAATACTCAGGTAGGAAGATTCCCAGGTGCCAATGCTGGCACTCATTTTGCTCAGGAGAGGGGGTGGCTCTTCAGTCCCTCTTTACCCAAGAGGGTGAATTCCCAAGAAGGGGCAGGAGGTAGAGTAGAGTGGGGGTTGAGCACTGACTGGTAACCGTGGCACACAGCCAGGTGGAACAGGGAAATTCAAGGCCCCTCCTTTCTGTGACTCAACACCTTCCCAACAAAACTCAGCTCCAGCTGGACAGCTGGGGGTCAGAGAGAGTTGAAAGCCAATTTGAACGGGAACTTGGAATTCAGAATGAATTCTCAAAACCAGGGTAAGGAAGAACTGGGAACCTGCATGGGAAAACATCCAGACAGAGCTTGGGAGCAGCTCGGGTGTTAGGGTGAAGTCTGAAGAGTGTGTGTGGTATCTAGGGGTTGGATTTTGATATGGGGCAAGAATTGGGATGTGGTGTCTTATAACTAGGGAAGGGGCTCGGGGTTGGGGACAGATAGGAGAGTTGTTAGGGCTTGATAATCAAGGGAGTTGGGAATCAGAACCAACTAGAAAAAAGAGCATCCCTCTAGAGTTGAGACTTGGGGACCCATCGGTGCAAGAGAAAAGGGTGGGTCTCAGCTTCTGGCTCTAAGTCTGTCTCTCTGGAAATGACCTGGACTGAAGTCAGACCCATTGTTTTCTGGAGTGTGGACAGACTCTAGCTGGATAGGCAAAAGTCCAGAGAGGCAGACTCAGAGACACACAGATGAGACATACATAGACCAGCTAAGGAGAATTGATGGGCATGCACCATACGGGTAGACACAGTGATGGACAGTTTGCACATACAGAAAAAGAAGGAAGCTGGGTCCATTGAGACCCTCTGCTTCTGGCAGGGCTCTAAACATTTTCCTTGGGTGTTGAGACTGAGTGATGGGGAAACAGTTAGGGGTGGAGCCCATACCCACATGTGCCCATCAATATTCTCCATGCTACCAACAGGATACTGGGAACCTCCTAGAAAGCGTTGCTGCTGTGCAAGACGTGGGACACAGCTCATGTTGGTGGGGATGCTGAGCACAGCAATGTGGGCTGGCCTGCTGGCCCTGCTTCTTCTGTGGCGTAAGGACATCTGCAGCCCCGTAGCTCCTCAACCTGCTGAGACATTCTGCTCCCATCCCCATGCTACCTGCTCTCCCCATCTTCTATTTCACACCTTAATGTCTCCTGTCATCCAGCATCCCTGATCCACCTTCTACCCCTCAACACCAGCTGATAAATAACTGTCCTCCTTGTCTAATCCTCTTCCCCCTAGACTGGGAAACGGAGAAGAATCTAAAACAGCTGGGAGACACTGCAATTCAGAATGGTATGGAAGGGTCAAGATGGGTTAACAGAAGTGCGGGTTGGGATAGTCAGCTACTGTCATTTTCCTGCCGCTGACCACTGTGGGGGTTGCCTCAATGGTACCCTCTCCATAGGGAACCAATGGATAACCTCTATCTCGGTAGAAAACTTCTTCAAAATCTAGAGAAGCAAGGTTGTCTCTCATATGATATCTGCTCAGATGGCAGGGTTCACAAAACCACTTGAGCCTCCCTTTACCCTTCTGTACCATGGGTGTGAGCTACTAAGTGAAGAAAGAAAGAGAGAGAACACCTTGAAAGCTGGGGGTGCAGTTCAGTCGGCAAAGCACATGCCCTGGGTCCCATCCCCAGTGCTGAGTAACTGGGCACTGCAGTGCATACTTGTGACCCCAGCAATTGAAAAGTGGAGGCAGGAGGATAGAAAGCTGGAGTTCCAGACCAGCCTGAGTTACATGAGACCTGTCTTCAAAAATGAAAGAAAGAGAAAGGAAGGTGGGGAGGAAAGCCCTCAGAAAACATGGCTACTGCTCTCACATTTAATCCCAAAGGAAAAGGAGGACATACCTGATTGTTCAGTTCTAGCCTGTACCTCATGTGCTCCACCTCTCCCTTGCTTCAGGCAAAATGTATATATTCTAAAGTAAAGGCTGCAGTTATTGTGGTGATGTGAAAGAGGTCCCTGAACTGAGGGTTGGGGTGAAGTACAGCCCCAACCTTAACTGGATGCCTTAACTGGGTATGGGGGTGCAAGTGTGGCTGTTGTGTCAGGAGGTTGAGGCAGGAGGACTGCAAGTGTGAAAGCAGTATGAACTGCAAAGTGGGAAAGGAGAAAGAGGGAGGAAAGGGGGGAGGGATGTATGGAAAGTGGGTCTTTGTGATTCTTAAAAATACCTTTCTTCTTCCTCCCTCTGTCCCAGTCTCTCATGTTACCAAGGACTTACAAAAATTCCAGAGTAATCAGTTGGCCCAGAAGTCCCAGGGTGAGCCAGCCACCTCCTGTCAGTTTGGGTTGGGGAAGGAGAAAAAGGCTGAAATGGCCTTGGATAGTCAGTGGTGGTTATCCATGCATGCCCTGCTGCAAACCACACAGCAAAGAGACAGCCTTAGGGGCCATGGGGGAAGAGGTGGAGGCAGGGGACACTCTCCAGGAACCTTGTCATCACTGAGTTCTGCTCTATGGGCAGCTGTTCAGATGTCACAAAACTTGCAAGAACTTCAAGCTGAACAGAAGCAAATGAAAGCTCAAGGTAAGTCAGGATGGGAGGAAGCAGGAAGCCTCTCATCCCATCCCAAGAACCACATGGACATAGGGGGCTGGAGGACAGGGTCAGGATTGGGGGTGGGGGTGAAAGGAAGGAGAAGAGAGGGAGAGGAGGACCCATAAGCAGCATCTCAGGGTGACCACTCTGAGACCAGACATGAACCTTTCAGACTCTCAGCTCTCCCAGAACCTGAACAAACTCCAGGAGGATCTAATCAACGTCAGATCCCAGAGTGAGACATGGAAAGATCAGGGGAAATGGGGCAAACTGAGTGGGAAGGCGTGATGCTGGGAGATGCCAGTCAGTGTCTGAATCTGCACCAATATCCACACCTTTCAGACTCGGAACTCTCCCAGAACCTGAACAGACTCAAAGACGATCTAGTCAACATCAAATCCCTGGGTGAGACTTTATTGGCCAGGGGAAAAGGGCAAACCGAGGGGGAAGGAAGCAGTCCTTAGAGATGCCAGTCAGTCCCTGAATGCTGTACCCATCCCTGGTCTCTCTAGGCTTGAATGAGAAGCGCACAGCCTCAGATTCTCTAGAGAAACTCCAGGAAGAGGTGGCAAAGCTGTGGATAGAGATACTGATTTCAAAGGGTGAGCCCGACCTACCGTCAATGGTGTCCTGTAACCAAATACTATGACATTCTGTGTGTGCCAAGTGAGGTGTCTGTGCTGACACAATTGTGTGGCACGGTGTGACTGACTGAGGTTTTGTGTGATGTTCGTGGATCTGAGTTGATGTGGGGACCAAGACAGATAGGAACATAGAAGAACACCCTCTGCTGGTGGGGGTGAGGTCCACACTGCCTTCCTCCTCCAGGATAAAGCTAACCACCACTAGCTTTCCTCCATTCCAGTTGTCTGCCCAGCCAGGCAGGAAGACGTGGTCCTCAGGACAGAGGGACAGCTCCGTGTTGTGACCCCTGGAAGCAGCCTGAGGAGTTTCCTCAACTCTCTAGGGATCTCAACTCAAGTAAAACAGGATCTTTATCATTGATTCAGAAAAGAATTTCAGGACAATCCAATGTGATGAAGAATTGGAGTGAATTGAAGAATTCACAACTCCAATGTGAAGAATTGGAGTTTATCCAGAGAGATTTTAACAGGAATTTTTTTAATTATTTTTACATTTTATTTACTTTATGCGCATATATGCGTGGAGGAAATGCATGCCATGGCACGTGTGTGGAGGTCAGAGGACAACTTTCAGGAGTTGGCTCTCTCCTTCTACCACTTAGGTTCTGGCAAATGAACTCAGCTCTTCATACTTAGCAGCAAGCTTCTTTAGCCACTGAGACATCTACTAGCCCTCATGGAGAGGTAAGCGCAAGAGTTAAGAGAAAGAATGGGTCCTTAAGAAGGAAAGACAGAGCCAAGTGGGGGCTTCTCAGGCAGCAGCATCTTGCTCTCTCTAGTAATCATAGGTGGGATTTGGTGGGGTTTGAGGTTATCTTCAAAGGCCTGTTAAAGGGGTGTGTGTGTGTGTGTGTGTGTGTGTGTGTGTGTATGTGTGTGTGTGTGTGTTGGTGGCAATAGGGTGGGGATATGGGTGTGTATTGATATGTGTGTTTATGTGGGGGGGTGTATGTGGTGTAGGGGGGATGGGGAGATGTGTACATGCGGCATGGTACATGTATAGAAGTCAGAGGACAGTCTCAGGTGTCAGTCCTTGCCTTCCATCTTGTTTGAGATAGGATCTGTTGCTGTTATCCATTGCACATGCCAGGCTAGCTGGCTCACGAGTACCCAGAGGTTCTCCTGCCTCTGCCTCACACCTTGCCATGGGGTGCTAGGATTTCAGATTCACGCTGCCATGTCTGGTTTTAACCAGATCTGGGGATCCAAACTGAGGTCCTCATGCTTGCTCAGCCCAGTGAATTTAAATAAAGCCAGGGCAGTTCCCAAGAGGGTGACAATTGGCGAGGTGAGAGATCCACAGAGGTGCAAGAAGACAGGATGTTTTTTTACTGCAGACAGAACCAACAGTCTTGTTTGGTAGTCCTAGGACATAGTTGGCAGAGGAATGAAGTCCAACCTGAGATCATTGTTCACTGTTGTCTTAATATAAAATATCCATATGTGGAAAGAGTATAGAGATATCTGTGCATTGTCTCTATGCGGGCAGCCTTCAAAGCAAATGCTAAGTGTGCTGAAAGTCCTGCCTCTCTGCTGTGGAGAGGCTCCTGCCAGACTCCAGCATGAGGGGCTCCTTTCCTTTTCCATGTTCCCCTAATCCTGTAACATCTCCTCTCCTTCTGTGCCACCTCACCCTCTCCACAGCAGCCTCCCTAGGCTGACCCCCTCAGTGCTAAGGGACATCCCTAGACTGGCCCACTCAGTGCTAAGGGACATCCCTAGACTGGCCCACTCAGTGCTAAGGGACATGACTGAAACCTCCAGGGATAGCACAGATGGTAGAAATGTCAACCTCAGCAGGCCAACTAGCTTGCAGCAAAAGCCACTGCAGCACCTGTAACATGGGATAAAAATGAGGTTGCTGTGCCACCCTCCCTGAACCGGTGCCTCTTTGCCCTTGACTTTTCTCCTTTCCACTTCTGGAGAGTCCCAACGGCCCCACAGGGATAAGAGAAGGGGAAGGAAGTTTGCTTGGTCAGAAGGAGTTCCCATCCCCTGGGACATGTGGCTCTGGGGATCCCAGCAGAAAACCCCTGTGGTTTCTTGAGGTAGAGGATGAGGGGACTCTAGGTCATGGTCATTGCTCACAGACTTCCCACCACTTGCCCTTTCTCTTAGTACACTCCTGGGTATACACCACATACACAAATACAACACACCTCACATATACATACATATACACCACATGCACACCACACATATACATAACACACGTCACATATATACACACACACAACATACATCACACTACATACACACCTCATACATACATGCATCACACATACAGACCACAAACACACACATCACATACACACACACCACATCTACAGACCACATAAGCACACACCAAATATACACATACACAGACCACATCACACACAACATTCACATACCACACACAGAGCACACACGTACTACATACACATATACTCTCTCTGCTTCCTACCTCACCACAGGAGAACTAGAATTACTGATGCAGTCATCTACAAGATCCAAACTCGGCCCCGGTGCTCACTCGGTGCTTTACCCACTGAGGCATCTCCCACATACAAATCTGAGCTCAGCTCTGGGTCTCTGTCTCTCTCTGTCTTTCTCTGTCTCTCTCTCTCTCTCTCTCTCCCTGTCTCTCTGTCTCTTTCTCTCTGTCTCTCTCTGTCTCTCTCTTTCTCTCTCTGTCTCTCTGTGTCTGTGTGTGTGTCTGTGTGTATGGGTGTGTATGGGTGTGTGTGTGGGTGTTGTGTATGTGTGTGTGTGTATTGTGATGTGTGTGGAGGGTGTGGGTGTGTATATGTGGTGTGTGATGTGGGGGTGTGGGGGTGTATGTGTGGTGTGGTGTGTGTGTGTATGTGGATATATATGTGGTGTGTGATGTGTTGGGGGGTAAGGGTGTATTGTGGTTTGTGTGATGTGAGGGGAGGTGGGTGTGTATTGTGGTGTGTGTGTGTGTGTGGTATGGGTGTGTATGTGGGTACATATGTGTGGTGTGGTGTGTGTCTGTGTGTGTGAGGTATGTGTTTCTATCCCTCCCTGCCTCCCTCCTTTACTTACTCTTTTCATTCCTTTCCTTTTGATTTTTTTCAAATATCCTTTGAATAGCTTTAATATCTATTTTATTTTTAATTATGAGGCAGGGGTGTGGGTACTGTGTAAGTGAGTTCTGAGTTTCACATCTGCCGAGACCAGATGCAAAGAGCTGGAGTTACAGGCAGGTGTGAGCGGTCTGATGTGGGTACTAGGAACAGAACCTGAGTCCTCTAAAAGAGCAATACATGCTCTTAATTTCTGCTTTGACTGACTGGGGTCTGTAGGGGTGGTGCTGAGGCTAAAGTGTCTGTGGGGGTGAGGTAGGTGAGGTCTCTGTGGAGCTGGAAGGTAGCTGAGGTATCTGGGGGGTGAGGTAGGTGAGGTGTCTGTGGAGCTGGAAGGTAGGTGAGGTATCTGGGGGGTGAGGTAGGTGAGGTATCTGGGGGGTGAGGTAGGTGAGGTATCTGGGGGGTGAGGTAGGTGAGGTATCTGGGGGGTGAGGTAGGTGAGGTGTCTGTGGGGGTGAGGTAGGTGAGGCATCTGGGGGGTGAGGTAGGTGAGGTGTCTGTGGGGGTGAGGTAGGTGAGGTATCTGGGGGGTGAGGTAGGTGAGGTGTCTGTGGGGGTGAGGTAGGTGAGGTATCTGGGGGGTGAGGTAGGTGAGGTGTCTGTGGGGGTGAGGTAGGTGAGGTCTCTGGGGGGTGAGGTAGGTGAGGTGTCTGTGGGGGTGAGGTAGGTGAGGTCTCTGGGGGGTGAGGTAGGTGAGGTATCTGGGGGGTGAGGTAGGTGAGGTATCTGGGGGGTGAGGTAGCTGAGGTATCTGGGGGGTGAGGTAGCTGAGGTATCTGGGGGGTGAGGTAGCTGAGGTATCTGGGGGGTGAGGTAGCTGAGGTATCTGGGGGGTGAGGTAGCTGAGGTATCTGGGGGGTGAGGTAGGTGAGGTATCTGGGGGGTGAGGTAGGTGAGGTGTCTGTGGGGGTGGGGATGGCTGAGATCTCTTTGGGAGTAGAGGAAAACTGAGGTGTCTGTGAGGTAGGGAGTATCTGAGTAACTGGGTATGGGGGTAGTAGAGTATCTGTGGAGGCAGGGGAAGCTGAGGTATCTATGGGGGTGAGGGGTAGTTGAGGTATCTTTGGGGATGAAATGTGGCTGATGTGTCTATGGAGATGGCTCTGGTAGTTAGGGTATTGCTAACCATGGAAGTGTTTGTTAGATGCTAGTAACTTTGGAAGTGGAAGTGTTTCATAATGCTGGTGGCTGAGTTGTGGTTGGCCTTGGCTGTTGGTTTCTGGCCCCAGTATGTGAGGTATTTATGTTGAGGTTAGTGACAAGTGCCATTCTGCTAACCACTGAGGTATCTGTGGTGATAGTTCTAGTGACTGAGAAGGTCTCACACCAAAGAACTGGCCACTTTTGGAGATTCCACGCAGGAAGCAATCTGCAGACTGGCATGGTTGGGCTTTAAGCTTGGAGGGACAGGACAGTTCCTCCAGCCCAGATCCCTGGGTGACTGCAGGAGAGACATTACCCACCACAGTGTTCCTGAGCCTCTCTTCAATGTGTGACCCCCCAGGAACTGCATGCAACATATGTCCCAAGAACTGGCTCCATTTCCAACAGAAGTGCTACTATTTTGGCAAGGGCTCCAAGCAGTGGATCCAGGCCAGGTTCACCTGCAGTGACCTGCAAGGGCGACTAGTCAGCATCCACAGCCAAAAGGAACAGGTGCTTGGGCTCTGGAGACCTGGGTGGCAGCAGGGTGGCAGTGGGTGGCGGGGAGTGGCACATAGGATCCCACCCTGGCCTTCTGGAATGGATGGCAGGGACCATATCCATCTCCACTTAGGACTTCCTGATGCAACACATCAACAAGAAGGATTCCTGGATTGGCCTCCAGGATCTCAATATGGAGGGAGAGTTTGTATGGTCGGACGGGAGCCCTGTGGGTTATAGGTAAGGGGAACTCTGGGAAACAAGTGAGGTAAGAGAAACACAGTCTGGGGCTCAGGGAGAGGGCGCTATGGGCTACAGAAGAAGGAAATTCCTAGACCTCCTCAGCTATAAGGATAAGGATGAAGGACCCGAGGAAGCAAGCAGCAACCACAGACTGGAAAGGTGGTTCTCCGGCTGCATAGGTGGAGGGGGTACAGAAATGGAGGTGGCCAGGGTACAGATCCCCAAAGGTGGAATCGGTGCTATGGAAGGAGGCTAGTGGGGGAGGGTCTGCAGAGAAGGGACACCTCCCTAATCACATCCTATGACTGGCGGTGTTTCTTGTTCCAGCAACTGGAATCCAGGGGAGCCCAATAACGGGGGCCAGGGTGAGGACTGTGTGATGATGCGGGGATCCGGCCATTGGAACGACGCCTTCTGCCGCAGCTACTTGGATGCATGGGTGTGTGAGCAGCTGGCAACATGTGAGCTATCTGCCCCCTTAGCCTCTGTGACTCCAACAAGACCCACCCCAAAAAGTGAACCCTGACAAACTTCTGCTCGCCCTCTTCTGGATTTCTCCTCTACCTTTATCGTGGAAGCAGCTGGGCCCTGAGGATACCCTATCAGGGCCCAGGGTCCTCTCTGTGACCGAGGGCTTTGACTATGTTCCCACCCATACTGAAGCAGCTGGTGGATGCCAGCTCCTGCCAGCTACCCAGAAAGCCTCTCTAGCTCTCCAGCTAAGCTGGCCATCCCATTCCATCTGCCCTCCTCAAACCTGGGCCCCAGCCTTGCTAGCTCCCCGACTACGGGCATGCATGTGGACAGCTGAGCCAACCAGGGAGCTGCTGAGAACAGAGATTTCGAAGGCTTCTTTTACAGCCCCCACCTCCTATCAAGTTCCCCACTTCCTCCCCCTCGGCATCAGAGAATAGGGGTTCCCTTTCGCTGGGATCTGGAATGAGTCCTCCCATCAAGTTTGCATCAGTGGTCCCCAGTAATCCGACCCTCCTTGGAGGCTGCACCAGGTGTGCTCCTGGTGCGGGAGGTATTGAAGGAACTCTAAGCAGCTCCAGCATGATGAGCTTGGCTCGATCTGGTAGGCCTGGCCCTTCTCTCCCATTCCCTCTACCTTACTAAAGGCTCTTAGATAACATTCCCAAAGCTAGCCCACAAGGTCTATTCCCTTATTTGGCCACTTCCTCCTCCTGAGGCTGACTACAAGGTCCAGCTATCCAAGTATTGAAGTCTAACAATCAAAAGCCCCCTTTGTCTCAACTAAGTAGCATGCCCAATCAAAATACAGCATCGCATCATAGCCCAGTCTAACAGACCACCCTTTTTCTCTTCATAAAATTACACCTGCAACTGGGCGTGGTGGCACACGCCTTTAATCCCAGCACTTGGGAGGCAGAGGCAGGCAAATTTCTGAGTTCAAGGCCAGTCTGGTCTACAGAGTGAGTTCCAGGACAGCCAGGGCTACAGAGAGAAACCCTGTCTTGGGGCGGGGGTGGGGGGTGGTGGAGGGTGGGGGGAATGACACCTGCAAGGTCACTGGCTGCTGATTTTCTGCCTGAGTCAGAGGGCAGCCACTTAACTTTTCTTCCCTGCTTAATAAAGGATCTCTGTGAAAATAGGTGTTTGGGTGAGGTTTGTGGCTAATCCAGGGTCCAGGAGGGAACAGTCGCTGTGCGGAGGAGGGACGATTCTCCTTCGGGTGTAGCTGACAGTTTCAGAGACTTGCTGCCCAAGGCTCTCTTTGCAAATGATGCACAGCTGATATGGGACTTACACTTTCCGTATCTTGGTTATTTCTTTTCCTATATCCTTATAATAACCTGCTAGGCAGGGGTGGGAGTGAGGCACAGAAGCATGGGATTCCCAGCTAGGTATGTGGGTGCTTGCTCATAAGCCAAGTGCGCTTGGATGCTGTGGCTTAGGCCAGCCTGGACAATTCAGGGAGACCCGAATAAAGGTGAGAGGGCCAGCGATGACCTGAGTCGAATCCCCAAGTCTCCCGAGTCTGCATGGTGGAAGGAAAGTCCTAAACGTTGTCCTCTTTAGGTGTCTGCAACCCCACACACTGACACACATAAACCCCACACACTGACATACATACATACACACATTCTTTAAAGATGTTTAAGGTGGGGTGCAACTGAGGAAGACATCTCACATCAATCTCTGGCTCTACATGCACACACAAAATAAACATTTTTAGAAATAAGGTGGAGGGCTAGAGGGCCATGGCTCAGCAGTTAACAGCACACTGCTCTTTCTTAGGATGAGGGGGGTGGGGGGTGTCAGATGGCAACCCTCATACCAGATGGCTCACCGCTACTACAACAGCTCTACATCTGATGCCCCCTTCTGACCTCCAGTCACCTGCGTTTAAGTTCACAAACATACACACAGACACACACATAAACAAAGTCTTTAACAATAATAATAGCCAAGGGTGGTGGTGCTCAACTTTAATCTCAGCACTAGGGAGGTAGACCTCTTGAGTATAGGGCCAGCCTGGTCTACATAGTGCACTCCAGGTCAGCCAGGAAAACATAATTCAGACTCTGCGTAAAATAGTAAATGTGATAAGCCACTAAGTTAAACACTCAACCTCACGTAGAGTCAGAAGGGTTGGGAATTCATAGTCATCCTTAAATATACAGCAAGGTTGAAGCCAGCCTGGGCGGACAGAACCCTGTCTCAGAACAAACTTTTTAAATATTAACCTTAAAACCCAGATGGTTCTGGGCTCTTCCCCCTTTGAGAGGCTGGTGTGCCACTGGTCTTGGTGTGATCCCTGGGGCACCCAGCAGCTCTCCAGAATGTACCAGAAACAAATTCTTATGCATACCCCAAAACTGCAGAATCTGACTGTAGGGGTGAAACTTACAGTTCTGTTCTGAAACCAGCTGAGTTTTTTGGTCCCTTGGGTGACTCTGATGCCCAGGGAGACCTCTGAGAAAGGGGCTGGAATACACACTTCTGGTCCGGGAAGGATAGGGTGGACCAGTGATCCTGCATGTGGGACGAGGATGGTGACGTTGGTGTTGATGCTGATACTGATGCCGACAGTCCACAAGCCACTTTGAGTAGCCGACGTCTAAAGGGCGAATAACCACTCTCCATTTATTTTAGGCACATAGCCATACCCTCTCCTTTACTACCTGACTTTTGGGGTTTTTGGGGGGTTTTTTTTAGAACAAATGGAGACTTGAGGAAAACAGTTTCAAAGGAAGAGTACACCTGCCTGACACTTAAAAGAGTGCTGTGCTGCCAGAGCTGGTCGCAAACTTGCTAAGTAGCAGAGGATGGCCTTGAACTTACCATCTTTCTCTCTCTACCTTCCTAGTGCTGGGATAATACAATCTGTACCCATTTTATGTGGCATAAGGAATCAAACCCAGGGCACTCTACAAACTGGGCTATAGCACTGGCAGTCTGCCAGGTCCCAGTCCCTCTTAACCTCATATCCCTGCCCTCACCTCTCCAGACTGCAGGTTCCAACAATATTTCTGTAAGTGCCCTATCTCCCCGGTACATCCAAGCCTCCAACTTTAACTGAAAGCCAGAAGCCAAGTCAGCCATTGCCCACTTCCTTACTCTCCATCTATGCCTGACAAGCTTGCCTTCGGACTCCCTTAGTCTGGGACTCAGGACCGGGATCAGGATATGGGCAGATCTGACGCCCCTACACAAGACACAACACAAGCTTGGGAACAGGATCTGCTCGTCCTTTATCTCCTGTGGAGTCAGCGTCCCTCCAGGGCCCGATCTCGGGCAATCACAGCCTCTTCAAATTTGATCATGAGTGTGGTCCCCTTGTGCCAGTGCGCCGTAACCTTGGCAGGGAAGCCGCTGTGCGTGAGCACAGCCTCCACGATGCCCGCTGTGAAGCTGGCACAGTTCAGTGTGCTGTTCTCCTTGGGCACGGAGATGTAGGTGTTAATGAGAGGCTCCCTCTCGATGATGTAGAAAGTGCGGGCGTCATCATTGGCCTGCTCCAGCTTGTCCGCCTCCTTGCCGAACAGTGCCTTCCACACCGCACCCTTGACGAAGAGCAATGCGCCCAGCACCTTAGTCTCACGCCGGGCACCCTTCTCACGGGCCACCAGGGCATCTAGGACTCGGGCGCCCACCTGTCGGCCCAGGGCAGCCAAGCGTGCCTGAAGCTCAGCCACAGAGAAAACACGGCTCTGACAGTGCTGCACCAGCTCGGAGAAGAGAAGGGCAAAGGCGCTCAGGCTCACCTCGGTGCGGGGCCGCACCAGTGCACGCTCTAGCAGCGCCGACTTCCCGCGTGTGAAACGCGCCTCCATGATGCAGTCCTGCAGGGAGACCAGAAGTCAGGGCGATGGGTGGATGAGGCCTGGCACCAAGGAGAACCAGGATACCTATACAACCCATCTGTACTAGCGCTGAGCACTTTAGTGCCAAACAGACCAGAAGGGAAGCGGACACTAAACTGCTGGTAAAACACATCCCATAACATTTAGCAAGCAAAGCACAAATACTAGAGTGAGAGCTTTATAATCTTGCCTGCCAAAGGGGAAACGAAGAGGACTAGAGAAGAGGGCTCGGCACGTCAAAGCACGTACTGTTCTTGCAAAGCACGTTAAGTCAGTTCCCAGCACCCACTCCACATGGCTCACAACCACTTGTAACTCCAGCTCCAGGAAGAATCAATGCCTCTGGTCCCTGCCCTGCACCACACGTACAAATCCATACTCAGACACACATGCATAAAAATAAAAACAATTAAAATTAAAAAGAAATCTTTCATCGCTTCTCGGCCTTTTGGCTAAGATCAAGTGAAGAAATCTTTCAAGGGAAATAAAAGGGAGTGATAGAAACTACCCCAAAGTTGGAGACTCAAGAGATTTCTTATTCATGAAAAGCACTTGCAGATAAGGCTTGGTCGGTACAGTGCATCCCTAGCATACATCAGTAATCCCCGAACTCAGGTGGTGAAGGCAGAGACAGGAGGATCAGGAGTCTGAGGTCATCCTCTGCTACATAGGGAATTTGAGACCAACCTAGGCTACATGAGACCCTTTCTTTCTAAAAAAAAAAAAGCTGGAGCAAAAGATTATTTGTTGCTCTTATAGAGAAACCGAGTTTGAATTCCAGCACCCACATGGTGATTCACAACAACCTATAACTAGAGCTAGTAGATCCTCTGACCACTTAGGGCACCAGGCACACACACATTACACATACATATATGCAGGCAGAACACCTATACACATAAAATAAAACTCAAACAAATAAGAAGTCTTCCCAAAGAACTATCAGTGGAGCTGGCAAGATGGCTCAGAAGGTAAAGACACTACTTGCCTGATAAGCCCCATTTGATCCCAGAACCCACAGAGTACAAGGAGAGAACTCACTCTCAAAAGTTGCCCTTTACCCCATGCACACTCACAAATAGACACATGTGCACACAAACATGCAATGAATAAATTTTTTAAAATGTAATTTTTAAGGAGCTGGCACGTGGCAGGGGAATGGTTAAAACTTAAGGTGCCACACATGGTGTGTGCACACCTTTAATCCCAGCACTCAGGAAGCTGAGGCATCTCTGTGAGACTGAGGACAGCCAGAGCTGTTACACAGAGAAACTGTCTCAAAAAAATTTAATTAATCAATCAATCAAAAAGGTGGAGAGAATACTGAGAGGCCACAAAACTGGAGGAGCACACCTGCAGCCCCAGCACTCCACAGGCTGAGGCAGTAAGATGGCAGAAAGTGGCCAGCCCGGGTGAGTTCCAGGACTGCCTAGACCAGTGAGTGAGACCCTGTGCGATGGTTCGTCTTCACGACCTGGATTTAGAACCACCATGAAAACAGGTCTCTGGATTTCCAGAGGGAAGACCCAGTATGAATACAGGCATCACCACCCTAAGGTAAAAAGAACGAAGTGATCTGGGCGCCGGCATGCGACTGTGGATGCAATGCCAGCGGCCTCATGCTCCTGAAACCATGTGTCAATAGCCGAATAAAGAGACCTTTCCTTCTTCTGGTTGCTTTTGTCGGGTAGATATGACCACAACAACAAGGAGAAAAGCACTAACACTCCCTGTCTTTAAAGTGGGGGCGGGACATTGGAGAATGGAGAGGGGACAGAGGACAGTCAATTATGTTTTCCCTAGCCGGCATGTGCTCCAGCTCTGACTACCCTAGAGACCTTCCTGCCTAACCCCTCCAGGAAAGCCAGAAAAGTATGTGACAGTAAGGGACACCGGTGAGCCAAGGCCAAGCCAGGAGGGGGTGCAGAAAATCCCTAACCCTGTAACATGAGGTTGGGGAGCGGCGGAAGTGTCTATTTGTCCATGAAGGAAGCCGTTTCCATGGTGACCCTTAACTCTAAAAGAGATCCCGTCGGAACTCATACTCCACAAAGTCTCTAGAAAACTGCACGGATGATGGGGGCAATAGTGGAGAAGGCAGGAGGAAGCGCTGAGAGCCTCTGGGCCTCCCGTGCCGGCAGCAAGAAGTCACAACAGTGAATGGAGACCACCAGGTGAAGCCTTCATGGCTTCTGGAGAATGGATTGGAGCCGACAGCCCTCCCCTACAAAGCATGTCCCACGGGCTAGGTCCTGGGGGATTAGGATGGAACCGTCCCGCTCCCCAGCTGGGAAAAGGAACCGTGCAGAATGCTCGATTCGGCTGCTCTAGGACGCCCGGCCGGGACCGCGGAACCCGCATCACCCCCAGGGGAAACCCAAAGCAGACTGACCCGGGAACGCTGCTCCGGACGCACCGAAAAAAGACGAGGCCCGAGCGCGCCGGAGAAAGTTCTCGGGCGGGGAAAGGTCTCAACCGGAACTGTGCTGCGGGAGGGTCAGCGGAACTTCTTGATGGCGTCGTAAAAGGCCTGTGAGTGCGCAGGCGTGCGTGGGCTAGCTCGTTTGTGCACGGAGGGCGGGGCGGGGCGGTGACCGAGAGGGGCCGCAAGGGGGCGCCCGTGTCCAAGCCCCGCGGCGCAGAACGGTAGTAGGCACTGGGTTATGAGATCTTGCTGTAAAAGCTGGCTTTTGAGCAAGAGTGTAGTATGCAAAGTATTCTATCCCAGGAGCACGCGTATGCCCTCGGGCATGTATTTTCTTAAGTATGTAAGTACGTGAACTGTAGACGTGATGTATTTACATGCAATTTACCCTGACACGTGATTGGTTTGTTTTGTTTTGTTTTGTTTTGTTTTTTGTTTTTCGAGACAGGGTTTCTCTGTGTAGCCTTGGCTACCCTGGAACTCACTCTGTAGACCAGGCTGGCCTCGAACTCAGAAATCCGCCTGCCTCTGCCTCCCGAGTGCTGGGATTAAAGGCGTGCGCCACCGACACGTGATTTTTTTACCAGTGGATGAAGGAGAACACTTGATCTGGGGGTCTTTTTCCATCTTTCACAGATGGTGTAGCTGCAATGCTTTAGTAGAAGTAGTAGTTTTACCTGCGGAGGCGTCTGACCATCCTTATACTTCCTTTGTGTGTCAGTGTGTCCCATGTGCCCAACACTCCTGTGTGCAGAGGCCAGAGGTTGACACTGAGTCTATCTCTATTGCTCAGGAACTTAAGACAGGGTCTAACTATTGAACCTGGGGTAACCATTTCTGCTAGCTGTCAAGCATCTCAGATAATCCTTCTCTCTGCCCCACAAACACCTCACTGGCAGTTCTGGGGTTACAGGTGTGACCAACACACCCAGCAATGTTTTTTTTTTTTTTAATGTAGGTACTCAGGTTCAAATCTTTACAATTGTACTTTATCTATTAAGACACCTCCTCCCCAGCCCCTTAATTTTTTGTGCTGTATATTGGTTGGTTGGTGGTTGTTTGAAACAGTCTTGCTATGTAGACCAAGATGACCACAAAATTAAGGTGAGATATGTGCCCAGAGCTTCCTGTGTTTAGGTGATCTTTATAAGAGGAAACACACGCGGCAGAAAGAATGTAGGTCATTTTCTCCTGGAGTCTATTCATATCTCCAACCTGCATAAGTCAGGTGCAGGTTTAATTATGTCTTTTACAATGCTGCAGATGAGACCCAGGGCCTCACAGTGGCTAGGCAAGGGCTTTGCAGATGAACCATGCCACTGCCCCATATGCTTAATTTAAAAATTCATAGCATTGACTGAGACAGACGCAGATACTTACACCCAACCATTGGACTGAAGTCGGGGACCCCTATGTTTGAATTAGGGGAAGGATTGAAGAAGCTGAAGGGGAGAGCATGACCCCACAGGAAGACATTCTTACTCTCCCTGACCCCTTTCTCCCTCTCTCCTCACCCCCCTCCCCCCTCTCTCCACAGGTTCCTGGCTGGCCTCTCTCTTCTCTCCGCCTCTCTCTCTCTCTCTCTCTCTCTCTCTCTCTCTCCCTCTCCCTCTCCCTCTCCCTCTCCCTCTCCCTCTCCCTCTCCCTCTCCCTCTCCCTCTCCCTCTCCCTCTCCCCTCTCCCCTCTCCCCTCTCTCCCCTCCCCCCTTCCCCTCCCCCTCCCCCTCCTCCCTCTCCCTCTCTCTCTCTCTCTCTCTCTCTCTCTCTCTCTCTCTCTCTCTCCTCCCTTCCCAATCAGTCAGGGAGCCTGCATGGGTCAGACATAGGTCCTCTGACTATATATTATGTTTTGTAGCTTGATCTTCATGTAGGATTCCTAACAGTGGGAGCAGGAGCTATCTCTGACTCTTTTGCAAGCTTTTGGGACTCTTTTTCTCCTATTGAGTTGCCTTGTCCAGGCTAAATATAAGAGGATGTACCTAGTCTCATTGCAACTTGATTGGCTGAGATCCCTGGGAGGCCTGCCCTTTTCTGAAGGAGTGGATCTGGGGGAGAGGGAAGGTGAAAGGGAGAGAACTGGAGGAGAGGAGGGAGGCAGAACTGCTATCAGGGCGTGATATCTGAGAGAAGAATTAAAAGAACTATGAGAAGAAATGAAAACAATGTGGGGCTTTCTAGCTAAAGAATTCAAAATTTTAAAAATAAATGAATAAATACCAGCATTCAATAGGCAGAGGCAAGTGGTTCTCTATGAGTTTGAGGACAACCTGGTCTCCAAAGGGAGGTCCACACCAGCCATGGCTACATAGTGAGATCCTGTCTCAGAGAAGAAAAGGAGAAGAAAGAGGAGGGGGCTATGTGCCTGTGGAAGCCAGAAGACAACCTTGAGTGTTCAGACCAGGCTGACATTGAACTCACACCCTGCCTTCCTCTGCTGCCTGAGTGCTGGGATGAAAGGCATGCACCACCACACCTGGTGTTGGCTTCATTTTGAAATATGGTCTCTTTCTGGGACTTGAGGCTCCCTAATTCAACTGACATGGCAGATCATGAGCCTCAGAGATCCTCTCCCCCGTTTTTGTCTCCTCAGCTCTGGGATTATGGTTGTGCGCCTATATGTCTGGCCTTACATGTGGGTTTTGGGAATTGAAGCAAGACCCTTATCCTTGTGCAGCAAGCACTTTACAGAGGAGGTCATCCCCTGGCCCAAAATACTATTTTTTAAATGCTTTAGTACATTTTAGTGCTGGAGAGATGGCTCAGTGGTTCATCCCTTTACTATATAGAGACTACCCATAAGTTCTGTGACTCTAACGAACCCTGACTAATACAATAAAGAAATGTTAATAATGGATATTGATTTGTAATTTTCCTTCCCCTCTTTTCCCTTTCTCTTTGGCTATGTCTCTTGTCTTTGCTGTTACCACTTCTTCCTAGTGTTAAAAAACCAAGTGTGTATTTTCAAAATAGATACAGCTCAGCTCATACTACCTGCACTTGAAGAACACAGAATCTGCTACTGGACAGCATGCGTGGAGAAATTTATCTTTTTCTCTCTCTCAATGAGAGGCTAGGCAAAGTGGTGCACACCTTTAATCTCAGCAAGAAGCAGGCAGAGACAGGTGCATCTCTGTGAGTTTAAGACCAGTCTAGTCTACAAAGCAAGCTCCATAGCAACCAAGGTCATATATCAAGAGCCTGTCATAAACAAAACAACACAGGGGGAAGGAGAGAGGGGGAAGAGGAGAGGAGGAGGAGGAGGAGGAGGAGGAGGAGGAGGAGGAGAGAGAGAGAGAGAGAGAGAGAGAGAGAGAGAGAGAGAGAGAGAGAGAGAGAGAGAGAGAGAGACCTGTTACAGTGACTCAGGTCTGTAGTCTCAGCATTTAGGAAGCTAAAGCAGAATGGGTTTTGAGTTCAAAGCCAGCCAAGGTTATAGAGTAAGACCCTGTCTCAAAAGAACCAATGACAGAAAAAAAGTGACAGAGAAAAAAAGACACTGGAACTCCATGGATAAGATTGCTTGACTCCCAAAAAGGAGGTCCAGCAACAGGCTCAAAGTGGGATCCAGCTCAAGGGAAAGTCCCAAGGCCTGACACTATTTCTGAGGCTATGGAGCACTCACCAAAAGGGATCTATCATGACTGCCCTCCAAAAGACACTTGTACTCTCTGAGTCTTCTCACTGGCCCTCATTCAACAGACATTTCCCAAGCACCTCAAAGTCACGTTGGATCCAAAGCCTGGGGAGACAGGATCTGGCCTTTTATATTCTAGTGTTCGCCGGAGTGGAAGTGCCCTGGGTCCCTCTGATTGTAACTAGGTGGATATAACTCAGAGGTGAAAGCATAAATGTGTGAGCTATGAATCCCCAACCCGGCCAACAGCCATGCCATCTGTAACAACGGGTCTGGTTTAAGGTCAGCTTAGGCTACAGAGAAGAAAAAGTCAGAAATGTAGACACTGACTCAAATGGAATTTTCAGGGCAATTTATTCGAGTTTAAAATGGAAAGCCCAGGGCTGGCAACCTGTAGTCTCAGGGCAGGCAAGCTTTGCAAAAGGAGAATGAAGAAGATCCGCTGTCATGGAGGTCAGCCACACTTGATGGGACTGGAGCTCTAGAAAAAGGACTGAGGAAACCCCAAGCCAGACTGTTAGGAAGTTTAAAAGCATACTCAGGCCAGCATCCAAAGGGGAAAGGAAAAGCGAGGGGGATGGATAGAGTAGCCTACACCATATTAGCCCAACCTATACTAGGGGAAAGGAGAAATTATGGAAGAGAAAAGTATATCACCTGCCTTCTCCGGTGGTCCTTTGCCAGGACCCTGACCTGCCTGGCTACATTAACCCTTTAGGAAGGAGACAAGGGCCATCTCTCCTAGAGGAGACTATGAAGCCACAGCAGACCAAGAAGCGGGATTGGTAGCAGAAGGTTCCTGTAAAGGACAGCGAACTGGAGCCTTGGACTCCTCTCTGGGTGAAGCAAGAACACTCTTGTGAAATGGAATTGGAGCCGAGCCCTTCCCGCTGTGCACGCACCAGGCCCCAGGTTTGCAAGAATGGATGGGGATGGGCGGTCCTACACGTCGCCATCAGGAAGAGGGCTCTGCGGAATGCTTAGGAGACCCCTCCACCAGAGCTACTCCAGGGCCGGGACTTCGAGACTTCCACTTCACCACCGCAGGACCATCCAAAGCAGATAGACTAGGAGACGCAGCGCAGATACACAGAGAAAGGATGAGGCCGGTGCAGGTAGGGCTGGAAACTGCACCGGATCTTTAGCAAAATGCTCTAAAGGGGAGTCCTAAAGGGGGAGCTTTTCGTGCAGGTACGGGGAGGAGCAGGGGTGTACGGAAAACTGCCACAAGGGGGCGCGCGTGTCTACCAGGATCGTGCCTGACACTCTAGCTGGCACTGGGCTATGATCTCTTGCTTTTCTAGGGCAGTTAGCCTCTGGTCTCAGGATAATGTGCATGCCCTAGGGCACATGTTCTTTTATGTATATCCTAGAATCTGAGGCTTGGTGAATTTCCTTTTAAAAAAAAAATAAGATTTATTGGGCTAGAGAGATGTCTCCGTTATTAAGAGCACTTAAATGGTGAATCCTGAGGTCCTGAGTTCAATGTCTAGCACACACATCAGGCAATTCATAAATGCCTGTAACTCCAGCTCCAGACGACCTCCCGAAAGCACCTGTATACATGTGGCATACACATAGACATGCACACAAATACATCCAAATTTATTAAAATAAAAAAAAATGTGTGCGTGCATGTTAGGAGGTAACATCAGATCTCCTGAAGCTAGCTACAAGCAGTTGTGAGCTGTCCAAAAGGGGAGCTGAGAACTGAACTCAGGGTCCTGGGAATTGCAGGAAGCACTCCTAACCTCTGAGCTGTTTCTCCAGCCTTGCATGGTATATTTCCATGTCATTCATCGTGATGAGTGATTTTTCTATTAATAAATAATATACACTGAAACTAGGGTAAAAAGATAACCCCCACTTTCTTTTTCTTTCTTTTTTAGGGTGGTGATGGTAGTTGTGAGAGAGTCTTTCTACAGAGCCCTGGCTCTACTGGAACTCTATATATCAGGCTGGACTTGAACTCACAAAGATCTACCTGCTGCTGCCTCCTAAATGCTGGGACTAAAGGCATGTGCTAGCATGCATAGCCTAATGTAACTCCCCCACCTTCTACCTTCACTAGCAAGGACAATACAGAGTCATCCGAGTCTGATTTTGATGTCTTTCTATTACAGCTGACTATGGGGGAAAAGGAGAGACCTTAGGACAGGCAGACTTGCATCTAGTCTAGAGTTTCACACTATGCCTCCCTAGGCCTGGGCTTATTATACGCATTTGTCTACCCCTACATGACTCCAGGGTTTCCTTTATTTGTATTATATATGGTGGAAAGAGACACATGATGCTCAGACACTAGTGGGGGTGTGCTCAGCTATACATACGCACTCTGGGTACACACTTAGGGGCTCGTATATATCCATGTATTCAGAGACAATTAGGGACGTATTACAGGGCTTAGGCTGCAAGCACACAGAGGCACACTTATGCTCATGTGCACCCTGGAGGGTAAGGGTCTGCTCCAACAGCCACACCCCAGGGACAGGTTCAAGGCCATGCAGAAATCTACACTGAGCATTTGCTCTTTTATTGCTATTTTTAATTAGCTTATTTTATGATATTTTCATACATACCTACTTTGGGTTGACTATCCCCTCATCTCTCTGCTCCTCCACTGTGGTGGTTTCAATGTGCTTGGCCAGGTAGTGGCACTATTTGGAGGTGTGGCCTGGCTAGAGTGGGTGTGGCCTTGTTGGAGGAAGTACATCACTGTGGGTGTAGGCATTAAGACCTGCTTTCTGAGCCGGGCGTGGTGGCGCACGCCTTTAATCCCAGCACTCGGGAGGCAGAGGCAGGCGGATTTCTGAGTTCGAGGCCAGCCTCGTCTACAAAGTGAGTTCCAGGACAGCCAGGGCTACACAGAGAAACCCTGTCTCAAAAAACCAAAAAAAAAAAAAAAAAAAAAAAAAAAAGACCTGCTTTCTAGCTGCCTGGAAGCCAGTCTTCTCCTAGCAGCCTTCAGATGAAGAGGTAAGACTCTCAGCTCCTCTTGCACCATGACTGCCTGGATGCTGCCATGCTCCTGCCTTTGTGATAATGGACTGAATCTCTGAACCTGTAAGCCAGACCCAATTAAATGTTGTCCTTACAAGAGTTGCCTTGGTCATGGTGTCTGTTCACAGCAGTAAAACCCTAACTAAGTCACCCATTTTCCTGGCCCCAGTCCCACTTAGATCCAACCATCTCAGGATCCTCCCTTTACTCTCTTACTGCCTGTGCTCTGTTTGTTGCCCTCCAGCCCCTCTCCTGTGAGGCTTCCCTCCCAACCCCTCTCTTGGGATCTTTCCATCTTAGTGGTTTCTACATGCACCCATTCTAACACACACACACACACACACACACACACACACACACACACACACACACTATTGGAAGCTGGACTCCACATAGGAGAGACAGACAGTATACAGTCTTTGGTTTGGGGTGCTTTGTTTTGTTTTGTTTCCAACCTGGCTTATTTCACCTAACACAATGATTTCCAGTCACATCCATTTTCCTGAAGATGCCATTATTTCATTTTCCTTTGGTGCTGAGTAAATTCTGCCATGTATATATGCAGCGCATTTTCATGACCCATTCACCAGTTGATGGACATCTAGGCTATTTCCATTTTCTGGCTGTTCTACCATCTATTTCATGGATGAGCAAGTGTCTTGCTGAGGTTTTGTCTTTTTACTGTTTGTCAAAATGCTAAGGACTGGCCTCCAAGATTTGGAATCTGCAGGTAGCCTGAGGGACCCCACCCCCAATTAATTCTGATTGGCAAATAAAGATGCCAGCAGCCAATAACTGGAGAGAAGAGACATGACATAGGCAGGGTTGAAGTTTCCCCAGGCTAGAGACCATGAGGAAGGGGAGGGAGAAGGAGAGCCACCATGGAAGAGGACTACGGTGCAGGAGGGAGGAGAGCCATAAAAGCGTGGCCATGTGGGCTGGCTGAATGAAGTTAAGAGCAGCCCAGACAGAACATAGAATTTAGTGAGTAATGACTTGGAGTTATCAGTTGGAAAGTGGATTCTAACAGCATGGACCATAGGCAGCTGTTCAGCCATTGAGCTGCCTAAGGCATATTTTAAAATATATGGCATTGTTTGTGTCTTTCATTCAGGAACACAAATGGTCTAAGGTGGGAAGGAACCCTGCGCTGGAAATTTTTATTAAATATTTTTTTTACAACATGTCTCATTAGTAGGGCATAGATTCCTTTGGGTATTTTTTTCTAATTATTTTAGTATTGTGTCTTTCATGCACCTTGGTGTGCAGGTGGGGCTCCCACTGTGTGGACCTCAGCGATGAAACTCAGGTCAGGTTCTGCCTCGGTGCATTTTGCATGCTGAGCCATTTCACTACCCACCCCAGCTCTACTTTTGTAGCCAGACTGACCTTGAACTCATGATCCTCCTATCTCAATCAGCCTCTCTAGCGATGGAATTACAGTCCAGCTGCACCATGCCTGGCTTCCAGGGCTGGGTGTTTTGTTTCATCGCCAAACCAAAGCCCTAAATCCAATCTCCCCACCAGGTCCCAAAGTTCTGTCCCACAGGCCTCCCCAAAACAGCTCCAGAGTCATATCATTTCCCTTGGCAATTATCTTCATGAATCATAAATACAAGTGCAGAAATTGATGGCTACATTTGTGTGCATGCCCTGAACACACAAGCTGACATGACCAAGCACACTAGGAATGGCCCATGCCATGACACATCTCCAGGGTGATGTCTATCACCCACCACTTCAGTGACACACATACAGAACAGCCAGACGCACACATACATGAGCAAGAGAATGGGGAGGCATGTCCTACATGTCACTTACACTTTGGGGACTTCACAGGAATAGCTGCCAACCAGGACACGCCTATACAGGGCGTACACCTATGTGGCCCATAAAGAGTAACACCTGCTGTGAATGCCATGTTCTCTTTCCACCATAAACCCTTCTCCTTGAATACATGAAACCCCAAATGCTCATTTGCATACACACCTCTTCAACACTCATTCCCCCGGGCGGAGAATCTTTTTTATACGAGGATGCACGGCAGGTTCACACTCAAGCTCGGTACCCACCCCCATCTGCCATCTTCACTAGCAGGTGCAATTCGGAGTCCTCACAGGTACTGCTGTGGCGTCCTCTTATGTACTGGGCTCTGTAAGAGAGGAGAGACCTGAGGTCAGGCAGACCAGCACTAGGTCTGGGGCTCCACCGCAGTCGACCTCCCCGGCCCTGACTTACGAGGCTGTGCCTTCTTCTCTAGCGCCTCAAGAGTTTTCTTGATTTGGGTTATGTCTGGGGGGAGGAGAGGAAACAGGTAAATCTGGAATGGGGCTGCAAACAAAGCCTGACATCGTTAGCAGTTTCCAGTTTGAGTGAAGCAGATCCCTGTAGTGGAGGTTCACCGTAATGGTGTGGTGTGATGTGTGTGTGTGTGCAGTATACATGTGTTTATATTCATACATGTGTACACTTGTTTGTGCACATATGTGAGGAGAGCAGCGGTTGACATCAGTCAGTTGTGTTTCTTTGGAGATGTCTACCTTATTTTTAAAAACAGGACCTCTCACTGAACCTGGGGGTTCACCCATTTGATTAGACTGGGTGACCAGTAAACCACATATATCAGCCTATCTCTACCACCACAGCTCTAACCTGATGGCTGCGGTTACAGAACTGTGACACCATGCCCAGCTTTTATGTGAGTCCTGGGGATACAAACTCAGGTCCCCATGTTGTGCTTTCCTGAGTCACCTCCACAACGCCACTAGTGCTTAAGCACCCCCTCCTCTAGCTCAGAGGAAATATCTCTTGTTGACTTCCAAATCCAGAGACCAGGGCCCTGTTTACTCCCTGAGTAACTAGTACCCTATTTGTTCTGAACATCCAAACACATTCATCCAAAGAGAACAGGTGTGCGAGGAGCACCTGCCGGCACAGTCTTCAGCCTGTCGTTTCCAGTCTGGATGCTGCTCATGGCTGTGCCAAGGGTCTTCTTGACCTCCTTGATGTCCCTCTGGGCAGCTTCCCAAATCTTCGTTTGCTGACTCTGGAGCTCCCGGATATTCCACACGGTGTCTGAAACTAAGGGCATGGAGTTTGAGGTGTTAAGATGGCCATTCTTCTCCTGTTTCCACCAGCACCATCATGGGCCTCCCCTGAGCCTCTCACTCACCATTCGAAAGCTCTGCTTTCAAGGTCCACAGCTCCTTGGATGTCTCAGAATCTGTTTAGGAGAGAGTAGGAAAGCTTTAAGGCCCCGTCTCCATCTTAACCTCCTTGGAAGTGGAGTTGAGGGGAGGGAGAGGAACTGGTGGTAATTCCGCAATCCCGTCCCTGGCCCGTCTTCCAAAATCACTTACTTTTCACCAAGACCAAAGCAGAGAGGACGATGCAGGATAAAAAGACGAGAGCGAGGAGAACATACAACATCATAATGGTTCTGTACAACCAAGGTGGGGACTGGGCTGTGTCCAGGGATGTCTTGAACTTGGCTGGGACAGAGACATAGGACGTGTGAGCCCCAGAGCCAAACCCCACCAACTTGTTTTGTATTCCTTACATAGTGACCATCACATCCCTCTCAATAAATTATGCACAGCCAACAGCACTGCCAGAAGCATTTTAGAAACCCAGCCTCTTTCACCTCAGCTACAAAGCTACCCTCACCTTAATACCATCACTCGTGGGAGAGGGGGGCACAGACAGACAGGGAGACATGAGCATGGGGTATCCTCCTTTGTCGTGCCACCTATTTCCTTGAGGCACGGACTCTTCCTGTTTATTCCCAGGTGGGGAAACACAATCTAGGGAGTTATAATAAATCAGTCACGAAGGACAAAAATCAGCTTTATGATTAAGCGGTACAGGTATTTGTGAGCCACTGGAAGGAAGAAAAACAGCATGCCCCAGTGACCTCCTTGTGTCCAGCCCCTCGGTGCTGGGGTTACAGGCATGCCACGGGACACCTGGTTTGTTCTGTGGATACTGGAATCTGCGCTATAGTCCTCACACTTGTGAAGCACCACTTAACCACCGAGTCACACACCTCTCCAGCCTCACAAGTTAGTTAGTTAGTTGGCTAGTTAGGGTTTCTAGTACTCCAGACTAGCTTCTAACTCTCTCTGTAGCCAAAGATGACTTTGGCTTCTGCTCCCAGATTTGGGGATAATAGGTGTGCACGCCCAGTTTATACAGAACTGGGGATTGAACCCAAGGCTTTGAACATGCTGGGCAAAGCTCTCTACCAACTGAGCCACAACCACAGCTGCATCACCATCTTTAATGCCACCATCGCCACCACCTCAGTCCCCAGCACTCCCTCCCCCCTCCACATATGCCTTAAGGTTGGAGTGGGGGTGGGCAAGGGAGTGTCCGCTCACCTTGTTTTGTGGGTGTTGATTGGCTGAGTTTGAGCTGGTCCTTGTTTCTGAAGGCCAAGGTTATATTCTCGTAGTCAGGATTTTGGGCACCTGTGTGTGATTTGGTGGTGAGAGGAGCCGCTGAGACTCATCTAGATATGTGGGGAGTCGGTAGGGGAACTCAATCGGGCAGGAAGGACAAAAATCAGCTCTGTGCAGTGCAGGCATTTATGGGGCCCCTAGAAGGAAGGAGCTCTTCCATCCCTGACTGCTCCCACCTTCAGCCACACTTCTTCCTTTCCCCTTCCCACCCCTAGGATCCTGACCTTCATCGTGACCTGGCTTCCTCCGGTTCTTATCCTGGGAGGCTGATGCATGCATTCTGCTTGGTTGATTCACGTAGATTACCACAGCCTTGGGCGCTGGACCTCCCAAGTGTCCACACATCCCCACCTACCGGAAGATGTCGAGACAGATGGGGAAATCTCATTTTGGAGGGGAGGGAAGCAGGGTTTGCCTCCTGCTTTCAGGGATCCACACCAGATCTCTTGCCCTGGAGGCATCTTCAGCTACCATATCAAAAGAGTCTTTAAAGGGACAGAAGTTTCATGGATGGTCAAGAAGCAACCCTAGATGTGATGACAGAAGAGAAATTTTTTTGTATATGGAAAAGTCTTTAATTCATGTTTCAAGAACACAAAACAACATTCATGCCATTAATTCAGCTTTAAAAATACCTTTCCACAATATTTCTTGTAGCTTGGACGATGATATATTTTATATACACTGTGTTCATTCTTGACACAGATGCTCTCTTAGTGCGTTCTATTTTATTTTTATTTTTAGTAGATATTTTTTATTTACATTTGAAATGTTATCACCCCCTTTCCTGGCTTCCCTTCCGAAAACCCCCTATCCCCTCCCTACTCCCCCTGCTCACCAACCCACCCACTCCCACTTCCTGGTCCTGGCATTCCCCTACACTGGGGCAACACAGAAGTGAAATTTTTGAGGAAGCGAGACTGTCTGGGTGAAAGACACACAGACGGAACAGACAGGTGGAATGTGCTTGATTCATCTCCCTGACTTTTTTATATGGGGTGGGAGGCAGAGGATGGCCTCAGCTGTCACTCCCAGGTAATGTCCACATTGTTTTTTTAAGGCAGCAACTTTCACTAGCCTGGAACTCACCAAATATGCTAGACTGGCTGGCCAGCAAGCACTAATGACCCACCTCCTTCTACCTCCCCAGCTGGGGTTACAACTGCACCCCACATTCTCAGCTTTTCTGTTTTCTATCTCTACAAAAAAAAAAGGAGAGAGGGGAGAGAGAGAGAGAGAGAGAGAGAGAGAGAGAGAGAGTGAGAGAGAGAGAGCAAGGAAAGAAAGAATGCTGTGTGAACTCAAGAGTCTGCCTTTTAGAACAATAGCTGGGTTTTCCAGCCCCCAACACCTTCCCTTCCCTCTCGGGCCTCATTGCACAGTTCAACCAACCAACTTCTACTTTTTGTAAGTCCCTCATGTTAACTGATTGCATCACTGGAGCTAAGGAACTCTCTGAGGCACCACAGAGAGCAAAGCGGATGTTAGGCAAGGATGGAAACCACTCTGACCCCACACCTATACCCAGTACTGATGTCAGACCCATATCCTTAACGCTTACCCTGGTGGAGTCCTCAAAGTCTTCTCTCCTCCAGAGAGACACGCCAGAAAAGAAAGGCATTTACTCCATCTGTCTGCCCCCCTACCTGGCTCACACACATACATGCACACTCAAACCTCCACATGCCTTCAGTCTCAACTCAGCTCATTGATGCAGGCCACATGTTCACTTACACTCTTTTGTAAATACAATGCCCAAATGAATATGCATGTATACCTGCATATTTAGTATATCTATACTCTTAGATTTTTTAAAAAAGACTATTTATTCAAAGAACTACTGGAGTAGTCCCTGATCTCAATTACCAAATTGTATTACAGAGTTATGGTAATAAAAACAGTGTGGTATTGGCACAAAACAACCACATTGACCAATAAAGGTGAATGAAGACCCAGACAGAAATCCACATATCTACGGACACCAGATTTTTGACAAAGAAGCCAAAACTGCACTGTGGGGAAAAGATAGCTTCTTCAACAAGTAATAATGGTTATACTTGATGATATGATACTGCATACATACTTGCATGTAGGAGAATACAAATTTATTACTTATTGTAGCAGGAATAGCAGGGCCACCTCTATGTAGACACTGGGGGCCATGCAGCCACAAAAGCATCTCCTGCAGGAGGACCTAATTGAGGACTGCCTGAGAGAGCAAGGGTTGCTAGTGCAGACAAGGCCAGCCAATCAGGAACTGCTGTTTAGAAGAGATGCTTTCTTGGGACCAATGGGGGTGCAGGTGGAGGGTATTAAAGGAGCTTGCAGCAGCGTCCAGCATTTCTCACTTGCTTATGGAGTCTGTGTCATTGACTCTGCACCTCTTCATCTCCAACTGCTCAAGGGCAGGTAGGGTTGGACGGAGAGCTGTCCAGGGCACAGGCAACAACTTACCACCCTGCATAACACCAAACTCCAAATGTATCAAGAGCCTCAACAGAATGCTAGGTACACTGACTCTGATAGAAAAAGAAAGTAGGGGTTAGCCTTGAACTGTTGGCACAGGAAAAGACTTTCTGAACAGGATACAAATAGCACAGGCATTAGGATCAACAATTAATAAATGGGACTTCATGAAACTGAAAGGCTTCTATAAGGCAAAAGAACATAAGTATTTAGACAAAGAGGCACCCTATGGAATGGGGAAGGATCTGTACCAAGTACAACACCCAGTAAAGAGCTAATACCCAAAATATATAAAGAATGTGAAAAACTGAACATCAAGAAAATGAATAACCCAACTTGAAATAGGATTCAGATCTGAAACAATGACAGCTGGAAAGGAAACACTCATTTGTTGCTGGTGAGACAACAAAATTGTAAAACCAAAATATGGAAATTGGTGTGGCAGTTCCTCAGCAAACCAGGAATAGATCTACTTTAGGTTCCAGCTATACCACACTTGGGCATATTCCCCAAGGACTCTGCATCCTACTACAGATGCAGTTACTTGTCTACATTCATTGCTCTATACTTGTAATAGTCAGAAATTGGAAACAGCATAGATGCCAATCAACAGATAAATAATAAAAATCCGGTGCATTTACACTATTCGGCCATTTAAAAGGTGAACCATGAAATTCAGAGATAAATGAATGGACCTAGAAAAAAAGTCCTCCTCAGTGAGATAACCCAGACCCAAAAAGACAAATGTGATATGCATTCTCTTCTATATGTATGCCAGCTTGTAAGCCTTCAGCATGCACGATACAGTCTGTAAACCTACAGACAGACCTAGGTGTAAAGTAAGGGACTGGGAGCGGGGGAGTGGATTCCCCAAGGAAGGGGAGCATTAAATAGGATCATGAAGGGAAGAGAAGGGAGAAACAGCTAACACTAAGTGCCATTTGAAGGGTCACACAAACCAACTCCTGCTGAAGCTTCCTAAAATAAATACATATATGAGATAAATATAAATGGAGTCACAAAATAATGGAGAGACAATGCTCCAATTAGACATCTCTCACCACCAAGTTAAACCTCCACTACCAGAAATGGATTACGTCTACTTGAATGGTTGAACGAAGGGCCCCCATGGAAATCCCCAAACAGCTCAGGCCAAGGCTTATTGATGGCTTGCCACAAACTGATAGTAAGGCTCTATTGAAGACAATACACGCAACTCATTGAACATGGAGAAGCTGAGCTGATGGCTAACCAGAACCTTCACCCCTGCTGCCTAGTGTTCACGGCGCTGGAAGGTACTCTGCATGCTACCTAAGGAGAAGGGTAATCACCAACCCAGCCACAAGCTCTGACTCACATCACAGAAGTAACCAGATACTGTCTAATTGGACTCGAGGCCCACTCCGAGAGATGAAACCCGTGCCCGACACTACTACACTGACCAAGAGATTATTAAAGATTAGCCATGAGATTACCCATGGCCCCAGAGGGAAACCAAATACTATTGTCATGCTAAAGAAAGATAGCAGACATTTGTCTCCTGACAACATTCTGCAATACCCAGAGATCCTCATGTCTTGCTCTGTCATCATCAGAGAAGCTCCTTCTTGCAGCAGATGGGAGCTAACAAAGAGCCCAAAACCGGACAGTGTGTGGAGAGTGATAGATTTTAGAACACTCGGTCCTAAATGGAATGTGTTCATCAAACCCTCCCCATCAGGATCCAGGAAGCTACACAGAAGAGAAGAGATCATAAGAACTAGGGATGGCACCAAGGAGACTGTCTTCCAAGCAAAACAAGACTCACACACACATGAACTCGCAGAGACTGTAGCAGCAGCACAGGACCTGTGCAGGTTCGAGCCAGATGGAGTCCCAACACAGAGACGGGGAAGTGGACATGGGCAGCCACCCCTAATCACTTGACAACAACGGCTTGCAAAGGAGTCTCATAGGCTTTATGAACCACACTTAGTAGAGTTTTTGTTTCATAATTTTTAAATTTTATTTTACTGGCCTTTTGCTTGTACATTATGGTTCCCAATTTTGTGGGTTTTTTATGGGTTTGGGGTTTTTTTGAAGTTTTGGGGTTTTGAGTTGATTTGGTTGTGTGAGTGTGTGTGTGTGTGTGTGTGTGTGTGTGTGTGTGTGTGTGTGTTGTACTTTTTATTTTTAAATTATTATGCCGGTTTTGGGGGGGGAGGTTGGTGGGGTATTTTTTTGTGTTCAATTTTTTGTTTTTTTGTTTTTGTTTTTGTTTGTTTCTTGTCTGCCTGTTTGTTTGAGAAAGAAGGGTGGTGTTCATGGGTGGGAAGATGGGAGGAGATAGGAAGGGAAAGCCCTGATCAGAATATACTATATGAAAATAACTTTCCACCCTGGTGTGTCAGGAAGTACTAGGACAACACCACAACCCTGAGCCCAGCCCTGGACAGGCACAGTTGCACCAGGAAGTGAGTAAGTAAGTGGTAGACGCTAACAAGCGTGCAGTGAGGAAATGAAAGATGAAGAAAAGCGGTTTGTGCGCTATGGAGAGAATCAGAAATGGATACACAAAGGTGCTTGCTGTTCTTGCTCCATGGGAAATGGTGAATTGCATTGCTCATCACGACAGCCAGTAACAGACTCAAGTGCCAATGGGCATATGTCTTCTTCCTTCGAGAAAGCCGTCCACTGTGTGAGTCTCAGTGTCTGTCAGAGCTGCACTCTAGCCCAGGAAGAAGAGCAGGATGAGACCCACAACTGACTGGACATTCCCGCTGTGTTCAGTTCTCATCATTGGCTTATCTGCTACTCTCTCTAATTGGCTGTGGTGAAGGTTCAACCATGAGACTGGTGGAGGACTCTAGGTTGAATTTAGGTTTATTGTGGTGTGTTAAACTCTGGCCAGAGATTTATTTCCTTTGAAATCTTCGGGCTGGACAGACATTTGAAGACACCCAGAGACAAACAAAACCAAAAACTATAATAGACTGGACCTAGGCCTCCCCACACATATATATCAGATGTGCAGCTTGGTCTTCATGTGGGTCCCAAACAACTGGAGTAGGAGCTATCCCAAAAGCTGTTGCTTGTACGTGAGATGTAGTCTTCTAGCTGAGCTGCCTGGTCTGCTGGCCTCAGTGGGAGAGGAAGTGCCTAGCCCCACAGAGACTTGAAGTAACAGGGTAGGGATATACCTAGGGGGCCCCACCCACTTAGAGGAGAAGGAGGAGATGGGGGAATGATTGTGGAATGGGGCGACCAGAAGGGTGGCAGTGAGCAGGATGTAAAGTGAATAAATAAAAAATTAAAGAGAACAACTTTCAATATCAAAGACAATTTAAAATATTCCATTTGTTCTTAATTCATTGTAACTATGTAGCCACACTGGCTAGGTAGACCAGGATGACCTTTTTTTTTTAAATTATTATTATTTATTTTTTGTATATGAGTACACTGTAGCTATCTTCAGACACACCAGAAGAGGGCATCGGATGGTTGTGAGCCACCACGTGGTTGCTGGAAATTGAACTCAGGACCTCAGGAAGAGCAGTCAGTACTCTTAACCGCTGAGCCATCTCTCCAGCCCAACATAGATTACTGATGGCTTGGGATTGAACCTTTAGAAGGGCAGTCAGTGCTGCTAACCACTGAGTCATCCCCCAAGCCAGGATGGCCATAAACTAACAATCTGTCTCTACTTCCCAAGTACTGGAATTAAAAGTATGAGACCACCACATCAAGCCTGTTTTATTTTTAACTATGCGTGCTTGTGTCCCACACACACGTGCCTGTAGAGACTGGAGAACATCAGACATCTCTGGAGCTACAGGAACGGGTGGCTGTGCTGGAAACCACGCTCACTTCCCCTGAAAAAGCAATACAAGCTCTTAACCATTGACCCATCTTTCCTTAGGCCCCAATTTTTTTTACATTTAAATTTATTTATTTATTGTTTGTTTGTTTGTTTGTTTTTCGAGACAGGGTTTCTCTGTATAGCCCTGGCTGTCCTGGAACTCACTTTGTAGACCAGGCTGGCCTCGAACTCAGAAATCCACCTGCCTCTGCCTCCCGAGTGCTGGGATTAAAGGCGTGTGCCTCTACACCCAGCTTATATTGTATTCTTTTTGATTATGTGAAGGAATGTTTGTATCTAAGTGTGGGTATTTGTGCATAAGTACAGGTGCATATACAGGTCAGAGGTGTCAAATCTCCTGTAGCCAAAGATACAGATGGTCTTGAGCCACTCTGTACTGGCTGGTTTTGCGACGCACTGACACAAGCTAGAGTCATCAGAGGAAGTGCCTCAATTGAGGAAATACCTTCATGAGATCCACTACAAGGCATTTTCTCAGTTACTGATCAGTGGCAGAGAACCCAGCTCATTGTGTCTAGTACAATCTCTGGGCTGGTGGTCCTGGGCTCTATAGGAAGGCAGGCTGAGCAAAGCAGGGGGCACAAGTCAGTGAGCAGCATCCCTCCATGGCTTCTGCATCAGCTCTGCCTACAGGTTCTTGCCCTGTGTGAGTTTGTGTCTTGACTTCCTACAATGATGAACAGCAGTATGGAAGTGTAAGCTAAATAAACCCTTTCCTCTCCAACTTGTTTTTTGGTCATAGTAACCCTAACTAAGACACACCTCATTTGAGTGCTGGGAAATGAACTCAGTCCTCTGGAAGAATAGCAAGTGCTCTTAACTTCTGAGCCATCTCTGCAGGCGCCATTGCTGGTTTGCATACGTGTGCATGTGTGAGTGTGTGTGTGTATGTGTGTATGTGTGTGTGTGTGTGTGTGGTGTTATAAGTGTGTATGGGCACATGAGTTAAAGATGACTGTCAGCTGTCCAAACTAGGTACTGGAAAACTGGGTTGGGTCCCTTGCAGGAGCAGCAAGTGTTCTTAATTCTCTGAATTCTCTCCAACTCCCACTTTCTCCTTTTTATTCAGTCAGGGTCCTCCCACTTGAATTAACCCAATTAACCAACTCCCTTCCAGGCATGCCCAGATACGTGTCTTCTAGGTAATTCTAGATCTGTTAACCATTGCAGTTACTAATTTGATTCCTTCCTTCCTCCCTCCCTCCCTCCCTCTCTCTCTCTCTCTCTCTCTCTCTCTCTCTCATTCTTTCTTTCTCTCTTTTTTTTGGATTTTTTTCTCTGTAGACCAGGCTGGCCTTGAACACAGAGATCCACCTGTCTCTGCCTTGCAAGTGCTGTGATTAAAGGCATGTGCCACCATGCCAGGCTCAACAGATACTTTTATTGCTTCATTCATTCATTCTTTATCATTCACTGTGTGTGCACACATGGTACTCAAGTGCCTCAGTGCCCATGTGGAAATGAGAAGACAACCTGGACTCTCTCCTTCCACCATGTAGGTTCTAGGAATCAAGCCCTGATCATCAGCCTTGGCAGCAGCATCTTTACCCACTGAATCATCTCACCAGCCCTCATTCTATAGACAGTTACTACACCCAGGCTATACCTTATTCTAAGCTTAAGATACAAGGAAAACGATATCCTCTGCCCCGGGTGGTGTAAATGCCCTGGGTGCCTCTGGTTGAAAATAGGTATTCGACATCATATCCATAGAGATGAAAAGTTAACTTGAGAGCTATGGAACCTCAGTCCTGCCAAGGTCCAGTCTCCTCTGTGATGGTGACTATCATTTGAGGCCAGCCTGGACTATGTGAGACTCTCAAAGAGGAAGGGGAAGGGGAAGAGAAGGAAAAAGGAGTGATAGACAAGTAGTAAAATTCACAACAGTATGCAACAATTCCCACACAATTCCCACACACACCCTTCTCCACTAAAGAAGTCACACAAGGGCCGTGCCCACTTTGCCATCCATCTTCATCATCACCATCATCTCATTCTCATTTCCAGACCCTTGGCTTAGACCTGGCCCCTGCCTCCTCCCCGTCCCTGTCAACACGAGGAGGACAAGCTCAGTTCTCAACTGACCTACATCAGGAACCGAACTGCAGCTTACAGCAGCGGGCTGCTGTCCAGTCTATCCTTGCACACTGGCAGTGACACACTTTTTCCTCACGAATGTCCCATGAGCCACAGGCAGAGCCACAGGAGCAGCTCAAGACTGCTGTGCCTGCAAGGAAAGAAGTCCTCAAAAAGCTGGAAGACTGTGGCGGTGGGAGGCAGAGATGGGGGAGGGGGCTAGAGGCTGTTGCCGCGGAAACAGTGCAAGATGACACAGCAGGAGTCTAAAGGACCTGGAGTGTGGGCTGGGAGATGAGAAGACTGGAAGTCTGGGAGGGAGTCCAGACATGTTGAGGACCCAGACAAGGCAGGCAGAGGAGTTTCTGAGAACTTCCAGAAAGTCTGAACAACAGAGTTTGCACTCACCTTCTGGGCAGGAGGCCAACTTCCCTCTGGAGGAGACTGTCCAGCAATTTAAGCCAATGTTCTTTATTGCATTGGGACCTGCAGAAGGGAAGATTGAATCCAACTGCATCTTTGCAGGGGGAGATCTTTGGGTTTGACACTGACAGTGAGCTCAAATTCTTCTCAGCAGAGTGAGAAGATGATTTGATAGCTAAAGAGTTTGACTCACAAGTGGGGGGGATCAGAGCCAAGATCCCCAGAACCCATTTAGAAGCTAGGCATGCATGGTGTAGGGGCACCCATAATCCCAGCATCCAGGAGGCAGACAGACATGGAATCCCCAGAACAAGATGGCTAACTAGACTACCACAAACCCACACGCCCTGGGTTCAGCTGAGAGATTCTGATTCAACAAAGCAGAGGTGGGGTGATAACACTACATCAACTTTAATTCTCCATATGCCTATGCACACACAAGCTCCTTCACATATGTGCACCACATATATAAACACATACACAGACATGTACAGCACATGTTCATGGTAAAATATTTTGCTCACACCTGTACTCCAAACACCCAGGAGGCTGAGGCAAGAGGATCAGGCACTGGGGGCTCGGCTCACTCTATGGACCACAGAGTGGGGCCTTTTGGAGTGAGGGGAGGTTTGGGGTGATGGTTGGAAGAAGCTAAGTTGTGGGGTGAACCATGATCAAGGTAGGGCAGGATGAATTTGGGTTGGAACTTATAGACAGGGTGAGGCTGAGGCTGAGGGTAGCCTTGCAGCTAGGTGGGTCTGTTCCCCATCAGGGATGAGATAAGTCTGTAAGGCCCTCAGCAAGGTTGAATCCTCACACAGCGAGCTGAAGTCTTGTTTGATCTTCTTGTCGATGGCTTCATCGATGGGACACAGTGGCATGCTGGAGCCCAGCAGTTCAGGGACAAGGAAGAAAAGGAAAAGGAGGGAAAATGAAAGGTTCTTCATCCCGTAGGTACTGCAAGAGACAATCAAGAGCCCCACCTTAGACCAGACCCTCCCCATGCTGGGGGAGTCAGACTGCAATGTCCTTTAGTTCCTGAGGGCACACATGGATGGACATTCAGCAGCTCTGGGGCCGCCACATCGGCACTCTGACTGGGGGATGGCTATCACTTACCGTGGCAGAGGACTTAGCAGGACACAACTCAGTTCTGGGCATTAGCTCCTGTCCCACAGCTCCTTCTTGTTGACTTCTGGATGGGGCCCATCCTGCCTTGAATAATAAGTACCCTGGCCCCTGGCCTTCCATTGCCACATCTGACCCCAAGAGAAGTGAACTCTAGAGGTCCCAGAGGAGGGATTTCCCTCCTGCTCAGCCCTTCCTACATTCGGAGGATTGTCTTCTCAGGAGGTTGTCTGGAGATAACGCCAGGGACCATGGTGGGAGGGGCAAGGCTAGGAGACAGGACTTCACCTGTAGGGCTGGAGATGCAAACTAAGACACGGTCCCTGTGTGACCACAGCTGTCATGTATGTTTCTATGTTTGGCGGGGATATACAGTGTAGGCAAGCTCTACCAGCTAAAATCTAGAGAACTGCTCCCTTGCTGAGCCACACCACCAGACCCTCACTATGGAATTCCAGCCAGGTACCCTACCTCTGAACCATGTCTCCAGCCCCTCAGTGGTATGTTCTTACAGATGGTCTACCACAGAGCTACAGACCCAGCCCCTCCCTGGGGGCGGAGTGGGGGTGGGGGTAAGCAAGAGCTCTACCGCTGAGAAAGGACCCCAACCCCTTCCTGGGAAGTTCCCAGCCATTACCCAAAACATCTAACTGGAGGAGTCTAGGCAAGAGCTCTGCTTTCTGCTTTCTGGTGCAAGGAGCAAGGGGCCTGTCCCTTTGGAAATCCCTCTTTCTCAACAAGTAATTAAAATGATAAATCCTGGGTAGTCATAGCTCCGGCCCACATACAGAATATTTATGTGTGTGAATGACTCAATAGAATCTGCCTTATCTTCTCTGTCTTTAAAAACATTATTTAGTCATTATTGCATGTGTGTGACACGTGTGGGTGTAGGTGCATGCACGCCACAGTGTAATGTGCATACGGAGGCTCTTGAGCTGTTACACTGGCCTCGCTGTCTTTTAACTAGATAGGGCAAAGTTGAGATTAGCAGAGGAAGTTTATAAATTGGACAAATGAAAAGACTTTAATCTTTGTTTAGTTATCTATTTATTCATTGAATCCAAGCTTTTATGTAAGCTATGCAAGTTTGAACTGTGTAGCCAAGAATGACCTTGAACTCCTGACCATCCTGCATTCTGGATGCTGGGGTGGCAGGGACGCACCACTCTGCATGGTTTGCCTACTTCGAGGACTTGAGCACAGGACTTTGTGCCTGCCAGGCACTCTAACTGAACTATGCCTCCCCACCCCAACCCCGTGCAAGATTTGTCTCTTTCCTCTTCAGCATACGTGGATTCAGGTGGTGTGCTCTTCCTCCCACCCGGCTTCTGTGTTCATGCGACTTTAGTGGCCATCGCCAACATAGTACACAGCTGCTTTGGGGGGTCTCCATTCCCAGGCATTGCTGGAGACCTGAGGTGAGAAACTTCCTTTCAAAGGTCAAATGTAAAAGCACCAGGTTTTGTGTCCATGGGGTCTGTCATAGGCTCTCAGTTCTGTCATCAAAATGAGAGGAATGAGGGGTGAGATGTACAAGGGGTGTGTGCATGTCCAGATGTGGTTCAACAGAAGAACTCTTGCTGGCTTACTCTCCCCCCTGACACCCCTCTGTCCTTGATGCCTCATTTGGACAAAAGTGGCTAGGATCACTTGGAAGCTGTTGCTATCTTCCCCAGAAATGAAGCTTCTGACTGGCTGTGTGTTCAATGATATCTTGTTGCCCTGGTGACAAGGTTGCTATGACAGATATTTCTGTCAATCAAAGGAGAATTCTTGATGCTGTCTGGTAATTGGAGTTTCTGTTGAAAAGTGTTGGATTCTCCTGCTGTATGCACATGTAGAGAGTCCATACTGTGTCCACAGGACAAGAGGCACATGTTAACTTACTTAACTGGCTGGAAACATGTCAATTGTCTGCGTTTTGAACTGGCTGAATGCACACAGACAGTAATACATACAAAAGACAAAGAAAAGTTATAGAAATATTATCATAAAAATCATTACCATTTCCCACCTTTGTACTTGGAATGGGGAGTGTTCTATCTCTGAGATATACCCCTAGTCTCTCCTGGCCCCTCTGTGTGTAGCGCATGTGGAATCTAGAGGTTAACATTGTACATCTTCCTTAATCGTTTTTTGAGAAAAAGATTCTCTAGGTAGCCCTGGCTGGCCAGAAACTTGCTATGTACACCAGGATGACCTTGAACTTGGCGTGATCCGCCTGCCTTTGCCTCACATGCCCACGGGTTTTTATGCGGTGGCTGGGGATCTGAATTCAGGCCCTCATGCTTGTTTTGTGGGCTAAGCTATCTTCTCGGTCTCTTTTCCTCCATATACACTTCCACCAGTGTATATGTAAGCTTTTTAAAAAGCTTTACTTATTTTTATTTTATGTACATGAGTGCTTTGCCCTCGTGTATGTGTGTACATCACATGCATAACCACTGATAGTTGTGATCCACCATGTGGGTGCTGGGAATTGAACCCAGGTCCTCTCTAAGAACAGTGAATGCTCTTAACAACTGAGTCATTTCTCCAGTCCACTATAAAAGTTTTTTTTTAATTATAATCAGAGCTAGTGAGGTGGCTTGCTGCACAAGCGTGATCTCATGCCAATCTCCAGAACCCACAGGAAGTGGAAGGAGGGAACCAACTTTACAAAGCTGTCCTCTGACATCTATAGGTCACATGTGCCCACTCTCACACATTATCTGAGTGCATACATGCACATGTGCACGTGTGTATACATGCACAGCAAAGGAATTAAACCAGTTAAAATTAGAACTAGCATATGATCCAGCTATACCACTCTGTATATACCTAGAGGAGTCAGTCAGCCAGCCACGTGCATACATGCACATCCATGTTTACTGCTGCATTGTTCACAGTGGCTAAGGAATGGAACCAGCAGATAAACAGATAAAGAAAGCATGGTATCTATGCACTACGGAATGGTGAATGAAGCCATGGAGAAGAATGAAGAGATGTCACCTGCAGAAAGATGAATGGAACTAGACAGCATCATGTTAGGCAAAGCAAGCAAGACTCAGAAAGCAAGTGTCACGTGTCCTCTCTCACGTGAAGTTCAGATGTAAAATATCTATAAGTCTTGAAAGTAGAAGTACATGTGGAATGGACTGAGGGGAGGGGACAACAAGAGAGGTAATGAAAAAAAGACAACATCACATGTTTTCTCTCCCAGTAGGAGGACGGATACATAAATAACACACACACACACGTCTGCATGGGACCAGTGGGAGAGGGAGGAGGGACAAGGAGGTTAACAGAAGGTAAATATGAGCTACGGATACTGACATATGTGTGTGATAATGTCATAATGAAACCCAGCATTTCTTAAAATTATTTTTATTATTTACATATATGCATGTCTATATCTCTCTGTATGTGTGCTATACTTGTGTCTGTGCCCTAGGAGGTCAGAGGAGGTCAATAAGATTCTCTAGTACTGAGTTAGAGGTGAATGAGCTGTCTTGTGTGGGTGCTGGAAACTCAACTCCATCATCTCCAAGAGCAGCAAGTGCTCTTGACCACTGTGACCACCCTGAAAACTGCTAATTTATTTGCTAATATTAAGAAAAAATACTGATAAAGAAAATCTGAGGTTGGGAATGCAGCTCAGTTGGTAGAGTGCTTGCCTAGTGTGACATGCCTGTCACTTGAGAGGTGGAGGTAGGATGTCCACACTGAGAACATGACCAGTCCACTGGCCGTGGGGGGGGGGGCGGTATTGTAGATACAAGGGAGAGTACAGCCAGAGATATCTAGAAGGATCCAGAGCAGGGAGAGACAGACAGACAGACAGAGCGGAGGGAGAGAGAGAGACTAAACATGTTCGGTAGACCAAGCTGGGCCATTAGAGGAAAGACAGCAGGGGAGAATGAGAGAGAGAGAGAGAGAGAGAGAGAGAGAGAGAGAGAGAGAGAGAGAGAGAGAGAGAGAGAGAGAGAGAGAGAGAGAGAGAGAGAACCAAAATTCAAAAGGATGCATGGCTGAAATGGCAGAGTACTATAGGGATAAAAGGCTAGGAGAAGAGAAGACTATTAGCTGAAGAAGTTTAGGGTAAGGGTGGGGTGAGAAGAGCAGAGAAGATGTAACAGGTGCTTGTGGTACTGAGAGAGTATTCAGGCCAGCGTGCACTTTGGTATGATAATAGACTTCAGAGTCAGCTATTTGTCCTCGGTTTCTTTTGGACCTGACAGTCAGGAACCCAGGCAACATGGGCTGCACAAGACCCTGTGTCAAAACCAGCAGGCAAGAAATGGGACCAGCCTAGATGCTTGTCACCAGATGACTGGATGAAAATGGGTTCGGGGGCTGAGACATGACTCAGTGGATGTGGTACCTGCTCTACAGGCAAGGGGACCACATAAAAGATGGGCAGGTATGATGGCCTACCTGTGATCAAAACATGAGACAGAGAGTTGGGCGTGGTGGCGCACACCTTTAATCCCAGCACTTGGGAGGCAGAGGCAGGCGAATTTCTGAGTTCGAGGACAGCCTGGTCTACAAAGTGAGTTCCAGGACAGCCAGGGCTATACAGAGAAACCCTGTCTCCAAAAACCAAAAAACAACCCCCCCGCAAAAAAAAAAACCCACCAAAAACAAAACAAAGCATGAGACAGAGACAGGGGATCTACCCCTCCCCCAACCTTGTTTCAGGTTCAGTAACAGAGCCTACCTCAGTAAATATAGCAGAAAGCCTATCAGGTTTCCACAGGTTTCTTCTACCCTGTGGGTCCCAAGAGATTCACCTGAGATCCTCATGCTTGGCTTCAAGTTCCTTTACCCAGTGAGTCATCTGGTAAGCCCACAATACAGTATCATTAAGCAGGGCAAAGCACACAGCTGTAATCATAATCATTTGTGAGATAGAAGCCTGAGGCTCAGGAGTCTAAGGATATAGTCATCCTTAGCTACAATAGGGAGTTCTCGGTCAGCCTGAGCTACACGAAACCCTGCCTCAGAAGTCTGATATTGGAGTTATGTCCATTGAGATCAGAGCTGTGTTTCTGTGAGGACTGCTACCACCATCACTGACAATGATGGCTCAGAAGTTAAGACTGCTTACTGCTCTGGCAGAATTCAGTTCCAGCACCCACATCAGGGGGCTTACAGATACTTATAAACTCCAGGTCCAGGAGATGTGATGTCCTCATCTGGCCTCTGTGGGCTCCTGCACTCATGTGCACACATATGCATACAAAAAAACACGAGTGAGGAAGAAAAATCCTTAACTGGCAAGCCTATCACCCTAGAAGTTGAGCCCAGCGAAACCACCATGTCACAGCAGAGACCCAAGGCATCCCCAACCCAAACCAGGAGAGATCGACCTTTGCCAGCAAGAAACTAGAAGATAGCCACACCGAGAGTGACTAAAGCATCCCGGAGGGATGTTCCCTATACCTGCTTCATCTCAGAGGTGAGGTGCAAATCCTTATGAAGACCCTCACAGGTAAGTTCATCACTCTGGAGGGGGAGCCTGACAACCCCACTAAAATCATCAAATGGCAGGATGGACTCGTCTTTCTCTGTACACTTCTCCCTGGCCTGGCGGGAAGGTATCTTCTTTCCCCTCTTTTAAGCATTTGACAAGTTTCACTGTACTTGCAACAAAATGCTAGCATCCCTCTCCTTTCTGTAGTATGACCTATAGCCCTCATGCTGCTGTTAGGTTTAAAGATTCCTTTTTAATAAGGAAAGGCAGAAAAGAAAGACTTATTCAATGGGGTCACATTGGGAAATGGGACAAAGAGACCCAGTGCTAGTTTTGGTTTTTGTCTTGTTATTTCTAGTTATCTATCCACACGTCTGCCACATGAGTGTCATGCCGTGGGAGCCAGAAGAGAGTGATAGGTTCTTTGGAACTGGAGTTGCAGGTGTGCGTGAGCCACCATTTGGGTGCTGAGAACCAAACTAAGGCCCTCTGCAAGAGCAGCCTGTGCCCACATTTGTTTTTGAAGTGTGTGGCTTTGTTTGTTTACACAAGGCCTCATGCATCCAAACCTGGCCTTGAACTCCCCATGTAGCCAAGGGTAAGCACAAAGTAACCTTGATCTAATTTTGTTTAGATTTCTTTTTATTATGTGTATTTATATTTTATTATGTGTATTTATATTTTATTTATGTGTGTAATGGGGGTGGGGGGAGCTGTAGCCATCAGAGGCCAGAAGAGAGCATCAGATCCCCTCCACCTGGAGTTCCAGGTAGTGTTGCTGTGTGATGCTGAGTGCTGGGAACCAAACACAGGTCTTCTAAAAGAACAGCAAGCATTCTTTTTTTAAAGATCATATATATACATATATACACACTATATATACACAATAAATATATATATATATATATATATATATATATATATATATATATATATATATATATTGAGCAAGCATTCTCTTGAGCTCCAACATCCCAACGTTGCTGCTCTCACTTCTAACAAGCTAGGGTTACAGGCTCCTCCCACAGAGCTCCATGTACAATAGACTGTGTTAACCCTCTAGACTCCTTGCTGTTCTATGCCTGACCTTGTATTCGCCAAGCTACATCTCCACTTCCTCTTCACCTTAATTTAACAAAGTATGCTGATGTTAAAAGGATCCAAAAAATACACAACTTTACAAAACACTTCCTTAAATTTATCTTGTGTGTGCAAGACTGTGTGTGACATACGTGGCACAGACGCAGAAGCCAGAGAAAAACATCAGGTGTCCAGGTTTGTTACCCTCAGCCTGATTCCCTTTACAGAGGATCTCGCTAAACCTCAATTGAGAGCCAACAAGCCCCTGCCCCCCTGCCGACTCTGTCCCATTCACTCACTGCTGGTGCTAAAGGCAAGCACGCAGCCCTGTGCAGTTTTTTCACATGGGTGCTAGAGATTCACACTCAGGTCTTCATTCTTTAGCATCAAGAGCTCGCTCTTATCCACAGAGCCATCTCCCCAACTATCTTCCTTGCATATCTACTGCCAGGAATAACAAGATTAAAAAAAAAGGGTCACAAACTTATGGAGCAACACGCAACTTCCTCCGTAAGAGGAAGGGAAGGCGCAGGACCAAGATCATCTGATCACTGTTTCCTGGACGAAGGTTGAGCAATCCTCCTCCTTCCAGCTCCCTCCTCCCATCTTCCCAGCTTCTACCATCAAACCCCTCTCAATTCTTGCAACAAACAGTCTGGTGCAATTTTACAGATGGCACAACTGATGTCATGTGAAGTAGATGCAGGTTCAAATGGTCACTGGGAAGGGTGAAGAGGTGGCTCAGTCAGTAAAGGACTTGTTCTCCAAACACAAGGATCTGAATTCAAGTTCCTAGCACTCACATAAAAAAACTATGTGTAAAAGTAACTTTTATTTCTTCAGATGGAAGGATGAAAGGAGAACCGTACCCAAGATGTACGAATACAGTTTGGGCTGAGCCCATGGCATTTCTTTCTCTGTTCAAACTACCCCCAGGCCTAGGCCTGGAAGCTTCTAGCATCCATACAATCTACTCTAGGCCTAGAACATTTCAGCCTCTGAGACTTACTACTGAGTAAGCTCACTTGTTCTAAGTTCTTCCTAGATGGATGGTTCAGCTCGGCTTCACTGGTCAGACTCCTCTTCAAGCTTACTGGCTTCTCACAGAATTGCCTTGCTTGGCGTCAAACTAATGCTGGCAATCTATTCTAATCTTCTGGCTCCTTCTCATTCTCTAGCTTTTCCTGTCTTCACCTGGAACCTCTCTCTGTAAAACCGTTCTAATAAAACTGCCTCCCTGCTACCCACACCTGCTGTTCTCTTTCACGTGGGAGTTGGGCATATCCTACCTCTGAGTCATTCTGTCAAATATTTTCCTGATTTGTCACTTTGCTTACCCCTCAATTAGGTTCACAATTCAAACATGCTTCTTCCTTCTACAAACTAACTTTACCTACACGTTTGGGATTAAAGATATGTCCTAAAGGCGTGTCTATATTCCAGCCAGAGGGATTAATGTCGTGTGACTTGTCTGCATTCCAGCCAGAACACACGGACGTAGAAGGTCTCTGAATGTAATCCCTTGCCAGGACATCCATGATTAAAATCCCTCTACAACGGTGTGCCTTTAATCCCAGTATTGAGGAGAACAGAAACAGGAGGATCCCTAGGACTAACTGGCCAGAGTCTAGCTTGGATTAGCAAGGTCCAAGTTAAAAAAACAGACCACCCTGCCTCAAAAAAAAAAAAAAAAAAAAGTGGAGAGCTAGGACTATGTCTCAGTAGAAGAGTCGGGCCTAGATGTGCCCCAGGGAGGGGCTAGGGTGTGGCTCAAAGGAAGAGCTTCCACCTAGCTTTGCACAGTGAGGGGCTGGGGTCCGTGGTTCAGGGGTAGAGTCCCTACCTAGAATCCCCCAGTGAGTGGATGGAGCCCATGGTTCAGGGTTAAGTTCTTGCCAGCGTTCTATCCCAAGCACCACACATATACACAGAATAGAACTGTGGACACTCAATTAGGAAAGCCCAGAGGCTATGATTCCCTTCTCCCACCAAGTGTTGCTAACGCTGAGCCCTGGTGCTGTCATCCTTGCCCCAGAAAGCACACCCTTTCTCCTAGCAGGCCACCCCCTTACCCCAGACACATTTTCACAATGTTCTTGGCAGCAAGGAGCTATTGGTCAACTTGTGTTTTCAAATTTGAGCAATTTCACACAAGACAAAAATGTTCTAGATAAAGAATTGAATGGCTCTCTCTCTGTCTCTCTCTCTCTGTCTCTGTCTCTCTCTCTGGTGTAAGGACTGAATCTAGGGCCTTAAATGTGCTAGGCCAATGCTATACTACTGAGGCACACTCCCACCCTCTCTACTGGATCCTAGGCAGAGGCTCTATCTCTGAGCCACATCCCCAGCCCCTTAGCACTTTACTGCTAATTCATGCCTATAGCCCTGCCTGACATCTTACCTGGAGAGTGAGGACTAGGAGCATCCCTGGAGACAACAACACAGGTCCCCTGTTGTGAGGCAACTGGAAAGATGCAGCAAGCATATCAGTTTTCTGGCTACTAACCCCTAAATCAAATTAAAATGGATACTGTGGTTCTGAACCCCTGTTTTAGGGGAGACTGGAAGGCAAGGGTGGGGGGTCAATAGATGCTAGAAGATGCATTATGGTGGTACCAAGGAAGCCACAGGTCAGGAAAAGGACCACGAAAAACATATAACAAGTAATGATGACATGGTGACACTTGAGCTAAGGGGGAGGTAACAGGTGGGGCGAGCTGCAGGTGCAAAGGCCCTGGGGCAGGAACAAAGTGTCACTGGTTAGAGGATGCCCCCCTGAATGGTATACCTACATAACACAGAAAGGATGGACATTTTATTCTCATAAAGAGGGTCTTAAAGATTCTTTGTAATGTGGGAGGTTTGCCAAGATCTCAGCTGATGACAGTAGCCACAGAGAGCAATAAATGCTTGCACAATCAACATTTGTATTTGGTAGTATAGACACCGTGCCGGCTAGTTTTATGTCTGCTTGAGATAAGCTAGAGTCATCAGAAAAGGGAGGCTCAACTGAGAAAATGCCTCTATTAGGCTGTAGGCAAGCCTGGGAGGGCCCTGCCCATTGTGGACAGTGCCACCCTTGAGGGAGTGGTACTGCCTTCTAGAAGAAAACAGGCTGAGCAAGCATAGTAAGCAGCGCCCTCTGTGGCCTCACCAGCTTCTACCTCCAGGTTCCTGTCCTGCTTGGGTTCCTGCCCTCACTGTTTTGGGTGATGAATGAACTTATATGGAACTGAGTGAAATAAGCCCTTTCCTCTCCAAACTGCATTTGGTCATATTCCATCACAGCGGTAGTAAACCCAAGACAGACTCATCACTTCATGTCGGTATCATCAGATGCGGTCGGGATGGGTGGGGCACACTTTTAATCCCAGCACTAGCTAGCCTGGTCCACATGGTTCCAGCCAGCCAGGACTACACAATGTGATGAGTATCTTTTTTTTAACCTTTTTTTTTTTTTAAAGGAAAGATGAGAGTAGTTTAAGCAATAGTTTTGTTTCTGCTGAGAACCATCAAATAATCCTTAGCCTACTTCCCAGGCTTCTCTAATAATTAGGTCACCCAAGCTCTGGTTACGATCTGGAATGAACAAAGAAACCAGAAAGCTGAGCCGCAGCATCCCCTGGCGCTCACCTCGCTGAACTACGGAAACAGATCCCAGAGAGAAACAGCAGTTTGCTGCCAGGGATCTTAGCGTTTACATTTAAACGTTAGAATAACCTCCCGTGCCAGACAACTCCAGCACTTCAGAACCCGAGGCAAAGGATGGGGAGTTCCAGGCCAGTCTGAACTACAGAGCAGGAAGCTCACCCTTTGTCTCCTTCCACTTAGCATCCATCCCTTCTGCGCTGAAACCAGGACAGCTGGTTGGGATTGGGGGTGGGTGGGGGTGTCCTGTGACAGATGATTTCCTTCTTCCCACTCATTCATTCCACAAATTTCATGATCTTTCTGAGTTGGGGTGCTCAGGACAATCTGATTAGAATCCCAAGCTTCATGTTCTCAACTTTTCTGAGAAATGTCTTTAGATTCCCTGGGCTTTTGATGAACTCAAAATCAAAAGGATCCTCCTAGCTGTGTCTACAACTCTGCATGGCTCACATGCCCAGGCAGGACCCAAAAGAAACACCACCACAACAGGGGGCACCGCGCTTGGCTTCCAGCCCAGGCCGCTCTAACACTTGCGCTGTGCTTCTTGGCCTCCCTGCTCCTGAACCCTTGAATCCTTCCATGGTGTTTGTCTTAGTCAGGATTTCTATTCCTGCACAAACATGATGACCAAGAAGCAAGTTGGGGAGGAAAGGGTTTATTTGGCTTACACTTCCATGCTGCTATTCATCACCAAAGGAAGTCAGGACTGGAACTCAGACAGGTCAGGGAGCAGGAGCTGATGCAGAAGCCATGGAGGGATGTTCTTTACTGACTTGCCTTGCCTGGCTTGCTCAGCCTACTCCCTTATAGAACCCAAGACTACCAGCCCAGGGATGGTCCCACCCACAAGGGGCCTATCCCCCTTGATCACTAATTGAGAAAATGCCTTACAGTTGGATCTCATGGAGGCATTTTCTCAACTGAAGCTCCTTTCTCTGTGATAACTCCAGCTGGGTCAAGTTGACACAAAAATAGCCAGTACAATTGACCCCTTGTCAACTTGACACACAAACACATCACTAGTAAGCCTCAACCCTTACATTCTTATTCATCCCCAAGATCTAAATAACTTTAAAAGTCCCACAGTCTTTACATATTCTTAAAATTTCAATCTCTTTAATATATCCATCTCTTTTAAAATCCAAAGTCTCTTTACAATTAAAAGTCTCTTAACTGTGGGCTCCACTAAAACAGTGTCTTCCTTCAAGAGGGAAAATATCAGGGCATAATCACAATCAAAGCAAAAATCAATCTCCAACTGTCCAACGTCTGGGATCCAACTCACGATCTTCTGGGCTCCTCCAAGGGCTTGGGTCACTTCCCCAGCCATGCCCTTTGTAGCACACACATCGTCCTCTGGGCTCCAGATGCCTGTACTCCACTGCTGCTGCTGCTCTTGGTGGTCATCTCATGGTACTGGCATCTCCAAAACACTGCATGACCCCTTCAGTCCTGGGCCTACAATTACAACTGAGGCTGCACCTTCACCAATGACCTTCCATGGCCTCTCGCAGTGCCGAGCCTCAGCTGCTCTGCATGACCCCTTCATGCCTTCAAAACCAGTACCACCTGGGTGACCCTTACACATTACCAAGTCCCGCTGCAGAAGGAGTACAACCTTGCCTATCTCTGGAACACAGCCTTTGTGCTTTCAGAAAACACTTCCCAGAAGATGTCACCTCAACGATGCTGGTCTCTTCTTAATCACCGCTAATTTCTTAGCTCCAGCTAACCAGCATCAATAGTCCCAGTAATGCAAAGTTTTTGCTTTAGTAGTTCTGGTATCTTGTTAATCACAGCTGATTCTTCAGCCCCAGCTAACCAGAACTACAGAATCTTCATAATCAAAACAGCAATGGCCCTGAAAAGAGTCTTTAATTTTCCCTCTGAAATTTCACAAACCAGACCTCCATCTTCTGCACTGTTCTCAACATTAACTTCCAAGCTCCTACACAACATCTGACAGAGCCCTTAACAATGAATGGATCTTCAAGCCCAAAGTTCCAAAGTCCTTCCACAGTCCTCCCCAAAACATGGTCAGGTTGTCACAGGAATACCCCACTCTGCTGGTACCAATTTGTCTTAGTCAGGATTTCTATTCCTGCACAAACATGATGACCAAGAAGCAAGTTGGGGAGGAAAGGGTTTATTCGGCTTACACTTCCATGCTGCTATTCATCACCAAAGGAAGTCAGGACTGGAACTCAGACAGGTCAGGGAGCAGGAGCTGATGCAGAGGCCATGGAGGGATGTTCTTTACTGACTTGCCTTGCCTGGCTTGCTCAGCCTACTCCCTTATAGAACCCAAGACTACCAGCCCAGGGATGGTCCCACCCACAAGGGGCCTTTCCCCCTTGATCACTAATTGAGAAAATGCCTTACAGTTGGATCTCATGGAGGCATTTTCTCAACTGAAGCTCCTTTCTCTGTGATAACTCCAGCTGTGTCAAGTTGACACAAAAATAGCCAGTACAGTGTTCAACTGCCCATCAGTAACAAAATCTTCACCCAGCTTTGCCAGGTCCCACCTAGTTCTCAGACCTTTGTAAATTCTCATTCTAAAGTCAGGGACAGAGCCCAGGGCTTCCAGTACTGCTGGGCGAGCTCTATAGCCCCGGTGCTCTTGTTGATGGGCAGCACTTAACTGTCTGGCTCACTCTGTGGCACCATGTAGCATCCTTCCATGTTTTTGGCTTTGTAGCCTTGAGCCTCCCATTCCCTTCTACTCCTATCCCCACCTCTAGATGAAACACTTTGGGATGCCTCCCAATCCTGTATCCTCTTTGCCTGTGATACCTGCCTGGCTGAGTCCCCAGAGAGAAGGTCCCTTCTCTGTCTTATTCACACACTGAAACATAACTCCTGTTACTCAAATGCTATGGGCTAAATTGTATCTGTTCCCAAGAGTTAGATGATCATGTCCTAACCCTTTGTATCTCAAGATGAATATATTTAGAAACAAGGTCTTTTTAAAGATAATTAAGTTTAAAAAAAATGAGGCCACAGGGTGGGTTCTCATCCAGTATGTGGTGACATAAGAAGAGGAAATTGGGACACCTGCAAAACGCAACCATGTGAGGACACAGAGAAATGGCCAGCTGCAGGGTTGGAGATGTGGTTCAGCTGGAAGAGTACCTGCTTAGCATGCATGAAGAACTGTGTTCATCCCCCAGCACTGCATAAACTGCACAGCTGTAACCCCAACACTCAGGAGTTCAAAGTCACCCTCAGCTATTTAACAAGACCAGCCTGGAACTATCTATCTACAAACCAATCAACACCTCCAGCAAAGACCAAACTTCCAGAACTGTGGAATAATAAATTCCTGTAAAGCCATCTGAGTGAAGTGCTTTTATTCATTATTTATCTGTTTGGTTGTTGCTGTGTGTTGGGGGAGGTATACATGTATCTGGGTTCACACTGAAGCCGGGAGAGAGCACTGAATTCCCTGGAGCTGGAGTTACAGTCAGTTTTGAGTCACCCAAATTGGGTGTTGGGAACCAAATTCCAGGCCCCTGTAAGAGCAGAAAACGCTCTTAACTTCTGAGCCCTAGGAATAGTTTATAAGTTGACCCTACTGAACAAATATACCTCCATTAAAAACTCTGGTAAGCCGGGCGTGGTGGCGCATGCCTTTAGTCCCAGCACTCGGGAGGCAGAGGCAGGCGGATTTCTGAGTTCGAGGCCAGCCTGGTCTACAAAGTGAGTTCCAGGACAGCCAGGGCTACACAGAGAAACCCTGTCTCGAAAAACCAAAAAAAAAAAAAAAAAAAAAAAAAAAAAAAACTCTGGTAAATCCTGCAATTAGAGTCTACAGGCATATCTCAAGGCTGGGTGCAGGGGTGGGGGGTACTGGGAAGCCGGTGTTAAGAGTTTGCTATATTTTTTTTTTAAGATTTATTTATCATATGTAAGTACACTGTAGCTGTCTTCAGACACTCCAGAAGAGGGGGTCAGATCTCATTATGGATGGTTGTGAGCCACCATGTGGTTGCTGGGATTTGAACTCAGGACCTTTGGAAGAGCAGTCAGTGCTCTTACCCGCTGAGCCATCTCGCCAGCCCCAAGTTTGCTGTATTTTAAATGCTAGCTCTGATTACTGGAATTGGGGCTTCAAGTTCCACTTGCAGTAGCTCCTGGGAGGTTCCAGGGGAAGAGTCAGGATTCAGGCCTACTCTATTTCTGTTTCTATTTCTGGTGCTGGAGATGCATCAGTGATTAAGAGACTGGCTGTTCTCACAGCAGACTCAGAACCTTCATGGCTTCACACAACCATTTATAACTCTGGTTCCAGGGGATCCCACACCCTATTCTGACCTCTACAGGCACTGATACTTATGATGCATAAACATACATACAAGTGTAACACACAAAATAAAGGTTAAAATTTTTCCTATAATTCTAACCAAACAGCCTAAAGAACTCTAGTGACAGTGGGGTTGCAGCCCTGGCATTCCCTCCCTAATCTGCACCTCTCTGTTATCTCCTCTGCCAAAATCAGGCCTGGGTTTGGATGGAGGACCCAGCAAGAGAGCCAGGGCCTCCTAAACTTCAAGCCAATACTGACCCTACAGCCCAGGTTCTCAGCATTCATGAAAGCTACAGATGCTTCTGGGGGCCAGGGAAAGGTTCGGGCAGGACAGTAAAAACCAGGGGGAGGTCTGGCTCAATACAGCTCCCTCTGGGAAGAAAATGAGGTGAGCCCTGGTGGGAAGACAGAAGGGAAGCGTTTATTTCTCTGGAATAGGAGAAGGCAGAAGCAAGGGGCTGAGTCAGGGCAGGGCCATACCCTCCAGCTTCTGATCCAGTGTCTTGAGGTCATCGAGGAAGCGGGTTGGAGTAAGGATGTGAGAAGAGCCTGGGCAGGAGGGGAAAGTTAAAGGAGGAGGTAGAGTCCCTCCCTCCTGACTCGTGCCCTGACTGGTGAGAACAAACTCCTGCCCTTCTGCAAACCAGGGTCCTGTCTTCTCAATGACTGAGGGGTTCAGAAACTTAGGAACAGGGGTATCCCGCCCCAGGTGATTACTCCACTGGAGACTCAAACCCGAGCCTTTCAAAGACCCCAGATTCCAACCCCCAAGCCCAGAACTTTCATAATATAATCCTAGCCCTTTAGGGATTCTTTGAGTTCAGCCCCAGCCCCTCAAACAACAGAGCTAAGTCCCAGGCCCTATAAGGACCTCAGAGCTCAGCCTTAGATCTCAATAGACTACAGAGTCCAGCACAGGACCCCAAGAGAAGGAGTCCAGACTCTAGCCCTGGGCTTTTAAGGACTCAGAATCTAAGCTCAGGCTCCAAAGCCCAAGTCCCCACATCTTAGGTGTTTGGGGACAACAAATCTAACTGCAGACTCTAAGGGACCCCATGTCCAGCCCTGGTCCCCAGGAATCCCCACAGTCATACTCCCAAGGACCCCAGTTCTGGCTACTCACCTATGAGCACCTCCCACTTGCCCTCAGTGGCCCTGGTCACCTCATAGGCAGCCCTCATTTCCGACATGGCGACACCACCCACAATGTACACGATGAGCCTAGGCCCAGCCCGGGCCTCTACTCCAGCTTTGTTTTTGTGCCAGTGGCCAAAGCGAGCGCTGCTGGGGTAATGGGTAGAAGTCAGTCCAGGCTGGCAGCTCCCAACCCCCAACCCAGGCCTCTCCAGGGCCCTCACCTGACAGCTGCCTGGGAGCTAGGCACAGGGGCAGGGTCAGACACAAAGGGCCACAGCTTTCGGTCTAGCCGGTCCTCCACCACATCCTGGGGGGCCACACAGGAAGAGTTAAAGAACCCCAGCCAGTGGAGCTCAGCAACTGAAATGACCATGGTACCACTGTCTATGCTTCCTTGTCTCTTGGGGACCCAGGAATCCAGGAAGCTAAGGTGCAAGGTTGTTGTGTCCCCAAGCAGGAGGAACCAGGACATTTCCACAGACTGATAAGACAGTGCCTCTGATAGACTACTATTTGGTTCTGAGGCTTTGGAGTGTGGGGCTGGCCAGGGGCCAGCATAAGAGAGGCTTCTGGAGGAGAGGAGAGAGCTTAGAGGGGAACACAGGGATAGAGAAAGCTAGAGTCACAAGCAAGGAATTCCTCGCTGCCCCAGTTCCTGGGGTGCAGTTTTGTGTGCCCCCACCCATGTAGAGCAGATAGGGTGCCAGGGGTATGCTGATAATGAGGGATTTTCCACTAAGCCCCAAGGCTTACCACTGAGAGCCTGGGCGGGTGGGGTGGAGGGCTTAGTGGCTAATGGGATCAGTGGAGAGGAACAGGGGCCCCCAACTTGTGTACCTCCATCACATCCTTGATGACTGGGGACCAGCGAGACAGCTGGTAGGTGGGCTCCATTCGCTCTCTCCGCTCCAGCCGGCTAGAGGTCCCTGAGCCCTACAGAGGGGGCCAGGTGGGGACGGAATGGGATTGGGAAGGGAAGGAGGCCCATCACAGATGAGGAGGGGCTATGAGGATACACAGAAAGATAGAGAAATAGAGCAGGAAGGGAGGAAGAGATAGAGACAGAGGGAAGCAGCAGCAAAAAGAGACAGAAAAGAAAAACAGAGACAGACACAGAAAGACAGAGGAAAAGCAAAGAGAGACAGAGGCAAAGAGAACTAGAGAGGCATAGATAGGCAGAGGCAGAAATAGAGGTAGAGAAAGAGGTAGAGAGACAGAGAATGATGTGTAGAGACAGAGAGACAGGTAAAGACAAACAGACATGGGAGATAAAGATAGAAAAACACAGAGATGCGAGAGACAGAGACAAGAAAAGACAAAGAAACAGAGAGAGGCATATATAGACACACAGATACAGAGATGGACACAAAGGCAGGGAGAGAGGGGTAGAGATGAACAGGGAGACAGAAGAAAACAGAAGTGGGAAGAGAAAAACAGAACAAAGAAAAAGAAGAAAGATGTAAGTCAGGTAAAGGCTACAGAAACAGCAAGAGGCAAGGGACAGGACAGGCATGAGATCTCTCACATCTGTAATCCCAGGCACTCAAGAGGCTAATACAATGGGATGGCCATGAATTAGAGGCCAGTCTGAGTTGTGGAGTGAGTTTATGATCAACCTTAGCTGCAGAGTAAGTTCAAGGCTAGCCTAAGCTATAAAGTAAAATGTGCCTCAAAATAGTAATGTGTGTGTGTGTATGAGAGAGAGAGAGAGAGAGAGAGAGAGAGAGAGAGAAGGACGTCAAGACACAAGGTCCCAGGCCTGTGTTACAGAAGGATCTGGCAAATCTGGACATATATATATATAGGTTAGGGATAGGCAGACTACAGAGTGGAGCACAGAAAACCACCATTTGTACCGGGTGGGGTGGGAAGTTTACCAATCCCTCAGACTCCCCAGTTTTACCGTTTCCCATTAATGGTGACTCACTCTTCCACCTGCCCCAGAAGGCTCAGGCTACACACACCTTGTACCACCAGCCAGGGGCCCCAATTTAACCCCACTGTCCACCATGTTAGAGAATTAGGGAAGGCCTTGGAGTTCTTGGTCCCTAAAATGCTGTGCTATGCTTGCACACCCAAAGCTGAGCATATATCATCCCTAATCCTGTAAGGGCCATGCTCCATGGCTCATCAGCTCCCTACGTACCGCAGAGTTGGTGACAGTGCCGCCCAGCTGCTCCAGATTCCGGATGAGGCTGCTGTAGGACTGCACGTTGGCATGCTGGATCAGCTTGGCCAGGTTCTCCTCACTCACCCCTGGGGCACAGCAACAGGTAATCATAAGTGACTGGTACAGTCCTATGTGAAGAGATCCTCACAGCCAGGATGTCTCCAGGACCCAGAAACACCTTAAACACTGCTGGTGTTTAAAGAAAGGGGAAAGCCAGGCATGGTGGTGCACGCCTTTAATCCCAGCACTCAGGAGGCAGAGGCAGGCGGATTTCTGAGTTCAAGGCCAGCCTGATCTACAAAGTGAGTTCCAGGACATCCAGCACTATACAGAGAAACCCTGTCTCGAAAAACAAAAAACAAAAAACACAAAAATAACAAAAAGAAAGGGGAAGTGTATATAACTATCCCTATAGCTATCTATAGGGATGGGTAGATCTGAAAAGGTAAAATGGGGTATCTTCAATAATTAGTTGAAGGGAGCTGGAGAGATGGTTGAGAAGGTCAGAGTGCTCAATGTAGAACAATAAGAACCTGAGTTCAAATCCATTACACCCACTTAAAAGCTGGGCATGGCTACCTGTGCCTGTAACCCTGTGCAGTAGGAGAAAGAACCTGAAGCCTACTGGGAATTTATAGACCCTAGCCTAGGTCAGGTTCAAGGAGAGACCCTGTTGCCAAGACTTAAGAGGTTTGGTGCTTGACTTGACTAGGGGCAGTGATGGAATGAAGAAACAGACACTAAAGAAATGATAGACAGACAGACAGACACACACACACAGAAATGATAGACACATATACAGAAAAGGTAGAGTCTGGTGGGCTATGCACACTCTGATGTAGTTGCTACATTTAGCCCACTCTAGTCAATTGTTTGTAAACACTCACATTGTACTTGGATCAGAGGAAGGCTTTGACATTCTGAGCCTGATCCAAGGAAGGCTTTGCCACCCCATGAATCTGAGACATTGTGTCCTTGTCATGGCTGGGCCCATGACAACAATACACATCCACTCAGGACATCCTCAGCTCCTCACACCTTGTCTCAAGAGACTGAGGCAGAGAATGATGCTTGCATTAGGCAAGACATACCCAATATCATACTCTGGTCTTCCCACAGGCATGCAAAGAGGCCTGAGCTTAAATCCCCAGTGTCCAGTAGTCATGTACACCTGTCACCCAAGGATGGGGACAGGATGATCCCAGACCTACTGGACTCCAGCCTAACATGACATTCAGGGAGAGACCCTATCTCAAAGGACTAAGACAGGGACTGATAAAAGACACCCAATGTGTCTCCCACATGTGCACACAGCACACAGAGCTGCACACACACAATCAGTTGAGGCAACACCAACTCTATAGAAGCCCATGCGGAGTCTTCCCTTGGCCAACCTTTTGTGTGTGCTTGCGCATATATGTGTATGCATGTGCATGTGAGTGTTCAGGTAGAAGCTGAAGGCTGAAGACCATCACTCTTCACCTTGCTCTTTGAGTCTCCTAGTAGACTGGAGCCTGCCAATTCCACTAGACTGGGTAAACAGCAAGCTTCAGGGCTCTTCCTGTCTCTACCTCCCCAGACTCAAGACAAGTGAGTATCACGTGGGCTGGAGAGACAGCTCAGCAGTTACCAACACTGGCTGGCCTTGCAGAAGTCCCAGGTTCAGTTCCCAGCACCCACATGATGGTTCATGACCACCTGTAACTCCAGTTCCAAGGGATCTGCTACCCTCCTGTGGCCTCCACAGACAGCAGGCACACACAGGGTGCACAAACATACACATAGGCAAAGCACTCATACATATAAAATAATTTGTTTTGTTTTGTTTTTCAAGGCAGGGTTTCTCTGTGTAGCCCTGGAACTAGTTTTATAGACCAGGCTGGCCTCAAACTCAAAGATTATCCTGTCTCTGTCTCCCGAGGCCTGGAGTTAAAGGTGTGAGCCACCACAGCCTGGCTAAATAACTAAGTCTTAAAAAAAATACTCTTCTAATTTCTCTTACCGTTAAGTGACGGTTCTTAGTTAAGAAGCTAAAGGACTTTCCTAGTTTCATTAGTTGGGGTGGGAAGACCTGCCCACTATGAGTGGTACCATTCCCTGGGGAGAGGATCCTGAGCTGTGTAAGAGTGGAGAAGCAGAGACAAGCACAAGTTTACATGAATTTACTGCTCTCTGCTCGACTGTGAGTATGACCAGCTGCTTCAAGCTTGACCTCAGTGATGGCTGTAACCTGGATCTGTGAGTCAGATAACCCCCTTCTCCCTGAGTTGCTTCTGTTACGGTGTTTTATCACAGTGACAGAAAACGACACTAAGAGGGCATGCTAGGTGATGAGGGCCTTGAAGTTTTAACGGCTGTAGGATCTAGACTATCCCTGGCCATTCATTCCCTCACCCACCATTCCGCAGAAGGATGTAGAGCAACAGAACCCGGATCTTGTCGTAGGGTGGCACTGAGGCATCCAGCAACACCGGGACAATCAGCTTCATGGCATCCTTGATCTTCTCACCCTCTGCATCAGAGCCCATGGCCAGGTCCTGCACGACACAAGAGTTAGCTGTGCAGCTGGCTGCCGTGGGAAGGTGTGGGGAGGCAACAGAGCAGGGGCAAGTCAGGGACTTTGGTAAGATAACCCCACTCTATCTCATCCTAGAAACTGGTTTCCTGAAGTTCATCTAACTGAGCACAAGCTAAGCACTCCTCATAATCTCCAACTCTCACTCGGGTCCTGTCTCTAAGCACAACTCTGCCCTCTCTCCAAGACCCACTCTCACCAAGGCCCACCCTTGCAAAGACACCTCCTTCCCAAACCCCACTCCTCCCACCCTCTATTTGAGTCTCTGCCTTTCCCCAAATTCTTCCTACCAGAGACCCCTGTGAGTCCCTACATCTGTCCTCAAATTTTGCCCCCTGGAGGGCCTCGGCTACCTCTTTCAGGCTTTATTCCTCTACCTCTTAGGGAGCCCCACCACTCCCTAGGTTCAGACTCCTGGAGGGCACCCTCTGAGGCTCCATCCCTCCCTAACTGCTGCCTTTCCAAGCCTCCAAAGGTCCTGCAGTTCCCAAAAGCCCCAGGCCTACCTGCTCCACACTGCACAGCTTCTCCACCGAGCCCTTGAAATGCTTCATGCAGTCATCTGCCAAATGCAGGTGTGTAGAGTACTGCAGGGTGGGAACTGGGTTAAGAGAGACAATCAAGTAAGACAGCCGGACTGAGCCTGGGTGGGTTTGACTGTCCCAGCTTTTACCTTGTTCAGCTCCTTCTGATACTGTGGCATCTTTTTCAGGATGTGGGACAGGTCTTTGATGTTGGCCTGAGGTAATGGTAGGAGAGGGTAGAGATCGTAGGGATGAGGCCAGGCCCTGCCCTACACCAGAGGAGGTTCCACTCCACTCCAGGCTGAAGTCCTGCCCCACCATGGATCTCTACCTTGTCTGTGGTCAGCCTCTTACTCTCACAGAATGTCTTCAAGAGTTCTGTAACCTTCCTAGACATGAGCAAGAGTAAGGGAAGGGAAGAGAGAAGATGTCCAGACATTGGAGAGGGAAGCCTCTTATTACCAGCTGATCGGAGACACCTAGATGCATGTAATCAGTCCCAAGCCATGGAGATGCACTGGGGTGAAGTTCAGGTAGAAGCAAGTCAAGGGTCTGCCTTAAGATCGTGACTTACAGAGGGACAATCCTAAGGAATGAGGCCTGGTGCCTGGGGCCCTCCCACTCCAGTACCCAGCCAAACTCTAAGCTCTCACTTGGAAACATCTGCTATGTGCATGTGCCGAAGTTCCACCCACAGGTCATCATCTTCATCCAGGAGTACAGCCTTCTCCCGGGACTCACTCAGCCCTGTGGTCTCATACCTGGAAGAACAGGACAGATTGGAAGACAGAAGGGCTTAAGTTGGCAAAGGATGGGGGTGGCAGGCATCTTCCTGGTCCAATCTACCTGTATGTGTCCTGTTCGATGTCCAGAAGATCATAGGCCATGGCTTGGAATGTGAGTTCGTGTAATAGTGGGGACACGGGGTCTGCTGCCCGGTCCATTATGAGCAGCTGTGAGCGTGTTTTCTCTGGGCCCTGGGCACGCAAGGAGAGAGAAGAATGAAGATACCGGCTGGGACCTGACAAGGCCTCCCTGGCACCTCCCCAGCATCCCCCTTACCTCGCCCAGACTGGGAGTGTCTGCCTTGAAGGCGTTCAGCTTGGCCAGGACAGCATGGGCCAGCTGGGCTGTATCTTCTGGACCCCTGGAGGTGACGCAGTCAAACAGAGGAACATCAGGGTGTGGGGGCTGGGAGGACTGGACACAGACTGGTGACATCAAGGGTAGGGGTGAGGGTGGCAATGAGGGGTGTGGGTGAGGGTTAAGTTAAAGACTGGACACAGGAGCTCGGGAGATGGCTAAGTCAGTAAGACAGCTGTCATACAAGCGTGAGGGCCAGGTTCAATCCCCCAGAGCACTTAAAAGAGCACTGACGTTTCCAGTGCTGGGGATGTGGAGACAGGGGTCCTCGGGCCTGGATGGAAAACCTGGGCCAGGGAAGAACCTTCTCTCAAAAAGACAGATAAGCGGTTAAAGGCTCAAACTGCTCTTCGAAGGGACCTGAGCTCAGCTTCCAGCACCCACATCCAGAGGCTCACAGGCACCTGTAACTCTAGCTCCAGAGGGTCTGACGCCCTCTTCTGAGCTACACTACATGAGGACCCTCACATGCACACATACAAACTTTTTAATCTTTAAAAACATAAAGGTGGACAGTAACTGAGGAAGACACCTGAGGTTGACCTCTGACCTCCACACATACATACATGCACACAGATAAATGGACACAGAATGAGAGTGAAGGTAAAAGGTAGCACTAAGGTAGGGGTGGGGATTGGTCCCCACTTGCGGTAGCGGATGGATGGGTATTCCTGAAGAGTGGCACACAGTGTGGCTATCTGCTGGGCCAGTGCATCGAGCTGCCGCCCCCGCTCCCCTGCTCGGAATGGACAGTAAAGGTTGTAGGTGCTATGTGGGGCATCCAGAGAGAACACCTAGGAAGGACAGAAGTGTCACCATCACCAACTTCCCGCTGCTGTCCTGGCATTTCCTGGGGGTCTTCAATATCCTCTGGGACCTGTTTTGCCAGCTTTGAAGCAGGCTAGGGTAGGACCCAGCTGATGCTGAGAGGGAACAGAGATAGCTCCTTGCTCCTTTCCACTTTGGGGAATTGACAATTCTACCCCATACTCCATGCTGCCTCCTAGGAATGTGCACAGGGCTAGGGCCCCAGGAAAGGGCCTGTGAACTGTTCACTCCCTGTTGGTGCTCTGTCTGTTGGGGGGGGTGGGGGGTGGGAGGAGCTTAGACACTCAGTCAAGGACAGCCCACCCCTTCCCCACCACAAGCTGGGGCTGTACCTGGGCCTCATAGGGGAGGAAGGCAAGGTGGATCTCTTTCAATGTCTTCACCACCTTCGCCAGGCGAGAGCGGCCCAGTTCACTGAACAAGGGCTCAGGGCATGCTGGGTTGGCAGGGAGAGACCGTCAGACCAATGTCCTGTCATCAAACTCCCCACCTCAGCACAGCAACCTACACCCTGGTTCGCCTCACTCACTGTCAGTGAAGAAGATATGGGCTGCTTTGTAGGTGAAGGTTGGTGTTCCCTGGAAGTCTGCAATCAGGGCCTGAACCGACTGGGGAGAAGAGATTACTGTTGGAGTCAGACTCTGCACCCCAGGTCTATCTTCTGCAAGGGATCCCCAGCTGATGGTCATTTCCCCACTATGTGTGACTGTCAATTGTTGAGGGGGGACTCACATACACACATACATCGACACATGCACACATTCTGTACACTCATGCTTATGCATACACATGCCTGAATTCTGACATATGCACACATATACACCCACAAATTCTGACATGTACATACACATGTATGCATAAATACCTATGTCCTGATTGACATGTGCACACATACATACATGCATGCATACACACATGCATCTGTACAATTCTGATATGTACACACATACACTGGCATTTGCATACACATACACGTGTATGGTGACATGTGTGCATGTATGCATTGTGTGCGCACACATATATTATATTATGCACATTTAGATACTACTGACAGTATACCATTCAAGCACACACAACTCCACGCACGCAGAGGCTCACTATTATAGGTACCTTCTCCGTGGGACTCAGCAAATAAATTGCCTCCAAGCTGGGAATGGGTTCTCTCCGTTTGTTGATGTCTTCCACAACTAAAAGCAACAGAGGAAGACATACTAATGTTTGACATGGAGGAGACAGGGGAGTCTCAGGTGTGGGGAACTGGACCCATGGTGGTGGTGCTTTAAAGGCTGGCACTACTCCCTTAGGGTCTTAAGTAGAAATATACACCTACAGTTCCCCCACTTAAAGAGCTACAGTCAAGGTTCTGCACATTTGGAGTACCACAGCCATACTTTTGGTGTCTATACACTCTTGAGAACCCAGAGTCCACCCAAGCTTCTTACAGAGACACCTTACAGGGACTGCAGTCATTGTTTTATTTGCATGAGACAGGGTCTCATGTAGCCCTGGCTGGCTTTGAACTCATAAGCTGATTAACTTTAAACTTGTGATGCTCCACTTCCACCTCCTGAGGTCTGAGATTACAGGCATTTGCCACTATGACCATTTTATATGGAGCTAGAGATTGAACTCGGGGATTTGTTCATGTTAGGCAATCACTCTGTCAAAGGTGCTGTAGGCTATATTCTCTGCTCAGGAGGTTGAGTTGGTTACAGTCAGTGAGGCCTACACTTTAGGGATTGTAATCAGGAAATCCTACATGGAGGGAACCCTATAAACCTCCTCCAGGCTATGTAGGGAGAACTATATACTGAACCAGTCTGAAGGGATCTCACACTCAAGGGATACCTCCAGACATCCCACATTCAAGGGGTCCACCTCAGATTCATCCACTCACTGGTGATGCCCTCCGCCAGGATATCTGACATTTTACAACAGGATGACAAGATTCGCATGCTCGGGTGATCCATGATGAGGACCTGACCAGATGAATGGGTATAGACACAAGGAGAGGTGAGCCGTGGAAAAATGTCTATAGCTGGTCCCAGGAGAATCAGAGGCAGTGGGGCATCCATCTACCCAAACCCACCCCTGTGGATTAACAGCTTATTCTAGGAATTCTGGAGGCGACTCTCACAGCCTGGGGCACTGCATAGATCTGGGTAAAAGGCCACCCCTGGGTCTCCAGGCATTCTGCCTCAGCCCCTACCTTCCACTCGCCATCCTTCTTAACGCTCCGGATGACTCCGCTTAAAATTTCTACAGGGAAGAAAGAAGGGGAGAGGGCTTGGGACACTTGTCCTCTAAGCTGGACCCCAACCTAGATCCTGAGTTGAAGCTCCTGGCATTACCCCCATTTACAGTTGGTCAAATTCAAGTGCTCTGAAGTCAGATAACTTAGCTAAGCACCCTTGTGTCTACTCAGTACAAAGCTCAGAGGTCAGGTACATCTTGGAGAATTGAATGAATGGGAGTGAGGGCCTCCTGGTGTCCCTTAGACTAGAATACTTGGCTCTCAGATCTGAAGGTTCCTATCAACCTCTAAGCCTGCTTCCCACTAACCCTTGTCTTTTGTAGGGAGGTTTCTTTTTAACACCAAGGTACTGGGCCTTTCCACAAAAACCTGTTCTGTCCAGAAGAAGGAGTAGGGGAAAGGGGAAACAAAGGTGGCCTTGCCCAGAGCCTGGCCAGTGCACCAGAGTGTCGAGTCCACTGTTATCAGGGCGGAAGAAGTGGCTGAGGCCGGAACTACTGGAGGTGGGGGAGGGGCATACTCAAGCCCTCTTCTCCCCACCAAGAACTTTAGCTTGCAAGAAGTCAAGCCTTCCAAGGAGCTCCCAGGCATGATGAGAATGAGGTGTCCCCTTCATCGCCCCCATGGGGCATGTGCACACCTGGGTGCTCATACAATACGTGGGGTCGTTGACCAGGTCACTGTAGGACCCCTGAGTCCAGCCCCTGAACTTTCAGGGTTCAGACACTCGTCAGCCTGTAGCGGAGGCAGGCCCAAAGGTCTAGACGTGACCTAGAGGTTCCTCCCTCTCCTCGCTTGTCTGAGTCCTCCCCATCCCAACTTTGTTCTGCCAGCTGCAACTGAGGGCCAGGCAGTCCAGCTGGGCCCAAGACCCCGCCCGTCCCCTCAGGAGTCAGGTGCTCTCCCCACCGTCAGGATCCCGGGATCCCGGGATCCCGGAATCTGTGCACCTCACCTCTCCCGAGGTCCCCAGACCCCCCAAGGGACAGCCGAGAAAACACCAGAGCCCCGCCGCGGGGTGACACTCACTTTCCCCTACCACCGCCTTCAGCCCCAAGGGCGCCATCTTCCCCCAAGGAGTAGCGCCGCTTCCGGGTCGGTCCCAAGGTGGGGGCGTGGCTCTACGCGTCATCCACGTGGGCCCCACCCCGTGGACTCAGTCCACGCCCTCTGCGCACCTGGTCCGCCTCCCGGTCACCTGCTCTCTCTCTACCTCTAGGAAGCTGGTGACCTCTCTCTACCTCCAGAAGCACCACTTGGCTCCACTTCAGGGGAAGGCACAATGGCAGGGACTCGAACGAACGATCGCCAGTTTGTGTGTGCGCCCTCAAGACTTCATGGGAGTCTTAAGTACTCCCTTGCTCACACACACACTGGGATCAGTTTGCTTAGCGCGATGGCAGAGCGGTAAAAATACTCATCTCTCTCCGAGTACAAATACCACCCTGTCCAGAAATTCTTCCGTCTGTGATATAGTTTGCCCACTCACAGGACAGCGGGACTTTCTAAATCTGGAACTGCACAACTGCTTTCCGGGATCCATAGACTAGTAGTACAAGCTTGGGCAACACTCGGTAGACTTCCGAGGGAGTACACGGAAGATTCCGCTAGGTGCCTTTTTTATGCAGTTTGCTCTCGGTCTTAACATTCTGTAAGAGCCCTGTGGTGAAGGAGGAACATAGGCTCGAAGACTATGACCACGTATCTGTGCCTGTTCATGAAGGAATGCTCCTCAGTCGTTTTCATTAGCATGTATTTATAGCACACGATAATGGGTTTTACTATGACATTTCATACATGCATATAATGTATGTTGATCACATTCACCCTCATTCCCCTCTTATGCCCATTCTGATTGATCCCTTTCCCCTTCCCAACTAGTACCCCTTCTGTTTGTATGTCTTGCTGCTTGTGTGTGTGTGTGTGTGTCCCAATGGGTTTTAACAGGGGTTGCTTACAGGAGCATAAACAACTTACCAATGGCTACATCACTGAAGAAAGGCTCGCTCTCTCTCTCTCTCTCTCCTTTGCAAATAATAATTTACACATATAATCTATACATTTAATAATTATACATATAATCTCCTATTGTACATAATAAATTCCAATAGTTCAGAAAAGAACGAGAGTTTCTGAGCCTGTAACAATCATATCATCCACCCCCAACTTCCTTCACCCACCCCACCCCCAGATACCTCCAAATACATAGCCTCACCCACACACACACACACTTCACATCCTCTCTTGTTTTGTTTTGTAGCACATTGAGCTTAGTTGGCGCTCATACCCAACTGATATGTTGGCCTGATCTTGCACAGGTAACACCAAGAGTGCAGGGAGTTCATGAATATATAACATCCATGTAATGTACTCTTGCCTAGCCTCCTCCTTTTACATTTGTACCACCCCCTTCTTCTGTGACGGTTCATGAGCTTTGAAGGAGTTCCTAGTCCTTAAAAGTGTGTGTGTGTGTGTGTGTGTGTGTGTGTGTGTGTGAGAGAGAGAGAGAGAGAGACAGAGAGAGACAGAGAGAGACAGAGACAGAGACTGAGGATCAAACCCAGGATCACACATGAATTTGCTAATTACTTTACCACTGAGCTACTCCAGCTATTTGTTACAGTTTTATGACCTTAGGAGCCACACACACAGGGTGACAATTGCATCCATGTGCTGACACACAAACAGATCAAACACACATACATATGGTAGGTGATTCAAATTAAACTCAGAATTTTGAGGCCTGCTTCCATTGTTTCTCTAGAGAGGAGCTGACACCCTGTGACATAGGGGCACAGTCTCTGTATCAATCATAGACACAAGGTTTCAGATCTAATGGGTGGTAGTTGTGAATGTGGGTTTGCTCATCTGAGCTAGTTTCTTGATGATGCTTAAGTCTCCAGGTTGTGGCTAGGAATGGAGCTCAGCTGGTAGAGTGCTTGCCTACTATGCACAAAGCTCTGGGTTCCAACCCAGCACCACATAAGCCAATCATAGTGCCCTACACATGTAATCACAGCGACTTCTAGAGGTAAGGAGGATCAGGAATTCAAGTCCGCCCATGACTACATAGATTCTTAATAGCCAGGTTAGACTATATGATACCATATTGTGTCTCAAAAAAAAAAAATCCTATATGAAACCAAGGGGCAAGCTACATGTGAGGGTGACTGACAGGAGAAAAGTGAGAAGTGCCTAATATGAGTGGGAAGTGTCTGGCAGGAGCTAGAAGTGGGTATCAGGAGTGGAGAGTGGCAGTGACCAGGCTTCTTGGCTAAGTCAAACTAGAGTGAAAATGAGAACATAACTGTATATACAAGGAAGAGTGCAGCCAGAGACATCTAGAGGAGTCCAGAGGAGGGAAAGTAGTAGACTAGACATGACCAGTATTACTGAAGTGGGCCATGAGAGGAGAGACAGTGAGAGGAAGAGAAAAGGGGAGGGGTGTAAGCTGACCAAGAGAGCCAAGATTGATCCAAGAGACAGAAGAACCAAGAGAGTTTGTAGTTAAAATGGCTAGGTTATATAGGGATCAAAAGCTACAAGGAGGGAAGAGAAGCCCCTAAGCTGGAGAGGTTTAGGGTAGAGGCAGGAGTGAGAAAAGCAGAGAGAAGCCACAGGTTTAGCCTCAGTAAGCATGGAGGTTTTCATGTGCTTGGGCATGCTGATATGCACCTCGGCTAACTGGTTTGAGACCTAATGCTGAGTCTTATTTGGGACCTGATAAAACTGACCTATCCCTCTGTACTGGCTAGTTTTGTGTCAACTTGACACAGCTGGAGTTATCACAGAGAAAGGAGCTTCAGTTGAGGAGATGCCTCCATGAGATCCAACTGTAAGGCATTTTCTCAATTAGTGATCAAGGGGGAAAAGGCCCCTGTGGGTGGGTCCATCTCTGGGCTGGTAGTCTTGGGTTCTATAAGAGAGCAGGCTGAGCAAGCCAGGGGAGGCAAGCCAGTAAAGAACATCCCTCCATGGCCTCTGCATCGGCTCCTGCTTTCTGACCTGCTTGAGTTCCAGTCCTGACTTCCTTTGGTGATGAACAGCAGTATGGAAGTGTAAGCTGAATAAACCCTTTCCTCCCCAACTTGCTTCTTGGTCATGATGTTTGTGCAGGAATAGAAACCCTGACTAAGACACCCTCTTTGATGGGTTTCTTAGGTCAAGACAAGAGTTATGCTGAGAAAAACAAAAACAACAAAAAAGCCTTTTGTCTCTCCATTGAGGTACAGCTCCAGTTTTCTTTTAATTTGAAATGGGGTCTCACTGACTCACTAGGTGAGCCTTGAATTTGTAATCCTCCTGCTATAACTTTCTGAGTAACTGGAAATACAAACCCGCACCCTCAGGACCAACCCATAAGACCTAACAGTTACAGGTGAACAAGAACAGACAGCCACCCTAAGTAGGACTTGGGACCTCTGGTGGTTTGAATAGGTATGGCCCCATAGACTCATGTGTCGGAATGCTTGGTCCACAAAGTGGCACTATTAGGTGTGGCCTTGTTGGAGGAAGTGTCACTGTGGAGGTGGGCTTTGAGGTCGCATATGTTCAAGCTATGCTATGTGTGGCACACGGCAAGACCCAATTAAATATTTTACGTTATAAGAGTTGCCATGATCAGGGGCCGGAGAGATGGCTCAGAGGTTAAGAGCACTGGCTGCTCTTCCAGAGGACCTGGGTTCAATTCCCAGCACCCACATGTCAGCTCACCACTGTCTGTAACTCTGGCTCCAGGAATTCTGACACCTTCAGAAAGATACACATGTAGGAAATGTCAGTGCACAAATATAAATAAATAAAGATTAAAAAAATTATTGCCATGGTCATGGTATCTCTTCACTACAATAAAACCCTTTCTCCTTTAACAGCTTTGTTGAAAAGTCATTCACAGAGCTGGTGAGATGGCTCGTCCAGGAAAGGCACTTTCTGCCAAGGCTGAGGTTTCAGTTCAACCCAGGAAACTAGATGCTGGAAGAGAGAACTGACTCCTGGAAGCTGACCTCCACATGTGTACCATGACACTCACAAACGTACACAGAGTAATGACTTTTGGCATACTAAAGTGTTATACATCTACTGCCATAAAGCATCTGGCTGCTAAGCCTGAGAATTGTGAGGAGGAAAGCCAAGCCCACAATTGTCTGAGTAAAGCAAGCTGTACTTCCGGGTGCACCCAGGGCTGGTCAACCAGCTGTCTCTCCACAAGTCAGAAGTTTAGAGAGCAGCCCTGCTGGCCTCTTGTCCCTTTTATAGGAGAGATAACACGAGAGTTGCCCCTGTAAATGATACATTGTTAGAAAAAACAATGAAAGGAAAGGAATAGGAAGAACCATACCTGTGAAGGGGGCCACAGGCTTAGTGTTTGTCTTAAAACACATCAGATCTAAGAAACAGGAACTTACTCCTAACTCTTAATTAACTGCAGACAGAATCCTTAACCTGCAAGGTATGTATTTCCTGTCTTGGTCTCATGGCCGTTTCATCCTGGATATTTTTATATAACTCTGGTTGACCTGGAGCTTCCTATGTAGTTCAAGATGGCCTTGAACTTGAGATCTTCCTGACTCGGCTTCCTGAGTGCTGGGATTACACGTGTGTCTCAAAGAAGTGGACAGTGTTCCTGAGAATGACAGCAGGAGTTCCAGGACAACCAGGGCTACATTTTAAGAAAGGGGGGGGGGGGGAGGGAGGAAGGAAGGAGGGAGGAGGAGGGGCTCAGTGCTTAAGAGTACTGATTGGCTTCTCTTCCATAAAACCCAGGTTCAATTGCCAGTTCCTCCATGGTGACTCACAACTATCCGTAACTCCAATTTCAGGGGTCCAGATGCCTCTGCTGATCTCATGAGCACATCACATACTTGCAAGCAAAATACCCAGATGCACAAAATAAACACAAAAACAACTCTAAAGCCAGGATGCTCGATGCTGCGCCAGCCTAGCAATCCAGGACACACAATTTTCCAGGCCATGTCTCAAAAATAAAGGTAGAGAGCACTACAGAAAGACGCCTGATGTTGACCTCCAGTCTTCATATGAGCATGCACACACCACACGTGCACACATATACTACTACGCAGACCCATGCACACAGCACACGTACACACATACACTACAACAAACCCATGCACGAATCACATGTGCACAATACACTACTACACAGATCCTACCTCACTTGCCCCAAGTGAAAGAAAATTAACTTTTTAACTTTATTTATTTAAACACTTTGAAAGATTTGTTTTATGTGTATGGCTGCTTTACCTGTTTGTATGTCTGTGCACCATGCGTGTTCCTGGTGCCCAGAGAAGCCAGAGGAGAGCAATGGATCCCTTAGAACTGAAGTTACAGATGGTTTTGAGCTGTTATGTAGGTGCTGGGAATCAAACCTAGTACTCTGGAAAGGCAGCTAGTGCTCTTAGCCCATGAACTCTCTCTCTATCCCAGAAAAAAGAAGCTTAACTGGTTTCCTGAAAGGTATCTTGGAGATAGGAACAGACTCTCTGAGCATGGTCAGAAAGCCACAGCTCATCAATGAAATGGCCAGGGACTTCCTCTCCTGCTCCTTGCATAAATGAAAGACAAAGACAACTCAACTTGGCATTTGAGGGGCAGATAAACAGGAGCATCCGGGAGTTTCCTTCTGGGTGGCCCTGGGGGCACTGCGAGACTTCACAGGTGGTCAGTAGCAGGAGTCGGGTTGGTTGGTTTGTCTGTGGAGAGTGCAGGGATTAAGGGAAGAGCCCTGGACCCCAACTTCTACCTTCTTCGGCTATCCCCCTGAAAACATCACCTGCCTTGCAGGGGACGAACTCACAGGCAGGAATGGGCTGGCTTGGGTGGGGACATCCTGCAGGTTCCACCCTCATGTTGGTTGATCTTCAACATTGTACTGGCTTCTTCCCACTTGACATTCCTCAAGGTCCTGTGATCATGGCTGGGTCTAGTGAGGTTCAAACCTGGACTGCCCTACCCCCTACCCCCACACCCAGCTCAGCATCAGTCAGGATCAACAATTACCTAGAGATCATCTTTCTGGGGCTTAAGCATTGGTGGGAGCAGATGGGATATGAGCTGGGGATTTGGGGATGGGGGAAGATATCTACTCCCCCTCCCCCCACACCCTAGCCTTTTAAAAGGCCTTCTCAGGTCAGAGACCAGGAGAAAAGTATAGGAGAGATACACAATGGACCAGGAAGAAGAAAAGGGAGAGGGAGGCTCAGACCTTCTAGACAAGGTAAGAGGGCTCTGGCTGACTCCACCATCTGCTTCTTGAGGTTTCGGCACCTGCAATTGACAAGATTAATTCATTTATAGGGCATCTAATTAGCAAGCAAGTCTCTGGAGTCCCCTGACCCAGTTACTATAACACACAGGAGGTATAGGTAGGAGAGTATAAGAGCCCCTCCTCAGGGCAAATGAATGGATTCTTAGTACTGTCCCCCAAGAGATAGTAGGTACTAGGATTTAGGGGCACTTCTGAGCCCCATTTCCCTGGTAAGTGTCCCAACCCCCCAAATCAACCCAAGCCTGGTCTCAATCTAGGACAGTGGTAGAATGCTGTCCCTAGAGTCAGTACCATGTGAAATTGTGCTGCAGGCAGGGGCCCCAGGCCGGGAGGTGGGGGTTGGGGGAGTCAGGGGCAGGTCAGGGAAGGAGACTCAGGTTTCATTTAGAGAAATTCTGCAGACCCGTGAGGACTATGGTGAGAGCAGAGATGGGGAAGGCAGGCACTGTTTCGGATGGTTGCTGACTGGAAGACAGGGAAGGCACAGACCCAACTAAACCAATCACGTCTGTCCCCAAGGCAGGTTCACCGGACCAGGAAGGCTTCTTCAACCTGCTGACCCACGTGCAGGGCGATCGGATGGAGGAGCAGCGCTGTTCCTTGCAGGCCGGGCCAGGCCAGAACCCAGAAAGTCGTAAGCAGGGCGTGATTGGGCCGTGTGTGTGTGTGTGTGTGTGTGTGTGTGTGTGTGTGTGTGTGTGTCAGGAGTGCTGGGGTTCTGGGATCTTGTGGATCTTGGAACTCAGGGTGGGGAGCTCATTTGGGGTCTGTACTCATGCCTGCCTGTCTCTGCTCCAAGCAGAGGGTGGCCCTGCTCCAGAGATGGACAATCTCATGGATATGCTGGTCAACACCCAGGGCCACCGCATGGACGACCAGCGTGTAACAGTTAATTCCCTGCCTGGCTTCCAACCTATCGGCCCCAAGGTAGGTGATGTCCAGATTACCTGTGAGACTCCACATAGCTCTCTAAATCTATGCCCCATCTCTAGGCAGGAAAGGAGAGGACCCTATTTCTATACTTGTCTTGAACTTGGGAAAAGGGAAGTGTTATGGGCTTAAGGTCAGGTGGCAGGACTCACGCTAGTGCAGAACTATGGCTGGAAATTACAGTTCCTGCTCTAACATCTGTATATTTGGGAGAGGCCACAGGGAGAAAACAGGCAGTTTTCCTAGAAGGCATATGAATGCATACCCCTATAAGTCAGTCAAAGTAGGGGTTCTGTTAGGGGGTGTTTTGCTTTATTGTTTTTGAGACAGGGTTTCATGTAGCTCTGGCTGGCATGTTCTCCTACATGTGCATCCTGGGTTCTGGGATCACAGGTGTGAGTCACCATGAGTGATGTATGTGCGTAGGGATAGAATCCAGGGCTTTGATGCAGTCTCTATCAACTGAGCTCCAGCCCCAGCCCTATGTCTGTGTACATTAGCATACATGTTTAGAGGTCCGTGCACATGCAGGTGGAGGCCAGAAGTCAATCTCCTGCCCTGGGAGGTTTCACTGCCCTGGAACTCCAGGTAGATCAGGCTCTCTAGTTAGGAAGCCCTAGGGATCCTCCTGACTCTTAAGCACTGAGATTACAAGTGCATAAAACCACGCCTGGCTTAAACTCAGGTCTTCAAATGAGCATAGCAAGGATTTCAATGACTGAGCTATCTTCTCAACTCAACTGTTTGTTTGTTTGTTTGTTTTAGTATTTAGACCAGGGTGGCTTTGAACTCAAAATAATCCTCCTGCCTGTTTCTTGAGTATTGGGATTACAGGTATACACTAACAGGCCAGTGTCTGACCAAATACCACCACCCTAATTAGCAGACGAAAAGAAACATTGTTTGGAGGCACTTCTGACTTGCACTTTCCTTGGTCCCCTCCCTCTGTCTGACCTTTTTCATCCACAGGATGGAATGCAGAAACGACCTGGGACCCTCAGCCCTCAACCCCTGCTCACCCCTCAGGATCCTGCTGCACTCAGCTTCCGCAGGAACAGCAGCCCCCAGCCCCAGACACAAGCTCCTTGAGAGTTCTAGCCATCCTGGGCCTCCCACTGGCCCCTGAAAACAATAAAACACTTGGCACTAGCAACAAAGAGTTGAGTGTGTGTTATTTTCTGTGGTGGGGAAGGGAGCTGGGAGGTGGGTGAGACTGAAGGTCTCAGGAGCTCTGCTGGGCAGCTTGAAGAAGTCTTTCTTCCTTCTGCTTCCGGATCTTCTGCTTAAATTCTTCTAGCTCCTGGCGCTGGAATGGGGAAAGGGGTGTGATGGGAAGGAAGGAAGAGTGCAGGCCTCACAGCCTGGCCTTACTCATACTACCCTCCCTTTCAGAGTTCAGTATCCACACTGGGAGCCCCATGCCAATCACAATCACTGTACAAGTGAGTTCAGCTTCATCCCTCGGGAGAAAGGTAATATGTGAAACCATTTGTGCCCTCCCCTCTTTTTAAGATGGGGTCTTGCCGGGTGTGGTGGCCCATGCCTTTAATCCCAGCACTCGGGAGGCAGAGGCAGGCGAATTTCTGAGTTCGAGGCCAGCCTGGTCTACAGAGTGAGTTCCAGGACATCCAGGACTACACAGAGAAACCCTGTCTTGAAAAAAAGCAAAAACAAAAACAAAAAACAAAAAGATGGGGTCTCATATACTACAGGCTAGCCTTGAGCTCACTAGGCGGCAGAGACTAGCCAGAATTCTCAGTCCTCTTGCATCCATCTCCTAAGTGCTGGAATGCTGGAATTACAGCTCCCTCTCTCTATCCCCATGCAGCCCAGGCTAGCTTCAATCTGATACTCCTCCTACTTCTCCTTCCAAGTGACCATAGGTATACACCATCACAAACAAGAAACCTTTATGGAGACAAGGTCTCTAGCCCAAGCTAGTCTGGAATTCCTACTCAGTCTGCTGCTTCCACTTTCCTTAACTATGGCTGAGGGTGAAATCTTTATTCCAAGCCCAACTAGGTTAGAGTGACTCAGCTCCTTGGGGAAAACAGGTTACTGACCTGGCCCTCCTTCTCTCTTGGCCACAGCTCCCTCTGTGGAACAAAGTCACAGGTGAGAACACAAGGCAGGAGAATCCAGAGCCCCACATCCACAACAGGGTTGACTCATGAGAGGCAGACAATGGATCCTAATAGCAAGTTAGTGCTTCATACCCTCCATTCCCCAGGAATTATCCAGCAAACACTTTGATACCCACCTTACGCTGGACAACATAGTCCTCAAACCACTCAGCCTGATTGGAGATCCAGAACATAACCACGGGGAAAGTGAGGTAGAGTGACATCTGTAAAAGCAGAGGTGGGTGGAGCACAGGGAGATTGCAGGGAAGCCCAAAGGACAGGTCCGGAGCTCAGCCTCAGGGGCTCCCCAGGAACCCCAGAAATCCTACCAGGAGAACAGAAACCTGGCACTAAGGTTTCATGATCAAGCAGGTTTTATTCGTAGTAGTTCTGTCCACGACTCCCTTCCACCACCACCACCACCCACCCACCCACCCCCCACCCCACACACACAGAGGCACACGTGCACGTAGGGTGTAGAAGAGAGGGAAAGGAAGAGAGAGACTAACAGTCCAAAGGTTCCTACTACAAACACATATCCTTGAGATGTTATTAACTCCCAATCTGATACCCACCCGTAGCATCTCATATAGAGGGCCCTCATTTTTTTCAAATATATTCTCCTACTTCTAGAAATCCTCCTATCTGAGACCCATCATGAGCTCTGGGCTCTCCTTCTGGAAATCCCACTCTGGATCTGAAGCCTCCCTTCCTTGAACTACCCTCTTCAGCTCTCCCGTCTCTGAGACGCTTGCCTCCATTCTAAGCCCCCACATCTAGTGCTCCTTCTGCTGGGGTGCCAGTACAAGTCTCAGACACTTTCTCTGTGGAACGCCTCCCTGCCTTGCGCTTCTCTCACTTCCAAGATCTATTTTCATTTTCTGAAAGACCCCGGGTCCAGATGTCCAACCCCTAGAGCTCACTGACCCGAAACACCTCCAGCTTCACCCCCATCTCGCTCTTCGGTTTTACGAAGCCACTTCCGCCCAAAGTCGACTCTCCAGTAATGCAAAATCTCATTGGTGCTTCACAAGGGCCAATACAGAAACGGAGTGGTCAGGAACTCGGGTCTGTGACGTCATCTTCCGGCGCCCCTTTGCTTCCGGTCACAGCCTTAGCCACTCAAAATTTAACAGAGCAAGCGGTGCTGTCAAAGCGCGGTACAGCCAATAGAAAACGGGTCTGTCTCGAAGAGGGCGGGCCTTCTGTGAGTGACGCCACTAGAGCGCGACTCTCGTCTGTACCGGAGAGCCAGGAAGATGGTGGTGATGGCGCGAGTTCCGCGTCCCGAGCGGCCGGACCTTGTTTTTGTAAGTCTGCAGCGAGGTGGAGGGTGATTCGCGAGGAAAGATCCGAAGCTGAATACCTTACAGGATCGGAGTCTGACTCTCGGGGGGCGGGAACTAGACCCCAGTCCATGGGGCGACATGTCAAAACACTGATCAGACCGGGAATAAAGAACCGTACCCCTCATGGCTCGAGTGAGGAGCTGCTGTTGAGGTTAAGAGGCCAGAAGGGGAATGAGATAGTGAATCGACGTGGATTTTGATAGGCATAGTGACCGGCTAGAGTTCTGGATTCTGGATAACGGCTTGATGTCTGGGGCTACAAGAACCTTGAAGTATGAAGAGAAGACTAGTGGTGTGGGTAGCCACTGGGATTTCCCCCCAAAACGTGAAAATACGGTGGCTGAAATAGAGGTCTTACGTTTAAGCCAAGTTCGTAGAGTTAAGAGTTAAGGCTGTAACCTCCTCTGTGTGTTTTTGAGTTACCGGGGTTTAACCAAGGGTCTTGTGTATGCTAGGCAAGCACTTTACAATTGATCAGTCTCTCTCTCTCACACACACACACACACACACGTACCCCACCTCCTGATATAAACCCTTTAGCTTGCACTTCTGGGGCAGAGTACAGACTAGTGCAGTCCTGAGGGGCCAAAAGTTTGATGAAGTAGGTGGCTTAAGTAAAGACTTAGTTACCTAGTCACTTTGTTCAGAGGTGGTGGCTCAGTTGATAAAATGCTTGCTTTACAAGTGTAGGATCTTAGTTCAGAACCCTAATACCTACATGCAATGCCAGTGAGAGACCCTGCCTCAAAAATAAAGCACAGAGCAATTGAGGAGGGGTCTGGCCTCTTAACTCATCTGCTACCATCTGTGCATACAGGAAATGGGGTTTCTCTATGCAGCCCTGGCTGTCCTGGAATTTCCTGTAGACCAGACTGCCCTCCAACTCATGGAGATCACCGGTATCTGCCTCCTGAGAGGAGGCTGGGGAAAAAAAAAAGTTTAAAACTTTGGGTTGGATGTGGTGGTGAATCCCCTTGATCCCAGAACTTGGGAGACAGAGGCAGGTGGATCTCTGAGTTTGCGGCCAGTGTGGTCTATATAGTGAATTTCAGGACAGCTAGAGCAAATAGTGAGACCCCTGTCTCAAGAGCAACAAAACAAAACTTTAAAATGTTATTATACAGGCCAGGTATGAAGATAGGTGTGGTGGTGACGGTGTAAGCGTGAAGGATCAAAAGCCTGATGTCCGGGAGGAAGTGTATGGTGCCTAGATACAACCAGCTGTCCATGACAGGCCAGGCCTCTGGCCCTAGTGTTGTGAGAGGCTAGGGATTATGGGGAGGGCATAAGAGAAAATAATGCATGGTGAAGATGTCAAAAACTCAACGTATATATGTATGAAATTGTCAAAGACTTCTTAGAGTGTGAGGATTGGGGCCAGGGAGTGGGATTTACTGAACAAAGCTGATATCTGGGCAGAGTCTCCTTAACAACTAAGAGGTCTGTGTGGGCGTTGAGTGCTGAGAGCCAGAGGTCTGAACTAACACGCTATCTAGCACAGTAGTTTGAAACCTTCCTAATGTGTGATCCTTCAATATAGTTCCTCATGTTGTGGTAACTGCCAACGATAAAATCGTTTTCATTGCTACTTCCTAATTGTAATTTTGCTACTGTAATGAATCATAATGTAAATATCTGTGTTTTCTGGTGTTTTTAGGCAGCCCATGTGAAAGGGATTTTTTGGTCCTCAAAGGCATAGTGACCATAGATTGAGAACCACTGCTTTAGCTAATAGCTGGTGACAGCTTCAACAGAGGAAGGAATCATGTCTGGGACCTTGTTGTGTTGTGTCTGTTTGCTTGTTAAAGATGTATTTTTAAAATTTTGTTTATGTGGGTGTCTTTGTGTGGGTATGTGCATGTGAGTCAGGTGTCCACACAGGCCAGAGTCTAGAGTTATAGGTAGTTATGAGCTGCCTGGAATGAGTGCAGTCCTTTGCAAGAGCAGTACATACTCTTCACTGTTGAGCCATGTCTCCAGCCCTGTTTGTTTTTAACTATAGCGTGTATTGTAAGTGCATGGGCTGTATGTGTATGAATGTACATTGACCAGAAGTAGACATGAGCTGACTTTCCGTTGTTCTCCATCTGACTTTTGAGACAAAGTCTTCTCACTGAACTTGAAGCTCACTGGCTGGCTAAATGGCTAGCCAGTGAGCCCTGGGGATCTAGGGACCTGTTTGTGTTTGCCCAGCACTGGGGTGTATAGATACATAACGCCATGCCTGGCATTGCCCAGCATTGGGGTTTTTAGACACATATTGCCATGCCTGGCATTTACATGAGTGTTGGAGATCTGAACTCAGGCAATCATGCTTGTGCGTACCAACTGAGCCATCTTTCTACTTCTTTTTGTTTGTTTGTTTGTTTGTTTTTAATTTTAACATGTGTAAGAGGCAAGTCATGTGCCTGCCACTGTGTGCATGTGGAAGGTAGAGGACAACGTAAGGAGTTGATTCCTTCCTACCATGGGGCTCAGTCTCAGTGGCAGGTGCCTCTACCCACTGGGCATCTCACCAACCTCCCATTTGTTTTATTCTTTGCCTCTGAGATGGTGGGAGTATCAACTTGCACCACTGCCTTTTGAAAGGGCATGGAGTTTTTATAGGAGCCTAGAGTTTGGGGCTAAGCCTCAGGATGGGTTGTGACTCTACTGAGACTAAACACAGGCTTCTCGTCTCCCTTTCCCTGGCCCTGGCAGGAGGAAGAGGACCTTCCCTATGAGGAAGAAATCATGAGGAACCAGTTCTCCGTCAAATGCTGGCTCCGCTACATCGAGTTCAAGCAGGGGGCCCCCAAGCCCCGACTCAACCAGTTGTATGAGCGGGCACTCAAACTGCTTCCCTGCAGGTGCAAATGGCCCTCCCTGTGCTACCCTGCTTATCAGCTCCCACCCCTCTACATCCAGTCACAACACAAGTGACAGTGTGAATGCTGTGTATTCCTTTACTGAAGCACAGCCCCTGATAGGTCACACCTTCCTTCATGTCCAAGCCTTTCCCTTCCCTGTGAGATCTCTTGCCCCTCCTCAGTCCCTTTTCACCACAGTTACCTCTAGAACAAAGAAAGGGTTCTGGGGTTCCATAAACCCATCTTATCTGCCTTTCCTGCTCTTTAGCTACAAACTCTGGTACCGCTATCTGAAGGCACGCCGGGCACAGGTGAAACATCGCTGTGTGACTGACCCTGCCTATGAAGATGTCAACAACTGCCATGAGAGGGCCTTTGTGTTCATGCACAAGGTGGGGATCTGGAGAGGGGTGTGCAGGCAGGCGCACTCCTGGCAACTATTTCCCCAGTGAGATGTAAAGGGGTATCTACCTCTTCCTCATAGTCCTCCAACAAAACAGGGTACAGGTCCACCAAAGTGTTCTATCAGCTTGAGGAAATAATGACTCTTTTGGGCTTACTTACAGAGCCTGGGTGGCGGGTGATGACACCTATTGCTTCCCTGCTGCCCCTGTGCCCTAGATATGAAGTGTAAGGAAGCCATGGAGCCTGTGCCTCAGACCCCTCACTCCATTATTTTCAGATGCCACGCCTGTGGTTAGACTACTGCCAGTTTCTCATGGACCAGGGAAGGGTAACACATACCCGCCGCACCTTTGACCGTGCCCTCAGGGCACTGCCCATCACACAACACTCTCGAATCTGGCCCCTGTATCTGCGTTTCCTGCGCTCCTACCCACTGCCTGAGACTGCTGTGCGAGGCTACCGTCGCTTCCTCAAGGTGAGCACCATTGAAGTGACCAGTTCCTGGGTAGGCTTCCAAACCTGGCTCACTGGGATAAGGAACTTCATGCAATAAATAGGCTGCAGGAAGAGGCTCCGATGAATAGGTACAGTTTATTCATGGTTTCTTTCTTTGTGAGTGTGTGTTGCGTATGTGTGTGTGTGTGTGTGTGTGTGTGTGTGTATACACCCATGTATGTGGAGGCCCAACTTTGACACTGATGTCTTCCTCAGTCAATCTTTACTTTATTGAGGCAAGATCTTTTAGTGAACCCAGACTAGATTTAGCCAGTTCTAACTAGCCCCACAGATCCACTTTCCAGTGCTGTCATAGTTACCCAATGTTTATGTGGGCTCTATAGATCCAAACTCTGGTCCCCACACTTGCAAGGCAAATGCTTTATACCCTGAGCTAACTCCCTTTATACCCTGAGTTAAGCTAAGCACTGTAACTTATTATCTTTAGTTTTCAAGTGTTTAGCTTTTAGCTTACGCCCACTTCCCAGTGGGCATAGAGATGAGAGCCAGGGGCACCATACATGGGGCCCTCACCACCACTTGCCCAGGACTTTCAGTCTAACAGGATAAACACATGCATGACCCAGCTATGTGAAGTAGAATAAAACCAGAGCCACAGTAAGAGGCGGGAGTAAGATATGTGGATGGTGGGCTGCATTGCAAGCAGAGCGTTGTAGATCATGCTTGTGATATTGGTATTGTAATTTCTTAGCATGGTACTGCTTGCATGACAGTTTGTGACAGAAGCAGATCCTTCCTTGACCATCAGTGTTTAAGTTGATCTGCCTAGAATTAGCATTGGGCAGTATTGGGGTTGCAGCAGGGAGGTGTCAAGACTAAGGGAAGTGCCAAGGGTGGACACTCAGGACCAAGACTGAAGGTCCAGACTAGATTACTGTCTTAGTTTCTCTTCCTCTTGCTGTAAGAAACACCCTGAAACAATCGGCTTCTTTGGCTCACAGTTTAGGGGTGCATAGAAAGGGTTCATAGAAGAGGAGGCAATGGGAGTTTGAAACAGCTATGACTCCATGATCAGAAAACAGCTATACACACATGCTTCTTGTACAGCACCATATAGGATCCCTGCCCAGGAAATGATCCCATTCATAATCAACACGAGTCTTCTCATCCAGATAGTTTCTCACACACATACCCTAAGGCTCGTCTCAGAAGTGATTCTAGAGTCTGTCAAGTTGACAGTTAACACTAACCACCATAAGTACTGTAGCTGTGTTAGGCCTGTGGTATCAAGACTGACCCAAAGGAGCCAAGACCAAACCAGTAAGGCCCAAGGCTGGAGTATTAACTTCAGGCTGGACCACTATAGCACTGAGGCCAGGTTAGTGGGGCTGACTGTTTGCTAAAACTGGTGGTGGTGGGAGTGACAATAGCCACTTAGTCAGAAGAGAGATATCATCTCCTGCATCCCCAGTCACCTTCAGTGGGGTGGGTATTCATTCTCCAGCTGAGTCCTGAGAGCGCTGAGGAATACATCGAGTATCTCAAATCCAGTGACCGGCTAGACGAGGCTGCACAGCGCCTGGCCACCGTGGTGAATGATGAGCGCTTTGTATCCAAGGCTGGTAAATCCAACTACCAGGTGGGTTCCCTGGAATGTGGAGACTGGGTGAGAGGTGTCTTCCCTCATGGATCAAGACTGAGATGTTCCCCCAACACCCTGTGTCCTGCAGCTGTGGCACGAGCTGTGTGACCTTATCTCCCAGAATCCAGACAAGGTACAGTCTCTCAATGTGGATGCCATAATCCGTGGTGGGCTCACCCGTTTCACTGACCAGCTGGGCAAGCTGTGGTGCTCTCTGGCAGACTACTATATCCGCAGTGGCCACTTCGAAAAGGTATGTGGGTGTCTAGACCTCTGCTGTTAGGTGGGTCTCTGGAGGACACACAGTGCATAGGCAGGACACAACTACAGATATGCTGTGTGTGACATATCACATACATGCACACATTTGCCATCCCAGTGGTGGTGATGGGAACAGTAGTCCTGTAGACAGGTGAACCTTTGGGACAGCCTGACTCAGTGTCTGGTCCTCTCACATCCTAGCTGTGTAGCCTGGGAACTTGTAAGCTCGTGTGGAGGCGTGCAGCCACTTGTGTACCCTTAACCAAAAACCTAGCTTCTCTACTCAGGAGAGATTGTCCTGTCCGACTCAGTGGTGTAGTGTGCAGCTTCAGAAGAGATGTACATGGGGCAGTGAGGAGGGGAAGGGAACACCTGCCTGTCCAGTCTGATCAGCTGAGTCAGCTCTAGCACTATTGGGGTGACAGATGTCTCAACCAGACTGCCCTCACAGATGTCCCCAATATTCCTATTTGCAAAATGGGGGTGTGGCCATGCTTTACCTGTAAGGAACTGGTGCATCAACATAGGCAGAGTACTCACCTAGTGCCCTCAGATAGTTTCGACTGTCTGTCCTTCCATCTTGCTTTCTAGAAACATGCTGGGATCAGGGTTTAGATGGGACTCTGAGAACCTCCGTAGGACTAAACTGGGGGTACTGTGGCCTAAGGAAACTGGGTAGGAGGCCAGAGTGAGTGGTTTAGGGGGTTGCGATTTGCACTGTTGGGCTGGGCAAGGTAGGAGGCTGCAGCAAGAGAATTGCAAAGCTCATAAGCCCCTTTCCCGAGTGCCTACATGAAAACATGGGATAGAGAGACAGGGCTGTGCTTTCTAGGGATGGAAAGAGTCTAGAGAACACAAGGTTGTGAAGAGGTCAGGCAGCCATTGGAGGAGAGTGAGAGCTTCCAGAGACAGGCTGTGTTATGTGACTTTTCCTGACGAGACATGAACAAATGTCTCTTCACCACAGATAGGTGATTTATTTCATTTTCCAAATATGTGTACATAGCAAACCAGTGAACTTACTGGGCTTCCTTACATGAACATGGGTGAGGGTGACTCAAAAGTACTGCATCAATGAAGACTCAGCACAGTTGGGAGACCATTCACAAAAGCTGCGTCCTTGGACCTTCCTTCCTGACTTGGAGACAGGCTGGGCCTTGGGGGTTGCTTGGAGAGTCTCCCCTAGCAGTTGTTACTGTTTACATAACTTGGGGTGGGGGGAGAGCTTGTGACTCTTACAAGTTTCATTTACTTTCTGAGCCTTCAGAGACTCCCTCTCCCTCCAGAATGGATTGTTGGGATTAGGAAGAAAAAGCTTCACAGCAGGCTGAGCTCAGGGTTCTGTGGGAGCTGAAGTCTGGCTGCTCACCTCTTCTCACTTCAATCTTGGTTCCATGCGACACAAGAGACTACCCAGCTTACAAAGGTGGCCCTGCAGCTTCAGACTGATAGGCAGTGCAGGGCAGGAACAGGCCAGCAGAATTCTATCCTACGCTCAGCATTGGTCAGCCCATGGATGCTGGCAATGGGTCCTTGTGGGTGGGCTCTCATGCCTCTCCTCTGGACTTTTCCTTACACTGGACCTGAATCCCACAGGCTCGGGATGTGTATGAGGAGGCCATTCGCACGGTGATGACCGTGCGGGACTTCACCCAGGTGTTCGACAGCTACGCCCAGTTTGAGGAGAGCATGATTGCAGCGAAGATGGAGACTGCCTCTGAACTGGGGCGTGAGGAGGAGGGTACGACATAGGTGTATAGACTCAGGAGGAGAGGGTTGAGTTCCTAGCCACTGGTGTGGAACAGGCGGTCAAGGAGAGGGGCTGTATGGACACTGGGCCAAGAAATCCTGGAGTAAGCCGGGCGTGGTGGCGCACGCCTTTAATCCCAGCACTCGGGAGGCAGAGGCAGGCGGATTTCTGAGTTCAAGGCCAGCCTGGTCTACAAAGTGAGTTCCAGGACAGCCAGAGCTACACAGAGAAACCCTGTCTCGAAAAACCACAAAAAAAAAAAAAAAGAAAGAAATCCTGGAGTAGTCTCAATTGAGTACAGGCATGGCAGGAGGGCTGGTGCTAGGTTCATGGAGGTCAACGTGGCTCTTTAGGTCTACAACACTGGGCTTGGAGGAAGGGAAGCTAGGAACAGAAGTAGACAGGGCCTGTGCCATCCATCACCTCCAGTCTCCCTGGCTTCATGAACATATCTGGCTCCTAGACGATGTGGACCTAGAGCTGCGCCTGGCCCGCTTCGAACAGCTCATCAGCCGACGGCCCCTGCTTCTCAATAGCGTCCTTCTGCGCCAGAACCCACACCACGTCCACGAGTGGCACAAGCGTGTAGCCCTCCATCAGGGCCGCCCTCGGGAGGTGTGTTATGGTTCCAGCCTGTCCCCTTCTGCCCCATAGAGCTGCCATGGCCCAACCCTGCCCTCACTTGTGTGACCTTCCTGCTCTAGATTATCAACACATACACAGAGGCTGTGCAAACAGTAGACCCCTTCAAAGCCACAGGCAAGCCCCACACACTGTGGGTTGCATTCGCCAAGTTTTACGAAGACAATGGACAGCTGGATGATGTGAGTGTGCGGTGTATGACATTTCACCACGGGACTTGGGGTGGCCAAGTGGCAAGACCTCAGCTAGTCTCTGCCCATTACCACAGGCTCGTGTCATCCTAGAGAAGGCCACCAAGGTGAACTTCAAGCAGGTGGATGACCTGGCAAGTGTGTGGTGCCAGTGTGGGGAGCTGGAGCTCAGGCACGAGAATTACGACGAGGCCTTAAAGCTGCTTCGGGTAAGGATGTGAAGACCAGCCAGGGATGTATAGTGGGCTGGGACAGCCCCTCAGTGCCTCTGCCTCTGTCTTTCCACAGAAAGCCACGGCTTTGCCTGCCCGCCGAGCTGAATACTTTGATGGTTCAGAACCTGTGCAGAACCGTGTATATAAGTCACTGAAGGTGTGGTCCATGCTTGCCGACTTGGAGGAAAGCCTGGGCACTTTCCAGGTCAGCTACCATAGACAGGGGTGAAGTGGAGCTGGTTCTCGGCCCCAGAGCAGAGTGTGCCCTGACCCGTTTGTTCCCACAGTCAACCAAGGCCGTGTATGACCGAATCCTGGACCTGCGCATAGCCACACCACAGATCGTTATTAACTATGCCATGTTCCTGGAGGAGCACAAGTACTTTGAGGAGAGCTTCAAGGTGAGGCAAGCCCTGAGGTGCAGGTCAAGGGCATGGCAAGGCACTTCCTCATTCATGGTCTGCAGGTGTCCGCGTGTCTCCGCTGTCCTCACTGTCCTCTCACTGTCACTGCCTGTGTACATGTGTGTTTGGGAACATGGAACCAAACCTCTGACGGAAGCAAGTTAAGGGAGAAAACTTCATTTTGGCTCACAGGATACAATCACTGTGGTGGGCATGGCAAGGCATGGCAGCAGAAACAACCTGTGACTGACTGAGCTGCACCTGCAGAGGGATGCACAGGAGGATGAATGTTGGGAACTGGCTCGTTTTCTCCTTTTGTAGTCTAGGATCCCAGCCCATGAGATGCCCACCCCCGTTTAAGATGGATCTTTCTGCTTCAGTTCATAGGATCAAGATAATCCTTCGCAGGCATAGCTAAAGTTTGTCCCTTAGGTTATTCTACATCCTGTTAGGTTGACAATAGTAACTGTCACGGGGGTAATTTCTTTTCCTTTTGGCAGTGGTATATATGGAACCCAGAACTTTGGGCATTCAAAGCAGGGGCTCCTACCACTGAGCAACATCTCAGCCTTTGATCTCTTGTAAAGCCACTAGTTGTGGCTGGTAAGGTCCATGCTAACGAGGTCATTTTAAGTCCTTTTCCTCATTTCCAAAATAAGTGCTTGCATAAGGCCCTGGGCATCAGGGTCTCAGCATGTGAACACTGTGGGTTCTTCTCCCATAGCCAGCTATTGCAAGGCCTTGGGGAAAATAGGACAAAGGTGGGAGCTGTGTGTGTAGCTCCCCTTGGTTTCTGTTCAGGTGATAGTGTGTGGGTCAGCACAGTGTGGCCATAGGCAGGTACACAGATAGGGAGACTGCATCTGTTCTTGTGTCCCTAATCTCTGCCTAGGACATGGGCGCCTGTATCTGTAGAGCTTAGGCGCTACCTTGTCCATGAGGTATCAGACTGTGTTTAGAAAGTCCCTCTTGCACTCCTGCCTTAGATCCTGTAGTTGGTGGGGGGAAACAGGGTGACATGCTTAACTGTGCCAAGATGGAGGGGTGGGCAAGGGCATCCGGGTGCTAATACCTGGCTTCCTTGTAAACAGGCTTATGAGCGTGGCATCTCACTGTTCAAGTGGCCCAATGTTTCAGACATCTGGAGCACCTACCTGACCAAATTCATCTCGCGCTATGGGGGCCGAAAGCTGGAGCGTGCACGGGATCTCTTTGAGCAGGCACTCGATGGCTGCCCACCAAAATATGCCAAGAGTGAGGAGTCTGTGGGCTGTCATGGGACGTGGGGATGAGTAGCATGGGCTGAGTGGCACACTGCTAACTGGACCCTTGTGTATACAGCTTTATACCTGCTCTACGCACAGCTGGAGGAGGAATGGGGCCTTGCCCGCCATGCCATGGCTGTGTATGACCGTGCGACCAGGGCAGTGGAGCCAGCACAGCAGTACGACATGTTTAACATCTACATCAAGCGGGCTGCTGAGATCTATGGCGTCACCCACACTCGTGGCATCTACCAGAAGGCCATTGAGGTACCCACCACCAGTGACCTGGTATATAGGGTTGGGGTCCATGCAGACAGAGGATCCCAGAAAGCCTGCCTGTGGAGAGGATGGCAGAAGGCTTTTCCTGAAGGAAGGCACTGGGACCCCTTTCCCTCACCCCTGCTCTCCCTGACCCCATGGTGCCAGGTGCTGTCTGATGAGCATGCCCGTGAGATGTGCCTACGGTTTGCAGACATGGAGTGCAAGCTCGGTGAAATTGACCGCGCCCGGGCCATCTACAGCTTCTGCTCCCAGATTTGTGATCCCCGGGTAGGGTTGTGCCTAGTGTTGGAGAGGTGAGGGTGGGCAGTAGGGATGCTGTACCAAGCACCTGGCTCACCCACATGCCTGTACCCCACCACAGACAACTGGGGCATTCTGGCAAACATGGAAGGACTTTGAGGTCCGGCACGGCAATGAGGATACCATCAGGGAGATGCTGAGGATACGGCGGAGTGTGCAGGCCACATACAATACTCAGGTCAACTTCATGGCTTCACAGATGCTCAAGGTGTCGGGCAGTGCCACAGGCACCGGTGAGCTTCTGTAACCCCCCTTTCCTTTTCATGGCTAGGTCACATGGAGCAATGTCTGCCCTGTCCCCGAGCACTCACGGTCCAGCCTAGGCTTCCTAGGCCTGGCAGCATTTGGAGCCAGTCCTGAGAAGTTCATCTGGGGCTGATCTGATGTGCCTTGGAGAGGGCTTGAGGTCTAACCTTAACCTTTCCCTCATTGGCCCTGCACCTCTAGTGTCTGACCTGGCTCCTGGGCAGAGCGGCATGGATGACATGAAGTTGCTGGAACAGAGAGCGGAACAGCTGGCAGCTGAGGCAGAGCGGGACCAGCCACCCAGGGCCCAGAGCAAGATCTTCTTTGTGAGGTGAGGGCAGATGGGGGGATGGGCCAGTCCTTCTTAGGAAAGGGGTATTCCAGGGAAGCTGCTGGGGGTTGGAGGGGGTCCACTGAAGCAGCTGGCAGCTACCACCTCCCCTCTCAAAACCCTAGGAGTGATGCATCCAGGGAGGAATTGGCAGAGCTGGCTCAGCAGGCCAACCCTGAGGAGATCCAGCTGGGCGAGGATGAGGACGAGGACGAGATGGACCTGGAGCCCAATGGTCAGTGGCCAGCCCAGGGGCCAGGGTTAAGAGCAGAGGTGGGCCACCCCCATCCACCCCCACCTTGACCCCACTTCTTTTCCCCCACAGAAGTCCGACTGGAACAGCAGAGTGTACCAGCTGCTGTGTTCGGGAGCCTAAAGGAAGACTGACCCCCTCCACACTTTTTCCTCCATGGTCCCTCCCCCATAACTACCCTTCTAATACAGCCCCTCTTTGTACATCACCGTCTTGACCTCCTTCCTGCCGCCCAGGTGCCTCAGGGCATGCTAGCTTAGAGCTGCCTGGCTCTCAGCACTGATTGGCTGGGACAGGAGGTGGAGTAGTCAGGGGATATGGCATGTGGACAACCTGCTCTCACCCTGCAGAGCCAGTTCTGGACGCTGCAGGACCAGTTCCCTGCCCCATCCCAGGCCTCTTGTCAGGCTTGCCCAGTAAGAAACCTCCTTGAGCCCCAAACCGAGGGACACCTGGCCCTACTTACGTGGGTGTCACAGATCCGGGAGTTCACAAACCCTTGTGTCTCCGTGTAGTAATAGACTCCATGGACCTACTAGCAAGGTGCTTGTATCCCTGGCTAAAGGCCAAACACTAGGCCTGGTGCACAGGCCACATCCAGGGAGGAGCTCTTCTAGCTTAAGCTCTGGGAAGCCATTAGTGGCCTCTAGATCATTAAGGGGCTTTTGGCATCAGGAGACATAATCAGATTTGTGTTTGAGCCGGTCACGCAGGCTGCCGTGTGAGCAGGGCACAGTTGGAGACAGGCTGTTGGCTTGGACCATGGGATAGTTGGAGGGGTGAGTTCTATACAATTTGGCAGTATCTGGGAAGCAAGGCTGTAGTGAGCCTAACATCTGAACTCTGCACCTACAGTGGCAACTAGATCCTCTGATAAGGGACCCTGAGGAAGGATACAGAATCCCCAGCTCAGAGATTGTAACTGGGCCCAGAAATGAAGGCAGGTTGGCAACAGGAAACAGGGATCAGGTTAGAAGTTGGCTGCACACCAAATGCAACCACACGAGAAGGAAAATGTGGGGGTGGGGGAGGCCCAGGAGAGGAGAGCTGGTCTGGAATCTCTTGCCAGGTCAGATCAGAGGTGGCTGAGAACATCTAGAGGAGGGAGTGTCAACAGGAAGGTCACCACAGACCTTGGCAGGAGCTGCCACAGGGCCAGCAAAAGGGCAAAGAAGACAAGGTGGAGCTTGTGAAAACACGAGACGTAAACTCGGTCAGGCTTAGGGAGGAGACACCATGTCTCAGCTTCTCTTTTCAGTTATTTTATTCAAGAAAGTGGAGGACAGACAAGGGGACTGAGCTGAGCCCTGAGTCACTGAAGCTCCCAGCTCAGCCCCCCACAGCATGACCAGACAGGACCCAGGAGTGCACTGCCCAAGGTGGGCACTATTTGGGGGTGCCACCGCCCTTCTTGGGCGTGGTGGGCTTCTTGCTTTGCCAAAGGTGTCCCTGGATAGTGAAGGCGTCCACACTCATAGACATTGTCTTGGCAGGGATCTGGGTGAACCGTTTGCGGTCCGAGTTGTACTTATAGATGCCTTCTACCATGGCAGGAGTGACGGTACGAGGCCCATAGCCTGCCAGCCTCGATAGCTCCTCTGTCTCCCCAGACAGAGTGTAGAGGGCCCGGAACTGGCAGCTTGAGTCCCGAAAGAGAATCAGGAAGTGGTTGGCCTTGCTTTTCTCGATTTCCTGAGGGATGGTGGCAAGAAGCTGGTCAGGCTGGACTACTGCCCTACCCACCAGTCTTACCCACCCTGACAGGTATGGGGCTCACCTCTAGAATTCTGTTCTTCTGGGGCTCATTCACCTTGCCTGCCAGGCAGCAGTGTGACAAGGCATTGTGGATGATAAACTTGTTAGACTTGGCGCTGGGTTCCTTGTATAGCCGGGGACCTGGAGGGCAGTCAGTCAGCAGAGACAGGGCATGGGTTGGGGAAAGGCAGGTAGAGAACACGTAGCTCCTCACATTACCCGGCCTCACTTACCTGTGTACTCAGGCACTGATGCTGGGGAGGATGCATTGCTTCCATTCTCCCAGTCACGCTCTCGACTGCCAGGCAGGCGGCTTGGAGACATGAGGCCTGATGGAGAAGGGGCCCTGCAGGGGAGGGGAGGGGAGGGGTGAAGCTGGGGTCAGTAGTGTGTGAAGCCTCCCAGAGTACAACAGGATTAGGGATGAGGCAAACCCAGTGCACTGCAGGAGAGAGGAGTATATTGCATACTCCCACAAGTCCATCCACAGCTGCTCCATATGCTCAACCTCGTACATCGCATGTGGGCACATTCTCCAGACTTGAGTCAGTTTCCCCCAAATCCCATCTGTGTTCTTGTACTTCCTTCCATCTACACATCCCAGCAATCCTGCCATATCTTGCTCTAGGTTCCAGATAGACTCACCGAGAGGTGGGCCTCTTCACACCAAGGTTATTGGGAGCCTCATTGGCCACTGTAGACAGGGACAGCGTGGACTGGGAATAGACCTTGCTGAGCCGTGAACCTAGGATAGACAGTACCAGTCAGTTACCCCTAAGGCCTTTACCTCCATTAATGCCCATGGGCATTCCCGAGATCCTTTCAGCCTTTTGTGTTTGCCTGCTAAGATTTATTTGTTTTATTTATATGAGTATATGGTCTTAAGACAGCAAAGGGGGGCACTGGACTCCATTACAGATGGTTGTGAGTCGGTCACATGGAGTTGCTAAGAACTGAACTCAGGATCTCTGGAAGAGCAACAGGTGCTCTTAACCACTGAGTCATTTCTCCAGCCTGGCTTTTACTTTTTAAAGATGGGTCTTCTATAGCCCAGGCTGGCCTCAAACTTCCTATTTGTTGAGGATGACCAAGTCTCCAGTCTCTACTTTCTCAGTGCTGGGGTTATAGGCCTATAACTGCCATTCCTGATTAAAACGGGATAGAACCTGAAATTTCGTGTATGCTAGGGTAGGCAAGTACTCTACCAACAGCCACCACCACCACTCTGAACTTATTCGTGTGTGTGTGTGTGTTTATGTGTCCTTAGTTTCAGTGTTTGGCGCAGGACCTCAAGGTGTAGCCTAAATGGGCCGAGAAGCTGCTCAACAGCCAGATTAGGACCAAACTCAAAATCCTCCTGCTTCAGACTCCTGAGTATCACAATGACAGGCATGTGCCAACATGTCTGCCTTAATATGGCAATTTTTCTTATACAGCTCTGGGATTTAACCCAGGGCCTCATCCATTCCAGACAAACCCAGCCCTGAGCTTGGCATTCTTGTCCACATACCTACAGGGAAGGGAGCACTGTTTAGTAGCATCCTCAAACATCCAAGAGAGTTCCTCACTATCCCGCCAAGGAAGGAAGTTACCCTCACCACACTGGAACTCATGCCCACTCCAAATTCCTGCCCCATCACTGCATCCCACCAGACGCTCCCTTTCTCCACAATCATAGGGCCCCTCCTAACAGGGTCCTCACCCAGCAGGCCGCGGGCTGGGCTTCGTGCCAAGGCCGAGTCATCACAGCAACCAGAGCGTGGCCGGGTGGCCCTGCGCCCGCCCCGCCCTGGTCCCCCGGTCCCTGAGGCCCGGGGCCGTAGCACCTTATCAAGGTCATCCATCAGTTTCAGTTGTGCCCGGCGTTCATACTCAAGTCTTGTGAAGTCCCCCCGCCGGGGGCCCACCTCCTCCTCAGCTGGGGCCATGGCTCTGGTAGCAGGAGCCAAGGTGGCCACTGGAGCAGCAGAGGCTACAACAGGGGTTGTAAAGGCCAAGCCTGGAGCCTCCTGAGCCAGCCTGCAGATTAGACAGAAGGTAGCAAGCAGAATAGAATATGGGAACACTGGGGCAGCAATACCAAAGGCCAGGCCCCTTATTCCAGTTCTAGCCTCACCTGGCGGCCTCCTCCCGTTTCTGCTCCTTCTCTGCCTCCTGCCACTGTTTGCGCCGCCGGGCTTCCTCTACCCGCCTCTGCTGACGCTCCAGCAGGCTAGCTCGCTTCTGAGCCATCTCATCCTCAGGCTTGTCTTCGTCCTGGAGGATGTCATGGGAGTTTAGCTAGCCACTCTGCCAGCTGGAGTCTGACTTTTTTTTTTTTTTTTTAAGATTTATTTATTATATGTAAGTACACTGTAGCTGTCTTCAGACACTCCAGAAGAGGCTGCCAGATCTCGCTAGGGATGGTTGTGAGCCACCATGTGGTTGCTGGGATTTGAACCCTGGACCTTCGGAAGAGCAGTCGGGCCATCTCACCAGCCCTGGAGTCTCCTGACCTTTCTAAAATCCTCAGAGTACTTAGTTGGTGACTACTTTATGAGCAGCCCTGGGAGCTGTGTACACAATGCACTTGACCCAAAGGGGGAAGGCTAGCAAGTGATACACAGACCTTCAATGCTATGAAGATGCTTGAAGTGTGCCAAGCTGCACTGCAGGCTATCCTATTCTGGGGTCTTCTTAGAAGTACTCCCAGCCTAGGGATGAGGGGCACTCTCCAGACAGAGGGGTTAGAAAGTTCAAAGGCCTTGAGGCCAGAACAAACACATGTGGCCGAGACACTGAGGGGAACAGGGCCCAAGGCAGTGGACGGGCATTTTGTCCTCGGGGCAAAGGAGAGCAGTCAAAATCCCCACTGCTCAGGAAAAACAAACAAACAAACAAACAAACTGGGTTTGCAGCAGTAATGACCAACAGAAGCAGAGTGTGCACTGTTCAGTTACAACAGCATACACAGGGGCCCAGGCCGTAAGTGGCATGAAGATGGAGGATTACCAAACAGGATACATCAGGAGAGAGGATCACCCTAGCCCTGTTTATCCACCCACCCACACCTGTCCATCCTGTCTATCACCCACTCACCCATCCATATGCCCAAC